>NC_083875.1:2500000-3125000 GCF_032452875.1 Bos javanicus
ATAGCCCTCCAGACTCTTCTGTCCAGGATTCTCCAGGCAATAAATTGGATTAAAGATTTATTGAGCATGGTCCCACCCATCAGAACAAGACCCAGTTAACCCTCAGTCAGTCTCTCCCATAAGGAAGTTTCCATAAGCCTCTTATCCTTCTCCATCAGAGGGCAGACAGACTGAAAACCACAATGACAGAAAACTAACCAATCTAATCACATGGACCACAGCCTTGTCTAACTCAATGAAACTATGAGCCATGCCATGTAGGGCCACCCAAGACGAACGGGTCATGGTGGAGAATTCTGACAAAATGTGGTCCACTGGAGAAGGGAGTGGCAAACCACTTCATTACTGTTGCCTTGAGAACCCCATGAACAGTATGAGAAGGCAGAAAGATAGGACATTAAAAGATGAACTCCCTAGGTCGGTAGGTCCCCAATATGCTACTGGAGATCAGTGGAGAAATAATTCCAGAAAGAATGAAGAGACAGAGCCAAAGCAAAAACAACACCCAGTTGTGGGTGTGACTGGTAATGGAAGCAAGGTCCGGTGCTGTAAAGAACAATATTGCATAGGAACCTGGAATGTCAGGTCCATGGATCAAGGCAAACTGGAAGTGGTCAAACAGGAGATGGCAAGAGTGAACGTCGACATTCTAGTAATCAGCGAGCTAAAATGGACTGGAATGGGTGAATTTAACTCAGATGACCATTATATCTACTACTGCAGGCAGGAATCCCTTAGAAGAAATGGAGTAGCCATGATGGTCAACAAAAGAGTCCTAAATGCAGTACTTGGATGCAATCTCAAAAACAACAGAATGATCTCTGTTCGTTTCCAAGGCAAACCATTCAATATCATGGTAATCCAAGTTTATGCCCCAACCAGTAAGGCTGAAGAAGCTGAAGTTGAACAGTTCTGTGAAGACCTACAAAACCTTCTAGAACTAACACCCCCCAAAGATGTCCTTTTCATTATAGGCGACTGGAATGCAAAAGTAGGAAGTCAAGAAACACCTGGAGTAACAGGCAAATTTGGCCTTGGAATACAGAATGAAGCAGGGCAAAGGCTAACAGAGTTTTGTCAAGAGAATGCACTGTCATAGCAAACACCCTCTTCCAACAAGACAAGAGAAGACTCTACACATGGACATCACCAGATGGTCAACACCAAAATCAGATTGATTATATTCTTTGCAGCCAAAGGTGGACAAGCTCTATACAGTCAGCAAAAACAAGACTGGGAGCTGACTGTGGCTCAGATCATGAACTCCTTATTGTCAAATCCAGACTTAAATTGAAGAAAGTAGGGAAAACCATTAGGTCATTCAGGTATGACCTAAATCAAATCCCTTATGATTATACAGTGGACATGAGAAATAGATTTAAGGGATTAAAGCTGATAGAGTGCCTGATGAACTATGGAATGAGGTTCGTGACACTGTACAGGAGACAGTAATCAAGACCATCCCCAAGAGAAAGAAATGCAAAAAAAGCAAATTGGCTGTCTGACAAATAGCTGTGGAAAGAAGAGAAATGAAAAGCAAAGGAGAAAAGGAAAGATACCCATCTGAAGGGAGAGTTCCAAAGAATAGCAAGGAGAGATAAGAAAGCCTTCCTCAGTGATCAATGCAAAGAAATAGAGGAAAACAACAGAATGGGAAAGACTGGAGATCTCTTCAAGAAAATTAGAGATACCAAGGGAACATTTCTTGCAAAGCTGGGCTAGATAAAGGACAGAAATCGTATAGACCTAACAGAAGCAGAAGATATTAAGAAGAGGTGGCAAGAATACACAGAACTATTCAAAAAAGATCTTCATGACCCAGATAATCACAATGGTGTGATCACTCACCTAGAGCCAGACTTCCTGGAGTGCAAAGTGAAGTGGGCCTTAGGAAGCATCACTACGAACAAAGCTAGTGGAGGTGATGGAATTCCAGCTGAGCTATTTCAAATCCTAAAAGATGATCCTGTGAAAGTTCTGCACTCAGTATGCCAGCAAATATGGAAAACTCAGCAGTGGCCGCAGGACTGGAAAAGATCAGTTTTCATTCCAATCCCAAAGAAAGGCAATGCCAAAGAATGCTCAAACTCCCACACAATTGCACTCATCTCACATGCTAGCAAGGAAATGGCAACCAACTCCAGTACTTTTGCCTGGAGAATCCCATGGATGGAGGAGCCTGGTGGGCTACAGTCCACGGGGTCGCAAAGAATAGGACACTACTGAGTGACTTCACTTTCTTTCTTTCATATGCTGGCAAAGTAATGGTCAAAATTACAATACATGAACCATGAACTTCCAGATGTTCAAGCTGAATTTAGAAAAGGCAAAAGAACCAGAGAACAATTTGCCAACATCTGTTGGATCATTGAAAAACCAAGAGAGTTCCAGAAAAACATCTATTTCTGCTTTATTGACTTTGCCAAAGCCTTTGACTGTGTGGATCACCGCAAACTGTGGAAAATTCTGAAAGAGATGGAAATACCAGACCACCTGTCTTGCCTCCTGAGAGCTCTGTATGCAGGTCAGGAAGCAATGGTTAGAACTGGACATGGAACAACAGACTAGTTCCAAATAGGAAAAGGAGTACATCAAGGCTGTATATTGTCACTGTGCTTATTTAACTTCTATGCAGAGTACATCATGAGAAACGCTGGGCTGGAGGAAGCACAAGCTGGAATCAAGATTGCCAGGAGAAATATCAGTAACCTCAGATATGCAGATGACATCACCCTTATGGCAGAAAGTGAAGAAGAACTAAAGAGCCTCTTGATGAAAGTCAAAGAGGAGAGTGAAAAAGTTGGCTTAAAACTCAACATTCAGAAAACTTAGATCACGGCATCCAGTCCCATCACTTCATGGCAAATAGATGGGGAAACAGTGGAAATAGTGTCAGACTTTATTTTTCTGGGCTCCCAAATCACTGCAGATGGTGATTGCAGCCATGAAATTAAAAGATGCTTACTCCTTGGAAGAGAAGTTATGACCAACCTAGACAGCGTATTAAAAAGTAGAGACATTACTTTGCCAACAAAGGTCCTCCTAGTCAAGGCTATGGTTTTTCCAGTAGTCATGTATGGATGTGAGAGTTGGACTATAAAGAAAGAAAGCTGAGCACCGAAGAATTGATGCTTTTGAACTGTGGTGTTGGAGAAGACGCTTAAGAGTCCCTTGGACTGCAAGGAGATCCAGTCAGTCCATCCTAAAGGAAATCAGTGCTGAGTATTCATTGGAAGGACTGATGTTGAAGCTGAAACTCCAATACTTGGGCCACGTGATGTGAAGAAGTGACTCATTGGAAAAGACCCTGATGCTGGGAAAGATTGAAAGCAGAAGGAGAAGGGGATGACAGAGGATGAGGTCATTGGATGGCATCACCAACTCAATGGACATGAGTTTGAGTAAACTCTGGGAGTTGGTGATGGACAGGGAGGCCTGGTGTGCTGCTGTTCATGGGGTCGCAGAGAGCTGGACACTACTGAGTGACTGAACATTTGCATGAGTAAAAAGTACTGGTTTGTCAAGTTGCTTCTGAGTCTTGGGCAGAATGGACTTGAAGACAGTCTTTGGTAAATATATAGTTCATTAACATAGCTTAAGACAAACATTGCCATAAGGAAAATGCATTGGTCAGGTCAAGGTTTGAGAAGAATTAAGTTCAGGTGGAGCCAGGTGTTGTCATGGCAACACAGAACTTTAAAAGGAACCTCTCTTTAAATTTGTATAGAAAAAGAAAAAATCTAGGACTTGTAGTTTGTTTCCTCCTGCAGCTAAAGAGAGAGATAAAAAATGTCTGACACTTGCAGCCAATTTCCTCCATTTGGAGACCCCTGGCCTTCCTGCCTGTTACCCTCTCATGTCTGGGCAGTAAAATCCACAGCACTGTATTGAAGAAACCTCTCAAATTCCTAGGTAGCTGGCGGCTGGGGAGATGCCCCAGGGTCCCTGATCACCCACAGGATCTAATCTGTTCTGCCTTAGTAGTAAACCTTCAGAAACTTCATTGGTGGTCCAGTGGTTAGGAGTCCAGGCTTCAAATGCAGGAGGCACAGGATCAGTCCTCGATCAGGGAACTAGGGTCCCACATGCCATGCAAAGTGGCCAAAAAAAGAAAAAAAAAAACCTTTATGCTTCAGTGCATTTTACTATAAGGATTAGACTTAAGTCACATTTTCTCCATCGCATGCAAGAAAGGGTCAGATGCAGGAGTCAGAGACCACACTGCCTTTTGTCCTCTAAGGAAGGTTTCTGTGATGTGAAGGAGACTGGAGATCACAGCAGATCTTTCATTGAGGTGTGTTATTGGAGGGGCAGCCATTCAGCAGCCTGGCTATGCACAGAGGTTTTGATCTAGCTTGAACTTTTCAAGGGAGGCCTGCTTGATTGGCCACTGCTCTCAGATCATAGGACATGTGACAGTAAAAGCAGGGTATTATTTATGATTAGAATTTAGTCTCACTCTATTCTGGTTTTAAGACCATCACAGGAGGTTGCTTGAGGCAGAGATGACCTGTGAGATCTGATGGGTGGTCCCAAGTTCATCAATATTGTCTTTGGACCAGAGGCACAGTATTTCTGTTCTAGCTGTGTGAGTGAGTTTCTCCATCTGCCCTTTGTTTCTTGACCTTTCCTTTAACAGGGACCTTGCTAATCTCACTGCCTTCAGAGTCCTGTGTGTAATCTGCTAAGGAATCTGGGGGATCACAGCCAGTGCGAGATTCATCCTGAAACAACCAGATGGTCTAAACGCCAGGGATGCCGCTTCAGTTTATGCTCCCGGACCAGGGACCGTGATGGCTTATGTTATAGCGAGATGCCTGCTGACAGTGCCGTGAGGGTACCACGTGCAGGAAGCGTCCCTGGGGCCACTGCGCTGAAGGCGCCCCCATGCCGAGTAAGAACTGCACATGGAGGCTGTGCATTCCAGGAGCTCTGTGACTTGGTTGTCTTCTCATTAAAGTACATTTAATCTTGAATAAGTACATTTCGTTTTTGTCAATTAAATTTCATTTTTATTAGTAATTACATTTGACTTAATAATAATTGCATCTAATAGTGGCCTTCCCAGATGGCTAAAGAATCTGCCTGCTAAACAGGAGACACGTGTTCAATCTCTGGGTTGGAAAGATCCCCTGGAAAAGGAAATGACAACCCACTCCAGTATTCTTGTCTGGAGGATTCCATGGGCAGGGGAGCTTGGCAGGCTACGGTCCATGGGGCTGCAAAAGAGTAGGACCTGACTTAGGGACTAAATAGCAGCAGCAGCAGTGTTTAATATTTCCAATAACGAACCCTTCCCAGCAGCCTGGTGTCCTCTGGGGGCCAAGCAGCTTGGGTCCATGTACTCAGTTCCCTAGACATCAGATGCTCCATGTCCTGGCCGGTGGCCCCTGGCCAGCCTGCAGATGGGGTGTCTCTCTCCAACACATGCAGTCCTGCCATCTGAGCTGCCTGCGTTTACCAGGGCAGCTGGTCCTTCCCTGACATGTTGTGACATTGTGTCCAAGGGTGTGCCCTGCATGGCCGTATGTGCTGTGTCCCTGCGTCCTAGCACCTGGGTGGGGGCAGACCCCAAGCCCACTGGAGTGAGTCTGTTGCAGGAAGGAGGACCCCTTCCAGGGCCTGAAACCAGGCTCTTGTCTAACACTCGGAAATGAATTGTCTGAGGAGACACATGTGCTGACAAAGCAAGAGATTTTATTGGGAAAGGGCACCCGGGCAGAGAGCAGTAGGGTAAGGGAACCCAGGAGAACAGCTCTGCCACATGGCTTGCAGTCTTGGGTTTTATGGTGATAGAATTAGTTTCTGGGTTGTCCTTAGCCAATCATTCTGACTCAGAGTCCTTCCTGGTGGTGCACGCCTTGTTCAGCCAAGATTGATGCCAGACAGAAGGATTCTGGGAGGTGGTCGGACATGTGGCGTCTCCTTCTGACCTTTCTGGAACTCTTCCAGTTGGTGGTGGCGTATTAGTTCCGAGTTCTTTACCAGGACCTCCTGTTGTAAAACAACTCATGCGTATGGTTACTATGGTGCCTGGCCAGGGTGGGCAATTTCAGTCAGTGTGCTTCCCCTAACAAGTCCTGCTGGGCTTGTGCCAAGTGTGCACCGAGGGGTGATGTCCATGGGCTGGTCCGCACAGGCTGGCAGGTGGGGTCCATCCTTCTCTGTGCCATGGATGGAGTCCTGTTTCCCCCAGAGTTTCCCACGTGGGAGCCTAATTCCCAACGGGCTGGTCTTAGGAAGGGTGGATGGGTGCTGAGGGTGAGCTCTCCTTCTGGGCTGGCACTCCTGTGAGCAGAGTCAGAGAGGGCCCTCCTCACATGGGGACACAGCAGAGGCAGCTGTGCAGGCTGGGAACACTGCCCCCAGCCCTGCCAGAAGCTGACCCGTGGACTCCCAGCCTCCAGAGTGTAACAGTAATGTCTGCTGTTTAAGCTCCCAGCCCAGGCAATTGTGACAGCAGCTTAGGCTGACTGAGATGCCATGTTTCCAGGGGAGGTTTGTCTAGAACATGGTCTTTCTGTCAGCTCACAGCAGGGTTACTGGGAGGCCAGCTATGGGGGTGGCAGCATTCGGGTCGCCCTTAGCACAGATACTGCTGTGGGGTTGTTTGTACTTGGTGTTTATGGGCCTGTGACTCCAGTGCAGGGGCCTTAGATCCAACTTTTGAACTGGTTCTGGATTTTGCTCATTTTGAGACACTTTGTTAGTCACTCAGTCATGCCCAACTCTTTGTCTTCCCATTGACTAGCCTGCCAGTCTGCTCTGTCCATGGGATTCTTCAGGCAAGAATACTGGAGTGGGTAGCCTTTCCCTTCTCCAAGGGATCTTCCTGACTCAGGGATTGAACCCAGGTCTCCTGCATTGGCAGTTGGGTTCTTTACCGTCTGAACTACCAGGGAAGCCTTTATGATAATTCAAAAGCTCTCTTACAGAAGAGGTGTATAATGTATTTGTTCACACTGAAACTCTTGGATTCTGAGTTTTTGTTTTAAAATTTTCTTGCAAAATCATTTGTTAAAATTATTAAATTAAAAAAAAACCTTAAAATTTGTTAAAATTATAAAAATTAAAAAAGAAAAATTTCCAGGTTATTCCCATCTGTGAGCTCATCCAACCCCTCGACTGTTTCATTGGTCTCCACCGGCAACCAGGCTAGGTTTTAAGACAGCAAAAGAGGCTTACCCAGAGTCTTTGAATTGATCTAGCCTCTGCACAGTCACCCCCTCCCCCACCCACCATCTGCAGTTCTAATGGCTGACTCCTTCTGCTTACTTCTGCTGGGTCTCACTGTGTGTATTTACACATAACCAAATATATTGAGATAAAGGTAGTGAAATTTAGGTGATGAGTGTTAGTAGTTTGCTAGGGTTGTGGTAACAAAGTTTCACAAACTGAGTTTCACAAAGGGAAACTTGTCTCTTAGTTCTGGAGGCTAGAAACCCAAGATCAAGGCGTCAGTCAGCAGGACCATTGTCCCTCCGGGAAGGGGTCCGTCAGGACTTCAGTGTATGAATTTGGGGGGACACAATTCCACACATAACTGTGATTGGCGTGAAGACAGTCTGCTTATGGAGGCTTAGAACCAGTGGGGTCCTGGGAGATTATTGGATGCAACCTTAAAATTTGGACATGAGCTCAGTGGGCAGTAAAGACCTTATTATATTCAAAATTAAATCAGGTGATTTGTCATTGTTTAGTCATGCCTGGCTCTTTGTGACCCCATGGACTGTAGCCCGCCAGGCTCCTCTGTCCATGAGATTTCCCAGGCAAAATTATGGAGTGGGTTGCCATGTCCTCCTCCAAGGGATCTTTCTGACCCAGGAATCGAACCCGTGTCTCTTATATCTTCTGCATTGGCAGGTGGGTTCTTTACCTTCTGAGCCACCAGGGAACTCCTTAATCAGCTAAACCATCCTCCAAATGCTCCAAAATAATGAACGCTCCCTGCTGTCTGCCCATGTCTCTTCTCCAGCCCCAGTGGGCATTCTCTTTCTCCAACTGCCCATCCTCCTGGTTCCAGCCCACCTCCACTGCCCCAGGAAACATTCCACCCAACCCTGCACCACCAGCCTTGTAGTAACTAGGTCCCTTCTGTCTCCTGATTTTTATTCACTGAAATTTTCAATGTACACACCACTTTATGTTTTAATCATGTTGTGCATTTTTAGGCTCTGTGCATTTGTCTATGGAAAAGTTTCTGGTTCTGTTATTAAAAGGAACTCTGATACTTAGGCACGTGAAATTTTTCTGAAATATAGTTTTTTTCCTTTTTCCTTTTTTTTTTTTTTTTTTTAGCTGTATCAAGTAGCATGTGGGATCTTAGTGCCAGGACCAGGGATCAAACCCAAGCTCCCTGCATTGGAAGCACAGGGTCCCAACCACTGGACAGCCAGGGAAGTCCCCTGAAATACAAGTGTTAGTCACCTGGATTTTGAAGAGTGGATGTGTGTGGCTGGGCTGTGGAGTGGATAGTAATGAGTGTCTGGCTGGCCATTCCTCACCCATACGTGAAACATGCTGCTCATTTGCACTTTGACAATGGCAGGCCTTTTGTTGGGACTGTATGTGCAATCACATATTTAGGAACTTTAGGGAGTCCTCAGGGGCAGACTCTGTTGGTCTTATCTCTATAACAAGGCTGTGTGCTCCTCAAAGGCATAAGCCTTCTCTTTCCTGCTTGGTGATGACTTCCTGCTGGGGCAGGGCTGTGCTTGGGGACCTGTCACCGTAGCTAGGGAAGCCAGAGGTCGTCTTAATGTAAGTAAGGTCAATGGGGGAAAAGGTGTTGTCTCACTGGACTAGACCCAGCCAATATTTTGAGAGTAAATGTATTTACCATGATTATCCTATGGGGTTTGCCATTTGAATTTTGAATACAATGTGAAATATACTTTTAAATATTGTAAAAATTACAGCCACATTAATCTTTCTGAAAAGTTAAAGGTAAGTTTTATTATTTCTCTACAATGAATGAAAATGCACATCTTTAAAAAAATTAAATGAGACACAGGAGTATGCAGCATACAATTACTGACATGCCTTACACAGGAAGACAAAATAGATTAAATGTCTTAATGGGAAAATCAATGTTTAAATATATTACTTCCCCCACTATGACTTATAATGGCCTAGATGTTAATGCTTTATGTGAAATGTGCAGAATTGTCTTGATTAATTCTCTTAATACCTACTACATATATTATCTTGTATTCTTGCAGTTAATGGAATGAACAAATTTAAAAACATTACTCACGAAACTCCAGGCAACATTATGATTAAATAATGTTACATTCATAATTCCTGCTAAATATGAGACACATTTGGATTTTTGACTCAGAATCAAAAATTTACTGTAATCTGGCTTCAAGCTTTTGAAGAAATCATGAGGCAAGCCTGCCACCTGCTGGCCAAGACTTGTTACTTCAGTCTACATTTCAAATAATCTGGGCATTTTTGATTACAGCAAAAGAATGTAATACAACTTGAAGCAATCCTACATGTGGACTTTTGAGATTTCCCAAGCTGTCATGAATTACTGAAGCCTGAACATCCCAACAATTTTCATTCCCACAAGCCTTTCATGTTTATTCTTCCTTCTTGATGACCACTGATGATAAATCTAGGGCTACGTTTCTGAGCCTTTGATACAGAGTCCAAGTACAATTCGGGCTTCTTTCTCTTGAGCAGTTATGTGCCAAGAACCTAACTGTAAGTGCTCCCACCGTCCTGCAGGATTGCACTCCTCTGCCTCTTCTTTCCTGACCACACCGCACACACACACTGGCGGAGTCACCATGTCCCCGTCATGGAGGACCCCAGGGGGGCTGCACCCCCAGAGCCACCTGGGAAACCCCCGTTCCATTAACAGAAGACCCTTGTGGCTCTGTTTTGAAAAATCTGGACACCAGCCTTTCCTAACTATCTGGCTGCCCTCTTCTGGGTCCGAGTCACTGTCCTCCCAAGTCTGAGTTAGTGCAGTAGCCCTTCGACAGGCCTCCCTACCTCTCCTGTTCCCCTCAATTCAGCAGCCAGAGCCGCCCACTCAAGCTGGAGGCCTCCTCTTTTTCATGGTCAACATCCCACCATGGTTCCCCCGCTTGCAGGGTAAAAGCCAGAGTCCTCACCGGGGCAACAAGATGCCACCCCACCCTCCTTTCCCAGTGGGTCCCTCTTGTTTGCTCTGTTGCAGTCACCCTGGTCCTTTGGCTGTCCCCTGAATGAAAAGGCTCAAATCTGAGGTCTTACTCCTCCACTAGATACCCGTTTGGGTCCAGTCTAGCGTCCTGAATTCACCCTGCACCATGCTCCCTGCCTGCATCTCAGCCCTCTCTGCCAGGCAGCACCCACACGGCCCTTTGTCCCGTCTAAGATGCTATATGATATACTTGTGTATTGTGCTTATTACTTATGGTCAGCCTCCTCGGTGAAAAGGTAAGCTCTGTGATAACAAGGATCGTCATTCACTGATGGGTCACAAACACTTAGAACTGTGCCCACAAATATAGGCATTCAGAAATACTAAATATGTGGATATATCCCTTTGTTAAGCCAAAAAAAAAAAAAAAGAAAACAACCAAAAACAGCAACAAAATATCAGGTTTATATTGTAAAACAAACTGCTTTATCAAAACTCTTTTGCATAGTATTTCCTGAATATTTTCCCATGTCAATAGACATGCACCTCATTTTTTTCTAACTACATTGAATGCCACTGTATGGTAATTGACTTTGTGTTAGTCGCTCAGTCATGTCTGACTTTTTGTGACCCCATGGACAGTAGCCCGCCAGGCTCCTCCATCCATGGGGTTCTCCAGGCAAGAACACTGGTGTGGGTTGCCATTCCCTTCTCCAGGGGATCTTCCATACCCAAGGATCGAACCCAGGTCTGCTGCATTGCAGGCAGATTCTTTACCATCTGAGCCACAATTAGTTTACTGTTTAATTAATTAATTTGTTTTAATGGTAACCTTTTAAAACTAGCTTTGTTGAGATGTAATTCATACAACACAAACTTCCCCATTTAAAGTGTATGATCCAAGGGACTTCCCTGGCCATCCAGTGGTTAAAGTGTCCCAAATAAAGTGCAGAACCCAAGGGCAGGAATCACTTACTGAAGACCTGCCCCCCGGCCAGGCGCTGAGGATGAGCCCTGAGGATGCGGCCACGAGGAGCGTGGCTTGGCTCCTGTCCTCAGGGCCTGGGAGGAGAACGCTGATTAACAGCAGCAGGGAGAGTTACTGACCATGGGAAGAGCTGCAAGGAAAAGTGGTGCTGCCTGATGGCGGCCCTGTCCTGGCCAGTGCAGGGTGATGGCGATCTGGGCCTCCCCTCCACGAGCAGGGGGCCGCAGGACCCGAGTCCTCAGCGTGAGCCGGGGTGGGCGGTGGGACGGGGGGCACTGGAAGGAAGTTGCTGTGGTCGGCCGCCTGGGCCGCTTCTTTCTTAAGGTGCTGTGATGAAGGGCCTTCAACTGTCTCCATCCGTGAACTCGGAGCTTCAGGTGCTCCGACAAGACGTATGCAGGTCTGGCCTTCCTGCCTTTGTTCGTCCTCTGCTTTCTGAAAATTTTAAGAAGAATTGCTGGAAGGGTGTCTAGGGAATCCTTGGTGTCCCTGTGGCTTCGTTGTCTCCGTCCTGGGACTGTTCACAGGCAGTTAGAGGCACCTGGGGAGAAGCCCCAAGGCAGGTCTTTGCAGGTGAAGGCTGTCCCGGGGGCAGCCTCAACCTGGACTCTCAGTCAGGCTCCAGTGTTCTTGAATTTTAGCCAGACTTGTTTTTATTTTCTCCTGGTTTCTTCCTTGAATGTAAAATCACTAAGAGCCCCGTGAAGTTCTCATCTGAAGTGCTTTTTCAATGACTCTAATAAACATATGACTGTAGTGTCTGGGCAATCCAGCTTGTAAATACTCAATGTTACTGGAATTATGACTGTATTACGAGCTAGTACTTAAATTTTCAGTGTCAGTTATAAATTTCAAGATTTAAAAAGGACATGAAACATTTACGAGAAGTATGAAATACAGAAAAAAAAAAAAAACCAAAAAAAAAAAAAACAAACCATGAAAGCAGGAATACAAAAGAAAAGCAAATGAGCCAAACCAAGCTAGTAAGTGAGAAAATGAGTTACATATTCAGAGCAGATGAGAGCAGGAACCGTGCAATACTTGCTTCACCCTCAATTCATTGTTGTTCAGTTACTCAGTTGTGTCCGACTCTTTGTGACCGCACACCAGGCTTCCCTGTCCTTCACTGTCTCCTGGAGTTTGCTCAAACTCATGTCCATTGAGTCAATGATGCCATCCAACCATTTCATCCCCTGTCGTCCCCTTCTCCTCCTGCCTTCAATCTTTCCCAGCATCAGGTCTTTTCCAACGAGTCAACTCTTCAAATCAGGTGGCCAGAGTATTGGACCTTCAGCTTCGGCATCAATCCTTCCAATGAATATTCAGGGTTAATTTCCTTTAGGATTGACTGGTTTGATCTCCTTAAGTAGCCTTTTAAAATTTCATTTGTATTGAAAGGTCATTTTGCTTCTTTTCCTCAAGTATCTGCCCTTTATTCAGATTTCGCTTTAGAGGCTGCGTTGGAAGAGTTTGTCCTGATCCCCTAGTTGAGATGGAATGTCCCATCTGCAGGCTCCTCGGGGCTCCCTCAGTGCTTCTCCTGCTCCATGGTGACCCATTTTCTGGTCAGGATGGCCTTCGAAAGCCAAGTCAGTTCCGCCATTCTCCTGCTTAGAACCCTGCAGTGGCTCCCACGTTCTTGGGCTAATTCCAGATCTTGCATGGCCTGTAAGGCCTTACCTGGTCGAGCACCCCTCCACCTGCTCTCTGTCTCGTATCACTTTTCTTATGGGCTGAGTTGGGGTGGGGTATTCATATGTTGATATTCTAACCCCCAGGACCTTAGGATGCGCCTGTATTTGGTTGGAAAGCCTCTAAAGAGGTGATTAATTTAAACTGAGGTCATTAGGGTGGGTCCTGGTCCCTTAGGACACCTGTGACCATGGTCCTTATAGGGAGAGGTGAGGACACAATCATGCACAGAGGGATGACCACTTGAACGCAAAGGGAGAGGCAGCCATCCAACCATAAGCCAAAGGGGGAGGCCTCAGAAGAAACAGCCCTGCCTGCCCTGGATCTCAGACTTCCGGTCTGCAGACTGTGGGCAAATACATTTCTGTTGCTGAAGCCAGCTCTCTGCAGGGCTTTCCCCACCTCCACTGACCCTGCAGCCTCTCTGAGCTCTTCACAGTTACTTCTCAGGCCCCTGGGCTCCACGGCCACGTGTGTGGTGTCTGCAGTCTGCCCTCTGCCAGCCTCACCTGCCCTCTCCAGCCCCCACTACAGGAGCACCCCAGCTTTACATCACCCTTTATCTTGAATTGCTTTCTTTGTTGTGCTTAGTACTGCATAAAACACTAATAAATTTCTTTACTCTCCATCTTCCTCTGCCAACTCTTCTTTGCCCCAAATGTAAGGATCTCTCTGTTTTGTTCACTGCTTTAGATTCAGTGCTTAGAGTAGTACGTGTACGGTGAGTTCAGAGAAAAAGAGAATGATCCAAGCAGTCGGACAAGAAAAGGGAATTTATTAGAGGGGAAGCCAGAGGATGACTGGCCCTTGAGAAGAACCCGTGTCCTCCCTTTCTGACCCGGTCTTTTTTATACCCCGCCAATGAAAAATTCTCTGAAGGGATGGTTAATTTTTAGCCTGTAGCTGAGTCCTGCAGTCATGTAGCCAGAGGTCTGGAATCTGGTGGTCTCGTAGCCTTGAAAAAGTAAGTGCCAGTGGGAAAACAGAATGTCCTTTGGACAACTTGGTCAGTCTCAAGGGTCACTGTGGCTTTATTCTTTGGTTTTTGAGGTCAACATAATGAGCCATTTCAACCATGGGCCCCCATGTAGACCCTATCAGTAGGCACTCAGTAAATATTTACTACCTGAATGAATAAAATGAATAAATGAAATGTTAAATTGGGAAGCGTCGAAGTAAGGTAACTCTAAAGGCACACCAGTCAATGGGTATGTTCTGCCACCTGAGCCACCAAGGAAGCCCCAGTACATACATTAAAACATAATATTCCCCTAGTTAGTGTGGGGTTTCAGAAAAAGGGGTTAAGGTCCATGACTTCAGGAATCTTGATACACATTACCAGTTAAAATGAGATATTTAGTCAATATTTGATTTTCATGGAGATTAGATTCTCCAAAATTTTTAATGAAACCTACTTTTGTTAAAGTCAGTAATTGCTACCCACTGATGGTTTAACTGGACTTCTCTGTTGGCTCAGATGGTGAAGAATCTGCCTGCAATGCAGGAGATCTGGGTTCAATCCCTGGGTTGGGAAATCCCCTGGCTAAAGGCATGGCAACCCACTTCGGTATTCTTGCCTGGAGAATCCCATGGACAGGGGAGCCTGGCGAGCTACACTTCATTTGGAAAGGAATTTGAAGATACACCATGCTGTAGAAGTATTGTAGGAAAGCATGAAAGGTTTAAGGAAGTGTGGCAGGAGTGTGGAATTCCTTAAGTGGACAAGTCAATACTTGAATTTAAATGAGAAGAAAACCATGCAGAGTGACAACTGTTGACTTCAGGTCAATTTGAATCAGTCCTGTTAATTCCCACCAGGACCTAACAGCTCTGGCTCTTTAGGTGGCTGTGGACCAGGGTGGTGACCCCGGGGCTGCCATGGAAGGTCCGGGCACCAACAGCAGGAAATCCACACAGACCACAGGTCCGACCGTGCATTTGGTTTTCCCTCTGGTAGTGGTCACCCCACTCCAGTACTCTTGTCTGGAAAATCCCATGGACGAAGGAGCCTGGTGGGCTGCAGTCTATGGGGTCGCTAGGAGTCGGACACGACTGAGCGACTTCACTTTCCCTTTTCACTTTCATGCATTGGAGAAGGAAATGGCAACCCACTCCAGTGTTCCTGCCTGGAGAATCCCAGGGACGGGGGAGCCTGGTGGGCTGCCGTCTACGGGGTCGCACAGGGTCGGCCACGACTGAAGCGACTTAGCAGCAGCAGCAGCGGCAGTGGTCGCCCCCACGTGCTGGCTCCATAGGTGCTTTGTACCACTGCCTTTCAGAACGTCTGTGTATTTGAGTGAGAGAAGTGTGATTGGCTTGCTTAGGGTATGAAAAAGTAAATTCATTATTTCAGCTCTTAAAGAACCATGTTAGAGAAGGTTTTGTGAATAAAGAAAAGAAGTGACCCCACTGTTACCCTCCGCCCCTCACCCCCTCCTTTTTTTGGTAAATGTCTCAGCTTTTACACAGTTGTAATTCAAATTATCTAATCTGGGTGGGGAGACCCTTAGGTAACGGATCCTGAGAGAGTCATTTCCTAGGCAGGTTGATAAGAAGTCTAGGGGTCCCCAAGGAGACAGGGGTCTGGAATTCTCAAGGAGGAAGAAAGGACAAACTTTTTCCCTCTACATTCTTAGGATTATGTATCCTGCCTGAGGACAGTCTCTGGATTAAACCTGGCTAATCATGTTATCTTAAAATGTAAATTATGGGAGTAGGTCTGGTCTTTACAAGGATTATACAACAATAATGTATCCTGCCTGAAGGCAGTCTCTGGACTAAACCTTCTAGCTAATCCTGTTATCTTAAAATGTAAATTATGGGAGTAGGTATGATGAGATCTTTGCAACCTCCAGACATTCTTTGGATTCATTGGAGAGTATGTAATTCCATTGCTAACACTAGCAAGGGGGTACTCTTTTTACCCACTCTGATGTCTATGTAAGAAGCTTTCTCTATCTCCTTTATACTTTAATAAAACTTTATTACACAAAAGTTCTGAGCGATCAAGCCTAGTCTCTGGCCCCAGATTGAATTCTTCTCCTCCGGAGGCCAAGGATCCCGGAGTCTTTGTGTAATTCAGCAACAAACTTTCATCTTGGGGGCTCAACTGGGATTCTTCAGGACAAGGTAAGGATGCTTGGAGCTCTAGTTCTTCGTTCTCCTAGCGAACATGTTTTCTGCTGCACTTTACTAACTCTACAGTGTGCTTGCGTGGATGAATGAAACACCCTGTGTGAAGCAAGTGAGGAGCCCTGCTCTGTGGTTCCGTGGTGACCTCGTACAGCTTATGGCAGAAACCTGTCGGGGTTTATACTGACCTGCCATTGCCAAGAGGCACCCAACGTGTCTGACTGTTTGCGACCCCATAAACTGCAGCCTGCCAGGCTCCTCTGTCCATGGGGATTCTCCAGGCAAGAATACTAAAGTGGGTTGCTCTGCCCTCCTCCAGGGGATCTTCCCAACCAGAGATCTAACCCAGCTCTCCCACACTGCAGGTGGATTCTTTATTGACGGAGCCAACAGGGAAGCCCAAGAATTCTTGAGCGGGTAGTCTATCCCTTCTCCAGGGGATGTTCCTGACCCAGAAATTGAATTGGGGTCTCGTACATTGCAGGTGGATTCTTTACGAGCTGAGCTACCAGGGAAGCCCAGATTTAAGTATCAGTTCAATTCGGTTCAGTCGCTCAGTCGTGTCTGACTCTTTGTGACCCCATGAATCACAGCACGCCAGGCCTCCCTGTCCGTCACCAACTCCCAGAGTTTACTCAGACTCATATCCATTGAGTCGGTGATGCCGTCTAGCTATCTCATCCTCTGTCGTCCCCTTCTCCTCCTGCCCCCAATCCCTCCCAGCATCAGGGTCTTTTCCAATGAGTCAACTCTCTGCATGAGGTGGCCAAAGTGTTGGAGCTTCAGCCTTAGCATTAGTCCTTCCAATGAACACCCAGGACTGATCTCCTTCAGAATGGACTGGTTGGATCTCCTTGAAGTCCACGGGACTCTCGAGTCTTCTCCAGCACCACAGTTCAAAAGCATCAGTTCTTCAGCGCTCTGCTTTCTTCACAGTCCAACTCTCACATCCATACATGACCACTGGAAAAACCATAGCTTTGACTAGACGGACCTTTGTTGGCAAAATCATGCCTCTGCTTTTCAGTTGGTCATAACTTTCCTTCCAAGGAGTCTTTTAATTTCATGGCTAGGTATACATTTCTCAAAGAAGTCATGCAGATGGCCAACAGGCACATGGAAGGGTGCTCAACATCACAATTATCAGAGAAATGCAAATGAAAACTGCAGTGACAGCCACACCTGTCAGAATGGCTATGGTTGAAAAATCTACAAATAACAAATACTGGAAAGGGTAGGGAGAAAGGGAACCCTCCTATACTGTTGGTGAGCAAGTAAATTGGTGTTGCCACTCTGAAGAACAATGTGGAGGTTCCTTAAAAAACTGAAAACATGAGTATCATATGGTCCAGCAATCTCATTCCTGGACATATATCTGAAGAAAAGCATAATTTGAAAAGATACAGGCATTTAATGTTCTTTGTAGCACTATTTACAATAGGAAGACATGGAAGCAACCTAAAAGTCTATTGATAGATGAATTGATATAGGTGTGGTGCATGGGTGCGTGCTCAGTTGCTTCAGTCATGTCCGACTCTCTGCGACCCTGTGGATTATAGCCTGCCAACCTCCTCTCTCCATGGGGATTCTCCATGCAAGAATACTGGAGTGGGTTGCCATCCTTCCTCCAGGGAATCTTCCCAACCCAGGGATCGAACCCGTGTCTCTTACATCTCCTGCATTGGCAGCCAGGTTCTTTACCGCTAGTACTACCTACATATGTGGTACACAGACACAGACACAGACACACACACACACACACACACACACACACACACAGAGGAGTATTACTGAGTCATGAAAAAGAATGAAATAATGCCATTTTTAGCAACATTCATGGACCTACAGTTTATCATATGAAGTAAGTCAGATGATGAAAGACAAATATCATGATATCACTTATACATGGAATCTAAAAAATGATACAAAGGAACATATTTACAAAGGAAATAGATATCACAGACATACAAAACAAACTTATGAGTACTAAAGGGAAAGAGGAGGGGAGAAATAAATTAGGAGTTTGGGATTAAAATATACATACTACTATATATAAAATAGATAACCCACAAAAGCTTATAGCACAGGGAAATGTATTGACCCTCTTGTAATGACCTATAATGGAAAATAATCAGAAAGTCTGTGACCCCATGGACTGCAGCCTCCCAGACTCTTCCCTCGATGGGATTTTCCAGGCAAGAGTACTGGAATGGGTTGCCATTTCCTTCTCCAGGGGATCTTCCCGACTCAGGGATTGAATCTGGGTCTCCCTCATTGCAGGTGGATGCTTTACCCTCTAAGCCACCAGGGAAGCCCTGTATAACTCAATTGCTTTGCTGTATATCTGAAACTAAGACAACATTGAAAATAGACTATATTTCAATAAAAATTTAAAAATAACAATAATTGAGTGAAAAAAATTTTTACAACGGATAAGCAAACACTTTTCTTAGCAGTCAAATGTAAAATTGTTCACTAAATGAGAGTTATCCAGACTGCACTTATGGTGAACTGAAAAGGTCTTAGACTTGAAAATCAGATGCTATATGAAAGTGAAAGTGTTAGTTGCTCAGTCTTTACTCATATTAAACTTGTCTTAAGCCTGGGGTTAGGATTAGATTGTATAATTTGTTGTTGTTGTGCTCAGTTGTGTCCGACTCTTTGTGACTCCCTGGACTGTAGCCCATCAGGCTCCTCTGCAAGAATACTGGAGTAGATTGCCATTCCCTTCTCCAGGGGATTTCCCAGATCCAGGAATCAAACCTGGATCTCCTGCATTGCAGGCAGATTCTTTACCGTCTGAGCCACCAAACATGAATGAAAGAAGTCAATACTGGATCATGAAATAAACAATATGGACATCAGCATGTTCCCTCACAGCCTGGCATTGTTCTCTGGACATGTGAAAATGTGTGTGCACGTGAACAATTTGCACAGACACAAGTCTTATATTTATAGGCATTGTGTAATCTTATGCCTAAGAAGTTTAGGAAAATAATTAACACTCAGTATCCACTAACTAAGAAAAGGCAATTATTTTAACTTAGTTTTTAAAATTATGACCAAATACATAAATAATAAAAAGTTGCCATTTTAAGGTGAGGGATTCAGTGGCATTAACTACAGTCACATGTGTACATCCATCGTTACTATTATTTTCCAAAATCTTTCATCACTACAAACAGACCCCTTGTACCCATTAAGCATGAACCCCTCATTTCCAACTCCCCCCCGCCCCGGTTCCTGTAACCTCTGATCAACTCTCAGTCTCTATGAATTTGCCTATTTCAGATATTGTGTATAGTGGAATCACACAATGTTTGTCCTTTAGTGTCTCGCTTCTTTCATTTGGCATCACGTTTTCAAGGTTTATCTGTGTTGTAGGAGGTACCAGAACTCCCTTCCTTTTCCTGGCTGAATAATCTTCCACTGTGTGGACAGACCACATTAATCCATCCACTGATGTACACTTGGAAAAACCCATATTTTGGCTATTATATTGCTGCTATGAACATTTACATTTCTGTTTGACCCCCAGGTTTTCAGTCTTTTTTGGTATGTACTAGGAGCAAAATGTTGAGGCACTGATAAACTGTTTTTTACAGGGGGCTACACCATTTTGCATTTTAACCAGCAATGTACATTTTCACCAGCAATTTCTATGACTTGCTATGTTCCATTAAAAAATATAATAGACATCCTGGTTGGTGTGAAGTAGTATCTCATTGTGGTTTTGACTTTCATTCCTCTAAGGACTAGTGATACTGAGTATTTTTCATGTACTTATTGGCCATTTATGTATCTTCCTTGGAGAAATGTCTGTTCAAGTCCTTTGTCTAGTTTTAAATTACTTTTGTTGTCTTTTGCTATTCAGTTGTAGGAGGTCTTTATAGACTCTGGATATTGAACTCTTATCATATATATGATTTGCAGGTGTTTTCTCCTACTCTCTAGGCTGTCTTTTCACTGTTTTCATGATGTCCTTTGATTCGGAAAAGATTTTAATTTTTGATGAAGTCCAATTCATCTATATTTATGTTGTTGTTGCTTGTATTTTTGTTGTTATGTCTTAGTGCCAAATCCAAAGTCAAGAAGATTTGCCATTATGTTTTCCTCTAAGAATTTATAGTTTTAGCTCTTATATTTAAGTGTTTGATCCGTTTTGAGTTACATTTTTATACAGGGTGAGGAAAAGGTCTGATTTCTTTCTTTTGTACATGGAAATCCAGTTATTCCTGCACAATTCATTGAAGAGATTATTTTTTTTTCCTATTGAGTGGTGCCCGTGTCAAAATCAATTGGCCACAGCTGTATGGTTTATTTCTGGATTCTCAGTTCTATTTCATTGGAATATCTGTCTATCCTTATGCCAGAACCACCTGATTTGGATTAGTATAGCTTTGCAGTTGATTTGAAATTGGGAACCGTGGAGTCCACTAACTTTGCTCTTTTTCAGGAATGTTTTGGCTATTTAGACATCTTCCAATCCCAAATGAATTTGAAGATTGGCTTTTCTATTTTGCAAGAAAAGCCATTGCACTTTTGATAGGGACTGTGTGGAAGGTGTGTTTCACTTTGGTAGTATTGACCTCTGAACAGTATTAAGTCTTCCTATCTGGGAGAAGGTGATGGCTTTCTGTTTACGGGAGTCTTCTCTAATCTCTTTCATCGATGTTTTATAGTTGTTAATGTGGACATCTTTCACTTATTTTGTTAGATTTATTTCCAGATATTTTATTCTTTTGGGTGCTATTATAAATGGAATTGTTTTCTTAATTTCCTTTTCAGTTTGTTCATTAGAAAAGCAATGTTTATAAATAATTTTACCTCTACCCAGGAGTGTTGAGGAAATATGCCTTTCATCAAGACAAGGTAATTGCTTTATACATATTCAGTTTTACAAAGACAATATTAAATTAGAAAAAAGATAATCCATGAAATTAAGACCAGTGAAGCATGAGAATCACGTCATTAAGTCACCTAGTCTAAGCTGGAATTACTTTGCTAGCATTTGTGTGAGGTGGCCGTGAGTTACTTTGTGCGCCTGCAGTGATGGGCCTGCTCTCCTCCTCAGAGAGCAGGTAAGGCTGTGCTTAGAAAGTTACACTGACATGAACTTGCTTCCCTGTAGTTTTCGCCCTTTGGTTCCAGTTTCGTCAACCTAAGGACGTGCACAGACAAATCTAACTCCTCTGTGACACGGCTAACTTTAATGTAGTTGAGGACAATTGTCACGTTTCGATGGAGTCTTCTCTTTCTGGGAAATAGAGTAGTTCCTAAAACCATTCATCGTGTGTTTCCAGTTCGTTGTTTACTCTGGTTGCTTCTCTCTGACTGTGCTCCAGTCTGTGTTTATATCGACCCAAAAGCATTGTGCCCCAGACAGTGCTGTGTTCTGGCCAGGGCCCACAGACCAGGTGATCCGCCTCCTTATTCTGGATATTGGGATCTGTTAGTTAACACTGGATATCAAAGTACTAGACTTAACATATTAGTTTTCAGTTATATTGACATATGCTTATACTTTGACTTGTGGGAATACAGATGGTAATAAAAAACGTCTTTGTCAATTGTCACATTTCAAGTGAAATAATAAGAAATCTGGACATGATTTTGTACAATCCAATTTTAACACCTCTACATTTAGACTGTCAAGGACATATATAAATAGAGGGTATATACATTTGACATATTTTGCACATGTTAAAGATTCTGTTACAGAAGAAATATGCTATTTTATTTTTCAGTGGAAAGATAATTCTAAAGTTGTGGTGTTTTCTCCTTATTTATTATGAGAGACAGAGAGTAGCCTTTTGTAGGAATTTGTACTCACGGCATGAATTGTTCCTGAATAAGTAGGTTCGTTTACAAGGATATTATCTCCAGGATTAACGATCATTTCAAACATCTAACAAAAGAAGCACAGGTTAGCTTGTATGCTTTCCAGCCATAGAAACCCCCACAACATTTTTTTTTTTTTTTAAATTTTGAGCTCACTAGTGTTCTAGAGTAGGCATTGGCAGGTTTTCTGTAAATACTACATGGGGCGTGTTCTGTGGCCCTGGTGTCAGCGTTGCCACTGCTCATCTCTGTCTCTGTGGTGAGAACGCAGCCATAGGCCACGTGTAAGCCGATGGTGTGGCTGAGTTCCAGTAAAGCTCTACTCACAGGATCAGACAAGGGCTGGTTTTGCTCTCAAGCCACAGTTTGCCAACCTGTGTTGAAAAACAAAACGTAACTGATTTGGCTCCTACAATTCATTTCTTCCTTATTTGTAAACATTTTAAATATTTGCTAGAAACCACATCTGTGTAAATGATGGAGATAAAGTGGTGAGAACAACTGTATAGTTTTTACCCTTATGGCAGTGCTCGGCCACCGTGATGACTCAGTTTGCAGAAGTCCCAGAAACATGGGCTTCCCAGGTGGCACTAGTGGTAAAGAACCCACCCGCCAATGCAGGAGACACAGGAGATGCTGGTTTGATACCTGGGTGGGGAAGATCCCCTGGTGGAGGGCATGGCAACCCATGCCCAGGAATACTCCAGTATTCTTGCCTGGAGAATCCCATGGACAGAGGAGCCTGGCAGGCTACGTCCTTGGGTTGGCAAAGAGTTGGACACAATTGAAGCAACTTAGCGCTCATAGAACCGTCCTTTCCTACCCTGGGATGTTTCATAGTCCCCAGGCCAAGAGTCTCCTCTGTATCATTTTAACAACCCAGAGCTCTTGATAAACAGCAGGGCCGTTATCCATTGAGACAGAAGATCTGACTTTAGTTTCCTGATATGGTCTCAGATCTTCCATTTACCATTCCTCATGAGCTTTTGGCATTTTAAGACAAAAACAGCGTCCTTCTCTGAAGAGTTTCTAACTGAGTCAGGATTTACAGGACCTCCTTTGTTGTTGTCATTGTGTAGTCACTAAGCCGTATCTGACTCTTCTGTGACTCTGTGGACTGTAGCCCGCCAGGCTCATCTGCCCATGGGATTTTCTAGGCAAGGTTGCCATTTCCTCCTCCAGGGGATCTTCCTGACCCAAGGATCAAACCTGAATCTGTTTAACTGGCAGGCAGGTTCTTTACCACTGAGCCACCTGGGAAGCACACAGGACCTTTAAGGGCCAAACAAGTCACTAGGGTGGCTTGTGTATTATCCAGGAATCAGATGAAAAACCTCATCACAGACATTTCCCATGTTGATGAGGGACATGAGAAAGTCCAATATCCTAAATGAGGAGGGAGGGCTGTTTATTATCTGAGACACAGGCATCTAAAATAATATCTATCCTGGAGAACAAAGTGGAAGAAAGATTGAACTGGATTCCCAGGAGATCTTGGTAACAGCATGGCGACAAGCCAGTGAGTTACTGGTACATTTGGCCACCTTTGCTGCCTTTCTTCTTCATATGACCAGTGTTGAGACAGACAAAAAAGAAACTTTCTTGTGCATCTTTCTGGGGAGAAAAAAAGGCTCGCAGTATACCTTCTTAAGAAAAGAATTTCACTGAAAAGAACTTTTTCTCCTACTATTCTGGGGCATCACAAATGTTTGTATTCAAGAAAAAGACTCAAACAGCAGCTAATCCTTTTATTTTTTGCTTGTTAAGTCCAAAAAGAGGGGAAAAATGTGAAGTCTTATTACTTTAATATATTATTCTTAATAATAATTTAATTAAAATTCATTGAAACTGACCAGATTATGTCTTTCATATTTACATAAAAAAGGAGCAAGAAAGCTACTCTTGTTTGATATAAACAAGAGTCAGACTTTAATCTAGAGGTAAAGACTGAATTAGAGTCTTATCCAGGACTAATTATTCAAGAAAAAGAAAAGAAAAAGATATATGAAACTGAGAACTATATACGCAGTCTCTTTATCAGGGGAACCCCCAGTGGTGGTTACCTCGGTGGACTTCCTGGAATCCAGAAGAGAGGCAGAGAGAGAGACAGACAAACAGAGAGAGAGAGAGAGAGAGAGAAAGAGAAGACGCTAACGCAGAGGAGAGGTCAGCCACAGACCAGACGTACCCTTAGATCTGGAGAAGCACAGCCAAGAGGGAGACTGGGTACAAGAGGCAGCTGGTACAGACGATGGCAGCAACAGACACACAAAGGGACGAGGCCTCAGCTCAGGAGGGTCAGGACGCACCCTCGAGGAATTAAACAGTCGTACAGACATAACCACGGCCTAACTCAACGTGGCCTGAATCTCTGAGCCACATGAAAGTGATCCTTGCTCACTAAGCTGCAGGGAATCTTGTCTGAAGGACTCAGAGCTCTGGGCTCTCTGTTTAAGAGAAACCAGGTTGGTTTCCTGGTCTTCAAGTTCTACTTATGATTCTAGTGAAGACCTGGTGTCCCACAAAACATGCTGCTCTGTGGTTAAGGGAGAGATGGCTGTATGGGTGCACATGTTAGATTCTTGCCATGGGTGCCCTTCCCCTCCAGTCTTACCTTACAGAGATCTTCTTGGCTGCCACATATGACACGTATGTCCATCTGTCCTTGGCTGGGTGCATAATGGATGATGGGTGGATTATGCAATTTTCTTGTAACTGTTTTAACCAGGATAACAGTTCTGGGTATCTAAAGCAAAAAATGCATTTTGAAATTGACATTAGTGAAAATCATAATAGTAGTAGATAGCAACCATATGGTAGCTTCATGGTGGTGGTGGTTTTCTTGCTAAGTTGTGTCTGACTCTTGTGACTCCATGGACTGTAGCCTGTCAGGCTCCTCTGTCCATGGGATTTCACAGGTGAGAATACTGGAGTGGGTTGCCATTTCCTTCTTCAGGTGGCTTCGTACCAGGGACTTTATACATTCAGTTTAAAAATCCTTAAATGCTTTTTGCTGATATTAATATCTTACTTAAAATATAAGGCAACAAAGTTATAGATTAAGAAAATCCACATAAAGTTCATCAGCTGGTGGTTTAATGAGCTGAGACTTGAATCTGCTGCTTTCTTATTCAAAGCCTGTACTTTTTCTTTTACATCAGAGAATTCACTGTGTATATGATTTTTTGTTTTTCTTAGGGAGATTTTTGTAGGATACCTAGAAGTTTGGGTTCAGTAAGTTGTTTGCATCACAGAAAGAAAAGCCTAGGTATTCATTATGTACAGTACTATTGTTATGCCCCCAATGTGTATTAATCCTTCAATCACAGAGGAAATAAACTCTGATAAAGTATAGTTAATAGACATTCTGTAAGTTACCCTTCATCACTGGAAGAAGACCAGCTAAAGAAAGCTGTATAATATTTGTTCTGTTTCCTTTATGAAATTAAACACATCTGAATTGTTGGGAAATGTGTTTCCATAGCTGCCTGTTAGAATAGAAATATAATTAGTGAAAAATTCCCAAGGCCCTAAAGTGTTTTCTGGGTCATCTTTTTCCTCCTCTCTTCTCCCCTGCTTCTTCTCCTAGTTTATCTTCTTTCTGTCTTTCCAGTCTCAGATCAAATGGTACCTGCTTTTGAAAACTTCTCCTTCTCCAGGTGACTACTTTTAAGGTTGAAAAGCAGGCACTGAGGAGTGTTAAGCAGTCAGTATCATTCCTGCTGTTAATTTCTCTTGAACAACTCTTCCCCAAATCTTCCTAACTGTTGAATATCCAGTTAAAAAAGACACAGTCATTTATCAGCTGGCTGCAGACTACTGCTCATGAAAATGAACCAACTAAGTTAAATTATCTACTGATCAGATTGAGGGCAGGAAGAGAAGATGGCAACAGAGGATCAGATGGCTGGAGAGCATCACTGACTCAGTAGACATGAGTTTGAGCGAACTGTGGGAGGTAGTGAAGGAGAGGGAAGCCAGGCTTGCTGCAGGCCATGGGATCGTAAAGAGTCGGCATGCCTTAGTGGCTGAACTACTGATCAGTACCCAGCACTCTGAGAATACTGCAGTGCTCTCTTCATCATCTGTTCATTAAATTGGAAGGGTTTTCCGTTTTCTATGGTGATGACCACAGTCTTGAAAGGGAACGTGTTGGGGTTTGGTGCCCCAGTTGCCAAGCAGAGGACAGATTTTGGTGCCTTGCCCAGTTTCTCACTTTCAACAAAGGGAAGAGAGTAAGAAACATGTGTTTTGTAAACCGAGAGGGTATGTTGCATTAAAGGCAATAAAACTTTACAGTGTAACTATGTCTAGTGATAGAATGCTAGTCTGAAAGAAACATAAGATGACTTTGTACGGACCTCACTAGTAGAGGAACTGAGGAATCAACACGTGCCACTGAGAAGGCGGACTGATCGTCCAGACAAAGCAGAGGCCACAGTGACAGAAAACCCTCCTCCACTCGGCCCCTCCCTGCCTGCCAGGCTCCCTGCAGCCCCTTCTGTCCTGTGTACCCGCCCTCCCCGCTCTGCACGCGCCTGCAGGCTGTGCTGAACCCTGACTCCTGTGCCAGAAGAGCCCCCTGAACTCTAACCATGACCGTGACCTGGCCTCTCTCTGTTGTGATTTACTGCCCTTGTGCCAGTTCCAACTGAGTTCTCTGAGAGCGAGGGCAGTGCCTGTCCCAAGTCTTCTCAGAGCCGGGTTCAGACCTCCTGGAGCAGCTCTGCGGGGACCCCTCCCTCCTAATGGAGAGCTGCACCCCAACTCACCAATGACTCGAAGGGCAAAAGACTTTCTGGCTGCGCTTCTAGCCATGATGAGCCGTGTGTAATTCATTATCGAATCTAAGCACCAAGCCCCTCCTTTGGTAGTTGAAGACTAGGAAAGCTAAGGATCCACCTCAATCGTTCCTCCTAAATCTTGCCCTGAAAAGGTCACCTCCTCTGTCCCCTGAGTCTGAGTCTGGTGCTTGGAGCAGGAGAGGCCGGAGAAGCCCTGGCTACAGGTGTTGCTTGAACTTGGTTAGGAACCGGCTGCAGCGGATGGCAGGACTGGCAAAGTCCATGGCAGTGGCAATATACGTACCCCTTCCTGCCCCGCGGCCTTTGGTACCTCCCTTCGTCATGCCCATCTTCTGGCCACCGCCCCCGGCCTTGCCTCCATCCTGGTCTAGGTCCTGACTGCTCCTCCAGCCTGGTCATCGGTCTTGGCACAGGCAGTGTGGGAACCTGGCCCTCCAGCATTGCAGCCCTAACCAGGGTTAAAAATCCAGTCAGATTCCTGACTCTGCAGCTGGAGTTGCAGAAGAAAGTGGCGGATTGACTGGGGAGCCACCTGGATCCAGGCGAGAGGCTGGTGGAGGGCTCTTAGTCTGCCCTGCTCAGGTCCTGGAGGAAGGCCACCTGCCTGGCTTCACACCGTGACCAAATCAGATGCAAAGTTCTCCTTTCAGCAGTGCAGACTGTAGACCCTCTCCTGGCAGGTCACCAAAGTGAACTGACGATTTCCAGAGCCTCTGTCTCCAAGACCTGAGAGTTTCACAGTTTTAAAACCACGTTTTAAACTCTGTTTCTGCCGAGTGCATGTCTTTCCCTGGTTGTCGGCCGTGGGTGCTTGTCTCCAGGTGCCCTAGTCTTCTTGATGTGGGGGGTGCTTCTCTTGTAGCAGGGCACAGGCACCCTGGCCTCTGGGCTAGGCAGCTGTGGCCTGGTGGGCTTAGCTTCCCAGGGCAGGTGGGATCTTAGTTCCCTCATCTAACCCAAGCTCACCCAAGCGGCCTTCACTGGAAGGCCTAGGACCCAGGGAAGTCGCAACCAGAGTATTGTAGAGTGAGGATTCAGTGTTGATGCAAACTTTGCAGGAACCACTCTGAGGGTCTCCTCAGATTTTACTATCTCCTCTTCCCTTGGGTCCTCTGACCATCCATTATAGATTTAGGTTGGAAGTGTAGATCCAAAAAGATTCAGGACTTTGGGGCTAACACCTTGTCCCCCTTTTCTTATAGAATAATCCTCCTCCCCACACCCTCCACCAGTTTTCTCTGTGATTTCTCTTTTCTGAATCATCAAAATGGAATGCACAGGCTTCCATGGGAGCCCTTAATGAGAGATTTGTAAACAGTCCTTTTCTTTTTAAATTCTTAAATGGGTATTAAGTCATTTCTTTTTAACCAAATTCCTAACTGGATTCATTCATTTGGTAAACACTGTTGAGTTCTTCCTGAATGAGTGAGTATTGACCCTCTGCCAAAGGACTTTCTTAGACATAATAGTTTGATCTTGGAGTCCCTTCTGCTCTTATCTAGGTCCTGGCAACAGCAGGATGAGACCAGGAAAATCTTTATGCCCCCAGCTTGCGTGCTCAGTCATGTTTGACTCTAGTGACCCTATTGACTGTAACCTGCCAGGCTCCTCTGTCCGTGGGATTTTCCAGGCAAGAATACTGGAGTGGGTTGCCATTTCCTTCTCTAGGAAATGGCAGATCTTCCTGACCCAGGGATCGAACCTGCATCTCCTGAATCTACTGCCTTGCAGGCAGGTTCTTTACTTGCTAAGCCCCTGGGGAAGCCCCTAGCTTAGGAACACAAGGGAATATATTATTAAAGCTGCTAGAAACCTAAAAGGCAATGATGGCGTTCTGGATTCAGAGACCTCAAGTGGTTTAAATCCCACTTAATGAAGTTATTTAATCTTGCTGTGCATCAGTTTGCTCCCGCTGTGAGCGGGATTAAATCAGAGAATCTCTGAGGCTTATCAGCACAGTGGCCTGATCTTATAAAAGTACTCAGTGACTCTTAGCTGTTATATGACTAGTAACACTGTCCTTGGAGAAGGAAATGGCAACCCACTCCGACCTGGAGAATCCCAGGGACAGAGGAGCCTTGTGGGCTGCTGTCTATGGGGTCGCACAGAGTCGGACACGACTGAAGTGACTTAGCAGCAGCAGCAACAACAACAAGGTTCTAAGCAAACCTAAGAACTCAGCCTGCTGATGGCATTGGCTAGAGAAACTATATGGCAACTTTTAAGGAAAATTATGTCCTTTGTTAATTCATATATGCAATTAAGAATCTTTGTGAGGTTACCTATTTAGAAAAGTGTTGCCTCTGAATGTTTCTAGAAATTAGCTCAAGAAGCTCTAACTTTTAAAATTAACTAAGTTATAAGCAATAGTTAATTATGAAATAAAACTGCAGATACTGATGTTACTAGAGATTCAGGATCCTCCCCCCGCCCCCATTAGTGTGATTCCCTTGATACTTAATATAAATCCAAACTTCTTCCCTTTGGCAGCAGGAAAGTGTTTGGTGAAAGGTATTTGGTGTTCTGAGCCAAGAAGAAAACTAGAATTTAGCCTTTGTAGCCATATTCTTGCACAGGTCTGTGCTTCTCATAATATTTATTATAAAGTTTTTTTTTAAGTATGGAACTAATCTCCACCCACACTTTCAGTCAATGATAACAGAACTAAAGGAGTCCAGAGTAAAGAGATTTTAGGCCAGCTTGTCATATCATGCAGGCGCTCAACCTTCATCAGTTTGCTGAATTTTATACTTGGCTGTAGGAATGCTGATTCACTGTGAGGTGGTGATCATTGAGGTCATGCAGAGAAGCAGAGAAGTAACCCATCAGAGCAGATACTGAATGCAGGGGACCTGAGGCTGTGCTTGGAAATTCAAGGCAGAGAATGGCCAGTGTGGTGGGAAAGGGTAGGCAAAGGCTAAGCTAGGGACAGCTCACCTAAGAATCAGAAGCTGAGGAGATGATTGGTTGCTAGAAAATCAAAGAGACCAGACTTTGAAATTGTCAGGAGCAACCGCAGGAGGAATGAGTGATCAAGGTTCGCAGCTCAGGCTGCCTTTTAAAGGCTTGGCTTAGGACTCTTGGGTACAGAATGAATTATAAGGCCAGGTGTTCTGGACCCAGTCATTCTCTAAACATTTGTTGAGTGCTTGCCCTGTGCTGGGAGCTGTATCACGTTTAAAAGTGATGATGGAGACGAGCCACAGGTCCAGAGGCTGTAAGTACAGGATGAAGGCATCGGCAGGCATGGTTCTCTCCGAGACCTGTGACCCAGAATCTGTTCCAGGTCTCTCTCCTAGATGCTGGTGGTGTGTGGTATGGTTGAACGTTCCTTGTCTTGTGGCTGCATCACCATGATGTGGCCTTGGTCTTCACGTGGCGTCTCCCTGTTGTGTGCACACCCCTGCTGTCAAACTCCTTATAAGGACACCAGTCTCATTAGACCAGGGCTCACCTTCATCGCCTCGTGTTAACTTGGTTACCTCCGTAAGGACTTTGTGTTCAAATAAAGTCATACTCCTAGGTACTAGGGGTTAAGACTCCAAAGTATCTATTTTAAAACATTGAAGTGTAGTTAATTTACAATGTTCTGTTAGTCTCAAGTGTACAACAAAGTGATTCAGTTATGTATACATACATGTGTATTCTTTTTCAGATTTTTCCATTATAGGTAATCACAAGATATTGAATGTAGTTCTCTGTGCTGTACAGTAGGTTCTTATTGTTTATCTATCTTACGTATGCTCCGTTGCTCAGTTGTGTCTGACTCTTTGTGACCCCATGGACTGTAGCCCTCCAGGCTCCTCTGTCCATGGGATTTTTTCTAGGCAAGAATACTGGAGTGGGTTGCCATTTATATTTTAATCTCAGACACTCCTGCGTAAGCTTCTTCTTCTCCCTGTCATCTCTCCATCCCCATTAGAAACACTAATTTTATGTTCTATGTCTGTGACTCTTTTCCTGTTTTGTAAATAAGTTCATTTGTATCATTAAAAAAAAATTCCATATATAAGTGATATACAATATTTGTTTCTTTGTCTTCATTTAATATAATACCTAGGTCTGCCTATGTTGCTGCAAATGGCATTATTTCATTCTATTTTGTTTTTTAATGGCTGAGTAATATGTACCAGATTTTCTTTTTCCATTTATCTGTGATGTCCATTTAAGTTGTTTCCATGTCTTGGCTATGTAAATAGTGCTGCTATGAACATTGGGGTGCATGCATCTATTTGGACTAGAATTTTCTCCATATATATACACCCGGGAGTGGGATTGCAGGATCATATAACAACTCCACTTTTAGTTTTAAAAATAAGCTACATAGAATTTTCCACATGGATATACCAGCTTACATTCCCACCAATAATGTAGGAGGGTTCCTTTTTCTCCACACCCTCTGGAAAATTTTATTTTGTAGACTTTTTAATGATGACCATTCTGACCAATGTGACATGGTACTTCATTGAAATTTGGATTTTCATTTCTGTAATAAATAGTGATGTTGAACATCTTTTCATGTGCTTGTTGGCCATGTATATTTTCTTTGCAGAAGTGTCTATTTAGGTCTCTTGACCTTTTTTTTTTTTTTTGACTGGGTTGTTTTTTTCATGTTAAACTGTAATAGTTCTTCGTATATTTTGGAAATTAATTTTTTGTCAGTAGCATCTTTTGCAAATATTGTCTCCTATTCCCTAAGTGGTCTTTTCTCATTTTTATGGTTTCCTTTGCTCTGTAAAAGCTTTTAAATTTAATTAGGTTCCATTTATTGTTTTTCTTTTTATTTTCATTAGTCTAGGATTGATCCAAAAAGATATTGCTGCCATTTATGTCCAAGAATATTCTCCCTAAGATTTCCTTTAGAAGTTTCATAGTATCTATTCTTACATTTAGATCTGTAAGCTATTTCCAATTTATTTTTGTTTACGGTATTAGCGAATTTTCTAATTAATTTCATTCTTTAACATGTAGCTGTCCACTTTTCCCTGTACCGCCTGTTGAAGAGACTGTCTCTTCTCCATTGCATATTCTTGCCTCTTTTGTCACAGATCACTTGACCATACATTTGTGGGTTTGTTTCTTGGCATTCTATGCTATTCCACTGGTCTGTATTTCTGTTTTTGTGCCAGTTCTATAGTGTTCTGATGACTCCCTTATATCAGTAGTCAGGGAGCATGATTCCTCCGGCCCCATTCTTCTTTCTTAAGATTGATTTGGGTATTTGCGGTGGGGGGGGGGGGGCGGTCTTCTGTGTTTCCATACATTAAAAACATTATTTATTTGTTTCCTTTTGGCTGTGCTGGGTCTTGGCTGCTGTGTGAGGGCTTTCTCTCGCTGCAGCAAGCAGTGGCTACGCGTCACTGCAGTGCGCGGGCTCCTCATTGTGGTGGCTTCTCTTGCTGCGGAGCACGGGCTCGCTTGGTTGCCCCTCAGCAAATGTGATATTCCCACCAAGCATCGAACCTGTGTCCCCTGCATCAGTAGGCAGATTCTTAACCACTTAACAGAACACCAGGGAAGCCCTCCATACATATTTTATTTTCTCAAGTTCTGTGAAAAATGTCTTTGGTAATTTGAGTGGTATTGCATTGAATCTGTAGATTGGCTTGAATAGTATCATTTGAACAATATTGATGCTTCCAGTCCAAGAACAAGGTGTCTCTTTATACCTGCTTGTGTCGTCTTCTAAATCTTTTATCATTATCTAACAGTTTTCGGAGTAGAAGTCTTTGTCTCCTTAGGTAGGTTTAATCCTAAGTATTCTATTCTTTTTGATACTGTAGTAAATGAAATTGTTTCCTTAATTTCTCTTTTGATATTTCCTTGTTTGTGTACAGAAATGCAACAGATTTCTGTATGTGAATTTTGTGTCCTGAAAATTTACAGAATTTATTAATGAGCCCTAATAGTTTCCTGGTAGGGTCTTTAGGATTTTCTACGTATAGCAGCATGTCATATGCAAACCGTGATAGTTTTACTTTCTTCTTTTCCACCTTGGATTCCTTTTATTTTTCCTGTGTGATTGCATGGCTAGGAGTTCCAAATCTATGTAGAATAAAAAAGTTGAGGGGACATTATCTTCTTGTTTCTGAGCTTAATGGAAATGCTTTCAGCTTTTCACTGTTGAATATGAGATAAGCTACTGGTTTGTCACATATGGCCTTAGTATGTTGAGATATGGTCCCATTATGCCCACTTTCTGAGGAGTTTTTAATCATAAATGGATGTTGAATTTTATTAAAAGCTTTTTCTGCATCTGAGATGATAATACGGTTTTAATTTTTCAGTTTGTTAATATAATGCATCACATTGATTGATTTCTAAATAATGAAAACTTCTAGCACCCCTGTAATAAATCCCCTTGATCATGGTGTGTGATCTTTATATTGTATTGTTGGAGTTGATTTGCTAGTATTCTGTTGAGTATTTTTGTATCTGTGTTCATCAGTGATATTGGCCTATAATTTTCTTTTTTTGTGATATCTTTGTCTGGTTTTGTTATTAGGGTGACAGTGGCCTCATAGAATGAGTTTGGAACTGTTCCTTTCTCTGCAATTGTTTTGAAATAGTTTTAGAAGGATGATTGTTAACTCTTCTTCAAATGTTTGGTAGAATTCACCTGTGAAACCATCTGGTCCTGGGCTTTTGTTTGGAGTTTAAAATTTTCTGATTCAATTTCAGTGTTGATAACTGGTCTGTTCATATTTTCTATTTCGTCCTCATTCAGTCTCGGTACCTTCCTAAGCATTTGTCCCATTTCCTCTGGCTTTCCGTTTTATTGGTGTATACTTGCTCACAGTAGTCTTTTAGGGTCCTTCTTATTTCTGTAGTGTCAGTTGTAGCTTCTCTCTTTTCATTTCTAATTTTATTGATTTGAATCCTCTTTTTTTTTTTTTCTTTCTGAGTGTGGCTAGTGGGCTTCCCTGGTGGCTCAGATGGTAAAGTGTCTGCCTGCAGTGTGAGAGACCCGGGTTCTATCCCTAGGTTGGGAAGATCCCCTGGAGAAGGAAATGGCAACCCGCTCCAGTACTCTTACCTAGAAATTCCATGGATGGAGGAGCCTGGTGGGCTACAGTCCATGAGGTCACAAAGAGTCAGACACGACTGAGCAACTTCAGTGGTTTATCCATTTTTCTCATCATTTCAAAGAACCAGCTTTTAGTTTCATTGATCCATAGGGAAGCATAAAAGACTTTCTTACACTGGGGGGAGGGACTCCTAAAGTGGACATGTCAATATTTAAATTTAAATTTGAAGGAAACCATGCTGAGTGACAACTGTTCCCTGTGTATGGCTGTTTCTATTTGCATCATATATTCAGGTGTACCTGTGTTGGTTGCATAGATATTTATACATGTATATCTTCATCTTGGATTGATCCCTTGATCATTATATAGTGTCCTCCTCTGCCTCTTGTAACAGTCTTTAAAGTCTATTTTGTCTGGGTATTGCCACTCTAGCTTTCTTTTGGTTTCCAGTTACATGGAATACCTTTTTCGAACTCCTCATTTTCAGTCTGTATGTGTCCCTAGATCTGAAGTGGTGCTTGTGTAGACAGCGTCTTATGTTTCTGTCCACTGAGCCAGTCAGTGTCTCTCATTCAAAGCATTAAATTCATTTACATTTAAAGTAATTATCCATAGGTATGTCCTTATTACCTCTTTGTTAATTGTTCGTTTTTACGAACCTTTTTTCCCCCTTCCTCTTTTGTTCTCCTCTCTGATAATTTGATAGCTAACTTTAGTGTTGTATATGGATCCTTTTTTATGTTTGTGTCTATTGTAGATTTTCAGTTTGTGGTGATCAGCGGGTTTTGATATAGCATCTATATATAAACACGATTATTTTAAGTTGCTGGTCTTTTAATTTAAATGCATCTCCAGGACCCTGCATTGCGCTCTCCTCACGACTGATGCTTTTGGTATCGTAGTTAGGAGTGGCTGATTTCCTATGTTTACCATGTGTATCTTTACCAGTGAGCTTGTCCATTCATAATTTTCTTTTTTCTAGCTGTGGCCTTTTCTTTTCCACCTAGAGAAGTTCCTTTGGCATTTGTTGTAAAGCTGGTCTGGTGGTGCTGAGTTCTCTTAGCTTTTGCTTATCTGTAAAGCTTTTGATTTTTCTGGCAAATGCATGAAAGCCTTGCTAGGTATTCACTTTCTTCCCTTTCTTCACTTTAAAGCTATCATGTCACTCCCTCCTGGCCAATGTTTCTGCTGAGAAATCAGCTGATAACCCTATGGGAATTACATTGTATGTTATTTTTTGCTTTCCCTTTTTTAACTTTTAATATTTTTCTTTGTCTTTAATTTTTGTCAGTTTGATTTGTATGTATATCTTCATGTTCCCCTCAATTTATTCTGCCTGTGACTCTGTGCTTCCTGACAGTTAGTTCTTCATTTTAAGTCAGCTTGAAATAGCTATAGTGATGACCACCAGGACCAAACGCTCCAGCTCATTCACATGGTGGAAAAATAACAACTGTCATGGAGGTTTTTATGTACATAAGGATCTTGGGAATGACAGTGACCTATACTTCTCATTCCTTACAGGACCTGATAACTTCACAGTGACTAGATTGGAATGCTGGTAAATTGTTCTATAGGGACAGAAAATGGATACAGGGTGTTTATGATACTGTCCTAATGACATCCTATGCTCATGTACATGCACAGAAACATCTAAAAGGATGGATGATAAATGGTGTAATGAGACAGGCAGTGGCTTTTACTTTATCCTTTACATTTCTAGGATTATCTGAAAAATTACATGAGCATATTTTTAATAATCAGATGGGAAAATAAAGATAGTAAAAGATGAGAAAGAAAATCATTAAAAAGTATATCCTGAGTACCTCAAAGGTATGTAGTAGCTTGAAATCACATAACTGGTAAGAATGTGTTTTTGAAGTTGTGTAAAATCATAAAATACAATGTAGTCCATTTTTCAAAGTCCTCAGTCTCCCCTCCTCAGAATTAATAGGAACATCTTTAGGTATGTTTAGTTTTAGAATTTCATGTTATAGAGATTTTTATATTATATAATGTCTGTGATACTCTTACTGAAAATTATGCATAATGGTCAAATTCTAACAACTTTTGCAATAAGCTTTCATTGAGTGAGTGCTCAGTCATGTCAGACTCTTTGTGACCCCATGGACTGTAACCAGCAAGGCTCCTCTGTCCATGGGATTTCCCAGTAAGAATACTGGAGTGGGTCACCATTTCCTACTCCAGGGGATCTTCCCAATCCAGGGATTGAACCTGAGTCTCGTGAATTGGTGGGCAGATTCTTTTACTACTGCTCCAGGTGGAAGCTTTCATAACATTTCCTTAAAAAGAGATAAAGTTCACATTATATGCCATTTTAAACTTATTGGCTTATAAATAATTTACTATAAAATGTCAGTTTCAAAGAAGATTTATGGGAAATTATAAAGTGAATACAGAGTTCTTTACAATAAAACCCAGGATAAAATTAACTGTGTGGGTTGAATATTTATCAAAAAGTATGGATGAATTATATTTTGGAGATCTGATGGGTTCAAGGGCACTTTGAAAGCTGTGTAGTTAAATGACTACAGGCATGACATATTTAGTGAAACCCTGTCTGTAAATCTAGCACCAATGATTGTTTCTTCTTGCTGAAATACAGAAATAATTTATCTGAAATCCATGAGTGCTATGAAGAGTTTGATTTCTTCATAAAGATTCTTTTATAAGTTGGGCCAGTCTCTGAAAGGCCTAAAATAGAACAGAGAGAAGAATTAAGAAAATTAGATGCCATTTAGGAAAAGTCTGTCATAACTTAAAAAATTCAAACAAAGAGATCAGACCATGTAAGGTCAGGCTTAAACCTCAGCTCTATCTGAGTCAGACGCCATCATGTCCACTAATATAGGAAGATGGAAGCATATCAGAGTCCCAGGAATTTTTAAAAATTCTTATTCCTTCAAGATCATCTTTTTCTGTCACAACACAAATTGGTTTTTGCGTATACTCCCTCACTTGCATATGCCTTCTGTATAGTTTCAATTGTCCAACTCTATTCACATACAACTTACGAAAAGCATATTTAATGATGTGAGAAAGCAAGTAAATCAAGAACACACCCAGAAGCACCCCATCTCCAAGGATAAGTATACACTCTTCTCACAGTTACTGGATCTCAGTGTATGGCTCTTCTGTGAGTTCCCAACACATCAGTCAGTGCCTAGGAACTTGCTTTCTGTTATCTTGGTTGAAGATGGACTTTGTGATTAATCAATTAATTAACTCTAATCATTAATATTATTTTATTTGGCCTTTGCTGAATTTTTCCTTCAGAGATAGAGAGAGATGACTTAATGAATTTATACTTTTGGCTCATGTTAATTCCATGAAGGAGTGAAAGAGTTTCTCTTTGTAACATGTTGATAATCTGCAAACAATGTTGAGTAAGTCTGAAAACTTCATGAAGACAATAAAAATTCAACTGCAACTTGCTCTCATCATTTTTCTAAAGAAGTCTGGCAATTTCTTTGAATGGTAACTTATGACTTTCCAATTATTCTAGCTTTTCAGAAAACAAGGAAGACAACAAATAATGTTGTAACTCACAAAATGAACACAAAAAATAAATTGATATCTAGTGTTTCTCTAAAGAGAATATGGTACTCACCAAGTCCATCTGTTCTGGAGAAGCTGAAGAGAAGGATGCTCTGAAGTACGGGCAAGGAGCTGAACTGTCAGTGTAGAAACCACATCCCGGAAGCATGAATATCTGAGAGAGTTTATGGAAAATGGGTGATATTCCATTAAAGGGACAATAAAAACAGAGGAAAATCTAACCTGAGTAGGGGAAGACTTTTTAAGTTTAAAAGCAATTGAAGAAATCACAAGAGAAAAATCAATTTATATAAAAATTCTGCATGTCTTACAATAAACAAAACTAAAAGCATAGAAACTGGGAAAGTGTATAAATATTTAATGTAACCAGAAAAGTGAAATAAATCCAAACCGCTTTTTAAGGTATCAAATTTGGAGGTGACCTTTAAGCTGGGACTTGAGAGATAAGTAGGTGTTGGTCAAGCAAAAGTAAGGGAAGAGTCCTTCAAGGAGAAGATATAGAGTATGGAGGCCCCGAGTGGAAAGAAAACTGATCACTCAAAGAGGTGGTAACACTTCATACATAGAGTGATGGAATAAAAATGTCAAGTAATGTGTCCAAATGGTGGGACAGCTGCTCTACTTGGTGACCTCTGTGGCTGACAGCTCGCTGCCCTAGAGCACATGTCCGCTGCTTCCTGGCCATGAAAACACTGTTGCCAGCCTCTTTCTAGATGCCTGTGGCTGAGTGCTCGAATCCCAGCCAGGAGAGGGGACGTCTTGGTGCTCCTTCTCAGCCTGGCCCCGAACACCTCCTGTGTGACCCACCATGCCCTCTGCAGTGTGCAGTCATCATGGATCTGTGTGCTGAAAAATGCAGAGCAAGAAGGTGGCATGAACCCAGGTCTCAGACTCATGGCAGGAGCAGAGGAGCCTGCAGACCATGTCTTTGAAAATCGTTCCCGAGTGAGAAACAAAATCCTTGAGACGATTGTCTAGTACAATCATGACATTCAAAGTTTTAAGTAACTGCTTGTTGTTACATGGTGTGAGTGTGGGACCTCTGTGCTGAAGTTAGATGAGGTGGGAATGAAATGATCTGGGGCATTCTGGGGAGAAGGTTTCAAGGCAGAAGATGAGTTTTGTGTCTTGATTAACGTGCTAACTCGCTTCAGTTGTGTCTGACTCTGTGTGAGACTATGGACAGTAGCCCACCAGGCTCCTCTGTCTATGGGATTCTCCAGGCAAGAATACTGGTGTGGATCGTCATGCCCCCTCCAAGGGATCTTCCCGACCCAGGGATCACACCCATGTCTCCTGCAGGTTCTTTACCACTAGTGCCTCCTGGGAAGCATCTAGAATGAAAACCGTAATTTCTTTCAATATTGTGGGACTCTTTTGGAATGTGCCAGAAGCAAATTTCTGTAGAGAAGGAGGAAGTGGTAGTAATTTCCTTCCAATATGGTCAAAATCTAGATTAAGAGAGTGGTAATAAAGTTGATGATTATTTAGAAAAGTTAAAGGTACATGCAACAGGGAATAGGGAATAAATGAAGGGGACTGAAAAAACTATGATAAAACATGAAGTCTGTATCCTTAGCTCAGGGATACACACAAATAGCCATTCATCAAATGTTCCAGATGATTATGGCATTGATAAGAAAGCAAACAAAATGTTATAAAATTGACTTATTATACTAAAATGCACTTCTTTGAGTCAGGTAAGTATTTATTAAGCATTTACTATGTGCTGTCATTAGAATTAAAAAATTCATAAAGCACGAGTCCTGTGCTCAAGTACAACAGTTAGAGAAGGTGAGTGACTTTCCCAGGGGAGTGGATTTGGCCTCAGGTCCAGTCAGCCAGTTCCCAGCTCTGACCTCTAGACTGCCTCATCTCTTATGCTCTAGCATGGGAGTTGGCCAATATCAACAGTCTGTTCTTTTGTACGCATTGCTTCAAGAAAAAAGGTATTCTAGAAACAGATCTGGGTGTTTAGAAAAGAGTGACAAAAACCATAAAGGAATTAATTAATAGAGAAAGGATAATTTATTTGGTAAATTGGAAAGCCAGACAAAAATGTTTAGATTTCCCAGTGTAATCAATGTCTCTGAATGAGAGGGGATGTATATCTAAGTATTCTTATGATTTAAGTATAAAAGGAGAGAAAAACCCAGAAGAAATCCTTGCAGGATAATTTTAAGTAAAAAAGCAGGATGTAAACTTTTCTGTGTAATTTTAATCATTTAAAACAATTGCATAGCCATATTAAAAACTTGATTAAAAAATGCACATCACCCACAAGTGCATGAGAAGATGCTCAACATCACTAATCATCAGAGAAATGCAAAGTAAAACCACAATGAGATATCATCTCACACTTCTCAGAATGGCTATAAACAAAAAGAACACAAATAACTAGTGTTGGCAAGGATGTGGAGAAAAGGGAACACTCATGTACTATTGGTGGAAAAGTAAATTGGTGCAGCCACTATGGAAAACAATATTGAGGTTCCTCAAAAAATTAAAAATAGAGCTACCAAATGATCCAGCAATTCCAATCCAATCATATATCTGGAAGAATAGAAAACTCTAATCTGAAAAGATACATGTACCCCAATATTATTTACAATACACAAGATAAAAGAACAACTTAAGTGTTCATCAAACATGAATGAATAAAGAAGATGTGCTACACATATACATCGGAACTCAGCCAGAAGAAAACGAAGTCCTGCCACTTGTGACAACATGAATGGACTTGGAGGGTATTATGCCTAGTGAAATAATTCAGAAGAAGAGAAACACCATGTTATCACTTATATGCAGATAACAGAAAGAAACAGACCCATGCCTATAGAGAACAAACTCGTGGTTACCACTGGGAAGAGAGAAGCAGGGAGGGGCAACACAGAAGCAGAGGAATACGATGTACAAACCACTGTGCATAAAGTAAATAAGATACAGGGATGTATTATACAGCATAGGGAATATAGCCGAGATTTTATAACTTTAAATGAAGTCTAACCTTCAAAAATTTTGAATCAGTATGGTGTACACCTAAAACTAATGTAATATTGTAAATCAACTATACTTTAGAAAATAATTTCATAGCCAAAATACTAGGTATATACAAACTCTTTAAGAAAATATATCACAAATGGTAATAAAATCTGGGTGGTAAAACTATGGGCTATTTAAAATTTTTTCATTATGCTTTAATGAAGTATGATGCTACAGTGAATATGCTTTACTTTCTTTTTATTTTATTTTATTTTATTTTTTTTTTGCTTTACTTTCATAGTCAGGAAAAAAAATGTACTTTAAATATTATAATGGCCAATACTTAGCATTTACGATGTTCCAAGCATTAGTTTAAGTGTTTTTTTCCGTGTTGATGCCTGTCATCATCATAGCAACTCTAAGAGGGAAAGAGTCCTATTACCTGCATTTTCCAGATGAGACTTGGTGAGGGCACCTCACCCAGCACCACATATCAGGGCAGGGCTGGAGCTGGGGTTCACTCCTAAGGACTGAGGCTCCAGAGACTGTGCTCTTAGCCACTAGGCTAACCAGTAGCTGAGCTGAATGACTGTATTTCCCCTAGTTTAGACCAGAAGACTAGTTCTGTAACCCCAAATCTATCATGATCTCAGGACTTCTCCTAATGCAGAGGCTCTGGGTTCGATCTCTGGTTGGGGAACTAGATTGCACATGCCACAGTGATGTTTTTATGCTGAAACTAAGTAAATAAGTAAATATTAAAAAAAACAGCCCCCCCCCCAATCTATTATGATCTTAATAATAAGATATTGTAACTGATACACAAAATCATCCTTCAGTTGGTGGGCAGTGATAAACATCTCTTGCTGTTTTTGTTAAGATACCACCTTACAGAAAAAGTATAGCTTCCCCCCCACCCCCTGTTTTACCTCTTTCTTAAAGGCTTTTTCTTCAATCAGTTTTCTTACATCATGAATGCCCTTAATTTTAACCCATAGAAACATTCCTGCAGTAGGAACATGCCATTCTGCCAAACCTACAAAGAGAAGAAATATTTCCTAAGGCCATTGTTGATGATGTCAACTATATTGCTTAAATGATGTATTGCAGTAACTGTAAACTAGTATTTCCAAAAAAGTTCCCTTGGAGATAGCATTTTTTAAAAAAACATAGTTTTTATGAGTCCTGAAGAATGAGTGTTACAGTTTTATTTCAAAAAGCAAGGGGAACATTTGAAAGGGAGAGAGGAGACTCATGTATACTTAAGATTTTAGTGGGTCTCAGGGCCATTCAGGAACTCCAATGTCATGCTTGCCTCCCTTCCTTAGAGCTGCCCCTAAGACACTCTTTCAATTTTAGGAGAGGATTCTTCAACTCTTTCTAGAGTCTTCTAGTATTTCAATAAATCCTATCATTTATATAGCTGTTCAGAAGTCCAATAAAGTTCTTTTTTTTTTTTTTTTTTTAAATCAGAATGTACTAATAATTAAGAAGTATGGGCTTCCCAGGTAGCTCAGTGATAAAGAATCCATCTGCCAATGCAGGAGATGCAAATTCGATTTCTTGGTTTGGGAAGATCCCCTGGAGAAGGAAATAGCAACCCATGCCAGTATTCTGGTCCAGGAAATCGTATGTCCAAAGAGTTCAACCAAAGAGTTGAACATGACTTAGCAACTCAGCATGCATGCACAATTAAGAAGTACTTAAAATTCAGGAATTCCAGGTATATTTGTAGGTTTTGTTTCATTGAATATAAGCATAGAGAAACCAAGAAGGAACAAGAGTTACTTTGATTTTAGTCATTACTCTTTAGGGGAAAAAAAAAAAAACAAAACATGGATGAGGATTAAAACCTTTTTTTCAGCACAACAGAAGTGATGCAATAGTACTCTTATCAAAAAGATAAGACTTCATAGGGAAGCAGATATGATGGAAACAAGGAATTGATACTTTGTATATACTATTATTCTTGCCAAAGGCATTTTCAGTGGGATAATTAAAGCCATGCAATTCATTTTACTTTCTTTGTCAATAGACAATTAAATCTAAACTATTCTGAAATCAGATTAGTGATAAAAAATATTAGATAAATGAAGTTAATAATTACAAGGCAAATCATCTGTAATGAGAAATCCACCTTAGATTGCATTTAGCTTGTACTATAGTACTATTTTGTCTTTACGGAGTCAGGTTAGAAAAGGAATATATTGCTTATGTCACAATTCCTCTTCTATTTGGAGCAAAATTTTGAAAATCTTTCAATACAGATGTTGGCTTTAAGTAGGTTATTGATAGTTGATTGTTAGCTTAATTGATCTTTTTTTCTGAAAACCATAGATCCTTTCCTGAAGCCAGGTATAGACTTCATATATAGAAATATGTAGAGTTGTGTCAGGGTTTGTGCTGTTGTTCAGTCGCTCAGCTGTGTCCGACTCTGTGACCCCATAGACTGCAGCAAGCAGGGCTTTCTGTCCTTCACTATCTTTTGGAATTTGCTCAGACTCGTGTCCATTGACTAGATGATGCCATCCAACCATCTCATCCTCTGTCATCCCCTTTTCCTCCTGCCTTCAATCTTTTCCAGCATCAGGGCCTTTTCCACTGAGTCAGTTCTTTGCATCAGGTGGCCAAAGTATTGGAGCTTCAGCTTCAGCATCAGTCCTTCCAATGAATATTCAGGACTGATTTCCTTTAGGATAGACTGGTTGGATCTCCTTGCAGTCCAAGGGACTCTCAAGAGTCTTCTCCAACACCACAGTTCAAAAGCATCAATCCTTCAGCACTCAGATTGCTTTATGGTCCATCACATCCATACATGACTACTGGAAAAACCATTCAGTTCAGTCGATCAGTCGTGTTCGACTCTTTGCGACCCCATGAATTGCAGCATGCCAGGCCTCCCTGTCCATCACCAACTTCTGGAGTTTACCCAAACTCATGTCCATCGAGTTGGTGATGCCATCCAGCCATCTCATCCTCTGTCATCCCCTTCTCTTCCTGCTCCCAATCCCTCCCAACATCAGGGTCTTTTCCAGTGAGTCAACTCTTTGTGTGAGGTGGCCAAAGTATCGGAGTTTCAGCTTCAGCATCAGTCCTTCCAATGAATATTCAGGACTGACTGATCTCCTTTAGGATGGACTAGCTGGATCTCCTTGCAATCCAAGGGACTCTCAAGAGTCTTCTCCAACACCACAGTTCAAAAGCATCAATTCTTTGGCGCTCAGCTTTCTTCACAGTCCAACTCTCACATCCATATACAACCACTGAAAAAACCATAGCCTTGACTAGACGGACCTTTGTTGGCAAAGTAATGTCTCTGCTTTTGAATATGCTATCTAGGTTGGTCATAACTTTCCTTCCAAGGAGTAAGCGTCTTTTAATTTTATGGCTGCAATCACCATCTGCAGTGATTTTGAAGCCCAAAAAATAAAGTCTGACACTGTATCCACTGTTTCCCCATCCATTTGCCATGAAGTGATGGGACCAGATGCCATGATCTTCATTTTCTGAATGTTGAGCTTTAAGCCAACTTTTTCACTCTCCTCTTTCACTTTCATCAAGAGGCTTTTGAGTTCCTCTTCACTTTCTGCCATAAGGGTAGTGTCATCTGCATATCTGAGCTTATTGATATTTCTCCCGGCAATCTTGATTCCAGCTTGTGCTTCTTCCAGCCCAGTGTTTCTCATGATGTACTCTGTATAGAAGCTAAATGAGCAGGGTGACAATATACAGCCTTGACGTACTCCTTTTCCTATTTGGAACCAGTCTGTTGTTCCATGTCCAGTTCTAAGTTTTGCTTCCTGACCTGCATATAGGTTTCTCAAGAAGCAGGTCAGGTGGTCTGGTATTCCCATCTCTTTCAGAATTTTCCACAGTTTATTGTGATCCATAGTCAAAGGCTTTGGCATAGTCAATAAAGCAGAAATAGGTGTTTTTCTGGAACTCTCTTGCTTTTTGATGATCCAGCGGATGTTGGTAATCTGATATCTGGATCCTCTGCCTTTCTAAAACCAGCTTGAACATATGGAAGTTCTTGGTTCATGTACTGTTGAAGCCTAGCTTGAAGGATTTTGAGCATTACCTTGTTATCATGTGAAATGAGCAAAATTGTGTGGTAGTTTGAACATCCTGTGGCATTGCCTTTCTTTGGAATTGGAATGAAAACTGACCTTTTTCAGTCCTGTGGCCACTGCCGAGTCTTCCACATTTGTGGCATATTGAGTGCAGCACTTTAACAGCATCATCTTTTAGGATTTGAAATAGCTTGGGTGGAATTCCACCACCAGCACTAGCTTTGTTCATAGTGATTCTTCTTAAGGTCCACCTGACTTCACACTGCAGGATGTCTGGCTCTAGGTTAGTGACCACACCATAGTGGTTATCCAGGTCATTAAGACCTTTTTTGTAAAGTTCTTCTGTGTATTCATACCACCTCTTCTCAATTCTTCTGCTTCTGTTAGGTTCTTACCATTTCTGTCCTTTATTGTGCCCATCTTTGCATGAAATGTTCCTTTGGTATCTCTAAGTTTCTTGACGAGATCTCTAGTCTTTGCCATTCTATTGTTTTCCTTTATTTCTTTGTGCTAATATTACTAAGATTATTTATAGAGTAATATTTTCTTGTCAAGAATACTCCTGGACCCTGTTTCCTTCCCCGGGATTATTAACAATACTCTGTGGTATCCCTCACTCATATAAGGACTGCTGCTCATCCCAGGATAGGATGTGCGTTCCACTCACCACTTAACCACTTGTCTGCTGCTGCCATTAATGCATCCCTCTGCTTCCTGTAGAAATCAATAACCCTAGAGGAAGAAAACAATGAAAAATATGTGTTTGCTATACTGATTGCAGAAACCAAAAGGCTCTGAGGGTCCAGTCTATAAGAATCTATTTTATATCTTGATGAAGATGTTGAATTCTTGATGAGGGAATAGACCATATATCTTTGATCTGTCCAGTGGTAAACTTTCTAATTTGTAGTGTTTCCATTATTTTGGAATAATTAGAAAATGAAAATTAATAGGGTGAAGTCCATTTCTATGTAAAGTATGAAACCTCAAATACATTACCTGTCTACGTGACCCAGGAAGCCCTCTTCTCCCCATTGGTATAGAAGCTGTGATACCAGGAGCTAAAAAGCATGAGACAGTAACAAGGTTCACACTCTAAATGTGTTTTTGCCAAAAATGAAAGCAAATCACTCTTGACTATGTGCAAACCATCCTAAAAAAGATGCACCAAGCTGCAACAAGCTTTTTCGAGTCAAGCTTTTTATAATAATGCTGATTAACAACAGTGACAACAATAACATTAAAAATAACAAATGTTTATCAGGTTCTCACTGTGTGTCAGAAACTGCTGTACCATGTGAATATATTAATATTTCAGATTAGTTGGTCTTTGTAATACCCTTATTAGGCAGGTCATTGTCTCCACTCTACTGAGGAAGAGACTGAAGCATGAGGTGAGCTTTCCTGAGGTCACAGCTCATCACAGAGCCTGGACTCAAGTAAGACTGTCCAGTCCCAGATCTACTCAATAAATGCTGCCCTGGATGGCCTAAGTATAAAACACATACAGTTGATGCTAAAGTTATACAATATTTCCAGAGATTTTTTTAATCCAGAATAGACGTTCTAAATGTTGTAAATGGATAGTGAAATTTCGTTGATAACAGATACAGAAAATATGGAAAAAGTCCCCAAGGTGATAAAACATGCAGGCATCTGCACTTTGTGGAACATATAATATCAAACAAATGTCCATTTTACATAAACTACCCTTTTGGGTTTCATAGCTAGCAGTTCTGTCCTTAAGGTTTGATTTTCAAGGTTGCCTTAGGGATGGGTCCAATTATTTCTCAAAGCTTGTGAAGAAATGTATGCAATCTCCAAAAATAATTTTACTGTCTTTTAATTAAAATGCATCCCAGCTGGTCTCTGTAGGGAGCTTAGCGCGTGGGCAGTGAAGGCAGACGCCTGGCCACTAGCAGGTCCGGAACCCTTGCTCTCAGACTCCAGGACAATGGAGCGAGCTGTGTGTTACTTCACCAAACCCCTTCCATCCTGTTGAGTCTAACACTGTTTTTATTGGGTTCCTGGGCTAGATGCCAGGACACAAGATGAATGAGATCTCTGACTCTCAAGGGGCTTGGTCTACACTTGAAACATCATCAGGTCCATTCAAATCTCTTTTGCCTTTTGGAGCAAATACGTGCTGTCTAGCTAGTCCATGTGGAGCTAGAGATGGAGTCGGTGATCTCTCTCGTAGTGACACCTTACTCTATTTGCCAAGATCTATTTCTTTTATGATCTGATTCAAAAAGTTGATATTTCATAAACCGTCATTACCTGAGCAAAAGTGCTGGGGTGCATTGTTGAAACTTGTATGTGTAAAACAATTCTCTCAATCAAGGGCTTTGGACCAGTTATAAACCCTATTCTCAACCTGCTCAAAACGAAAAGGCACATTACCAATCATGCATTATCAATTAACACCATGTTACTGATTTCATGACTTAACACCTTCTAGTAAAACTTCTTATTTAAACTTAACTGTACACTTAAAATAGAATGAATATCTGACAAGGTATTTTTAAAGTCTTCTGTACATGACCCAAACTTGACCAGTTCCCTTACAGGTATAGCTTAAAGGTCAAGGATCTTTGACCAGTGGGGATGGATCGGGAGAAAATCTGTTAGTAATAGTAATAATCGAACAGATGTGTTAAGGTGAGTGTGTACAAGCATCTTAAGTGAGAAGAACTGTCTGCACTAAAGATGCTGAGGGGCAGCCCTGTCACCTTTATCTGCAGCCTGAAGGCAGAGCCAGGGCCTTACCCTGAGGACAGGACTTTGGAAAAAGAGTCAGCTCGGATGACGCGCCCATCCTCGTCCATGGAGAGAAATGTCGGTGCCCAGGGCTTGAAATGGAAGATAAATATGATATTTATATCTGTTAGATCTGTATCCCTACTTTGTGCAGAGTGGGGAAACTTCACCTAGGACCTCCTTGTCCCAAGGCTTGAGATCCAGGATGAACAGTTTCCCAGGAAGGATTCCAGGAAAACTAGTTTGGAAAAGACCACAACGAAGAGGGTCATCAGCATGCAGGGCTGTTTAGAAAGGGAATGCTGACCCTTAGAACAACCAGAAACCCTGAAAAAGTATAAATGAAGATGAGCCATGTAGTCAGCGTGCAATGCTGAAACTTCCATGTTTATTTCAAAGTAAATGCCCACAGGGAAGGGGGCCATGGTCGTGTTTAGGGTGGGTGGCAGGCAGACATGATAGGCAAATAGATAAAAAGCCAAGAATTGTGTTTCTTTTCAGTAGATTTGTAGTGGGGACTGAATCCGTGTGTCTGTTCTCTGCAGTCCTGAGAGCAATTCTAGTGTTAGATTTTGAGGAACTGGGCGCTGGAGTCTGGGCCATTACTGCTGTCTCCTAGGGAACAGTGCTCGGGGACAGTGGTGCACGTGGACACTGGGGAAGGATCTCCTGCTGCTGCTGCTAAGTCGCTTCAGTCATGTCCGACTCTGTGCGACCCCATAGACGGCAGCCCACCAGGCTGCCCCATCCCTGGGATTCTCCAGGCAAGAACACTGGAGTGGGTTGCCATTTCCTTCTCCAATGCATGAAAGTCATGTTGATGTGTGGTAGAAGCAATACAATATTGTAAAGTAAAAAAAAAAAAAAAAAAAGTGCAGAGCAGACTATATAATATGCAATGTTTTGTGGAAAAAAGAAAAGGAAATAAAAATACATATTCATGTTTGCTACTAGATGCATAAAGAAACTCCAAAAGAATTAAAAGAAATTAATAAAAATGATTACCTGTTGGAGTAGTGATGGGAACTGGGGTGAGTGAGTGTGACATTTTTCCCTGTATATTTTTATATATGATTTGCTTCTTGTACCATATGAATGTACTGTCATTAAAACTGAATAAAATACAAAATATAAATGAAAAAAAACAGGAAAGTGAAGTCGCTCAGTCGTGTCTGACTCTTTGCGACCCCATGGACTGCAGCCCACCAGGCTCCTCCGTCCATGGGACTTTCCAACTGGAGTGGGTGCCATCGCCTTCGGTCCTTTATTGTGCAGGTGCGTCCCGTCCCTACGCGACAGGGATGGCAGGCAGGGAGCATGATGCTAGGAGCGCCCTCCTCTGCTCACAGCACATCACTGATGAGCACAGCCCTCCGCCTTCTCTCGGAACACAGCTCCCAAGTCCTCCAGCACATCAGCCTCCCCTGAGAGACTGAGGCTAACACCCCAGGAGATACCCACTCCACATCCCTGGTACCATGTCTATGGAACTACGATCAGGATGTGGAGTCAAGACGACCCTCACCTTGACTCACATGTTCCTTCATGTGCCTGACACAGAGCCAGCCACTATTCTAAAAGTAGGGAAATTCTGGAATAAGCAGTTAACACCACAGAAGAAAATATTCAGCAGCCAGGCTAATATTCAATCAGGTGCATTAACAACACCTCATCTTCTAACTGTGGGCTGAGTTGATACCATCGCTTACCTTGTTGAACTGCATAAAATAGTAAGGATCATCTTCTATGATGAGGAAGTCATATTTTCTTGCGAGCTAAAACACATTAAATAAAGTAAGAGTAAAGTTAAATTAAGAGCTGTGTAAGATGAAAATCACTTGAAATCATTCATAGTTCTTTGTACTCATTCAATCACTCATTCATTCATCCCAGCAGCTGCTGAGTGCCCACTGTCCTAGGAGGAGGAACCGGCCCTAAACGTTCTGTCCTCACAGAACTTTCATTCTGGTGGTAAAGACAGAACCTGAGCTCCTAGATAGTGACCAGAGAAGGATTAGGTGGGAGGTTCTGAGGGCCCGGCAGATGGTTGAGGAGGCTGATGTTTGAGAGAGCGAGACAGGGAAGCTGCAGGAGAGCCCAGGCTGACCGGAAGGATCAGTTGTGCAGATGCTGGGGGAGATGTTTAGACGGAGAGCAGGGAGCAATGGCCCTGGAGGCAGAAAATACTTGGCATGTTCTAGGGACAGAAGTTTCTAGAAGGCATGGCTGTTTAAGGGACAGAGGGAAGGATGTGAGAGCCCCCAGTTTGGGAGCAGAGGCCCAGGTCTCATCAGTGTGTGGAAGTGAAGGACTTTTATCTTTATTTTCCGTGTGTGGTTGGGAAGCGGCTGGAGGAGGGGCTGTCGGTCCACACTTGAATAGGAAGGGTTTCAGTGACTGGTGGTGGGGCCGGCGCTGGGGGACGGGGCGTGTGTGTGGGGAGGAGCTTCACGAATGAGTCCCAGGGTCAGGGCAGGAGGGTGGCTGAGGAGATGGTGGGTTTGGGTAAGTGGTTGTTGGGGGCCATGGGATGGATTGGAGGTGGGAGATGAGGGGCAGACAAAAAAAGGGAGTAAGAGGTGAATGTAACATCACACCAAGAAAAGCATCTCTTTCAATGAAAATATCAATTAAAGGGAAAGGAATATATCATAGTCAACCAGATTGTAGTAATTTCTTGTGTTTAAATTTGTGGCGACCCTGGCATAGATGGCTTCTTTTTATTAAAAATCATCTTCCTTGAGAGGAAGAGGCTAACCAGAGAAGGAATTTGGGAGCACTCTTCTAAAGAGTCAGAAGGAATCAAGCACACAAGTACGTAACACCTTTGAAAATACCTCATAGATTTCCCTTTTGCGCTCAGCTGTTAATGAGTTCCCAGAGGGGTTGTTGCCATTTGGGACAGTGTAAAGAAATTTGGGGCTGTTTTTCTTGGGGTTCTTTGAATCTTCTGGTTTCCATTTGGAAAGTATTTCTCTGAGGGAGTCTGGAATAATCCCGTGCTCATCACTGGAAACATTAATCATGTTGCAGCCCAGGGGTTGCAGCTGTCAAGTACACAGAGAAAAGCAAGTCTGAGATTGAGACATGACTATAAAATATCAGTGCCAAGGGTTCTTACACTAAGGAGAATGTTACCATTTACACCCTTAAATGCAAACCTGCCCTCAGCTCTATGCCCACATTGCATCATCTTCACAATTATGATTAGAACTGGTTCTTAAATAGGTGTTTATTAGGGAGTGATTTTGAGAAAGGAAATCAATCTTAGAAAGCACCTGTGATGCTAATACATAAAAAGTTATAAGCAGAGATGATACTCAAAATATTGGACAAGTGGTGTAGCATGGGAGCAACAGACACAGAGCAGGGTGGAATGGGGTCCTGGAGACTCCCCGCCATGCCAGCATTAGCTCTGCACTGTGGGGGTTCAGGGTGGTCGCAGGAGATGGGTCAGGGGGTCCAGGGTGGTGCTAGGGCACCAAGGAGCATCCAGGCCTTGGCTCCTCAAGAAGTGTGCAAGTATTTCTATATTGTACTGATTGCAGGGGCTGTAGTTGATAATAGTGGCCTTGTTCATGAACACAGTTTTATAGAAGTCTTGCACACGGATCTTCAGCCTATTCCCTCAGAGCCTGGCACAGATCTCTGTTTGGGCACGTGACAGTGTGGTGCATCCAGCTATTTACATAGATGCAAGTTTTATATGTACATTTGAGGAAAGTGATTAATAATTAGCCTCCAATCATGAAGAAAAGGGAATTATTTTTAGTTTTTAAAGTTGTGGTAAAATGTGTATTCCTAAAAACTGTGCCATTCTAAAGTGTGTGATTCAGTGGCAATAACTGTGTTCGCGACATGTGCGTCTCGTGACACTATCAAGTCCAGAATCATTTCATCACTCCACACAGAAACCCTGGACCCAGTAAGCAACCACTCCCCGTTTCCCCTTCCCCAGTCCTTGGTCACCTCCAGTCAACTTCTGGTCTCTATGAATTTGCTTGTTTTATATATTTTGTATAAGCGGAATCATACAATATTTGTTCCTTTGTGTCTGGTTGCTTTCTCTGAGTGCCTGCAGTGATGGGCCTGCCTTATTCCTCAGAGAGTGGGTAAGACTGATGGTTAGAAAGTTGTTACATGGAGTTGAAATTGCTTCCCTGTAGTTTCCACACTTTGGTTCCAGTTCTGTCAACCTAAGGACATACACAGACAAATCTAACTCCTCTGTGACATGGCTAACTTTTATGTAGTTGAGGACAATCCTCATGTCCCCGTGGATCTCCTCTTTCTGCGGGAAAAAGCATGGTTCCTAAAAGCATTCAACGTATGGTCTCATTTCCAGTTCTTTGTGACTGTGGTGCTTCTCTGACTGTGTTCACATCAGTCCCAGAGTACTGTGCCCCAGACAGTGCTGAGTTCTGAGCAGGGCCCAGCAGAGCAGGTGATCTGCCTCCTTATTCTGGGTCTAGAGTCTTCTAATAAACACTAGATATGAAAGTCCTGGTCATACTAATAGGTTTAGTTATATTACATTGACATATGATTTGTCTTAGACATGTGGTAATATAGACAGTAATGAAAAATGTCTTTGTAAATTAAGAGGCATTTCAAGTGAAATATTAAGAACACTGGACAGGATTTTGCACAACTGAATTTTAGCACCTCCACACTTAGATTTTGTAAAACGTAATGTATATATCAGAAGTTATGGTTAGCATATTTTGCTTCTATTAAAACTTCTCCTCTTCACAAAGATGCTATTGTATTTTTCAGTGGGCAGATAATTCTAAAGGTGCAGTGCTTTCTCCTTATTTACTATAAAAAAGAGTTGCCTTTTGTAAGAATGTGTACTCACAGCATGAATTGTTCCTGAATAAATAGGTTCATTTACAAGGATATTATCTCCAGGATTAACGATCATTTCAAATACCTAATAAGAGAGGCAAAGGTTAGCTTGGAGAGTATGATTTCCAGTCGTAGAACCCCCCACAACTTTATTTTGAGCTCACTAGGGTTCCAGAGTAGGAGTTGGCAAGTTTCCCATAAACGCCAGATGGGGCGCGTTCTGTGGGCCCTGGCATCTGTGTTGCCACCACTCATCTCCGCCTCTGTGGTGACAGCACAGCCACAGACAGCATGTAGGCTGAGTTCCACTAAAGCTCTACTTGCAGGATCAGACATGGGATGATTCTCTTTGGCTCTCAAGCCATAGTTTGGCAACCTCTCTTCTACACTGAAAAATAACAGAACTGATTTGGATCCTAAACACATTTACGCCTTCTTTGAAAAAAGTTTGTCTCTGTTATAAGCCAGGCCTGTGTAATGTATGGAGAGAAAGTGAAGATTGTATGGGATGGTTTTACCCTCATGAAGGTGCTAGAGCACTGAGCTAGACACCACTCAGATAAATATGCGTGTAAAATCAGTGATAAGTACTGCCGTGTAGATGCCAGTGTTCTAGTGCTCATTGTAGGAGGACTTGGGCACTCGGCAGACTTGGGGTACTCAGGGAAGGCTTCTTTGAGGAAGTGAAGAGTTGGGGAAGAGGTGACGATAGGTACACATCTGAGAAACTGAAAGAATCCTGTGGCTTGGAGGTGGAGTGTGAAGAGGAGAGTGGAGGGAGGTCAGAAGGAAGTGGGCAGAGAGCATCCCATGGAGGCCTTTGGACAAGTGAGCCAGGGAGACTTTTAAGTAGAGGGCGGGACCCAGGAGTCATGAGATCAGACAGGCATTTGAGAAGGTCATTCTGGCTGCAAGATCAAAGTATCAGAGAGGAGTGAGAATACAGGTGGAGTCCGGGAAGATTTTAGGCTCATTTGGGAGGTTTTAGCTGCAGTCCCAGGGAAAGGCAAGGGTGGTCTGGATGGGGTGGTGGTGGTGGAGCTGAAGAGAGCTGAGGGGCATTGAGGAAACCAGTAGCAAGGGACACAAGTGTGGGCTGAGGGGAAGCAGGGAAGGAGGGGTAAGGAGGGGCCTCTAGATTCCTGGCTGTACAGCAAGGAGGTGATGGGAGGGGTGTCATTCACTGGAAAACACCCCTGATGTTGTCTGTTCTGAGGGAGAAGCAGCTGAGTGTGTTTTGGTGTGAGGTGCCCCTGAGACAGCCTGGGGTGAGGTCACTGGGGGCGGTGGACACGTGGATGTGGAGGGCGCCTGGCGATGGAGGTGGGGGCAGGGGCACCTGGCGTGATGTCCAGGGGAGGTGTGTGCGGGAAGGGAAGAGGTCCGAGGCCCAGTCTTGCGGGGCTCCTGTGGACCATGGACACTGCAGGGTGGGCAGGGCAAGGACGGGGGAGTTTCCAGAAAGGACGGTTTCAGCAAGGGCTCAGGAGACGTGGAGGTCAAGGGAGACCAGGCCTGCAAATCAGAGCAGATCTTGAGGACCCTGTGATGCCTCAGAACATCAGCAGAGCCAGAGAGAGATTTTCCCTGCCTGAATCAGAGGGGTCCGTTCCAACGAATCTTACACAAGGCACAGAACCATCCTTGCCTACCCTGTGATGTTTCATCAGCCCCAGGTCAAGCCTCTCCTCGGTGTCATTGAACAACATAGAGCTCTTGACAAGCATCACGGCCAGTATCCATTGAGACAGAAGATCTGACTTTTCTTTCCTGATTTGGCCTAGGATATTCCATTTACTATTCCTCATGAGCTTTAGGCATTTTATGACAAACACAGGCCTCCTCTGACAAGTTAGTTGATTTACATTTTACACGACCTCCTGCTACTGCTGCTGCTAAGTCGCTTCAGTTGTGTCCGACTCTGTGCGACCCCAGAGACGGCAGCCCACCAGGCTCCCCCGTCCCTGGGATTCTCCAGGCAAGAACACTGGAGTGGGTTGCCATTTCCTTCTCCAATGAGTGAAAGTGAAAAGTGAAAGGGAAGTTGCTCAGTCGTGTCTGACTCTTCTCGACCCCATGGACTGCAGCCTACCAGGCTCCTCCATCCATGGGATTTTCCAGGCAAGAGTACTGGAGTGGGGTGCCATTGCCTTCTCCAACAGGACCTCCTAGGACCAAGCAAATCCATGTATAATTCATGGATCAGATGAAAACTTCATGACCAACATTTCCTGTGTTGGTAAGGGGACATGACAAAGTCCAATATCCTAAATGAGGAGTGAGTGCTGTTTATTATCTGAGACTTGTGCACCTAAAATAATATTTATTCTGGAGGGCAATTCTTCCAAAAGTGGAAGAAATGTGAAACCATATTCCCAGGAGGCCTCTGTAACCACATGTCTGTGAGCCAGTGAGTTACTGATGTTTTTGGGCATGTGTGCTGTGTTCCTCTTCGATAGGACTAATGTTGAGATGGACAAAGAAGAAACTTTCCAGAGCATCTTTTGTAGGGGGAAAAAAAGGCTCATGGTGTACCTTTCTAGGAAAGGTATTTCACTGAAAAGAACTTCTTTCCTACTGGTCTGGGGCATCACAAATATTTCTCTTCAAAAAAAAAGCACCTCAAACAAAACACTCTCCGACATAAATCACAGCAGGATCCTCTATGACTCACCTCCCAGAATATTGGAAATAAAAGCAAAAATAAACAAATGGGATCTAATTAAAATTAAAAGTTTCTGCACAACAAAGGAAACTATAAGCAAGGTGAAAAGACAGCCTTCAGAATGGGAGAAAATAATAGCAAATGAAGCAACTGACAAACAACTAATCTCAAAAATATACAAGCAACTCCTACAGCTAATTCCAGAAAAATAAACGACCCAATCAAAAAATGGGCCAAAGAACTAAATAGACATTTCTCCAAAGAAGACATACAGATGGCTAACAAACACATGAAAAGATGCTCAACATCACTCATTATCCGAAAAATGCCAATCAAAACCATAATGAGGTACCATTTCATGCCAGTCAGAATGGCTGTGATCCAAAATTCTACAAGCAATAAATGCTGGAGAGGATGTGGAGAAAAGGGAACCCTCTTACACTGTTGGTGGGAATGCAAACTAGTACAGCCACTATGGAGAACAGTGTGGAGATTCCTTAAAAAACTGGAAATAGAACTGCCTTATGATCCAGCAATCCCACTGCTGGGCATACACACCGAGGAAACCAGAATTGAAAGCGACACATGTACCCCAATGTTCATCACAGCACTGTTTATAATAGCCAGGACATGGAAGCAACCTAGATGTCTATCAGCAGATGAATGGATAAGAAAGCTGTGGTACGTATACACAATGGAGTATTACTCGGCCATTAAAAAGAATACATTTGAATCAGTCCTAATGAGTTGGATGAAACTGGAGCCTATTATACAGAGTGAAGTAAGCCAGAAAGAAAAACACCAATACAGTATACTAACGCATATATATGGAATTTAGAAAGATGGTAATGACAACCCTGTATGTGATACAGCAAAAGAGACACAGATGTATAGAACAGTCTTTTGGACTCTGTGGGAGAGGGAGAGGGTGGGATGATTTGGGAGAATGGCATTGAAACATGTATAATATCATATAAGAAAGGAATTGCCAGTCCAGGTTCGATGCATGATACTGGACGCTTGGGGCTGGTGCACTGGGATGACCCAGAGGGATGGTATGGGGAGGGAGGAGGGAGGGGGGTTCAGGATGGGGAGCACATGTACACCCGTGGCAGATGCATGTTGATGTATGGAAGACCAATACATAAAGTAAAAAATAAATAAATAAAAAGAAAAAAAAGAAATAAATATGAGAACTAATAAACTATATTATGTTCTAAAAAAAAAAAAAAGAAATGTTAAACCATATTCCCAGGAGGCCTCTGTAACCACATGTCTGTGAGCCAGTGAGTTACTGATGTTTTTGGGCACGTGTGCTGTGTTCCTCTTCGATAGGACTAATGTTGAGATGGACAAAGAAGAAACTTTCCAGAGCATCTTTTGTAGGGGGAAAAAAAGGCTCATGGTGTACCTTTCTAGGAAAGGTATTTCACTGAAAAGAACTTCTTTCCTACTGGTCTGGGGCATCACAAATATTTCTCTTCCAAAAAAAAAAAAAAAAAAACAAAACACCTCAAACAGCAGCTTATCCTTGTTTTTGTCCTAATTAAGTCATAAAACAGGGAGGAAGTTTTAAAGTGTTATTGCTTCAATACATTATTCTGGAATAATAATTGAATTAAAATTCATTAAAAGTAACCAGATTATAGGTTTCCTCTTATACATAAGAGGAACAAGAAAACTACTCTGGTTTAATATAAACAAGAGTCATACTTTAAGCTAGATGTGCAGATGAATACAGAATCTCCTTATCCAGGACTACTTATTCAAGAAAAAGAAAAGAAAAAGATATATGAAACTGAGAACTATATATGCAGTCTCTTTATCAGGGGAACCCCCAGTGGTGGTTACCTTGGTGGACTTCCTGGAATCCAGGAGAGAGGTAGAGAGAGAGACAGACAAACAGAGAGAGACAGAGAGAGATGACGCTAACGCAGAGGAGAGGTCAGCCACAGCTCAGACGTACCCCTGGATCTGGAGAAGCACAGCCAAGAGGGAGACGGGGCACAAGAGGCAACTGGTACAGATGATGGCAGCAGCAGACACACAAAGGGATGAGGCCTCAGCTCAGGAGGGTCAGGACGCACCCTCAAGGAATTAAAAAGTCGTACAGACATAACCACGGCCTAACTCAATGTGGCCTGAATCTCTGAGCCACATGAAACTGATCCGTGCTCACTAAGCTGCAGGGAATCTTGTCCAAAGGACTCAGAGCTCTGGGCTCTCTGTTTAAGAGAAATCAGGTTGGTGCATGTCTTCAAGTTCTACTTATGATTCTAGTGAAGACCTGGTGTCTCACAAAACATGCTGCTCTGTGGTTAAGGGAGAGATGGCTGTATGGGTGCACATGTTAGATTCTTGCCATGGGTGCCCTTCCCCTCCAGTCTTACCTTACAGAGACCTTCTTGGCTGCCACATGTGACACATATGTCCATCTGTCCTTGGGTGGGTGCATAATGGATGGTGGGCGGATTATGCAATTTTACTTGTAACTGTTTTAGCCAGGATAACAGCTCTGGGATTCTAAAGCATAAATACATTTAAAAATTGACAGTAGTGAAAATCAGAATGGTAGTAGACAGCAACTAAATGGTGACTTCATACCAGGCACTTTATATATATTCAATTTAAAAATCTTTGAATGCCTTTCACTGATATTACTATCTTTACTTAAAATACAGGGCAACAATCTTACAGAGTAAGAAATTAACATAAATTAATCAGCTGGTTGTTAAATTAGTTGAGACTTGAATCTAAAGCTTTCTTATTCCAAAAGCTATAGTTTTTCTTTTCCGTTAGAGCATTTACTGTTACTGACTTTTTGTTTTCCTTTGGGAGAGTTTGTAGGATACCTGAAGTTCAGGTTCACTAAGTTCTTTGCATCATGGAAAGAAAAGCCTCTCTGTGTTAGCTGCTCAGTCATGTCCTACTCTTTCTAACACCATGAACTGTAGCTTGCCAGGCTTCTCTGTCCATGGGATTATGCTTGCAAGAATACAGGAGTGCGTTGTCATTTTTTTCTGTAGGAGATCTTCCCAACCCCAGGATCGAACCCGCATCTCTTATATCTCCTGCATTGGCAGGCGTGTTCTTGGCATACATTATATACAATTGTTATGTACCTAACATGAATTATTCTTCCATCACAAAGCAATGGACTAATAAAATATAATTAATAGACACTCTGTAAGTTACCCTTCATCAGTGGAAAAAGACCAGCTAAGGAAACCTTTAGAATATTTGTTCCATTTGCCTTTATGAAATTAAATACATCTGAACTGTAGGCAACACATTTCCATAGCTGCCTGGTTAGCATGGAAACATAATCATTAAAACTTTTTCTCAGGACCTAAAATGCCTGCTTCCTGTGTCATCCTCTCCTCCTTTCTCCTATCCTGGTTTATTTACCTATCTATTTTCACTTTGTATTTTTTCCAGTCTGAGCACAAATCGTACCTACTTCCAAAATCTTCTCCCTCTCCTAGTCATATAAGGTTGAGAATCAGTCATTAGGGATCTTAAGCAGTCAGAAACATTGCTGCTCTTAATTACTCTGAAAACTCTTCCCCAAACCTTCCTAAATGCTGATATCCAGTTTAAAAAGACACAAGATGCTTTATCAGCTGGCTGTAGAATATTGCTCATGAAAATGAACCAACTAAGTTAAATTATCTACTGATCAGATTGAGGGCAGGAGGAGAGGGGGCGGCAGAGCATAAGATGGTTGGATAGCATCACTGACTCAGTGGACATGAGTCTGAGCAAACTCTGGGAGACACTGAAGGACAGGGAAGGCTGGCGAACTATGGTCCATGGGGTCATAGAGTCGACACAAGTTAGCGGCTGAACTACTGATCAATAAATACCCAGCACTCTGAGAATACTGCAGTGCTCTCTTCATCATCTGTTCATTAAATTGGATGGGTTTTCCGTTTTCTATGGTGATGACCGCAGTCTTGAAAGGGAACGTGTTGGGGTTTGGTGCCCCAGTTGCCAAGGAGATGACAGATTTCGGTGCCTTGCTCAATATTTCAGCTACAACAAATATGGAAGAGAAGAAGAAACACTTTCAGTGAAGACTTTCATGAACAGAGATGGTCAGTATGTTGCATTAGAGTCAATAAAACTTTACAGTGTAATAATGTCTAGTGATAGAATGCTAGTCTGAAAGAAACATAAGATGACTTTGTACGGACCTCACTAGTGGAGGAACTGAGGAATCAACACGTGCCACTGAGAAGGCGGACTGATCGCCCAGACAAAGCAGAGGCCACAGTGACAGAAAACCCTCCTCCACTCGGCCCCTCCCTGCCTGCCAGGCTCCCTGCAGCCCCTTCTGTCCTGTGTACCCGCCCTCCCCGCTCTGCACGCGCCTGCAGGCTGTGCTGAACCCTGACTCCTGTGCCAGAAGAGCCCCCTGGACTCTAACCATGACCGTGACCTGGCCTCTCTCTGTTGCTGATTTACTGCCCTTGTGCCTATTTCGGCCCGATTTCTGTGCTAAGTCTGCGTAAAGCCAGGTTCACCCAGGCTGGAGCCGCTTTGAGGGCACCCCCACCCCCACTTCCAGCCCATGGGAGAGGGGCACAGCTCGGACTCACTCATGACTCGGATGGTAGAAGGCTTTCTGGCCGCGCTCGTGGCGGTAATGAACCGAGCGTAATTCATTCTCCTTCTCCGATTGGAGGTTTTTCTCAGTCCGGCCTAACCCTTGCCTGAGAAAGGCACCTCCTCTGGGTATCGGTTTCTGGCGTGCAGGGCCAGAGTCCCGGCTGCAGGCTGCGCTCGGGCCTGGTTAGGATTCGGCCGGCGGGTGGCAGGCCTGGCAAAGTCCACTCACAGGCTCACGACGCGTGCCCCCTCCCTCCCTGCGTGACGCGGTCTAGAGCCAATGGCCACCACTCCCAGTCGGTTTCTCGCCCCGAGACCACGCCTCCACTCCCGTAGTGGCTGCGTGCCGCGCCTCGGGTCTGGTTTCCGCCTCCAACCTGTGAGGAGTCCCGGCCTCCCGGCGGCAGCAGGTCAACCCCACCCCTGGCCGCGCCTCTAGACGGGTCCTCGCCTCCAGCCCCTTGGCCGCAGAGAACACGCCTCCATTCCGGCACCGCCCTGATGGCCCGCCCCTCCAATCCGAGGCCCGGCCACACCCTCTAGCTTGGTCCTGCGTCTTGGGGGGCCAGGCAGTATGGGACCTGGCACCCCGCATTAGCAGCTTGAACCGGGACCTGGAGTCTCTGCAGGAGACTGGACCTGGAGCGGCCAGGACTTCCTGGAGACTGGACCTGGAGCGGCCGGTTGGCCGGGAGCAGGATAGCCGGGGCGATAAAATGGAGATGTTGATGTGACTAGAGAGATTCAGGATTTCCTCCTCACATTTAATTAGTGTGATTCCCTTAGATACTTAATACAAACTTAAACATCTTCCCTTTGTCAGTAGGAACCTGTTTGGTGAAAGGTGTTTGGTGTTCTGGGCCAAGGAGAACATTAGCCTTTGGAGCCATATTCTTGTACAGGTCTGTGCTTCTTATAGTATTGATTACATACAGAATTTTATTTTTTAAAGTATGGAAATTATCCCCACCCACATTCCCAATCAATGGTAACAAAACTAAGGGAGCCAAAACTAAAGAGCTTTCTCTTCATAAGATGCAGGCTCTGAACTTGCATCAGTTTCTGCTGAATTTTCCACTCAGCTGCAGGAGTGGGACAGGTGAGAGTTTGAGGGTGCTGATTGACTGTGAGGTGGTGATCATTGAGTTCAGGGAGACAGGCAGAGAAGTGACGAATCAGAGCAGATACTGAATGCAGGGGACCTGAGGTTGTGTTTGGAAATTCAAGGCAGAGAATGGCCAGTGTGGTGGGAAAGGGTAGGCAAGGGCTAAGCTAGGGACAGCTCACCTGAAGATCAGAAGCTGAAAACTGAAAAAATGATTGATTGCTAGAAAATCAAAGAGACCAGACTTTGAAATTGTCAGGAGCAATCGCAAGAGGAATTCTCCTGAGGGTGTGGAATGAATGATCAAGTTTCGCAGCTCAGGCTGCCTTTTAAAGGCTTGGCTTAGGACTCTTGGGTACAGAATGAATTATAAGGCCAGGTGTTCTGGACCCAGTCATTCTCTAAACAATTGTTGAGTGCTTCCTCTGTGCTGGAAGCTGTATGTTGTTTAAAGTGATGATAGAGACAAAGGACAGGTCTGGAGGCTGGCAGTACAGAATGAAGACATTGGCAGGCATGGTTCTCTCTGAGACCTGTGACCCAGAATCTGTTTCAGGCCTCTCTCCTAGATGCTGGTGGTGTGTGGTAATTTTCAGCGTTCCTTGGTTTGTGGCTGCATCACCGTGATGTCGGCCTTGGTCTTCACATGGCGTCTCCCTGTTGTGTGCACGCCCCTGTTGTCAAACTTCTTATGACACCAGTCTCATTAGACCGTATGGGGTCACACAGAGTCGGACACGACTGAAGCACCTTAGCAGCAGCAGCAGCACCTTCATCACCTCGTGTTAACTTGGTTACCTCCGTAAGGACTTTGTGTTCAAATAAAGTCACACTTCTAGGCACTAGGGGTTAAGACTCCAAAGTGTCTCTTTTTAAAAATTGAAGTATAGTTAATTTGTAATGTGTAATTTCAAGTGTACAGCAAAGTGATTCAATTAAACATCTATATTCTTTTTCAGATTTTTTCCATTATTAAAAGATACTGAGTATAGATCCCTGTGCTATACAGTTGGAACTTATCTATTTTATATATAACATACTTTATTTTAATCCCAGCTCCTAATTTAACTTCTCCCTCCCTTCTCCTCCCAGTGACTTTGGTAAACACAAGTTTATGTTATATGTCTATGAGTCTCTTCCTATTTTGTGTATAAGCGCATTTGTATCTTTTTTAAAAATAAGATTCCTCATATAAGTAGTATCATATAATGTTTGTCTTTCTCTGACTTCACTGAATATCATAATCTCTGAATCTACCCATGTTGCTGCAAATGGCAGTATTTCATTCTTTTTTATGGCTGAATAATATGTACCATATCTTTTTTCATCAATTCATCTGCCAGCAGACATTTAGGCTTCCATGCCTTGTCTATTGACAGTAGTGCTGGAATGAGCAGTGAGGTGCATGTATCTTTTTGAATTAGAGTTTTCTCCAGGTATATGCCAAGAAGTGGGATAGCAGGATCACATGGTTTTTTAAGAAACCTCCAAACTATCCTCTATAGTGGTTGTGGCCGTTTACATTCCCACCAGCAACGCAGGAGGGTTCCTTTTTCTCCACACTGTCTCCAACATTTATGCTTTGTAGACTTTTTAATAATGACCACTGTGACGTGATGTTGTTGTTTAGTTGCTAAGTCGTATCTGACTCTTTTGTGACCTCATGGACTGTAGCCCCCAGGCTCCTCTGCCCATGCAATTTCCCAGGTAAGAATGCTGGAGTAGGTAGCCAATTCCTCTGCCAGGGGATCTTCCTGACCCAAGGATCGAGCCTATGTCTCCTGCTTTGCAGGTAGATTCTTTACCACTGAGTCACTTGGGCAGCCCTTGTGATGTGATACCTAATTGTAATTTTGATTAGCATTTCACTAATAATTAGTAATGTTGAGCATCTTTTAATGTGCCTGTTGGTAATCTGTATCTCTTCTTTGGAGAAATGTCTAAGTCTTCTCTCCATTTTTTGATTGGATTTTTTTGGTTTGATATTAAGCTATATGAGCTCTTTGAATATTTTGGAAATTTATCTTTTGTCAGGAGCATCTTTTAAAGTATTTTCTCCAGTTCCCTAAGTTATCTTCTCATTTTATTTATGGTTTCCTTTGCTGTGCAAAAGCTTGAAAGTTTAATTAGGTCCTATTTGTTTAGTTTTGTTTTTATTTCCATTTAGTCTAGAAGATGGATCCAAAAAGACATTGCTGCCACTTATGTCAGGAATGTTCTACTTGTGTTTTCCTCTTGGAGTTTTATTTATTTATTTTTAAATACATAGAAATGAATTTAATGGGTAAAACACCTGTACACTAAAAATATAAAGTACTATTGGAAGAAATAAATGCAGGGACAGACTATGTCCATGGATCGAAAGACTCGAAATTTTAAGATGGCAATAGAACAAATTGTTCTTGGAGGCTCAATCCAATCTCTATCAAAATTCCAACTGCCTTTTGCAAAAATAAACAAACTGATTATTGAAACACAAATGCAAGAGACTCCAGATAGTCAAAACAATGTTGGAAATGAAGAACATAACTGGATAAATTAAAACTGTTGGCTTCAAACCTTACTACAAAGCTACAGTAACCAATACAACGTGCTCCTGGTATAAGGATAATTACAGGATCAATGGAATTGAATTGTGTTTCTAAAAAACACACGTATATGTAGTCAATTGATTTTTGAGAAGGTTGCCACAATAATTCAGTGGGCAAAGAACAGGCTTTTCAAAAAAATGGTGGGGTAACAAATGGACCTCACATACAAAATAATAATATTGGATAACTACATCACATCTGCTACCAAAATTAACTCAAATGGATTAAATAGGTAAATATAAGAGATAAAATGTAAAAATTTCAGAAATATACATGTAAATTTTTTATGATTTTACCTTAGAGAAAAGTTTCATTATAACACCAAAACAGCCAACACACAAAAAAATTATTATTGGACGTCATCAAAATTAAAACTTTTGTGTGTCTAAGATACTGTCAAGGAAGTGAAAAAACTCTTGGAGTTTTATAGTATCCTTTCTTACATTTAGGTATATAAGCCATTTTCAGTTTATTTTTGTGTATGGTATTAGAGAATGTTCTAATTTTGTTCTCTTACGTGTAGCTGTCCAGTTTTCCCAACACCACCTGTTGAGGAGACCGTCTTTTGCCATTGTATATTCTCGCCCCCTTTGTCATAGCCTAGGTGACCACAGGTTTTATTTCTGCACTTTTTATCCTGTCCCACTGGTCTAATGTCTCATTTTCTGCCAATACTATACTGTTTTGATGGCTGTAGCTTTGTGGTGTAGGCTGAAGACAGGAAGCATGGTTCCTCCAACTCGATTCCTCTTTCTCAAGAGTGTTTTGGCTATTTGAGATCTTTGGTATTTCCATAAAAATTTTTATTAAAAATTTTTTTAAAATTTATTTTATTTTTTAAATTTACAATATTGTATTGGTTTTGCCATATATCAACATGAATCCGCCACAGGTATACACGTGTTCCCCATCCTGAACCCTCCTCCCTCCTCCCTCCCCGTACCATCCCTCTGGGTAAAAAATTTTTAAATTATGTGCTCTAGTTCTATGAAAAATTCTTCAATGGGTATTGTATTGAATCTGTAGATTGCCTTGGATAATATGGTCATTTGAATAATACTGATACTTCTAGTCCAACAACACAGTGTGTCTTTCCATCTGTTTGTGTCATCTATATTTTCAATATGCTGCTGCTGCTGCTGCTAAGTCACTTCAGTCGTGTCCGACTCTGTGCGACCCCATAGACGGCAGCCCACCAGGCTCCCCCATCCCTGGGATTCTCCAGGCAAGAGTACTGGAGTGGGTTGCCATTTCCTTCTCCAATGCTTGAAAGTGAAAAGTGAAAGTGAAGTCGCTCAGTCGTGTCTGACTCCTAGCGACCCCATGGACTGCAGCCCACCAGGCTCCTCCATCCATGGGATTTTCCAGGCAAGAGTACTGGAGTGGGGTGCCATTGCCTTCTCCGTATTTTCAATATATCTTTTATCAAATCTTATAGTTTTCAGAGTATAGATCTTTGCCTTCTAAGGTAAGTTTAGTCACAGGTATTTTATTATTATTATTATTTTTGCTCTAGTGAATGGGATTGTTTCCTTAATTTCTGTTCTGATATTTTCTTTTGTTTGTCTATAGAAATGCCACAGAGTTCTATATATTAATTTTGTATCCTGCAAGCTTACGGAATCCACCAATGAACCCCAGAAGTTTCCTGGTAGCATTTTTAAGGTTTTTTATGTCCTACATTGTGTCATCTGCAAATGGTGAGAGTTTTACTTAGGGGAAATGCTTTCAGCTTTTCACAGTTGAGTACAGTATAAGCTGTGGGTTGTTATATTTGATGTAATTATGATGACATCAAAGTAAGTGAGTGAGAGTTGCTCAGTCATGTCTGACTCTTCGTGACCCTATGGACTGTGGGTCACTAGGCTTCTTTGTCCATGGAATTCTCCAGGCAAGAATACTGCAGTGGGCTGCCATTTCCTTCTCCAGGGGATCTTCCCGACCCAGGGATTGAACCCAGGTCTTCTGCCTTGCAGGCAGATTCTTTACCATCTGAACCACCAAGGAAGCCCGTATGGTTCCTTTATGCCCACTTCCTGAAGAGATTTTTTAAAGTCACAAATGGATGTTGAATTTTATCAAAAGATTTTTCTGCATCTATTGAGATGATCCAAATTAAAAATAAAAACCATCTTTAATTTGTTAATGTGGTATATCACATTGATTATTTTCTTAATATTGAAAAATCCTAACTTCCCTGGGATAAATCCCCTTGATGATGGTGTGTAATCTTTTTAATGTTTTGTTGGAGTTGATTTGATAGTATTTTGTTGAGGATTTCTTGCATTTGTGTTCATCAGTGAAATTGGCCTGTAATTTTCTATTTTTGTGGTATCTTGTCTGATTTGGTATCAGAGTGATGGTCGCCTCAAAATGAATTCAGAAGTTTCCTTCCTCTGCAATTTTTTGAATAGTTTCAGAAGTATGGGTGTTAATGCTTCTGTAAATGTTTAATAGAATTCACCTGTGAGGCTATCTGGTCCTGGACTTTTGCTTGTTGTGACCTTTTAAATTTCTGATTTAATTTCAATACATGTAATTGGTCTATTCATATTTTTTCTTTCCTCCTGGTTCAGTCTTGGTACCTTCCTAAGAATTTGTCCATTTCTTCTAGGCTGTTCATTTTATTGGTGTTTATTGTAGTTGCTTGTAGTAGTATCTCATGATCCTTAGTATTTCTGTGGTGTCTGTTGCAACTTCTCCTTTTTCAGTTCCAATTTTATTGATTTGAGTTCTCTCCTTTTTTTCTTGATGAGTGTGTCTAGTGGTTTATCAATTTTGCTTATCTTTTCAAAGACCTAGCTTTCAGTTTCAGTGATCTACAGGGAAGCATTGAAGACTTTTTTACATGGGGCCAGAGGAGGGACTCATAATTGACAAGTCAATATTTAAATTTAAATCAGAAGGAAACCCTGCAGAGTGACAACTGTTCTATTTGCCTTATATACTGAGGTACTCCTAGGTTGGGTGCGTATATATTTACAATTGTTATTTCTTCTTCTTGGATTGATCTCTTGATCATAATGTACTGTCCTTCCTTGTCTCTTGTAACAGTCTCTATTTTAAAGTCTATTTTGTCTGATATGAATATTGCTACTCCAGTTTTTTTTTGGTTTCCATTTGCAGAGGATGCATTTTCCCGTCTCCTCACTTTCAGTCTGTGTGTGTCCCTAGATCTGAAGTGGGACTCTTATGTATAAGGTATTGTTTTTGTATCCATTCAGCTAGCCAATGTCTTTTTGTTGAAGCGTTTAATACATTTAGGCTTAAGGTAATTTTCAGTATATATGTTCTTCAGTTCAGTTCAGTTCAGTCGCTCAGTCATGTCCGACTCTTTGCGATCCCATGAATCGCAGCACGCCAGGCCTCCCTGTCCATCACCAACTCCCGGAGTTCACAGACTCAGGTCCATCGAGTCAGTGATGCCATCCAGCCATCTCATCCTCTGTCGTCCCCTTCTCCTCCTGCCCCCAATCCCTCCCAGCATCAGAGTCTTTTTCAATGAGTCAACTCTTCGCATGAGGTGGCCAAAGTACTGGAGTTTCAGCTTTAGCATCATTCCTTCCAAAGAAATCCCAGGGCTGATCTCCTTCAGAGTGGACTGGTTGGATCTCCTTGCAGTCCAAGGGACTCTCAAGAGTCTTCTCCAACACCACAGTTCAAAAGCATCAATTCTTCAGCGCTCAGCCTTCTTCACAGTCCAACTCTCACATCCATACATGACCACAGGAAAAACCATCCTTGAGGATGGACTGATTTGATCTCCTTGCAGTCCTTCTCCAATACCACAGTTCAGAAGCATCAATTCTTTGGCGCTCAGCTTTCTTTATAGTCCAACTCTCACATCCATATATGACTGCTGGAAAAACCATAGCTTTGACTAGACGAACCTTTGTTGGCAAAGTAATGTCTCTGCTTTTGAATATGCTATCTAGATTGGTCATAACTTTCCTTCCAAGGAGTAAGCGTCTTTTAACTTCATGGCTGCAATCACCATCTGCAGTGATTTTGGAGCCCCCAAAAATAAAGTCTGACACTGTTTCCACTGTTTCCCCATCTATTTACCATGAAGTGATGGGATAGGATGCCATGATCTTCGTTTTCTGAATGTTGAGCTTTAAGCCAACTTTTTCACTCTCCACTTTCACTTTCATCAAGAGGCTTTTGAGTTCCTCTTCACTTTCTGCCACAAGAGTGGTGTCATCTGCATATCTGAGGTTATTGATATTTCTCCCGGCAATCTTGATTCCAGCTTGTGCTTCTTCCAGTCCAGTGTTTCTCATGATGTACTCTGCATATAAGTTAAATAAGCAGGGTGACAATATACAGCCTTGAGGTACTCCTTTTCCTATTTGGAACCAGTCTGTTGTCCCATGTCCAGTTCTAACTGTTGCTTCCCAACCTGCATACAAATTTCTCAAGAGGCAGATCAGGTGGTCTGGTATTCCCATGTCTTTCAGAATTTTCCACAGTTTATTGTGATCCACACAGTCAAAGGCTTTGGCATAGTCAATAAAGCAGAAATAGATGTTTTTCTGGAACTCTCTTGCTTTTTCCATGATCCAGTGCATGTAGGCAATTTGATCTCTGGTTCCTCTGCCTTTTCTGAAACCAGCTTGAACATCAGGAAGTTCACAGTTCACATATTGCTGAAGCCTGGCTTGGAGAATTTTGAGCATTACTTTACTAGCGTGTGAGATGAGTGCACTTGTGTGGTAGTTTGAGCATTCTTTGGCATTGCCTTTCTTTGGGATTGGAATGAAAACTGACCTTTTGCAGTCCTGTGGCCACTGCTGAGTTTTCCAAATTTGCTGGCATATTGATTGCAGCACTTTCATGGCATCATCTTTCAGGATTTGAAATAGCTCCACTGGAATTCCATCACCTCCACTAGCTTTGTTCGTAGTGATGCTTTCTAAGGCCCACTTGACTTCACATTCCAGGATGTCTGGCTCTAGGTCAGTGATCACACCATCGTGATTATCTTGATTGTGAAGATCTTTTTGTACAGTTCTTCTGTGTATTCTTGCCATCTCTTCTTAATATCTTCTGCTTCTGTTAGGTGCATACCATTTCTGTCCTTTATCAATCCCATCTTTGCATGAAATGTTCCTTTGGTATCTCTAATTTTCTTGAAGAGATCTTTAGTCTTTCTCATTGGGTTGTTTTCCTCTATTTCTTTGCATTGATCGCTGAAGAAGGCTTATATAAGAATATATGTTCTTATTGCCATTTAATTAATTGTTTGGGGTTTGTTTTTATAGATCTTTTTTCTTCCCCTCTGCTTTTGTTCTCTTGTGATTTGATGATTAACTTTCGTATTGTGTTTAGATTCCTTTTCTTTTTTGTGTGTATCTATTTTAGATTTTTGGTTTGTGGTTGTCATGAGGTTTTGACATAGCATCTATATACAAGATCGTTTTAAGTTACTGGTCTTTTAATTTCAAAGGTATTTCCAGTATCCTATGTCTATGCTGTACTCTTCTCACAATTGCTGGTTAGAAGCATTTACTGTACATTTGCCTTTGTATGCATGAATGAGCTTTTCCGTTCATAATTTCTGTGTTTTTAGTTGTGGCCTTTTCTTTTCCATCTAGAGCAGTTCCTGTAGCATTTGTTGCAAAGTTGGTCTGAAAGTGAAAAAAGATGTTAGTTGCTCAATCGTGTCTGACGCTGTGACCAAATGGACTGTAGCCCACCAGTCTCCTCTGTTCATGGAATTCTCCAGGCAAGAACACTGAAGTGGGTAGCCATCCTTTCTCCAAGATATCTTCCTGACCCTGGGTCTCCTGTATTGCAGGCAGATTCTTTACCGTCTGAGCCACCAAGAATTCCCTGGTGGTTCAGATAGTAATGCTTTTCAGTCTCTGATGAAATGCTTTTCATTTCTCTGTAGAATCTGCATGAGAGCCTTGCTGGATATTCTCAGTTGTAAGTCCTTCCTTTTCATCACTTTAAATATATCATGTCACTCCCCTCTGACTTGCACAATTTCTGCTGAGAAACCAGCTAACTTTATGGGGATTCCTTTGCACATTATTTATTGCCTTTTCCCTTAATATTTTTAATATTTTAATATTCCCTTTAATATTTTTTCTTTAATTTTTGTCAATTTGAGTACTATGCCTCTCAGTGTGTTCCTATCTGGGTTTATCCTGCCTAGGGCTCTCTGAACCTTCCGACAACTCTTAATTTTAGGTTAGCTTGAAATAACCATAGTGATTCTCACCAGGGCTCAATGCTCCAGCTCATTCAGATGCTGAGAAAATAATAGCCATGATGGAGACATTTATATATATATAAGGAAGGTGGGAATAACACTGACATAAGTGTCCTAATTCCTCAAAGAACCTGATAACTTTATAAGGACTAGATCATGGAACGTAGGTAAAGTTTTCTACAGCAACAGAAAACAGATACAGGGTATTTTTGATACTGCCCTAATGACATCCTATTCTTGTACATATTATGTGTACATGCACAGAAACATCAAAAAGGCTGGCTGATGCATGCTGAAGCTGAGACAGCCAGCAACTTTAACTTTATTGCTTATTCTTCCTGGATTGTTTGAAAACATTTAGATCAGCATATATTTAATAATCAGATGAGGGAAATAAAGATCATAAAGGTGAGAAAGAAATCATTAAAAAGTATATTCTAAGTACCTGAAAGGAGTGTAGTAGCCAGAAATCCTATAACTGATATGAATACATTTTTGAAGTAGTGTAGTATAAAAATACAATTTAGTCAATTTTTCTATGTCCTGGATCTCTCCTCCTCATTTAGAATTAGCAAGCAGACCTTTAGGTATGTTTAGTTTTAGAATTTTATTTTAAAGAGATTCCTATGCCATAATATAATGTCTGTGATCCTCTTACTGAGAATTATGCCCAATGGTCAAATTCTAACAACTTTTGCAATACATTTTTATTAAATTTAATTAAAAATAGAGTTTACATGATATACCATTTTGAATTTCATTATATTCTTACAAATAATTTACTGTAAAATGTTAGTTTCAAAGAAAATTTATGGGAAATTACAAAGCGACTATCAGCTCAGTTCAGTCACTTAGTTTTGTCCAACTGTTTGCGACCCGTGGACTGCAGCATGCAGGGCTTCCCTGTCCGTCACTAACTCCCAGAGCTTGCTCAGACTCATGTCTATTGAGTTGGTGATGCCATCCAACCATCTCATCCTCTGTAGTTCCCTTCTTCTTCTGCCTTCAATCTTTCCCAGCATCAGGGTCTTTTCAAATAAGTCAGCTCTTCGCATCAGGAGGCCAAAGTATTGGAGTTTCAGCTTCAGCATCAGTCCTTCCAATGAATATTCAGGACTGATTTCCTTTAGGATGGACTGATTGGATCTCCTTGCAGTCCTTCTCCGATACCACAGTTCAGAAGCATCAATTCTTTGGCGCTCAGCTTTCTTTATAGTCCAACTCTCACATCCATACATGACTACTGGAAAAACCATAGCTTTGACTAGACAGACCTTTGTTGGCAAAGTAATGTCTTTGCTTTTTTGTATGCTGTTTAGGTTTGTCATAACTTTTCTTCCAAGGAGCAAACGTCTTTTAATTTCATGGCTGCAGTCACCATCTGCAATGATTTTGGAGCTTGATTCTAGCTTGTGCTTCATCCAGCCTGGCATTTTATTATAGTAAGTGTGAAAAGGCAGAAAGCGACTATAGAGTTCTTTACAATAAAACCCATGATAAGGATATCATTTGGGGGGTTGAAAATTTATCAAAAGGATTATAAATATATTTTGGTATTCTGATGGTTTCAAGGGCACTTTAAAAGTTTTGTAGTTAAATTTTTACAAATGTGACATATTTGTTGAAACCCAATCTGTACGTCTTACACCAATGATCATTTCTTCTTGCTAAAACATAGAAATAATTTATCTGAAATCCATGAGTGCTATAAAGAGTTTGATTTCTTCATAGAGATTCTTCTATAAGTTGGGCTAATCTCTGAAAGGCCTAAAATAAGACAGAGAGGAGAATTACTGAAATTAACATGCTTTTTGGGCTTCCTTTGTGGCTCAGCTGGTAAAGAATCCACCTGCAACGCAGGAGACCTGGGTTCTACTCATGCATTGGAAAGATTCCCTGGAGAAGGAAAAGGCTACCCCCTCCAGTATTCTGGCCTGGAGAATTCCATGGACTACATAGTTCATGGGGTCACAAAGAGTTGGACATGACTGAGCAACTTTCACTTTCAAGAGGCTTTAGGAGAATTCTGCCATAACATTAAAAATTTTAAAAAGGAGTCTTATCTTATGTTGAGATCAGATAATGAAAGCTCAGGGTTAACCTCAGGTTTATCTGGGTTGTATGCCATCATGTCCACTAATATATGGAAACATGTCAGAATCCCAGACATTAAAAAGACATTTTTTTACCCTCAAGTTCATCATTTTCTCCCAGAACACCAATTACTTTATTTTTTCAAATATTCTTTCATCTGCATATGCCTTATATGTAGTTTCAGTTGTCCAACTCTACTCATATATAACTTATGAAGAGCATATTTAATGATGTGAGAAAGCAAGTAAATCAAGAACACACCCAGAAACACCCCATCTCCAAGGATAAGTATTACAATCTTCTTGCAGTTACTGGATTTCAGTGTATGGCTCTTCTGTGAGTTCCTGACATGGTAGTAGTTAGCAACTTGCTTCTTTTCTTCATATTATCTTGATTAAAGCTGGACTTTTTGATTAATCAATAAGTTAATTCTAATCATCAATATTAGTCTATTTGACCCTTGTTGATATTCTTCCTTCAGAGAAAGAGTCCGATGGCTTCGTGAATTTGTACTCTGACTCATGTTAATTTTATGCAGGAGGGAAAGAGGTTCTCTTTATAACATGTTGATGATCTGTCAACACTGTTGAGTTAGGTCTGAAATCTATTCACAGAATCAATAAAATTCAACTCCAAGTTGGTCTCATTACCTTTCCATAGAAGTCTGGCAACTTCTTTGAGTTATACTTCACGACTTTCCAACTATTCCCATTTTTCAGAAACCAAAGGAGACATCAAATAATGTTGTAACTCACAAAATGAACACAAAAAATAAATTGATAACTCACCATGTCCATCTGTTCTGGAGAAGCTGAAGAGAAGGATGCTCTGAAGTAGGGGCAAGGAGCTGAACTATCAATGTAGAAACCATATCCTGGAAGCATGAATATCTGAGAGAGTTTTGGAAAATAGGTAATTAAAAGAAAAATAAAAATAGAGGTAAATCTAATCTCAGAGTGTCAGAGGACTTTCTGAGTTTAAAAGCAATGAAAGAAATTTGAAGAGAAAAAACAACTTACAGAAGAATTCTGCATGTCATACAATAAACAAAACTAAAAGCACAGAAACAGGAAAAGTATTTAGGATAAATATGACAGTCCTATTTCTTCTCTGTATACTAAAATAAAAAAGCACAGAAACAGAAGAAAAACACTAAATTTTAGCTTTAATGGACAAAGGACAGATCCTACAGGCAACAGAAATTGTAATAAACATAATAACCATTTAATGTAACTAGAAAAGTAAAATAAATTCTAACAATGAAACATTCTTTATGAGATATCAAGTTTGGAAGTGACCTTTAAGTTGGGACTTCAAAGAGAAGTGGGTATTGACCAAACAAAATGTAAGGAAAGAGTCCTTTGGGGAGAAGATACAGAGTGTAGAGGCCTGAAGATGCAAAGAAAATGGGTCACTCAAAGAGGTGGAAGCAATACTTAGACTGGAGGAATAAAATGGCAAGTAATTCTGTCAGAACTCTGGGACACCGTCTCCTTCGGTGACTTCTGTGGCTGCCAGCTTGCTGCCCCCACACAAGTGTCCTCTGCTTCCTAGGCATGCAAACACACTGATTCCAGCCTCTTTCTAGATGCTCATGGCCAAGTGATTGAATCCCAACTAGGGAGGGGAAGTCTTGGTGTTACTTCCTGGCCTGGCCTGTGAACATCTCCCCATGTGACCCGCCATACCCTCTGCATGCTGTTTTCATTGTGGTCCATGAATTGAAATGCCATGCAAGACGGTGGCAGGAGCCCAGGTCTCTGACTCAAGGAGGGAGCAGAAGAGCCTGTAGACCATGCCTCTGAAAATTGTGCCAGAGAAAGAAATAAACTTGCCTTGTGTTAAGTCTTTGAAATTGTTGTCTAGTAAAATCATGATATTCAAACTTCAAGTAACCATTGTTATTACTTGTTATAAATCTGGGCTCTGGTCACTGAAGTTTGATGAACTGGGAATGAAATGATTTGGGGAACTCAGGGAAGAAGATTTCAAGGTGGAAGAAGAGTTTTTTGTCCTCATTAACAATGAAAATGTCATTTCTCCCAATATCGTGGAATAGTTTTGGGATGTGCCAGAAGCAAGTTTCTGTAGAGAAGGAGGAAGTGGTAATAATCTCCTTGAATGATGACCCAAATCTGGTCTAAGGCAGAAGTGATAAAGTTGCAGATTATTTAGAAAAGTTAAAGTACATGCCACAGGATATATGGAATAAGTGAAGGGGACTGAAAAAAACTACTATAAAATAGGAAGTATCTATCCTTAGCTCTTAGTTCAGGGAGCTGTTTTCTTACACAGAAATAGCCACTTATCAAATATTCTGGATAATGACATTGATAAGAAAGCAAACAAAATGTAATAAAATTGACTTATTATAAGTTCAATTGCTCAGTCGTGTCCGACTTTTTGCAACCTCATGGACTGCAGCACACAGGGCTTCCCTGTCCATCACCAGCTCCCACAGCTTGCTCAAACTCATGTCCATTGAGTCGGTGATGCTATCCAACCATCTCATCCTCTGTCATCTCTTTTTCTCCTCCCACCTTCAATCTTTCCCAACATCAGGGTCTTTTCCATTCAGTCAGTTCTCCACATCAGGTGCCCAAAGTATTGGACCTTCAGCTTCAGCATCAGTCCTTCCAAAGAATATTCAAGACTGATTGCTTGAGGATTGACTGGTTTGGTCTCCTTGCAGTCCAAGGGACTCTCAAGAGTCTTCCCAAACACCACAGTTCAAAAGCATCAATTCTTTGGTGCTCAGCTTTCTTCACAGTCCAACTCTCACATGCATACATGATCACTGAAAAAACCATAACCTTGACTAGATGGACTTTTGTTGGCAAAGTAATGTCTCTGCTTTTTAATATGCTGTCTAGGTTGGTCATAACTTTCCTTCCAAGGAGTAAGCATCTTTTAATTTCATGGCTGCAATCACCATCTGCAGTGATTTTGGAGCCCCCAAAATAAAATCTGACACTGTTTCCACTGTTTCTTCATCTATTTCCCATGAAGTGATGGGACCAGATGCCACGATCTTCGTTTCTGAATGTTGAGCTTTAAGCCAACTTTTTCACTCTCCTCTTTCACTTTCATCAAGAGGCTCTTTAGTTTTTCACTTTCTGCCATAAGGGTGGTGTCATCTGCATATCTGAGGTTACTGATATTTCTCCTGGCAATCTTGATTCCAGCTTGTGCTTCATCCAGCCCAGCATTTTGCATGATGTACTCTACATATAAGTTAAATGAGGAGGGTGACAATATACAGCCTGATGTACTCCTTTCCCAATTTGGAACTAGTCTGTTGTTCCATGTCCTGTTCTAACTGTTGCTTCTTCACCTGCATACGGATTTCTCAGGAGACAGGTAAGGTGGTCTGATATTCCCATTTCTTTAAGAATTTTCCACAGTTTGCTGTGATCCACACAGTCAAAGGCTTTTGCGTAGTCAATAAAGCAGAAGTAGATGCTTTTCTGGAACTCTGTTGCTTTTTCAATGATCCCATGGATGTTGGCAATTTGATTTCTGGTTCCTCTGCCTTTTCTAAATCCAGCTTGAACATCTGGAAGTTCACGGTTCACATACTGTTGAAGCCTGGCTTGGAGAATTTTGAGCATTACTTTGCTAGCATGTGAGATGAGTGCAATTGTACAATAGTTTGAACATTCTTTGGCATTGCCTTTCTTTGGGATTGGAATGAAAACTGACATTTTCCGGTCCTGTGGCCACTGCTGAGTTTTCCCAATTTGCTGGCATATTGAGTGCAATGCTTTCACACCATCACCTTTAGGGTTTGAAGTAGCTCAACTGGAATTCCATCACCTCCACTAGCTTTGTTTGTAGTGATGCTTCCTAAGGCCCACTTGACTTTGCATTCCAGGATGTCTGGCTCTAGGTGAGTGATCACACATCGTGGTTATCTGGGTCATGAAGATTGTTTTGTATAGTTTTTCTGTGTATTCTTGCCACCTCTTCTTAATATCTTCTGCTTCTGTTAGGTTCAAACCATTTTTTTTCCTTTATTGCGCCCATCTTTGCATGAAATGTTCCTTTGGTATCTCTAATTTTCTTGAAGAGAGTCTTTCCCATTCTATTGTTTTCCTCTATTTATTTGCATTGATCACCGAGGAAGGCTTTCTTATCTCTCCTTGCTATCTTTCCTTTTCTCCTTTGCCTTTAGCTTCTCTTCTTTTCTCAGCTATTTGTAAGGCCTCCTCAGACAGTCATTTTGCCTTTTTGGATTTGTTTTTCTTGGGATGCTCTTGATCACTGCCTCTTGTACAATGTCATGAACCTCTGCCCATAGTTCTTCAAGCACTCTGTCTGTCAGATCTAATCCCTTGAATATATATGTCACTTCTACTGTATAATTGTAAGGGATTTGATTTAGGTTATACCTGAGTGGTCTAGTGATTTTCCCTACTGTCTTCAATTTGATACAATGAGATGGTGGAGTAGAAGGACATGCACTCATCTTCTCCTGTGAGAGCTCCAAAATGACTTATTAAACTAAAATGCAAATCTTTAAGTCATGTAAGTATTTATTAAACAATTACTATGTGCTATCATTAGCATTATAAGAATTGATAAAGCATGAGCCCTGAACTCAAGGATGATGGTTAGAGAGGATGAATGACTTCCCCAGGAGAGTGCATTTGCTCTTGCTTCCAGACAGCCATTTTCCTGCTCTGACTGCTAACCTGCCTTGTCTCTTATGTTCTAGCACAGGACTTTGCTAGCATCAACATGGTTTTTCTTTTGTACTTAGTACCTCAAGACAAACATGATACTAGAAACAGATCTTAGTGTTTACATAAGACTGATGAATATGTTAAAAAATTAATGTTGAAAGGATGATTTATTTGATAAGTTGGGAAGCTGCACAAAAAATTATTTAGATTTTTTAGCTTTATCAATGCCCCTAAATTAAATCTCAATAGACTTATGGTTTAAGCACAAAATGTGCAGACATCCTTGTAGATTAATTAAGTGAAAAAAGGTGGATGTAATTTTATGTAAAATTACATGTAAATTTCCATGTAATTTTAATCATGTAAAATAAATGTATAGCTATATCAAACAAATTAAAAGTCCTGTTAAAAAACAGCAGAAGACCCAAATAGCCATTTTCCAAAGAAGATATGCAGATTGCCAATAGGCACATGAAAAGATGCTGAACATCATTAGTCATCCAGGAAAGGCAAATCAAAGCACAATGAAATATCATATCATACCTCTCAGAATGGCTCTCATCAAAAAGACCACAAACAAAAAATGTTGTTGAGGATGTGGAGAAAAGGGAACTGTCATGTACTATTGGTAGGAATTTCAACTGGAGTAGCCATTTTGGAAACCTGTATGAGATTTCTCAAAAAACTAAAATAGAACTATACTATGATCCTGAAATTCTATTCCTGGGTATACATAAAATAATTTAAATATTAATTTTAAAAGATACATGCACCCCTATATTTATAGCATTATTTACAATTGCCAAGATATGAAAGCAACATAAATATCCATTTGCAGATGAATGGATACAGAATTTGTAGTATGTGCCTATGATGGACTACTACTCAGCCATACAAGGGAATTAAACCCTGCCATTTGTGACAGCATGGACAGATTTGGAGAGTATTATGCTTAGTGAAATGAGTCAGAGATAGAAAAATGCCATATGCTATTGCTTCTATGCAGAACCTAAAACAGAAATGAATAAATATAACAAAAAGAAATAAGCTCATAGGTATAGAAAACAAACTTGTGGTTACTGGTGGTGAGAGGGATGGGAGGAGGGGCCGGATAGGAGTAGAGGATTAATAGGTACAAACTATTATGTATAAAATAAATAACACATAAGGATATATTATACAGTGTAGGGAATATAGCTAGTGTTTTATATTAACTTTATGAAGAGTATAATTTTAGAAGTATTGAGTCACCGTGTTGTATACCTGAAACTAATGTAATATTGTCAATGAACTATACTTTAGTAAAAAAAAAAAAATTTCATTTCATTAAAAAAAAATTAGATACATACAAGCTCTTCAAGAAAATGTACCATGAATGGTCAAAAAACCTGGGTGGTAAAATTATGGGCTATTTAAAAAAATTCAGAAGTAATACAGAACACGGTGGAGTAAAAGGACTTGAGTTTACTTCCTCTCGTGAAAACACAAAAGTTACAACTAACTGCTAAACAACCGTCAACAAAACGAACTGGAACCCACGAAGAAAGATAGTTCCATATTCAAAGAAGAAACCACAACACGATGCTGGGAGGGGTGCATTTGTGAGATTATCAAATCTCAAACCTGCCAGGTGGGTGACCCACAAGCTGGAAAATAATTACAGCTCAAAGGTTCTCCCACAGGAGTGAGAGTTCTGAGACCCCCACCAGATTCTCCTCGGCATCAGGGGGAGGAGCTCCACTAGAGCATTTTGTCTTTGAAGGCCAGCAGGGCATGATTGTGGGAGTTTCACAGGTTTGAAGGAGAGAGAAACTCCACCCTTGAGTGGCACAAAGGAGGTTTCGTGTGCACTAGCACCCAGGGGGTAAAAGCAGTGACTTCCCAGGAGCCTGGAATGCACCTATCTGTGTGTCTTTGTGGGTCTACTGGGTGGGAGGTGTGGTGAGTGGGAGGCAGAAGTGGCTTAATGTGGGGGCAAAGACACTGGTGGCAGTGGTACTGGGGAGTCCTCATTGGCATGGTCTGTCCTGGAGGTTGTCACCCTGACACCAAGACCTGGCCCCACCCAACAGTGGCTGCAGTGCTGGGACACCTCAGGTCACAGAACCAATAGGATGGAGACACAGCCCCACCCATCAGCAGACAGACTGCCTAAAATCTTGCTGAGCTCACAACTACCTCTGAACATACCCCTTTACATGGCCCTGTCTGCTAGTGGGCAGGAAACATCCCCTCCCACCAGGAAGCCTGGATAAGTATCTTATACCTGCCTCATCTGCCAGAGAGCTAACACCAGAAGCAAAGAAGCACTATAACCCTGCAACCCGCTGAATGAAAACTGCAAACACAGAAAGTTAGAAAAAATGAGATGGCGGAGGAATATGTTCCAGATGAAGGAACAAGATGAAATCTCAGAACAACCAAGTGAGGTGGGGATAGGCAATCTACCCCACTAAAATTCACAGGAATGATACTAAAGATGATTCTAGATCTCAGAAAAGGAATAGAGGCACAGAACAAGAAGATACGAAAACGTTTAACAAAGATCTAGAAGACATAAAGAAGTGAGTTAAACAATACAATAACTGAAAAGAAAAATACACTAGAAGGAATCAATAGCAGAATAAATGAGGCAGAAGAATGAATAAGTGAGCTAGGAGAGAGGATAGTGAAAACCACTGTCACACAACAGATTAAAGAAAAAAAATGAAAAGACGTGAGGACAATTTGACACATCTGGGACAACTTTAAATGCACCAGCATTAGTGTTATAGGGGTCCCAGAAGGAGAAGAGAGAGAGCAAGGGCCTGAGAAAGTATTTGAAGAGAAAATAGCAGAAAATTTCCCTAATGTGGGAAAGAAAACATTTACCCAAGTCCAGAAAGTGCAGAGTCCCATACAGGATAAACCTAAGGAGGAACACACTGAGATACATAGTAATCAAATTGAAGACAAAGAAATGAATCCTAATTGGAGAGGAAAAAGTAAAACTAAAATTGTTTGCAGATGACATGGTACTATATATAGAAAATCCTAAAGATGCTACTAGAAAACGACTAGAGTTCATCAATGAATTTGGTAAAGTTGTAGGGTAAAAATTAATGCATAGAAATCTGTTAACTTCTATAACACTGAAAGATCAGAAAGAGAAATTAAGGATTAATCACATTTACCATCTCATCAAAAAGAATAAAATACATAGGAATATAACTAACCATGGGAAGAGGGAATGGCAAATCACTCCAGTATTTTTGCCTAGAGAATTCCCATGAACAGTGGAGCCTGGTGGGCTGCAGTCCATGAGGTTGCAAAGAGTCAGATATGACTGGGTGACTAAGCACAGCATAGCACATACCTAACCAAGGCCTCAAAAGACCTGAATTCTAAAAGTATGAGATGCTAATGAAAGAAATCAAAGATGACACAAACAAATGAAAAGATACACCACCATGTTCTTGGACTATAAGAATCAATATTGTTGAAATGACTCTACTACCGAAGACAATCTACAAGTTTAATGTAATACCTATCAAATTGCCAATGGCATTTTTTTTTTTGCAGACATAGAGTAAATAAATCTTAAGATATATATGGGAACACAAAAGACCCCAAATAGCCAAAGCAATCCTGAGAAAGAAAAAGGGAGGTCAAGGACTTGGGGTCCCTGACTTCAGACTATAATGCAAAGCTACAGTAATTAAGACAGTGTGGTACTGGTGAAAAAAAAAACAAAAACAAAAACAGAAATATAGATGAATGGAACAGTATGGAAAGCCCTGAAATAAACTCATGCACCTGTGATCCATTAATCTACGACAAAAGGGGCAAGACTGTAAAATGGAGAGAAGACAGTCTCCTCAATAAATAATACTGGGAAAACCAGAGAGATACATATAAAGAAACAAAATTAGGACATTCTGTAACACTATACACAATCATAAACTCAAAATTTATTAAAGACCTAAATGTAAGACCTGAAATTATAAAACTCTGAGAGGAAAACATAGGTAGAACACTCTCTGACATAAATTTCAATAATATCTTTTTGGATTCACCTCTTACAGTAAGGGAAATAAAAGCAAAATAAACAAATAGAAGCTAATTAAACTTAAAAGTTATTCAGCAAAGGAAACCATTAACAAAATAAAAGGTCAGTCTATGGGATGAAAGAAAATATTTTCAAACAATGTGACTGACAGGGGATTAATCTCCAAAATATATAAACAACACATGAGCTCATTATCAGAAGGATCAAACAACCCAATAAAAAAATGGACCAAAGATCTAAATAGGCATTTCTCCAAAGAATACATACAAATGGCCAAAAAGTACATGTAGAGATGCTTAACATCACTAATTAATAGAGAAATGAAAAATGAGAACTACAATAAGGAATGACCTCACACAGGTCAGAACGGCCATCATCAAAAATTTTACTAACAATAGATGGTAGAGAGGGTGTGGAGAAAAAGGAACACTCCTACACAGTTGGTGGGAAAGTAAATTGGTATAGTCACTATGGAGGACAGTATTGAGATTCCTTAAAAAACTGAAAATAGAGCTACTGTATGATTCAGGAGTCCCACTTCAGGGAAAATGTCTGGAGAAAACCAAAATTCAAAAAGTTATATGTGCCTCACTGTTCACTGAAGCACTTTAGACAGTAGTCACAGAGGCATGGATAAAGAAGTTGTGGTACTATTGAGTTCAGTTCAGTTCAGTCGCTCAGTCATGTCTGACTCTTCACGACCCCATGAATCAGAGCACGCCAGGCCTCCCTGTCCAGCACCAACTCCCGGAGTTCACTCAGACTCACGTCCATCAAGTCAGTGATGCCATCCAGCCATCTCATCCTCTGTCGTCCCCTTCTCCTCCTGCCCCCAATCCCTCCCAGCATCAGAGTCTTTTCCAATGAGTCAACTCTTCGCATGAGGTGGCCAAAGTACTGGAGTTTCAGCTTTAGCATCATTCCTTCCAAAGAAATCCCAGGACTGATCTCCTTCAGAATGGACTGGTTGGATCTCCTTGCAGTCCAAGGGACTCTCAAGAGTCTTCTCCAACACCACAGTTCAAAAGCATCAATTCTTCGGGGCTTAGCCTTGTTCACAGTCCAACTCTCACATCCATACATGACCACAGGAAAAACCATAGCCTTGACTAGACAGACCTTTGTTGGCAAGGTAATGTCTCTGCTTTTGAATATGCTATCTAGGTTGGTCATAACTTTCCTTCCAAGGAGTAAGCGTCTTTTAATTTCATGGCTGCAGTCACCATCTGCAGTGATTTTGGAGCCCCCCAAAATAAAGTCTGACACTGTTTCCACTGTTTCCCCATCTATTTCCCATTAAGTGATGGGACCGGATGCCATGATCTTCGTTTTCTGAATGTTGAGCTTTGAGCCAACTTTTTTGCTCTCCACTTTCACTTTCATCAAGAGGCTTTTGAGTTCCTCTTCACTTTCTGCCATAAGGGTGGTGTCATCTGCATATCTGAGGTTATTGATATTTCTCCCAACAGTCTTGATTCAAGCTTGTGCTTCTTCTAGTCCAGCGTTTCTCATGATGTACTCTGCATATAAGTTAAATAAGCAGGGTGACAATATATAGTCTTGATGTACTCTTTCCCCATTTGGAACCAGTCTGTTGTTCCATGTCCAGTTCTAACTGTTGCTTCCTGACCTGCATACAGATTTCTCAAGAGGCATGTCAGGTGGTCTGGTATTCCCATCTCTTTCAGAATTTTCCACAGTTTATTGTGATCCACACAGTCAAAGGCTTTGGCATAGTCAATAAAGCAGAAATAGATGCTTTTCTGGAACTCTCTTGCTTTTTCCATGATCCAGTGGATGTTGGCAATTTGATCTCTGGATCCTCTGCCTTTTCTAAAACCAGCTTGAACATCAGGAAGTTCATGGTTCACATATTGCTAAAGCCTGGCTTGGAGAATTTTGAGCATTACTTTACTAGTGTGTGAAATGAGTGCAATTGTGCGGTAGTTTGAGCATTCTTTGGCATTGCTTTTCTTTGGGATTGGAATGAAAACTGACCTTTTCCAGTCCTGTGGCCACTGCTGAGTTTTCCAAATTTGCTGGCATATTGAGTGCAGCACTTTCACATCATCATCTTTCAGGATTTGAAATAGCTCAACTGGAATTCTATCACCTCCACTAGCTTTGTTCGTAGTGATGCTTTCTAAGGCCCACTTGACTTCACATTTCAGGATGTCTGGCTCTAGGTGAGTGATCACACCATCGTGATTTTCTGGGTCGTGACGATCTTTTTTATACAGTTCTTCTGTGTATTCTTGCCACCTCGTCTTAATATCTTCTGCTTCTGTTAGGTCCATACCATTTCTGTCCTTTTTCGAGCCCATCTTTGCATGAAATATTCCCTTGGTATCTCTAATTTTCTTGAAGAGATCTCTAGTCTTTCCCATTCTGTTGTTTTCCTCTATTTCTTTGCATTAATTGCTGAGGAAGGCTTTCTTATCTCTTTTTGCTATTCTTTGGAACTCTGCATTCAGATGCTTATATCTTTCCTTTTCTCCTTTGCTTTTCGCTTCTCTTCTTTTCACAGCTATTTGTAAGGCCTCCCCAGACAGCCATTTTGCTTTTTTGCATTTCTTTTCCATGGGGATGGTCTTGATCCCTGTCTCTTGTACAATATCATGAACCTCATTCCATAGTTCATCAGGCACTCTATCTATCAGATCTGGGCCCTTAAATCTATTTCTCACTTCCACTGTATAATCATAAGGGGTTTGATTTAGGTCACACCTGAATGGTCTAGTACAATGCCATTTGCAGCATGGATACACCTGGAGGTTATCGCACTAAGTGAAATCACACAGAGAAAAACAAATATGTGATTAAACTGTATATGGAATCTAAAAAAAAATGATACATAGGAACTTATTTCTAAAACGGAAACAGACTCGGAGATTCAGAAAAGTTTACCAAAGGGGAAATGGTGGTGGTGTGTGTGGAAAGGATAAATCAGGAGTTTGGAATTAACATATACACACTACCATATGTAAAATAATCAATAAGAACCTACTTGTATAGCACAGGGAATTGACTCAGTGTCTTATAATAACCCGTTTTCTAATATGGGAAAAGAATCTGAAAGGCATAAATATATGCCTATGTATAACTGAATCAATTTTCTGTATACCTGAAACTAACACAGCACTGTAAATCAACTATACCTCAATATCAAATAAAAATTAAAAAGTGACATTATGCTTTAATGAAGTACAATGCCACCCTGAGTGTGCTTTACTTTCATAACGGAAAAACCCTTCTATTTTAAATACTAATGGCTAACACTTATCAAGCATTTACTATGTGCCAGGCGTTAGTCTAGGAGTTTTTTCCATGTTGATTCCTTTCATGATAGCGAGAGATTCCTATTATCTCCTTTTTTCAGATGAGACTCAACACCACATATCATGAAGGACTGGAGCTGGGATTCATACCCAAGGACTGTGGCTCCCAAAACTGTGCTCTGGCCACTAAGATAACCAGTAGCTGAGCTGAATGACTGTATTTCCCCTACTTAGGAGACTAAATCTGGAACCCAAAATCTATCGTGATCTTAATAATGAGATAGTGTATCTGATAGGCAAATGTAATGCCTTGTGCTAGTTGGCAACGATAAACATCTCACAATTTTTATTAAGAAATTACAGAAAAAGTTTAGCTTTTCCTCCCATCTTACCTCATTCTTAACGGCTTTTTCTTCAATCAGTTTTCTTACATCATGAATGCCCTTAATTTTCACCCACAGAAACATTCCAGCAGTAGGAACTTGCCATTCTGCCAAACCTACAAAGAAAAGAAGAGAAGAAATATTTTCTGAGTCCAGTTTTCATGATGTCAGTTATATCACTTAAATGACAAATGACAGTAATTGTAAACTAGCATTTCCAATGGAGAAGGCGATGGCACCCCACTCCAGTACTCTTGCCTGGAAAATCCCATGGACGGAGGAGCCTGGTAGGCTGCAGTCCATGGGGTGGCTGAGGGTCGGACACGACCGAGCGACTTTCCTTTCACTTTTCACTTTCATGCGTTGGAGAAGGAAATGGCAACCCACTCCAGTGTTCTTGCCTGGAGAATCCCAGGGATGCGGGAGCCTAGCAGGCTGCGGGAGCCTAGCGGGCTGCCATCTATGGGGTCGCACAGAGTCGGACATGACTGAAGCGACTTAGCAGCAGCAGCAGCAGCAGCAGCAGCATTTCCAAAAAGTTCCTTCAGTGACAGAATTTTAAAAAATATATTTTTATGAGTCCTGAAATTGGATGTTCTGAGTTTTATTTCAAAAAGTGAGGGGAAGTTTTGAAAGGGAGAAAGGGGACTCATGTGTATGTATAGGATTTTAGTAGGTTTTAGGGCCATGCAGAAACTCCTGTGTCATGCCCATCTCTCTTCCTTAGAGCTGTCCCTAAGGCATACATGTCTCTTTCAAATTGTAGGAGAGGATTCCTCAACTCCTTCTAGAATCTTATTAGTGTTTCAGTAAATTGTTCAGAAGTGTAATGAATTGACATTTTTATCAGAATGTAATTAGTTATAAAAGTCATACTTAAAACTAAGGAATTCTGGGTGCATTTGTAGGCTTTATGTTTCATTGAATATAAGGATAGAGAAACCAAGAAGGAAGAAAATTATTTTGATTTTAATTATTACCATTTAAAAAAAAGAACTTGCTGTTGATTAAAACCTTTTTTCAACTTTACAGTGTGGTAAAATAGTACTCTTATAAAAAATACTAATTGTATTTTTACCAGGACTTCATAGGGAAGAAAGTATGATGGAAATAAGGAATTGATACCTTGTATTAGGGCTTCCCAGGTGGCTGAGTCCTAAAGAGTCCACCAGCAATGCAGGAGACCTGGGTTTGATCCCTGGGTCGGAAAGATCCCTGGAGAAGGGAATGGCAACCCGTTCCAGTATTCTTGCCTGGAGAATCCCATGGACGGAGGAGCCTGGTGGGCTACAGTCCCCGGGGTCACATAGAGTCGGACTGAGCCATGTTCACTTCACTGTGTATTCACCATTATTTTTGCCAAAGGCATTTTTAGTGGTGTAATTAAAGCCATGAAATTCATTTTACTTTCTTCCTTAATAGAAAATTAAATCTAAACCATCCTGAAATCAAATTAGCAATATAAAAGATTAGATAGTAGATAAATGAAGTTAATGATTAAAAGGCCAATCATCTGTAATGAAAAACCTGCCAAAGATTGCAGTATTTTGTTTTTATAGAGTCAGAAAGAATTATGTTGTTGATTTCACAATTCCTCTTCTCTTTGGAGCAACATTTTGAGAACCTTTTTGGTTCAGAGATTATTTGGCTCTCAGTAGCTTATTGCTGGTTGATTGTTAGATTACTTGGTCTTTTCTTCTTTAAACCACAGATTCTGTGCAGCAGTCAGGTATGGTAGAAATGCTGTAATTGTGACAGGGTTATTGCTGGTTGGTTGTTAGACTGATTGGTCTTTTCTTCTTTAAACCACACACTCTGTGCAGCAGTTAGGTGTAGTAGAAATGCTGTAATTGCAGCAGGGTTACTGCTGTTGCTTCTCACATTATTTATAGGGTACCACTTTCGTTTTTGAAAAGTACTTATTTCTGACTGCGTTGCATCTTTGCTGCTGCGTGTGGGCTTTCTCTGGTTGTGGTAAGCAGGGGCTATTCTAGTTGCCGTGCACAGGCGTCACTGTGGCTTCTCATGCTGCAGAGCATGGGCTCTAGAGTGCCAGTCTGATAGTCATGGTGCCTGGGCTTAGTTGCCTGGGGCATATGGGATCTTCCTAGAACAGGGATTGAACAGGTGTCCCCTGCATTGCAAGGCATATTCTTAACCATTGCATACCAGAGAAGCCCTAGAGTAACATTTTCTTGACCAGAATAGGCCTGGACCCTATTTCCTTCCCCAGGGTTATTAACAATACTCTATAGTATCACTCACTCACAGAAGGACTGCTGCTCGTTCATCCCAGGACAGGATGTATGTTCTACTCACCACTTAACCACTTGTCTGCTGCCGCCAGTAATGCATCCCTCTGCTTCCGGTAGAAATCAGTAACCCTAGAGGAAGAAAACAATGAAAAATATGTGTTTGCTACACTGATTGTAGAAACCAAAAGGCTCTGGAGTCCAGTCTATAAGAATCTATTTTGTATCTTGATGAAAATGTTGAAACTCATTGAGGGAATAGAGCATATTTGTTTGACCTGTCAGGTAGTAAACTTTGTATCATTGTGATTTTTCCATTGTTTTGGAATAATTCAAAACAGAAAATTAATCAAGTGAAGTCCATTTCTATATAAACTATGGAACCTAAAATACAGTACCTGTCGATGTGAGTCAGAAAGCCCTCTTCTCCCCACTGATGCAGAAGTTGTGATACCAGGAGCTAAAAGGCATGAGACAGTAACAAGGTTCATCCTCTAAAATGTACTTTTTGTCAAATGTAACAGCAAATCACTCTTGATTATGTACAAACTACACTAAGAAAATGCAATAAGCTGCACCAAGCTTTATAGGGCCGGTGACTTATAACAATGTTGCTTAATAACAATGACAACAATAATAACAAATATTTATATGGTCCTTGGTATATCCAAGAAACTGCTGTACCATACATTTCAGCAAAGTTGGTCTTTGCAATACCCTTATTAGACAGGCCGTTATTTCTCTGTACTCATATTGAGACTGAGGCATTGCTGCTGCTGCTGCTGCTAAGTCACTTCAGTTGTGTCCAACTCTGTGCAACCCCATAGACGGAAGCCCACAAGGCTCCCCCATCCCTGGGATTCTCCAGGCAAGAGCACTGGAGTGGGTTGCCATTTCCTTCTCCAATGCATGAAAGTGAAAAGTGAAAGGGGAGTCGCTCAGTCGTGTTCGACTCTTAGCAACCCCATGGACTGCAGCCTACCAGGTTCCTCCATCCATGGGATTTTCCAGGCAAAAGTACTGGAGTGGGGTGCCATTGCCTTCTCAGACTGAGGCATTAGGTGAAGTTAAATTTCCTGTGATCACTGTTGGTCACAAATCCTGGACTCAAGTCAGAACGTCCAGGCCCAGATCCATTCAATAACTGCCACCCTGCACAGCCTCTCGAAATAATGGTGTGTTACTTCACCAAACCTCTTCCGTCCTGATGAGTTTTTATGGGGTTCCTGAACTAGATGCCAGGACACAAGATGAATAAGATCTCTGACTCTAGGAGCTTGGTCTACACCTTGAAACAGCTCAGGTATATTTAAATCTCTTTTGCCTTTTGGAGCAAACATCTGTGGTATATCTGATCTTCTAATTCAGCCCATAGGGAAATAGAGAAGCAGTCAAATGACTTCACTCCCTGACACCTTCACATTGTCTTATTTGCCCGCATCCATTTTATGATCTGATTTCAGACATTCCTGTTTCCTAAATTGTCTTAAATTCCTAAATTTCCTAAATTGTCTTCAGTGATCAATGCAAAGAAATAGAGGAAAACAACAGAATAGGAAAGACTGGAGATCTCTTCAAGAAAATTAGAGATACCAAGGGAACATTTTGTGCAAAGATGGGCTCGATAAAGGACAGAAATGGTATGGACCTAACAGAAGCAGAAGATATTAAGAAGAGATGGCAAGAATACACAGAAGAACTGTACAAAAAAGATCTTCACGACCCAGATAATCACAATGGTGTGATCACTGACATAGAGCCAGACATCCTGAAATGTGAAGTCAAGTGGGCCTTAGAAAGCATCACTATGAACAAAGCTAGTGGAGGTGATGGAATTCCAGTTGAGCTATTTCAAATCCTGAAAGATGATGATGTGAAAGTGCTGCCCTCAATATGCCAGCAAATTTGGAAAACTCAGCAGTGGCCACAGGACCAGAAAAGGTCAGTTTTCATTCCAATCCCAAAGAAAGGCAATGCCAAAGAATGCTCAAATTACCGCACAATTGCACTCATCTCACACGCTAGTAAAGTAATGCTCAAAATTCTCCAAGCCAGGCTTCAGCAATATGTGAACCATGAAATTCCTGATGTTCAAGCTGGTTTTAGAAAAGGCAGAGGAACCAGAGATCAAATTGCCAACGTCCCCTGTATCATGGAAAAAGCAAGAGAGTTCCAGAAAAACATCTATTTCTGCTTTATTGACTATGCCAAAGCCTTTGACTGTGTGGATCACAATAAAATGTGGAAAATTCTGAAAGACATGGGAATACCAGACCACCTGACATGCCTCTTGAGAAATCTGTATGCAGGTCAGGAAGCAACAGTTAGAACTGGACATGGAACAATAGACTGGTTCCAAATAGGAAAAGGAGTACGTCAAGGCTGTATATTGTCACCCTGTTTATTTAACTTATATGCAGAGTACATTATGAGAAATGCTGGACTGGAAGAAACACAAGCTAGAATCAAGATTGCCAGGAGAAATATCAATAACCTCAGATATGCAGATGACACCACCCTTATGGCAGAAAGTGAAGAGGAACTCAAAAGCCTCTTGATGAAAGTGAAAGAGGAGAGTGAAAAAGTTGGCTTAAAGCTCAACATTCAGAAAACGAAGATCATGGCATCCGGTCCCATCACTTAATGGGAGATAGATGGGGAAACAGTGGAAACAGTGTCAGACTTTATTTTTTTTGGGCTCCGAAATCACTGCAGATGGTGATTGCAGCCATGAAATTAAAAGACGCTTACTCCTTGGAAGGAAAGTTATGACCAATCTAGATAGCATATTCAAAAGCAGAGACATTACTTTGCCAACAAAGGTCTGTCTAGTCAAGGCTATGGTTTTTCCTGTGGTCATGTATGGATGTGAGAGTTGGACTGTGGAGAAGGCTGAGCACCAAAGAATTGATGCTTTTGAACTGTGGTGTTGGAGAAGACTCTTGAGAGTCCCTTGGACTGCAAGGAGATCCAACCAGTCCATTCTGAAGGAGATTAGCCCTGGGATTTCTTTGGAAGGAATGATGCTAAAACTGAAACTCCAGTACTTTGGCCACCTCATGCGAAGAGTTGACTCATTGGAAAAGACTCTGATGCTGGGAGGGATTGGGGGCAGGAGGAGAAGGGGACGACAGAGGATGAGATGGCTGGATGGCATCACCGACTCGATGGACGTGAGTCTGTGTGAACTCCGGGAGTTGGTGATGGACAGGGAGGCCTGGCGTGCTCTGATTCATGGGGTCACAAAGAGTCGGACACGACTGAGCGACTGAACTGAACTGAACTGAACTGAAATTGTCCTTACCTGAGTAAAAGTGCTGGTGTGCAATGTTGAAACTTGTATATGTAAAACAATTCTCTCGATCAAGGGCTTTGGACCAGTTATAAACCCTACTCTCAACCTGCACAAAGACAGAAAAGGCATATTATCAACCCTGCTACATCAGTTAACATCATGTTACTGAGTTCATGGGGAAGGAGGTTGTAACCTGGGGACAAAGGAATCTAGACAGTTAACACCTTCTAGTGACACTACTTCTTATTTAAAATACAGATTTAAATTTAATTGTACACTTAGAATGCATATCTGACCATATATTTCTAAATGTGTTTTTTCATACATGCAACCAAAAACCTGGGCAGTCCCCCTACACCTATAACTTAATTTGACCACTGAGGATGGATTGGGAGAAAATCTGTTAGTAATAGTAATAATCTAACAGATGTGTTAAGGTGAATGTGTACAAGCATCTTAAGTGAGAAGAACTGTCTGCACTAAAGATGCTGAGGGGCAGCCCTGTCACCTTTATCTGCAGCCTGAAGGCAGAGCCAGGACCTTACCCCGAGGACAGGACTTTGGAAAAAGAGTCAGCTCGGATCACACGCCCATCCACGTCCATGGAGAGAAATGTCGGTGCCCAGGGCTTGAAATGGAAGATACATACAATATTTATATCTGTTAGAGTCTGTATCCCTACTTTGTGCAGAGTGGGGAAACTTCACCTAGGACCTCCTTGTCCCAAGGCTTGAGATCCAGGATGAACAGTTTCCCAGGAAGGATTCCAGGAAAACTAGTTTGGAAAAGACCACAACGAAGAGGGTCATCAGCATGCAGGGCTGTTTAGAAAGGGAATGCTGACCCTTAGAACAACCAGAAACCCTGAAAAAGTATAAATGAAGATGAGCCATGTAGTCAGCGTGCAATGCCGAACGTTCCACATTTATTTCAAAGTAAATGCCCACAGGGAAGGGGGTCATGGTCGTGTTTAGGGTGGGTGGCAGGCAGACATGATAGGCAAATAGATAAAAAGCCAAGAATTGTGTTTCTTTTCAGTAGATTTGTAGTGGGGACTGAATCCGTGTGTCTGTTCTCTGCAGCCCTGAGAGCAATTCTAGTGTTAGATTTTGAGGAACTGGGCGCTGGAGTCTGGGCCATTACTGTTGTCTCCTAGGGAAGAGTGCTCGGGGACAGTGGTGCACGTGGACACTGGGGAAGGATCTAGAAGTCCTTTATTGTGCAGGTGCATTCCCATCCCTACGCGACAGGGATGGCAGGCAGGGAGCATGATGCTAGGAGAGCCCTCCTCTGCTCACAGTACATCACTGACTGAGCACAGCCCTCTGCCTTTTCTCGGAACACAGCTCCCAAGTCCTCCAGCCCATCAGCCTCCCCTGAGAGACTGAGGTTGACACCCCAGGAGACACCCACTCCACATCCCTGGTACCATCTATGGAACTACGATCAGGATGTGGAGTCAAGATGACCCTCACCTTGACTCACATGTTCCTTCATGTGCCTGACACAGAGAGCCAGCCACTCTTCTAAAAGTAGGGAATTTCTAGAAAAAAAGTAAGCCTCCAGAGATGAAAACACTCAGGATCCAGGTTAAAATCAAAGCAGTGCAGTAACTTACAATCACTTATCTACTGATTGTGTGTGGAGTTGATACCATCACTTACCTTGTTGAATTGCATAAAATAGTAAGGATCATCTTCTATGATGAGGAAGTCATATTTTCTTGCGAGCTACAAAAAGGTTGAAGGAGCATATTTATTTCTTAAGAGTTATCTAAGATGAAAATCACTTGGTATCAAAGTTCTTTGTACTCACTCATTCATTCATCCCAGCAACTACTGAGGCCCCGCTGTCCTAGGAGGGGGAACCAGCCCTAAAGGCTCTGCCCTCACAGAACTTTCATTCTGGTGGTAAAGACAGAACCTGAGCTCCTAGATAGTGACCAGAGGAGGATCAGGTGGGAGGTTCTGAGGGCCCGGCAGATGGTTGAGGAGGCTGATGTTTGAGAGAGAGACAGGGAAGCTGCAGGAGAGCTCAGGCTGACCGGAAGGATCAGTTGTGCAGATGCTGGGGGAGATGTTTAGACGGAGAGCAGGGAGCAATGGCCCTGGAGGCAGAAAATACTTGGCATGTTTTAGGGACAGAAGTTTCTAGAAGGCATAGATGTTTAAGGGACAGAAGGAAGGATATGAGAGACCCTAGCCTTACACAGAGGCCCAGGTTCCATCATTGCATGTGGCAGGTGAAGGACTTTGATACTGTTTGCAGTGTGGGGTGAAGTGGCTGGAGGAGGAACTGTAGGTCCACACTAGAGCAGGAAGGATGTCAAGGGCTGGTGTGGGGGTCGGGGTGGGTAACTCCAAAGTGCTCACAGGTCAGGGAGGGAGTGTGGCCAAGGAGATGGTGGGTTTGAGTAACGTGGGTGGTAGGAGCCACTGTATGGGGTGGAGGTGGGGGATGAAGAGAAGACAGAAAGAAGAGATGGGTGTAAGAGGTGAGTGTAACATCCCACCAAGAGTAGCATCTCTTTCAGTGAAAATATCAATTAAAGGGAAAGAAACATCATAGTCAACCAGACTGTAGTAAATTCTTGTGTTTAAATTTGTGGCAACACTGGTATAGATGACTTTGTTTTATTAAAAACCATCTTCATTGTGAGCAAGGGGCTAATAAGAGAAGGAAGTTGAGAGTACTCTTCTAAAGAGTCAGAAAGAAATAAGAACACAAGTACGTAACACCTTCTTTGAAAATACCTCATAGATTTCCCTTTTGCGCTCAGCTGTTAATGAGTTCCCAGAGGGGTTGTTGCCATTTGGGACAGTGTAAAGACATTTGGGGCTGTTTTTCTCAGGGTCCTTTGAATCTTCTGGTTTCCATTTGGAAAGTATTTCTCTGAGGGAGTCTGGAATAATCCCGTGCTCATCACTGGAAACATTATCTGGAATAATCCCGTGCTCATCACTGGAAACATTAATCATGTTGCAGCCCAGGGGTTGCAGCTGTCAAGTACACAGAGAAAAGCAAATCCAAGATTGAGACATGATTACAAAATATCAGTGCCAAGGGTTCTTACATTAAGGAGAATGTTATCATTTACCCTTCACAAACCTGCCCTCAGCTTTATGCCCACGCTGCATCATCTTCACAATTATGATTAGAACTGGTTCATAAAATAGGTGTTTATTAAGGAATGTTTTTTTGACCCAGTAAATCAATCATAGAAAGCATCTGTGATGCTAATACATGAAATAGTTATAAGCAGAGGTGATACTCAAAATATTGGACAAGTGGTGTAGCATGGGAGCACAGACACAGAGCAGGGTGGAATGGGGTCCTGGAGACTCCCCGCCAATCAGCATTAGCTCTGCACTGTGGGGGTTCAGGGTGGTCTCAGGAGAGGGGTCGGGGGGGCCAGGGTGGTGCTAGGGCACCAAGGAGCATCAGGGCTGTGGCTCTGCAAGGGATGTGCAAGTGTTTCAGTACTGTACCAACTACAGAGGCTGAAGTCGAAAGTGGTGGCCTTCCTTATAGACAGAGTTTTGTGAAAGACTTGCATTTTCATATTTTATGTTTATGGATGAACAAAAGAAAAAACATGAGACTTAGTAAATAAGAAGGAAAGGAAACCATACACAAAATGAAAAGACAACCTATGGATTGGGAGAAAATATTTAGAACAATGCATTTGACAAGGGATGAATTTCCAAATTATACGAACAACTCGCACAATTCAATATCAAACAAACAAAAACAAAAACAACCCAGTCAAAAAGTGGACAGAAGTCCTAAAGAGATATTTCTCCAAAGAAGACCTACAGATGGCCAACGTGCACTTGACAAGGCACTCAACATGGCTGACTATAGAGAAAAGCTAATGCAAACTACAGTGAGGCGTATCTCACACCAGTCAGAACGACTATGACCAAAAAGTCTGTAAACAGTAAATGCTGGAGAGGTCCCATTTGTTTATTTTTGCTTTTATTTCCAATATTCTTGGAGGTGGGTCATAGAGGATCCTGCTGTGATGTATGTCAGAGAGTGTTTTGCCTATGTTCTCCCCTAGGAGTTTTATAGTTTCTGGTCTTACGTTTAGATCTTTAATCCATTTTGAGTTTATTTTTGTGTATGGTGTTAGAAAGTGTTCTAGTTTCATTCTTTTACAAGTGGTTGACCAGTTTTCCCAGCACCATTTGTTAAAGAGATTGTCTTTCCTCCATTGTATATTCTTGCCTCCTTTGTCAAAGATAAGGTGTCCATATGTGCGTGGATTTATCTCTGGGCTTTCTATTTTGTTCCGTTGATCTATATTTCTGTCTTTGTGCCAGTACCATACTGTCTTGATGACTGTGCCTTTGTAGTAGAACCTGAAGTCAGGCAGGTTGATTCCTCCAGTTCCATTCTTCTTTCTCAAGATAGCTTTGGCTATTCGAGGTTTTTTGTATTTCCATACAAATTGTGAAATTATTTGTTCTAGCTCTGTGAAGAATACCATTGGTAGCTTGATAGGGATTGCATTGAACCTATAAATTGCTTTGGGAAATAAATGCAAAAATAAACAAATGGGACCTAATTAAACTTAAAAGCTTCTGCACAACAAAGGAAACTATAAGCAAGGTGAAAAGACAGCCTTCAGAATGGGAGAAAATAATAGCAAATGAAGCAACTGACAAACAACTAATCTCAAAAATATACAAGCAACTCCTACAGCTCAATTCCAGAAAAATAAATGACCCAATCAAAAAATGGGCCAAAGAACTAAATAGACATTTCTCCAAAGACGACATACAGATGGCTAACAAACACATGAAAAGATGCTCAACATCACTCATTATCAGAGAAATGCAAATCAAAACCACTATGAGGTACCATTTCACGCCAGTCAGAATGGCTGCGATCCAAAAGTCTACAAGCAATAAATGCTGGAGAGGGTGTGGAGAAAAGGGAACCCTCTTACACTGTTGGTGGGAATGCAAACTAGTCCAGCCACTATGGAGAACAGTGTGGAGACTCCTTAAAAAACTGGAAATAGAATTGCCTTATGATCCAGCAATCCCACTGCTGGGCATACATACTGAGGAAACCAGAACTGAAAGAGACACGTGTACCCCAATGTTCATCACAGCACTGTTTATAATAGCCAGGACATGGAAGCAACCTAGATGTCCATCAGCAGATGAATGGATAAGAAAGCTGTGGTACGTATACACAATGGAGTATTACTCAGCCATTAAAAAGAACACATTTGAATCAGTTCTAATGAGGTGGATGAAACTGGAGCCTATTATACAGAGTGAAGTAAGCCAGAAAGAAAAACACCAATACAGTATACTAACACATATATATGGAATTTAGAAAGACGGTAACAATAACCCTGTATACGAGACAGCAAAAGAGACACTGATGTATAGAACAGTCTTTTGGACTCTGTGGAAGAGGGAGAGGGTGGGATGATTTGGGAGAATGGCATTGAAATATGTATAATATCATATATGGAACGAGTTGCCAGTCCAGGTTCGATGCACGATACTGGATGCTTGGGGCTGGTGCACTGGGACGACCCAGAGGGATGGTATGGGGAGGGAGGAGGGAGGAGGGTTCAGGATGGGGAACACAGGTATACCTGTGGCGGATTCATTTTGATATATGGCAAAACCAATACAATATTGTAAAGTTTAAAAATAAAATAAAATAAAAAAAAAATGCTGGAGAGGGTTTGGAGAGAATGGAACCTTCCTACCCTGTTGATAGAGATGTAAATCATATAGATCCTATGGAGAAGTGCATGGAGGTTCACTAACAGACTAAAAATAGAGTTACATATATGATCCAGTGATCCCACTCTGGGACAATTAAAAAATATATATCCACACCAATGTTCAGCACAATTTACAATAGTCAGGACATGGAAGCAACCTAATGTCCACTGAGGGATGAATGCATAAAGAAAATGTGGTACATATATAGAGTGGAATATTGTTGTTTAATCACCAGGTTGTGTCCGACTCTTTGAGACCCCATGGCCTGCAGCACACCAGGCTTCTCTGTCCCTCACATTCTTTTGGAGTTTGCCCAAGTTCATGTTCATAGCATCAGTGATACCATCCAACCAACTTATCCTCTGTTACCTTTTTTGCCTTTTGCCTTCAATCTTTCTAAGCATCAGGGTCTTTTCCAGTGAGTTGGCTCTTCACATTAGGTGGCCAAAGTATTAGAGCTTCAGCTTCTGTATCAGTCCTTCCAATGAGTATTCAGGGTTGATTTACTTTAAGATTGACTGGTTTGATCTCCTTGCAGCCCAAGGGACTCTCCAGCACCACAGTTCAAAAGCATCACTTCTTTAGCACTCAGCGTTCTCAACCATACACGACTACTGGAAGGACCATAGCCTTGACTATATGGACTTTGGTCGACAAAGTGATGTCTTTGCTTTTAAACACACTGTCTAGGTTTTTTCATTGCTTTCCTGCCAAGAAGCAATTGTCTTTAATTTCATGGCTGCAGTCACCATCTGCAGTGATTTTAGAGCCCAAGAAGAGGAAATCTGTCAGTACTTCCACCTTTTCCCCTTCTATTTGCCATGAAGTGATAGGGCCAGATGCCATGATCTTGGTTATTTAATATTTAGCTTTAAGCCAGCTTTTTCACTCTTGTCCTTCACCCTCATCAAGAGGATTTTTAGTTTCTCTTCGCTTTCTGCCATTGGAGTGGTGTCATCCACATATCTGAGATTGTTGATACTTCTCCTGGCAATCTCAATTCCAGTTTGTAACTCATCTAGGCTGGTATTTCTTCACGATGGGCTCTGTGTATAAGTTAAATAAACAAGATGACAATAAACAGCCTTGTCATACTCCATTCTCCATCCTGAACCAGTCAGTTGTTATATACAAGGTTCTGTCACTTCTTGACCAGCATACAGATTTCTCAGGAGACAGGTAAGATGGTCTGGTATTCCCATCTCTTTAAGAGTTTTCCACAGGTGGTTATGATCCACAGTCAAAGGCTTTAGCGTAGTCAATGAAACAGAGGTAGATGTTTTTCTGGAATTCCTTTGCTTTCTCTATGATCCAGGCAATATTGGCAGTTTGATCTCTGGTCCCTCTGCCTTTTCTAAACTCAGTTTGAAAATCTTGAAGTTCTTGATTTACATAATGATGAAGCCTAGCTTGCAGGATTTTGAGCCTAACCTTACTAGCATCGGAGATGAGTGCAGTTGTCTGATGGTTTGAATCTTGTTTAATATGCCCTTCTTCGGAATTGGGATGGAGATTGAGCTTTTCCAGTCCTGTGGCCATGGCTAGGTCTTCCAAATTTGCGGACATATTGAGTGCATAACTTTAATAGCATCATCTTTTAGGATTTTAAGTAACTCTGCTGGAATTCCATCACTTCCACTAGCTTTATTGATAGCAGTGCTTTCCTAAGGCCCACTTGATTTCAAATGCCAGAATGTCTGGCTCTGGGTGAGTGCCCATACCATCATAGTTATCTGGGTTATTAAGATCTTTATGCACAGTTCTTCTGTTTATTCTTTCCATCTCTTCTGCTTCTACAACGTCTTTAGTCTGCCCTTTACTGTGCCCTTCTTTGGATTAGATATTCCTTTGATATCTCCAATTTTCTTGAAGATATCTCTAATCGTTCCCCTTCTGTTGTTTTCCTCTATTTCTTTGCATTGTTCATTGAACAAGGCCTACTTCTATATTCATTTCAGTTCAGTCGCTCAGTCATGTCTAACTCTTGGCGACTCCATGAATCACAGCACACCAGGCCTCCCTGTCCGTCACCAACTCCCAGAGTTCACTCAAACTCATGTTCATCGAGTTGGTGATGCCATCCAGCCATCTCATCCTCTGTTGTCCCCTTCTCCTCCTGCTCCAATCCCTCCCAGCATCAGGGGCTTTTCCAATGAGTCAACTCTTCACATGAGGTGGCCAAAGTATTGGAGTTTCAGCTTCAGCATCAGTCCATCCAATGAACATCCAGGACTGATCTCTTTTAGGATGGACTGGTTGGATCTCCTTGCAGTCCAAGGGACTCTCAAAAGTCTTCCCAAACACCACAGTTCAAAAGCATCAATTCTTTGGCGCTCAGCTTTCTTCACAGCTCAACTCTCACATCCATATATGACCTCTGGAAAAACCATAGCCTTGACTAGACGGAACTTTGTTGGCAAAGTAATGTCTCTGCCTTTCAATATACTATCTAGGTTGGTCATAAGTTTCCTTACAAGGAGTAAGTGTCTTTTAATTTCATGGCTGCAATCACCATCTGCAGTGATTTTGGAGCCCAGAAAAATAAAGTCTGACACTGTTTCCACTGTTTCCCCATCTATTTCCCATTAAGTGATGGGACCGGATGCCATGATCTTCGTTTTCTGAATGTTGAGCTTTAAGCCAACTTTTTCACTCTCCTCTTTCACTTTCATCAAGAGGCTTTTGAGTTCCTCTTCACTTTCTGCCATAAGGGTGGTGTCATCTGCATATCTGAGGTTACTGATATTTCTCCCGGCAATCTTGATTCCAGCTTGTGCTTCTTCTAGCCCAGCGTTTCTCATGATGTACTCTGCATATAAGTTAAATAAGCAGGGTGACAATATACAGCCTTGATGTACTCCTTTTCCTATTTGGAACCAGTCTGTTGTTCCATGTCCAGTTCTAACTTTTGCTTCCTGACCTGCATATAGGTTTCTCAAGAGGCAGGTCAGGTGGTCTGGTATTCCCATCTCTTTCAGAATTTTCCACATTTTATTGTGATCTACACAGTCAAGGGCTTTGGCATAGTCAATAAAGCAGGAATAGATGTTTTTCTGGAACTCTCTTGCTTTTCCCATGATACAGGGGATGTTGGCAATTTGATCTCTGGTTCCTCTGCCTTTTCTAAAACCAGCTTGAACATCTGGAAGTTCATGGTTCCCGTACTACTGAAGCTTGACTTGGAGAATTTTGGGCATTATTTTGCTAGCGTGTGAGATGAGTGCACTTGTGTGGTAGTTTGAGCATTCTTTGGCATTGCCTTTCTTTGGGATTGGAATGAAAACTGACCTTTTCCAGTCCTGTGGTCACTGCTGAGTTTTCCAAATTTGCTGGCATATTGAGTGCAACACTTTCACAGCATCATCTTTCAGGATTTGAAATAGTTTAACTGGAATTCCATCACCTCCACTAGCATTGTTCATAGTGATGCTTTCTAAGACCCACCTGACTTCACATTCCAGGATGTCTGGCTCTAGGTGAGTGATCACATCATTGTGATTATCTGGGTCGTGAAGCTCTTTTTTGTACAGTTCTTCTGTGTATTCTTGCCATCTCTTCTTAATATCTTCTGCTTCTGTTAGGTCCATACCATTTCTGTCCTTTATCGAGCCCATCTTTGCATGAAATGTTCCCTTGGTATCTCTAATTTTCTTGATGAGATCTCTAGTCTTTCCCATTGGGTTGTTTTCCTCTATTTCTCTTCATTGATCACTGAGGAAGGCTTTCTTATCTCTTTTTGCTATTCTTTGGACTCTGCATTCAGATGCTCATATCTTTCCTTTTCTCCTTTGCTTTTTGCTTCTCTTCTTTTTACAGCTATTTGTAAGGCCTCCTCAGACAGCCATTTTGCTTTTTTGCATTTCTTTTCCATGTGGATGGTCTTGATCCCTGTCTCCTGTACAATGTCAAAAATCTCAGTCCATAGTTCATTAGACACTCTATCTGATCAAGTCCCTTAAATCTATTTCTCACTTCCACTGTATAATCATAAGGGATTTGATTTAGGTCATACCTGAATGGTCTAGTGGTTTTCCCCCACTTTCTTCAATTTAAGTCTGAATTTGGTAATAAGGAGTTCATGATCTGAGCCACAGTCAGCTCCCAGTCTTGTTTTTGCTGACTGTATAGAGCTTCTCCACCTTTGGCTGCAAAGAATATAATCAATCTGATTTTGGTGTTGACCATCTGGTGATGTCCATGTGTAGAGTCTTCTCTTCTGTTGTTGGAAGAGTGTTTGTTATGATCAGTGCGTTCTCTCGGCAAAACTCTATTAGTCTTTGCTCTGCTTCATTCTGTATTCCAAGGCCAAATTTGCCTGTTACTCCAGGTGTTTCTTGACTTCCTACTTTTGCATTCCAGTCCCGTATAATGAAAAGGACATCTTTTTTGGGTGTTAGTTCTAAAAGGTCTTGTAGGTTTTCATAGAACTGTTCAACTTCAGCTTCTTCAGCGTTACTGGTTCGGTCATAGGCTTGGATTACCATGATATTGAATGGTTTGCCTTGGAAAAGAAGAGAGATCATTCTGTCGTTTTTGAGATTGCATCCAAGTAGTGCATTTTGGACTCTTTTGTTGACCATGATGACTACTCCATTTCTTCTAAGGGATTCCTGCCCACAGTAGTAGATATAATGGTCATCTGAGTTAAATTCACCCATTCCAATCCATTTTAGTTTGCTGATTCCTAGAATGTTGACATTCACTCTTGCCGTCTCCTGTTTGACCACTTCTGTATTACTCAGCCACAAAAAAGAATGAAATGATGCCATTTGTAGTCACATGGGGTCTAGAGATTATCATACTAAGTGAAGTAAATCAAAGAAAGACAAATATTATATGATATCACATATATGTAATCTAAAAAATGATACAAATAAACTATTTGGAACTATTTTACACAACAAATAGACTTACAGACATATTATAACAACTTGTGATTATTAAAGGGGAAATGTGGGGAGGGATATAGTAGGAATTTGGGTTTGACATATACATACTACAATATATAAAATCAACAGCAATTTCCTACTATATAGCATAAGTAACTATATTCAATGTCTTATAATAACCTATAATGGAAAAGAATCTGAAAAGAACAGATATATATTGTAATATATATATATGTATGCACATATATATATATCTGAATCAGTTTCCTGTATACTTAAAACTAAAATGACATTGTTAATAAAGTATATTTCAATAAAATTAAAAATAATAATAATTAAGATTAGCTTCTCAGAAAAATAGTTTTCAAGGGATAAGCAAACATAGTTAGTAGAGGTCAAATGTATACTTATGCACTGAGAATAGTCTAGACCATATTTGCAGCAAATTTAAAAGATCTTAGACTTTCCAAGCACGTCTACATGAATACAAGAAGTTGATGTTGGGCGATGAGATAAATGTGCATGGAACTTCAACCTCTTCCCTCAGAGGCTCGTACGATTTGTGTTTTGGCATGTGACAATGTATGTGCATCCAGCTATTTACATAGACGCGATTTTACATATATGCTGCTGCTGCTGCTAAGTCGCTTCAGTCGTGTCCAACTCTGTGTGACCCCATAGACGGCAGCCCACCAGGCCCCGCCATCCCTGGGATTCTCCAGGCAAGAACACTGGAGTGGGTTGCCATTTCCTCCTCTAATGCATGAAAGTGAAAAGTGAAAGTGACCTTATGAGTTTAGGAAGGTAGTTAATAATTAGTCTCCAATCACAAAGAAAAGGCAATTATTTTACTTTAGTTTTAAAAGGGCTTCCCTGCTAACTCAGATAGTAAAAAATCCACCTGCAATGCAGAAGACCCCGGTTTGATCCCTGGGTTAGGAAGATCCCCTGGAAGAGTGCATGGCAACCCACTCCAGTATTCTTGCCTGGAGAATCTCCATTGACAGAGGAGCCTGGTGGGCTACAGTCCATGGTGTCTCAAAGAGTCGGACCTGAAGCACAGCACACCTGGTGGCTTGGCCAGTAAAGAATCTGCCTACAATGCCGGAGACACAGGTTTAATCCCTGGGTCAAGAAGGTCCCCTGGAGGAGGGAATGGCAACCAACTCCAGTATTCTTGCCTGGAGAATCCCATAAACAGAGGAGCCTGGGGAGCTACAGTCTATAGGGTCACAAAGAGGCGGACATGACTGAGCAACTAACACTTTCACTTAAAAGTTTTGGTAAAATATATATTACTAAAAAACGTGCCATTTTAAAGCATGTGATTCAGTGGGAATAATTATGTTCACAGTTTGTGCAACTCTCATCGTTATTAATTCCAGAATCTTTTCATTACTCCAAACAGAAACCCTGTGCCCACTAAGCAAGAAATCCCCATTTCCCCCTCCACAGTCCTTGGTCACCTCCAATCAACTTCTGGTCTCTATGAATTTGCTTGTTTTATATATTTTGTATAAGCGGAATCATACAATATTTGTTCCTTTGTGTCTGGCTGCTTTCTCTGAGCACCTGCAGTGATGGGCCTGCCTTATTCCTCAGAGAGTGGGTAAGACTGAGGGTTAGAAAGTTGTTACATTGAGTTGAAATTGCTTCCCTGTAGTTTCCACACTTTGGTTCCAGTTCTGTCAACCTAAGGACACACACAGACAAATCTAACTCCTCTGTGACACGGCTAACTTTTATGTAGTTGAGGACAATCCTCATGTCTCCTCTTTCTGCAGGAAAGAGCATGGTTCCTAAAAGCATTCAACATATGGTCTCATTTCTAATTCTTTGTGACTGTGGTTGCTTCTCTGACTGTGTTCACATCAACCCCAGAGTACTGTGCCCCAGACAGTGCTGAGTTCTGAGCAGGGCCCAGCAGAGCAGGTGATCTGCCTCCTTATTCTGGGTCTAGAGTCTTATAATAAACACTAGATATGAAAGTCCTGATCATACTGATAGGTTTAGTTATATTACATTGACATATGATTTGTCTTAGACATGTGGTAATATAGACAGTAATGAAAAATGTCTTTGTAAATTAAGAGGCATTTCAAATGAAATACTAAGAAAATGGGACATGATTTTCCTGACTGAATTTTAGCACATCTACATTTAGATTTTGTCAAAAGAAATGTATAAATCAGAAGGTATGTTTAGCATATTTTCCTTATACTAAAACTTCTCTTCTTTACAAAAGAAAGATGTTATTTTATTTTTCAGTGGGCAACTAATTTTAAAGGTGTGGTGATTTCTTCTTCTTTATTATAAGAAAGAGACTTGCCTTTTGTAAGATTATGTACTCACAGCATGAATCGTTCCTGAATAAACAGGTTCATTTACAAGGATATTATCTCCAGGATTAACGATCATTTCAAACACCTAACGAAAGAAACACAGGTTAGCTTGCTAATATAGTTTCAAGTCTTAGAACACCCCCTCCAACTTTTTTTTTTTTTTTTTATGAGCTCACTAGGGTTCTAGAGTGGGTGTCTCTGATAGCTCAGTTGATAAAGAATCCGCTGCAATGCAGGAGACTCCGATTTGATTCCTGAGTCAGGAAGATCTGCTGGAGAAAGGATAGGCTGCCCACTCCAGTATTCTTTGGCTTCCCTTGTTACTCAGCTGGTAAAGAATCTGTCTGCAATGCAGGAGACCTGGGTTTGATCCATGGGTTGGGAAGATCCCCTGGAGAAGGGAAAGGTTACCCACTCCAGTATTCTTGCCTGGAGAATTCCAAGGACTGTATAGTCCATGGGGTCACAAAGAGTTGGACACGACTGAGCGACTTTCACTTTTACTTTCAGGGTTCCAGAGCAGGAGTTGGCACGTGTTCCATAAACGCCAGATAGGGCGTGTTCTGTGGGCCCCGGTGTCCGTGTTGCCACCACTCATCTCCGCCTCTGTGGTGAGAACGCAGCCACAGACAGCGCGTAAGCTGAGATACACTAAAGCTCTACTTACAGAATCAGACAAGGGTTGGTTTTGTTCTCAAGCCATAGTTTGCCAACCTCTGTTCTAGGTTGAAAAAAAATAACTAGTTTGGCTCCTAAAGTGTATTTATGCATTCTTTGAAAAAATTTTAAATCTTTGATATAAGCCAGGCCTGTGTAATGTATGGAGAGAAAGTAAAGATTATATAGGATGGTTTTACCCTCATGAAGGTGCTAGAGCACTGAGCTAGACACTACTCAGATAAATATGCGTGTAAAATCACTGATAAGCACTGCTGTGTAGATGCCAGTGTTCTAGTGCTCATTGTAGGAGGACTTGGGCACTCGGAAGACTTGGGGTACTCAGGGAAGGCTTCTTTGAGGAAGTGAAGAGTTGGGGAAGAGGTGAGGATGGGTACACATCTGAGAAACTGAAAGAATCCTGTGGCTTGGAGGTGGAGTGTGAAGAGGAGAGTGGAGGGAGGTCAGAAGGAAGTGGGCAGAGAGCATCCCATGGAGGCCTTTGGACAAGTGAGCCAGGGAGAGTTTTAAGTAGAGGGTGGGACCCAGGAGTCATGAGATCAGACAGGCATTTGAGAAGGTCATTCTGGCTGCAAGATCAAAGTATCAGAGAGGAGTGAGAATACAGGTGGAGTCTGGGAAGATTTTAGGCTCATTTGGGAGGTTTTAGCTGCAGTCCCAGGGAAAGGCAAGGGTGGTCTGGATGGGGTGGTGGTGGTGGAGCTGAAGAGAGCTGAGGGGCATTGAGGAAACCAGTAGCAAGGGACACAAGTGTGGGCTGAGGGGAAGCAGAGAAGGAGGGGTAAGGAGGGGCCTCTAGATTCCTGGCTGTACAGCAAGGAGGTGATGGGAGGGGTGTCATTCACTGGAAAACACCCCCGATGTTGTCTGTTCTGAGGGAGAAGCAGCTGAGTGTGTTTTGGTGTGAGGTGCCCCTGAGACAGCCTGGGGTGAGGTCACTGGGGGCGGAGGACACGTGGATGTGGAGGGCGCCTGGCGATGGAGGCGTGGGCAGGGGCACCTGGCGTGATGCCCAGGGGAGGTGTGTGCAGGAAGGGAAGAGGTCCGAGGCCCAGTCTTGCGGGCTCCTGTGGACCATGGACACTGCAGGGTGGGCAGGGCAAGGACGGGGGAGTTTCCAGAAAGGACGGTTTCAGCAAGGGCTCAGGAGACGCGGAGGTCAAGGGAGACCAGGCCTGCAAATCAGAGCAGATCTTGAGGACCCTGTGATGCCTCAGGACATCAGCAGAGCCAGACAGAGATTTTCCCTGCCTGAATCAGAGGGGTCCGTTCCAACGAATCTTACACAAGGCACAGAACCATCCTTGCCTACCCTGTGATGTTTCATTAGCCCCAGGTCAAGCCTCTCCTCGGTGTCATTGAACAACCTAGAGCTCTTGACAAGCATCACGGCCAGTATCCATTGAGACAGAAGATCTGACTTTTCTTTCCTGATTTGGCCTAGAATATTCCATTTACTATTCCTTATGAGCTTTAGGCATTTTATGACAAACACAGGCCTCCTCTGACAAGTTAGTTCATTTACATTTTACACGACCTCCTAGGACCAAGCAAATCCATGTATAATTTATGGATCAGATGAAAACCTCATGACCAACATTTCCTGTGTTGGTAAGGGGACATGACAAAGTCCAATATCCTAAATGAGGAGTGAGTGCTGTTTATTATCTGAGACTTGTGCACCTAAAATAATATTTATTCTGGAGGGCAAAATGGAAGAAATGTGAAACCATATTCCCAGGAGGCCTCTGTAAGCGCATGGCTGTGACCAGTGAGTAACTGATGCTTTTGGCCATGTGTGCTATCTTCCTCTTCAATAGGACTAATGTTGAGATGGATAAAGAAGAAACTTTCCAGAGCATCTTTTGTAGGGGAAGAAAAGGCTCATGGTGTACCTTTCTAGGAAAGGTATTTCACTGAAAAGAACTTTTTTCCTACTGGTCTGGGCATCACAAATATTTCTCTTCAAAAACAAAACAAAACAAAACAAAAACAAAACACCTCAAACAGCAGCTTATCCTTGTCTTTGTCCTAATTAAGTCATAAACAGGGAGGAAGTTTTAAAGTGTTATTGCTTCAATACATTATTCTGGAATAATAATTGAATTAAAATTCATTAAAAGTAACCAGATTATAGGTTTCCTCTTATACATAAGAGGAACAAGAAAACTACTCTGGCTTAATATAAACAAGAGTCATACTTTAAGCTAGATGTGCAGATGAATACAGAATATCCTTACCCAGGACTACTTATTCAAGAAAAAGAAAAGAAAAAGATATATGAAACTGAGAACTATATATGCAGTCTCTTTATCAGGGGAACCCCCAGTGGTGGTTACCTTGGTGGACTTCCTGGAATCCAGGAGAGAGGCAGAGAGAGGGACAGACAAACAGAGAGAGAGAGAGAAGATGCTAACGCAGAGGAGAGGTCAGCCACAGACCAGACGTACCCTTAGATCTGGAGAAGTACAGCCAAGAGGGAGAGGGGGCACAAGAGGCAGCTGGTACAGATGATGGCAGCAGCAGACACACAAAGGGACGAGGCCTCAGCTCAGGAGGGTCAGGACACACCCTCGAGGAATTAAACAGTCGTACAGACATAACCACGGCCTAACTCAACGTGGCCTGAATCTCTGAGCCACATGAAACTGATCCGTGCTCACTAAGCTGCAGGGAATCTTGTCCGAAGGACTCAGAGCTCTGGGCTCTCTGTTTAAGAGAAATCAGGCTGGTGCATGTCTTCAAGTTCTGCTTATGATTCAGGTGAAGACCTGGTGTCCCACAAAACATGCTGCTCTGTGGTTAAGGGAGAGATGGCTGTATGGGTGCACATGTTAGATTCTTGCCATGGGTGCCCTTCCCCTCCAGTCTTACCTTATAGAGACCTTCTAGACTGCCACATGTGACACATATGTCCATCTGTCCTTGGCTGGGTGCATAATGGATGGTGGGCGGATTATGCAATTTTACTTGTAACTGTTTTAGCCAGGATAACAGCTCTGGGAGTCTAAAGCATAAATGCATTTAAAAATTGACAGTGAAAATCAGAATGGTAGTAGACAGCATGGTGTCTAAATGGTGACGTCATACCAGGCAATTTTACACATTTGAGTTAAAAATCTTCAAATGCTTTTTGACGATATTAATATCTTTACTTAAAAGACAAGGTAACACACTTAGAGATTAAGAAATCCACATAAAGTTAATTGGTTGGTGTAAAAGAGCTGAGATTTGAATCCACAGCTTTCTTAGTCCAAAGCCTGTACTTTTTCTTTTATATTAAGCACTTCCTGTATAATTTATTTTTCTTTTCTTTTTGTTTTGTTTTCCTTAGGGAGATTTTCTTAGGATACTCAGAAGCCCAGGTTAAGTTCTTTGCATCATGAAAAAAAAAACAAAAAACAAAACGTAGGTGTACATTGTATACAATTCAATTCTTATTCACCCAACATGCATTGTTCTTTAATCACAGAGGAAACAGGCTTTAATAAGGTATAATTGATACTCATAGGTTACCCTTCATCACTGGAAGTAGATCAGCTAAGTAAAGCCTTTGAATGTTCGTTCCATTTGCCTTTATGAATCTAAATACATCTGAACTTCAGGCAACATATTTGCACAGCTGCCTGTTTACAATGGGAATATAATTAGTGAAAAATGCCCCCAGGAAATAAAATGGCTGCTTCCTGGATCATCTTTTTCCTCTTTTCTCCTACGCTGCTTCTTCAGTTAGCTTATCTTCTTTTTTTATCCCGTTTCACTTTTTTTCCCCCAGTCTCAGCTCAAATGATAATCTCCTTCAAAAGCCTTCTCTCCTTCTCCTAGTTATGTATGGTTTAGAAGCAATCAGTAGTGGTGTTAAGCTGTCAGTGTCCTTGCTGCTTTTAACTCTTCCTCAAACCTTCCTACCTACTGACTATCCAATTAAAAAGACACAAGTAACATTGTCAGCTGGCTGTAGAACATTGCTTATGAAAATGAATCGAGTAAGTTAAATTATCTACTGAACAGGACCCAGCACTCTGAGAATACTGCAGTGCTTTCTTCATCAACTCTTCGTCAAACTGGATAGCTTTCCCGTTTTCTATGGTGATAACTGCAGTCTTGAAAGGGAACATATTGGGGTTTGGTACTCCAGTCGCCAAGGAGATGACCGATTTCGGGGCCTTGTCCAATTTCTCATCTTAAACAACGTGGAAGAGAAGAAGAAACACTTTCAGTGAAGACTTTCATAAACAGAGATGGTCAGTATGTTGCTTTAAAGTCAATAAAACTTTACAGTGAATAATGTCTAGTGATAGAATGCTAGTCTGAAAGAAACATAGAAGATGAATTTTTCTGGGCTGACCTCACTGGTGGAGGAAGTAAGGAATCAACAGGTGAAGCTAAGAAGGCCGGCTGATCAGGCAGTAAGCCAGGGGCCACAGAAACAGAAAACCCTCCTCCACTCGGCCCCTCCCGGCTCGCCAGGCTCCCTGTGCCGCTTTTCTGTCCTGTGTACCCACCTTCCCTGCTCTGCACATGTCTGCAGGCTGTGCTGAACCCCACCTCCTGTGCCCAGAAGAGCCTCCTGGACCCTAACCAGGACATGCCCACTGCGGCCTGGTCTCTCTCTGTTGCTGATTTACTGCCCTCCTGCCTATTTCAGCCTGACTTCTGTGTCAAGTCTCCACAGAGCCAGGTTCACCCAGCCTGGAGCTGCTTTGTGGGACCCTCCTCCCCTCCACTTTCGGTCTGGAGGAGAGGGGCGCAGCTTGGACTCACACATGACTCTGATGGAATAAGGTTTTCTGGCCGCACTCTTGGCTGTGATGAACCGTGTGTAATTCATTCTGGATTCCAAGTACCAAGCCCGTCCTTTGGTGGTTGAAGACTAGGAAAACAAAACAAGGATCCACATCAGTCCTGCCACCTAATTCTTGCCCAGGAAAGACTTCTTCTGCTGCTGGTCAGTCCCACTCACATGGTCAGGCTTCATGTCCCCTCCTGCCCATCAGAGCAGCTACTGGAATGCAGGGGACCTGAGGTTGTGCTTGGAAAATCAAGGCAAAGAATGGCCAGTGTGGTGGGAAAGGGTAGGTGAGGGCTAATCTAGGGACAGCTCACCTGAGGATCAGAAGCTGAAAACTGAAGAGATGATTGATTGCTAGAAAATCAAAGAGACCAGACTTTGAAATTGTCAGGAGCAACCGCAGGAGGAATGAGTGATCAAGGTTCGCAGCTCAGGCTGCCTTTTAAAGGCTTGGCTTAGGACTCTTGGGTACAGAATGAATTATAAGGCCAGGTGTTCTGGACTCCGTCATTCTCTAAACATTTGTTGAGTGCTTCCTCTGTGCTGGAAGCTGTATGTTGTTTAAAGTGATGATAGAGACAAAGGACAGGTCTGGAGGCTGGCAGTACAGGATGAAGACATTGGCAGGCATGGTTCTCTCTGAGACCTGTGACCCAGAATCTGTTCCAGGCCTCTCCCCTAGATGCTGGTGGTGTGTGGTAATTTTCAACGTTCCTTGGCTTGTGGCTGCATCACCGTGATGTCGGCCTTGGTCTTCACATGGTGTCTCCCTGTTGTGTGCACGCCCCTGTTGTCAAACTTCTTATAAGGACACCAGTCTCATTAGACCAGGGCTCACCTTCATCACCTCGTGTTAACTTGGTTACCTCCATAGAGACTCTGTTCAAAGAAGGTCACACTCCTAAGTACTAGGGGATAAGACTCCAAAATGTCTTTTGTTTTTAAATTTGAAAATAGTTAATTTACGGTGTTGTGTAGTTTCAGGTGTATAACAAAGTGACTCAGTTAAACATATATATTCTTTTTCAGATTGTTTTTCATTATATGTTGTTTTTTAAATATTATTTTATTTATTTTAAATTTATTTATTTTAATTGGAGGCTAATTGCTTTACAATATTGTCCTGGTTTTGCCATACATTGACATGAATCAGCCATGGGTGTACATGTGTTCCCCATCCTGAACCCCCTCCTACCTCCCTCCCCATCCGATCTCTCAGCATCATCCCAGTGCACCAGCCCTGAGTGCCCTGTCTCATGCATCGAACCTGGACTGGCGATCTGTTTCACATATGATAATATACATGTTTCAATGCTATTCTCTCAAATCATCCCACCCTCGCCTTCTCCCACAGAGTCCAAAAGACTGTTCTATACATCTGTGTGTCTTTTGCTGTCTCGCATATAGGGTTATCATTACCATCTTTCTAAATTCCATATATATGTGTTAATATACTGTATTGGTGTTTTTTGTTCTGACTTACTTCACTCTGTATAATAGGCTCCAGTTCCATCCACCTCATTAGTACTGATTCAAATGTATTGTTTTTAATGGCTAAGTAATATTCCATTGTGTATATTTATCACAGCTTTCATTATATGTTATTAAAAAATTTTGAGTTTAGATCCCTGTGCTATACAGTTGGAACTTTATCTATCTTATATATAATAGTGTGTATATTTTAATCCAAACTCCTAATTTATCCCCGTGCTATCTGCTTTAGTAACCATAAGTTTCTTTACTATGTCTGTGAATCTACTTCTGTTTTGTAAATAAATTTATCTGTATAATTTTTTAAGACTCCACATATAAGCAGTATTAAATGATATTTGTCTTTTGCTGTCTCACTTATTTCACTTAGTATGATAATCCTCTGTCCAACCATGTTACTGCAAGTGGAATTTTTTCATTCTTCTTTATTGCTGAGTAGTATTCCATTGAATGTGTGTGTATACACACACACACACACACACACGTTCTTCATCCATTCATCTGTCAATGCACATTTATGTTGCTTCAGTGTTTTGGTCATTGTAAACTTTGCTGCTGTGAGTATTAGGGTACACATATCTTTTAAGATTAGTTTTTCACTGGATATATATCCAGGAGTGGATTTTGTAGATCATCTGGTGGGTCTGTTTTTAGTTTCTTAAGAAATTCCCATATTGTTCATCACCAATTTACATTCCTAACATCAGTGTAGAAGGGTTCCCTTTTCTCTAAATACTCTCAAGCATTTATTATTTGTAGCCTTTTTTTTTATGGTGGCCATTCTGACTGCTGTGAGGTGATAACTCATTGTAGTTTTGGTTTGCCTTTATCTAATAATCAGCGTTGTTGAGCATATTTTCATATGCTTTTGAATTGACTTTTGTGTATGGTGTTAGAGAGCACTCTATTGTCATTCTTTTAAATGTAGCTGTCCAGGCTTGCCGCATCACTTACGGAAGAGACTGTTCTCTGTTGTATTCTCTCGCCTCCTTTGCCATAGACCAGGTGACCGCAAGTTTGTGCGCCTGTTTCTGAGCTTTCTATCCTGTTCCGTGGATCTCTGTCTTTTTTCTGCCAGTTCTGTACCTTTCTTTGATGACTATAGCTTTGCAGTATAATGTCAGGGAGGCTGAGTCCTCCAGCTCAGTTCTTTCCTGTGATTCTTTTGTCTATTCAGAGTCTTTTGTGTTTGCACATAAATTAAAATTTTTTAAATCTAGTTCTGTGACTATGCCATTGGTATTTTGATAGCGAGTGCCTTGAATCTGTAGATTATCCTGGGTGGTATGATCATTTTAACAACATTAATGCTTCCAATTCAAGAATCTGGTATATCTTTCTGTTTGTCACGTCTTTAGTTTCCTTCATCAGTGTCTATAGTTTTTTGGAATAGAGCTCTTTTGCTTCTTTAGCAGGTTTATTCCTCAGTATCTTATTCTTTCTGATGATAGTGGTAAATGAGATTGTTTCCTTAATTGCTCTTTCCAGTGTTTTGCTATCAGTGTATAGTAATGCAACAGATTTTTGCATATTAATTTTGTATACATCAACCCTGCCAAATTCATGGATGAGCTCTAGGAGTTTTCTGGTAACATCTTTAGGATTTTCTATGTATAGTATCATGTGTGTGTGCATCCATGCTAAATCACTTCAGTTGTGTCCAACTCTCTGTGACCCTGTGGAGTGCAGCCCACCAAGCTTTTCTGTCCATGGAATTCTCCAGGCAAGACTACTGGAGGAGGTTGCTGTGCCCTCCTCCAGGGGATCTTCCTGACTCATGTATTGAAGATGTGTCTCTTAAGTCTCCTGCATTGACAGGCATGTTCTTTACCACTAGCGCCATCTGGGAAGCCCCGTATAGTATCATACAAGTGCTAAATGTTGATAAAGAAGAATCTAATTCATAGTGTAGATTGGTCCCAACCTGTGCTTACCAAGCTCCAGTGGTTCTGTGTTACTCCCTGGGGACGCTGCACGACTGCTTGGTTCTTGATAGTAAACCTTCAAATCCAGGCATCTGCAAACAGTGGCAGTTTTACTTTTTCTTTTCCAATTTGGATTCCTTTTATTTCTTTTTCCTCTCGAATTATCATTGCTAGGACTTCCAAAAGTGTGTTGAATAATTGTGGCAAGAGTGGGCATCCTTGTTTTTTTCCTGATCTTAGAGGAAATGATTTTAAAATTTCAATGTTCAGTATGGTGTTAGTTATTACTGATTTCTTTCTGGATGATCCATGCATTGATAAGTGAGGTGTTAAAGTTCCCCGCTATTATTGTGTCACTGTTGATTTCTCCTTTTATAGCTTTAGCATTTGCTTTATATATGGAGGTGCTCCTAAGTGGGGTGCATATATGTTTACAATTGTTATATCTTTTATTGGATTGATCCATTGATTATAATTTACTGTCCTCTTTTTCTCTTGTAACAGTCTTTATTTTTAAAGTCTATTTTGTCTGATATGAATACTGCTACTCCAACTTTCTTTTGATTTCTGTTTGCATGGAATACCATTTTCCTTCCTCTCACTTTCAGACTGTATGTGTCTCTTGATTGGAAGTGGGTCTCTTATAGGTAACACATGTATGGTTCTTATTTATAGGTTGTTATGAATTTGTTTTTTCTCACACAGCATGTGGGATCTTTGATCCCTGACTAGGAATCAAACAGGCACTCCTTGCTTTGGAAGCATGGAATCTTAACCACTGGACCACCAGTGAGGTTCCTATGGGTCTTGTTTTTGTACCATTTATCCAGTCTATGTCTTTTGGCTGGAGCATTTAATACGTTTAGAGTAATTATAGATATATTGCATTTTGTTAATTGTTTTGGGTTTGCTTTTGTAGGTCTTTTTTCTTCTCTTCCTCTTTTGTTCTTTTCTCCTGTGATTTGACAGTTAACTTTAGTGTTGTGTATGGATGCCTTTCTCTTGCGTGTGTTTGTATCTATTGTAGGGGCTTTCCAGGTGGCACTAGTCATAAAGAACCTGCCTGCCAATGTGGAAGACATAACAGACGTGGGGTCAACCCCTGGGTCAGGAAGACCCCCTGGAGGAGGGCCTGGCAACCATTCCAGTATTCCTGCCTGGAGAACCTCATGGACAGAGGAGCCTGGCAGGCCACAGTCCATAGAGTCACAGTCAGACATGACTGAAGCGACTTGGCATGCACGCACACAGCTATCATAGATGTTCCCTGAAGCACTGTTTCTCAGATCCTGTTCCAAGGATTATTTGCATCAGAATCACTTTAAGGGCTTATTAAAAATTCAAATTCCTGGGCTCTGCCTCTTACCAAGTAAATTAGAATCTGCCAGGAGGAGTTGGGTGAGAGGGTTGGAGGATGGGTGGTATGACAGGAAAGAGCTCTGAATCCTTTACAAATGAAGTAAGAAAGCCAAGGCTCAGGTTTGTGGTAACCATGAGGTTTTGATATAGCAGTCTATATATAAGCAAGATTGTTTTATTTTTTATGTATTGATTTTTTGTTTCCCTTTATTTAAACTAATTTTTAATTGGAGGATAAGTGCTTTATTTTCAATGTTATGTTGGTTTCATAACAGTGTAAATCAACTATAAGTATAAATATATCCCTATACTTTTTAACCTCTCTCCCACCCACACCATCCCACCCCAAGATTGTTTTAAGTTTCTGGTCTTTTAACCTTGGCTGTACCACCTGCCACCCAGTGTACAGACATATGTGTGGAAATAGGAAATCTTGTTGCAGGTATAGGAGGGCTTATCTACTTATTTTTCTAGAGAATTAGGAGGTCCAGTGCTGAAGGAGAAGGGGGATGTGGAGGATTGGGCATTTGATGTGAAAGAACAGGATCTGAATGTTTAATATGCAAGCAGAGCAGTGGCATAGCATCCCTGAACAGTGACACAGGCCCATTTGAGGCTGGCAACTACAGGTGGGACCAGGCTACACTATGAATTCGATTCTTCTTTATCAATATTTAGCACTTGGGTGCAAACACAGATGACAAGGGGTAGCTGTATCTATCCAGGATCAGGGTTTTGCATGTGGAGGCAATGAGCGGTCTGTGGCAAACATTAGGAAGAGAGGAGTTGAGATTGTATCTAAAAGGGTGCAGGTGACGGGACACAATGAAACAGCTGATGGATAATGTGAGGGTAGGGGCTTCTGTGGGCTTCCCTGGTAGCTCAGCTGGTAAAGAATCCGCCTGCAATACAGGAGACCCTGGTTCAATTCCTGGGTTGGGAAAATCCCCCTGTAGAAGGGATAGGCTACCCACTCCAGTATTCTTGGGCTTCACTGATGGCTCAGATGGTAAAGAATCCACTGCAATGTGGGATGCCTGGGTTTGATCCCTGGGTTGGGAAGATCCCCTGGAGGAGAGCATGGAAACCCATTTCGGTATTCTTTCCTGGGAAATCCCATGGACATAGGAGCCTGGCAGCCTACAGTCCATGGGGTCACTGAGTTGGACCTGACTGAGCAACTAAGCACAGCACAACACAGAGGCTCTTCTGTAGATGGGAGGTTCCCTGGAACTTGGTATGGGAAAAATACTCTGCGCTGGGCACCCTGGCGGTGAAGGAAGCTGGCCCATAATAGTGGCAGCATAGGCAGATGCGGAGTGTGCCCGAAGGCAGGGTGTAGAGGGGTCAGATTGCCTGAGTCTCCAGGGAGTAGGGCCTGCTGAAGAAAGTGTGTGAGCGATGGTGTGGACGTGGTTTTGGGAGAAATGAAGGTGCCAACCTCATTTCTCAAGTGCAAGGTAAGGGGGGTGTAGGAGGATGGGCAGTTGTTGCCTAAGGAAGCTACAGGAGTAGGCATCCGCAGTGGTATGCAGGCTGAAGTAAAGCCAGAGCCTGGCAAGGCCAGGGAGCGTGGAACAGAGTTTAAAGGTCAGAAGGAATTCTGATGATCCAGCCATTCCAGAGGCTTGAGAGGTGGAAAAGAAGTGAGTTGCTCAAGGAAGTAGTCACACAGGTTATTTGTGTGATGAGAGTGTGTAAATAACCAAAAGGCTTTATGTTAGAATAGGAACCAAGGAAAACAGGGATGTGTATCCTGGTTGATGTGCCAGCTGTTCCCTGAAGCACTGTTTCTCAGATCCTGTTCCATGGATTGTTTGTGTCAGAATCACTTTAAGGGCTTATTAAAAATTCAGATTCCTGGGCTCTGCCTCTTACCAAGTAAATTAGAATCTGCCAGGAGGAGTGGGGTGAGAGGGTTGGAGGCATGGGTGGTATGACAGGAAAAAGCTCAGAACCCTTTACAAATGAAGTAAGAAAGCCAAGGCTCAGGAGGAGAGTGGACACATACTTCACTAGAGGATGCCTGCAGTGCTGGATGGGAGCCCAGAGCAGGATGCTCAGAGGTGGTGAGCCCAACAGGGAATCGTTCATCCTGGTGTTCAACGGCTGTGGACTGGCCTGCCGTAGTGGATTGATTGGACGAGACTAGGGTTTTAAGTCATACGAGGCTGAACTTCCTATAGATGAGAATGAGGCTGTCCTTAAAGCTAAAAATGACCCCAAAACTTTGAGATCTGCCCCAGGTCTTGTCAAGGGGCAGGGAAAGGGGAGCCCACAGAGTCTGTTTGTTGGCAGTAAAGAGAAAATTTACCTGTTTCCAGGGTTTCCCTGGCAGTCCTGTGGTTGGAACTGCACTTCCACTGTGAGGAGCATGGGTTCAGTCCCTGGTTTGGAAACTGGGATCCTGCATGCTGGGTGGCACGGCCAAAAAATAGGGGAAAAAAATCTGCCTCCTAAATATAATTCCATCAGATCTGGCCTTTCCATGAACTAGTTACACTTTCAGGGTTCCCTCCCTACCACAATTCAGTTTTGACTGGTAGTTCTCTTACCACTTGGAAGATTTCATCTCATTTGTGACCTTCCCAGAAAATCAGATCCCAACCGTCTACATTCTATCCAATTTCTCAAAGTTAGACTGATGTCATTGCAGCTGCTTAGACTGGCTCTTGTCTGGTAGAGGCTGACTTTGTGGGTTCTGGCAGCCTCCCATTACCTGAATCCCCATTACCAAAGCCAACAATCAGGGGATATTCCAGTTGAAGATCTGGAGGGCTTTTGCTTCACCTGCACCATTATCTCAGCTATTGACAGGCCAGTGTGACACCTTTCCGTCTTGTGTGTGGAAACTTGTTCCAGGATATTTGTAAGTCCAAAAGTTGCAGGCTTCCCTGGTGGCTCAGACAGCAAAGAATCCACCTGCAATGCAGGAGACCTGAGTTCGATCCCTGAGTCAGAGAGATCCCCTTGAGAAGGGAATAGCTACCCACTCCAGTATTCTTGCCTGGAGAATTCCATGGAGAGATGAGCCTGGCAGGCTAAAGTCCATGGGGTTGCAAAGAGTCAGACACGGTTGAGCAATTAATACTTTCATAGTTCAAAGGCTGTGGGAGTAGGACTCCTAGAGGGTGGTGGGTAGGAAAAAAAATCCAGCTGTATTTGGGGTGCTAAAGCAGAGATTACTGCGTGGGAACACACGATCCCATGGGTCACTAGCTTGTATGTAGCAGTTTTAACTGTTATATCTGAGGGCTTATCTAGGACATGAAAATCTGTCAACCTTCATAGCTTTAACATTGCATTGTGTGTATAGTATATTCTTAGACTAGAGCCAAGAATCTTTAGCTTCTCTCTGGATGGATGTGGTTGTTAGAAGATGGACACATAGGGGTGGAGAGAATTTCACCTCACATAGTTGTGGTCTTCTAGCTGGGAGAATGGAAGAGATATTATTAAGGCAAAACTAGAGCTAGGGAGCTATAGAATTCAGGCGATGGGTCTCAGGCAACTTTATAGGAAGTACATCAGGCTGGTGACCCTAACAGTGCTCTTAGGAAGTCATCTTGGGAGTGAGTGGGGACAGCTGATTATCAGATATTCTTCTGGTCTCCCGAGCACATGGACACCCAGCTTTATCTTTGTTTTCCAGTGTCCTTTGTGACCAGGGGCCATGTGACCCAGTTCTAGCCAATGGAAAGTGATGTTCTCTGCTGGCATAACTGGATCTGACGCCTGCATCAGACATAACAGCTTGCGCTCATGCTCTTCCATAGCAGTTTTGCTCTTCCGTCTGTGGCCTTACAACCAGAGCACTGGCTTTGCACCCGTGTTCTTGTCTTGACCCTGTGAAATCTATTAGCTCAGCTTGTCCTTTGTGGCTTCAGTGGAGTGGGCTGGGGCAGTGGTCCCATGCCAAGGGCATCTGCTGTCCCAGCTGCATGTGTTCATTCAAAATAAATTTGGGTTGATTGCCTCCAAAGGCACACAGCTTTTCTGATTTGATGGGATGAAGGAGGGTGCACATATTCAACTACAGAGGTGCTGTCCAGGGAGTGTGGAGCCTCTTCTCGGGCAGGGACTTTCATTCAGGGCTGGAAGGGATGGACCAGTTAGAAATGTGGCTCAGATGTGCCCTCAAGTTACTGACTGTGTTTGATGAAGCGAAGTAGGTGTACCAGCTGGACTGGAAAATCTTCCCACACGAGGAAGGAGGAAGTGTAACCCAGGAGGCAGACCTGTGCTCGTTATGTAAGAAAAGTTTGTAAGGAAACAGGTGCAGATAAGGCCTACCCTGGATGATGGCTCAGCTGAGAGGTGAGGATGCAGTCACGGGGAACAGATCTGTGTCATCACCACTTAGGTCAAGAAGTGGGCTCTTCCCAGGACCCCAGAAGCACTCCCCACTCCTTCCTCAGTGACCACTTCCTCTTCTCTAAAATTGATTTCTGTCTTGACTTCCAATACCGCAGGTCGCTTATGCCTGCTTTTGAACTTGATATAAAATGGAACCAGGCAGTTTGCCTCACTTTGTTTTCTTTTCGACAACATCGTGTTTGGGAGATTTACTTACATTGTTAGTAGTAGTACTTTATTCACTCCTGTTGCTGCATTCCAGTGTATGACTGTAGCATCTTGTATGTGACTGTGTATCCCTTGTACTGTTCATGGACATGCGGAAAGTTTCTACTATTTGGCAGCTAAGAGTGTTGCATTCATGAACATTATTGTACACATCTTTTGGTGAAAATACCTATGTATTTTGGATATACACCTAGAGATGAAATTGCTAGGGCTTCCCAGGTGGTGCTCGTGGTAAAGAACTGTCTGCCAATGCAGGAGACGTAAGAAATGTGGGCTAGATCCCTGGGTTGGGAAGATCCCCTGGAGGAGCACATGGCAGCCCACTCCAGTATTCTTGTCAGGAGAATCCTGTGGACAGAGGAACCTGGCAGGGTACAGTCCCTAGGGTCACAAACAGTCAGACACGACTGAAGTGACTTAGCATGCAGGCGGGATATATACATATTTTGTGTTGATAGAAACAAACAATTTTCCTAAGTGGTTATTTGCTACTTTACCTTTTCGTTAGCAGTGCATGAGAATTCCAGATGCTCCACCTTATCAACTTTGGGCATTGTCTCCTTCTAAAATTTTAACTATTCTGGCAAGTGCATAGTGATAGTTCATTGTGTGCTAAAGACTGAATGTCTGTGTCTGCTTCCCCTCCCCTCCTCCCCCCATTTCACGTGCTGAAATGCTAGTCTCCAAAGTGATGGTAGGAGATGGGGCCTTTGGAAGGTGCTTAGGTCATGGGGATAGAAGCCTCATGAATGAGATTAGTGTCCTGATAAAAGAGACTCCAGAGTGTTCCCTAGCCCTTCCACCATGGAGAACACAATGAAATATCTGGCCCCTGGCTGAGGATGTCACCCAGCCATGCTGGCACCCTGATCTGAGACTTTCAGCCTCTGTGAGATATACGTTTCTATTTATTATCAACAACAACAAAAATATTGCTTGCTTTGAAGTCCCTCTTTTCCTATCACATGAGCTTGGTCCTTGCCATGCCCATGACCCAGCTTCAACCATGCAGAGGAGGACAACCCGGTCATATAGGGGTCATCAAACTACAACCCTTGGCCCTTTATGGAATTATTTTCATATTTTTAAATGGTTGGAAAAACTCAGAAGAAGAATTATATTTTAACACATGAAAATTATATTAAATTTAGATTTCAGTGTCTATAAATAAAATTTTATTGGAACTCATTATTTTAGCCATACCCATTAGCCATACTCATTATTTTTTTTCACTTACTGTGGTTGCCTTTGCAGCAGGGTTGAATAGATGTAACAAAGATGCTATGGCCTGCAAAGTGTGAAATACTTACTATCTAGCCCTTTCCAGGAAAAAACTTGCCCACATCTACTTAGAATATTGCTAAACAAAAAATAAAATGAATTTGTGACCTTAAATGTCCATGAGAGCAAAGCTACTGACCACATGAGGGGCTAGACCATTATCTTACTTAAGTGACTCCAGTAAAAACAATTATGGCAGCCTTTTTACCCTAATACAGAAATTAATTCTGCAGGCAGAGTGTTGCTGTAACAAGAAGCTAAAGCCATATGGCATTGGCTTAATGGTTGGGCAGTGGATGGTGAGGAACATTATTTCTGGAAAACTGGAATCAGGTGACTCAAGTCGGTTGGTGAGTGTGGCTCCCACCCCTGATAATTTAGAAGTCAGATCATGAGTTTTTGGTGCCTATTGCTTAGCGGAAGGGGTTGCCAGGACTCTTTCCTAGTTGCATTTAACAAGGTATAATAAAAATGGGATGAGCTGGCAAGAACTGGTTCATTTTGAAGCATATTTGGAAGCAAATGGGCTTTAGGTTTGAAATCCAAATGTTTCCAAATTCAAACTCTGGAGACAAAACTTACTCAGCGTCTTTATCAGCTAAACAAAACATTCCTGCTTTATAGCAAAATCAGGCTAAAAGATTGTTATCCAGCTCAAGCCTATTATTTCAGATAATATTGTGGGCATCAAGGTAGTCTTCAAAAAATGGGGGAGAAATGCTTGACACAAGCAATGAACCCGTAAACACAAGACAGGTATAAATATTTGCTCTGGAATACAACTTCAGTTAAGGCTCCAAGTACATAATGCTGATTCAAAGTCAATACACAGAAAAGATGCTTGGAATGATTTCTATTTTTTTTGAATTTACCAAGGCTAGATTTATGGTCCAGGATGTGATCTATCCTGGAGAAGGTTCCATGTGCGCTTGAGAAAAAGGTGAAATTTATTGTTTTGGGATAAAATGTCCTATAGATATCAATTAGGTCTAATTGGTCTATTGTATTGTTTAAAGTTTGTGTTTCCTTGTTAATTTTCTGTTTAGTTGATCTATCCATAGGTGTGAGTGGGGTATTAAAGTCTCCCACTATTATTGTGTTATTGTTAATTTCTCCTTTCATACTTGTTAGCATTTGTCTTACATATTGCGGTGCTCCCGTGTTGGGTGCATATATATTTATAATTGTTATATCTTCTTGGATTGATCCTTTGATCATTATGTAGTGACCGTCTTTGTCTCTTTTCACAGCCTTTGTTTTAAAGTCTATTTTATCTGATATGAGTATTGCTACTCCTGCTTTTTTTTGGTCCCTATTTGCATGGAAAATCTTTTTCCAGCCCTTCACTTTCAGTCTGTATGTGTCCCCTGTTTTGAGGTGGGTCTCTTGTAGACAGCATATGTAGGGGTGTTGTTTTTATACCCATTCAGCCAGTCTTTGTCTTTTGGTTGGGGCATTCAACCCATTTACGTTTAAGGTAATTACTGATAAGTATGATCCCGTTGCCATTTACTTTATTGTTTTGGGTTCGAGTTTATACACCGTTTCTGTGTTTCCTGTCTAGAGAATATCCTTTAGTATTTGTTGGAGAGCTGGTTTGGTGGTGCTGAATTCTCTCAGCTTTTGCTTGTCTGTAAAGCTTTTGATATCTCCTTCATATTTGAATGAGATCCTTGCTGGGTACAATAATCTGGGCTGTAGGTTATTTTCTTTCATCACTTTAAGTATGTCTTGCCATTCCCTCCTGGCTTGAAGAGTTTCTATTGAAAGATCAGCTGTTATCCTTATGGGAATTCCCTTGTGTGTTATTTGTTGTTTTTCCCTTGCTGCTTTTAATATTTGTTCTTTGTGTTTGATCTTTGTTAATTTGATTAATATGTGTCTTGGGGTGTTTTGCCTTGGGTTTATCCTGTTTGGGACTCTCTGGGTTTCTTGGACTTGGGTGATTATTTCCTTCCCCATTTTAGGGAAGTTTTCAACTATTATCTCCTCAAGTATTTTCTCATGGTCTTTCTTTTTGTCTTCTTCTTCTGGAACCCCTATGATTTGAATGTTGTAGCGTTTAATATTGTCCTGGAGGTCTCTGAGATTGTCCTCATTTCTTTTAATTCGTTTTTCTTTTTTCCTCTCTGATTCATTTATTTCTACCATTCTATCTTCTAATTCACTAATCCTATCTTCTGCCTCTGTTATTCTACTATTTGTTGCTTCCAGAGTGTTTTTGATTTCATTTATTGCACTATTCATTATATATTGACTCTTTTTTATTTCTTCTAGGTCCTTGTTAAACCTTTCTTGCATCTTCTCAATCCTTGTCTCCAGGCTATTTATCTGTGATTCCATTTTGATTTCAAGATTTTGGATCAATTTCACTATCATTATTTGGAGTTCTTTATCAGGTAGATTCCCTATCTCTTCCTCTTTTGTTTGGTTTGGTGGGCATTTATCCTGTTCCTTTATATGCTGGGTATTCCTCTGTCTCTTCATCTTGTTTAAATTGCTGAGTTTGGGGTGTCCTTTCTGTATTCTGGCAGTTTGTGGAGTTCTCTTTATTGTGGCGTTTCCTCACTGTGTGTGGGTTTGTACAGGTGGCTTGTCAAGGTTTCTTGGTTAGGGAAGCTTGTGTCGGTGTTCTGGTGGGTGGAGCTGGATTTCTTATCTCTGGAGTGCAATGAAGTGTCCAGTAATGAGTTATGAGATGTCTATGGTTTTGGGGTGACTTTGGGCAGCCTGTATCTTGGAGCTCAGGGCTGTGTTCCTGTGTTGCTGGAGAATTTGCTTGGTATGTCTTGCCCTGGAACTTGTTGGCTCTTGTGTGATGCTTGGTTTCAGTGTAGGTATGGAGGCGTTTGATGAGCTCCTGTCAATGAATGTTCCTTGGAGTCAGGAATTCTCTGGAGTCAGGGTTTGGACTTAAGCCTCCTGCTTCCAGTTATCGGTCTTATTATTACAGTAGTTTCAAAACTTCTCCTTCTATACAGCACCATTGATAAAACATCTACGTTAAAGATGAAAAGTTTCTCCACCATGAGGGTCACCCAGAGAGGTTCACAGCATTACACGGAGAAGAGAAGAGGGAGGAGGGAGTTAGAGGTGACCCGAAAGAGATGAGGTAGAATCAATAGAGGAGAGAGTGGGCTAGCCAGTAATCACTAATTGCAGAGGAAGGTAAACTTCCAACTCATTCTATGAGGCCACCATCACCCTAATACCAAAACCTGACAAAGATCCCACAAAAAAAGAAAACTACAGGCCAATATCACTGATGATATAGATGCAAAAATCCTTAACAAAATTTTAGCAATCAGAATCCAACAACACATTAAAAAGATCATACACCATGACCAAGTGGGCTTTATCCCAGGGATGCAAGAATTCTTCAATATCTGCAAATCAATCAATGTAATACACCACATTAACAAATTGAAAAATAAAAGCCATATGATTATTTCAATAGATGCAGAGAAAGCCTTTGACAGAATTCAATATCCATGTATGATAAAAACTCTCCAGAAAGCAGGAATAGAAAGAACATACCTTAACATAATAAAAGCTATATATGACAAACCCACAGCAAACATTATCCTCAATGGTGAAAAATTGAAAGCATTTCCTCTAAAGTCAGGAACAAGACAAGGGTGCCCACTTTCACCATTACTATTCAACATAGTTTTGGAAGTTTTGGCCACAGCAATCAGAGCAGAAAAAGAAATAAAAGGAATCCAAATTGGAAAAGAAGTAAAACTCTCACTGTTTGCAGATGACATGATCCTCTACATAGAAAACTCTAAAGACTCCACCAGAAAATTACTAGAACTAATCAATGATTATAGTAAAGTTGCAGGATATAAAATCAACACACAGAAATCCCTTGCATTCCTATATGTTAATAATGAGAAAACAGAAAGAGAAATTAAGGAAACAATTCCATTCACCATTGCAACAGAAAGAATAAAATACTTAGGAATATATCTACCTAAAGAAACTAAAGACCTATATATAGAAAACTATAAAACACTGGTGAAAGAAATCAAAGAGGACACTAATAGATGGAGAAATATACCATGTTAATGGATTGGAAGAATCAATATAGTGAAAATGAGTATACTACCCAAAGCAATTTATAGATTCAATGCAATCCCTATCAAGCTACCAATGGTATTCTTCACAGAGCTAGAACAAATAATTTCACAATTTGTATGGAAATACAAAAAACCTCGAAGAGCCAAAGCTATCTTGAGAAAGAAGAATGAAACTGGAGGAATCAACCTACCTGACTTCAGGCTCTACCTCAAAGCCACAGTCATCAAGACAGTATGGTACTGGCACAAAGACAGAAATATAGATCATTGGAACAAAATAGAAAGCCCAGAGATAAATCCACGCACATATGGACACCTTATCTTTGAAAAAGGAGGCAAGAATATACAATGGATTAAAGACAATCTCTTTAACAAGTGGTGCTGGGAATACTGGTCAACCACTTGTAAAAGAATGAAACTAGACCACTTTCTAACACCATACACAAAAATAAACTCAAAATGGATTAAAGATCTAAACATAAGACCAGAAACTATAAAACTCCTAGAGGAGAACATAGGCAAAACACTCTCCGACATACATCACAGCAGGATCCTCTATGACCCACCTCCCAGAATATTGGAAATAAAAGCAAAAATAAACAGATGGGACTTAATTAAACTTAAAAGCTTCTGCACAACAAAGGAAACTATAAGCAAGGTGAAAAGACAGCCTTCAGAATGGGAGAAAATAATAGCAAATGAAGCAACTGACAAACAACTAATCTCAAAAATATACAAGCAACTCCTACAGCTCAATTCCAGAAAAATAAATGACCCAATCAAAAAATGGGCCAAAGAACTAAATAGACATTTCTCCAAAGAAGACATACAGATGGCTAACAAACACATGAAAAGATGCTCAACACCACTCATTATCAGAGAAATGCAAATCAAAACCACTATGAGGTACCATTTCACGCCAGTCAGAATGGCTGTGATCCAAAAGTCTACAAGCAATAAATGCTGGAGAGGGTGTGGAGAAAAGGGAACCCTCTTACACTGTTGGTGGGAATGCAAACTAGTCCAGCCACTATGGAGAACAGTGTGGAGAGTCCTTAAGAAACTGGACATAGAACTGCCTATGATCCAGCAATCTCACTGCTGGGCATACACACTAAGGAAACCAGAATTGAAAGAGACACGTGTACCCCAATGTTCATTGCAGCACTGTTTATAATAGCCAGGACATGGAAGCAACCTAGATGTCCATCAGCAGATGAATGGATAAGAAAGCTGTGGTACATATACACAATGGAGTATTACTCAGCCATTAAAAAGAATACATTTGAATCCGTTCTAATGAGGTGGATGAAACTGGAGCCTATTATACAGAGTGAAGTAAGCCAGAAGGAAAAACACCAATACAGTATACTAACACATATATATGGAATTTAGAAAGACAGTAACAATAACCCTGTATACGAGACAGCAAAAGAGACACTGATGTATAGAACAGTCTTTTGGACTCTGTGGGAGAGGGAGAGGGTGGGAGGATTTGGGAGAATGGCACTGAAAAACGTATAATATCATATATGGAATGAGTCGCCAGTCCAGGTTCAATGCACGATACTGGATGCTTGGGGCTGGTGCACTGGCTAGACCCAGAGGGATGGTATGGGGAGGGAGGAGGGAGGAGGGTTCAGGATTGGGAACACATGTATACCTGTGGCAGATTCATTTCGATATTTGACAAAACCAATACAATATTGTAAAGTTTAAAAATAAAATAAAATTAAATTAAATTTTAAAAAAAAAAGGAAAAAAAAAACACACAAAAAAACAAAGTCAATACACAAAACTTCCCAAGCTCCTGGGGGACTTTTATCATCAAAGAAACTGATACTGGCCTCAATAAGCCCTATTGTTGTTGTTGTTATTGTTTAGTCACTAAGTCATGTCCTATTGTTTACAAGCCCATGGACTGTAGCCTGCTAGGCTCCTCTGTCCATGGGATCTCCTAGGCAAGTATACTGGAGTGGGTTGCCATTTCTTCCTCCAGGGGATCTTTCCTACCCAGAGATAGGACCCATGTCTTCTGCATTGGCAGGTGGATTCTTTATTGCTGAGCCACCTGGAAAGCCCTCCAAAATGCCCTGAGGCTCCCCTAGTCTGAACAATGGTGGGGAGATGGAAAACCTACAGCACCAAAGACAGCAGATACTCTAACATCCACCTCAGGTGTGGATACTGAGTAGGGACAGGAAACAGGAGGCATCTCCACTGGCCACCTGCACAGTGGGCAGAGGTTCCTCCTGGCAGGTACTGCAGGGCAGAGCAAAGAACAGACTTCAGGCAGAGCCCAGATTCCATTATTTTTAAGATGTAAAATTCAAAAAGGTAAAAATCACAACACTCATACCCATATAAAATGAGCACATGTCAAAGATTTCATTTAACTCATTGTGAGATAACCCATAAAACATTAAAATGAATTGATAAGAGTGAATTCAATTAAAATTAAATTGAATTGATAAGAGTGAACATCGACATTTTAGGAATCAGTGAACGGAAATGGACTGGAATGGGTGAATTTAACTCACATGACCATTATATCTACTACTGTGGGCAAGAATCCGTTAGAAGAAAAGGAGTAGCCCTCATAGTCAACAAAAGAGTCCAAAATGCACTACTTGGATGCAATCTCAAAAATGACAGAATGTTCTCTGTTCATTTCCAAGGTAAATCATTCAATATCACAGTAATCCAAGTCTATCACCTAACCAGTAATGATGAAGAAACTGAAGTTGAATGGTTCTAGGAATACCTACAAGACCTTTAGAACTAACACCCAAAAAAGATGTCCTTTTCATTATAGGGGACTGGAATGCAAAAGTAGAAAGTCAAGAAACACCTGGAGTAACAGGCAAATTTGGCCTTGGAATACAGAATGAAGCAGGGCAAAGGCTAACAGAGTTTTGTCAAGAGAATGCACTGTCATAGCAAACACCCTCTTCCAACAACACAAGAGAAGACTCTACACATGGACATCACCAGACGGTCAACACCAAAATCAGATTGATTATATTCTTTGCAGCCAAAGCTGGAGAAGCTCTATACAGTCAGCAAAAACAAGACCAGGAGCTGACTGTGGCTCAGATCATGAGCTCCTTATTGCCAAAATCAGACTGAAATTGAAGAAAGTGGAGAAAACCACTAGACCATTCAGATATGACCTAATCAAATCCCTTATGATTATACAGTAGAAGTGACAAATAGATTAAAGGGATTAGATCTGATAGACAGAGTGCCTGAATAACTATGGACGGATGTTCATGACATTGTACAGGAAACAGTGATCAAGAGCATCCCCAAGAAAAAAAGAGGCAAAAGGCAAAATGATTATCTGAGGAGGCCTTACAAATAGCTGTGAAAAGAAGAGATGCAATAGATAGAGCAGAAAAGGAAAGACATACCCATTTGAATGCAGAGTTCCAAAGAATAGCAAGGAGAGGTAAGAAAGCCTTCCTCAGGGATTAATGCAAAGAAATACAGGAAAACAATAGAATGGGAAAGACTGAAGATCTCTTCAAGAAAATTAGAGATACCAAAGGAACATTTCATGAAAAGATGGGCACAATAAAGGACAGAAATGGTATGGACCTAACAGAAGCAATAGATATTTAGAAGAGGTGGCAACAATACACAGAAGAACTATACGAAAAAGATCTTCATGACCCAGATAGTCACGATGGTGTGATCACTCACCTAAAGCCAGACATCCTGGAAGGTGAAGTCAAGTGGGCCTTAGGAAGCATCACTACCGACAAAGCTAGTAGAGGTGATGGAATTCCAGTTGAACTATTTCAAATCCTAAAAGATGATGCTGTGAAAGTGTCGCACTCAATATGTCAGCAAATTGGGAAAACTCAGCAGTGCTCACAGGACTGGAAAAAGTCTGTTTTCATTCCAATCCCAAAGAAAGGCAATGCCAAAGAATATTCAAACTACTGCACAATTGCACTCATCTCACATGCTAGCAAAGTAATGCTCAAAATTCTCCAAGCCAGGCTTCAACACTATATGAACTGTGAACTTCCAGAAATTCAAGCTGGATTTAGAAAAGGCAGAGGAAACAGAGATCAAATTGCCAACATCTATTGGACCATCAAAAAGCGAGAGAGTTTCAGAAAAAAATCTACTTTTGTCTTTGTTGACTATGCCAAAGCCTTTGACTGTGTGGGTCACAACAAGCTGTGGAATATTCTGAAAGAGATGGGAATACCAGACCACCTGACCTGCCTCATGAGAAATCTGTATGCAGGTCAAGAAGCAACAGTTAGAACTGGACATGAAACAATAGACTGGTTTCAAATTGGGAAAGGAGTACATCAAGGCTGTAGATTGTCACCCTGATTATTTAACTTACATGCAGAGCACATCATGAGAAACACTGGACTGGATGAAGCATAAGCTGGAATCAAGATTTCCGGGAGAAATATCAATAACCTCAGATATGAAGATGATACCACCCTTATGGCAGAAAGTGAAGAAGAACTAAAGAGCCTCTTGATGAAAGTGAAAGAGGAGAGTGAAAAAGTTGGCTTAAAGCTCAACATTCAGAAAACTAAGATCATGGCATCTGGTCCCATCACTTCATGGCAAATAATGGGGAAACAATGGAAACAGTGAGAGACTTTACTTTTGGGGGCTCCAAAACACTGCAGATGGTGACTGCAGCCATGAAATTAAAAGACATTTGCTCCTTGGAAAAAAAGTTAGGACCATCCTAGAGAGCATATTAAAAAGCAGAGGCATCACTTTGCCTACAAGTTCCATCTAGGCAAAGCTATGGTTTTTCCAGTAGTCATGTATGGATGTGAGAGTTGTACTCTAAAGAAAGCTGAGCATGGAGGAATTCATGCTTTTGAACTGTGGTGTTGGAGAAGACTCTTGAGAGTCCCTTGGACAGCAAGGAGATCCAACCAGTCCATCCTAAAGGAAATCAGTCCTGAATATTCATTGGAAGGACTGATGCTGAAACTGAAACTCCAATACTTTGGCCACCTGATGCGAAGAACTGAGTCATTTGAGAAGACCCTGATGCTGGGAAAGAGTGAAGGTAGGAGGAGAGGGGGCTGACAGAGGATGAAATGGTTGGATGGCATCAGCAGCTCAATGGACATGAGTTTGAGTAAACTGTGGGAGTTGGTGATGGACAGGGAAGCCTGGTGTGCTGCAGTCCATGTGTTCACAAAGAGTTGGATGTGACTGAGTGACTGAACTGAACTGAGCTGAATTGACAATTTTTTTCAGATTTTTATTTTATAAAGGGACAAAATTCATTTGCTTTTTTATGAGCAAGAATCATTTCTACTGATTTTGATAGCAAACATTACTTTTTAAATTCAAAGTATAGTTGATTTATAGTATTAACATTAATTTCATGTGTATGATATAGTGATTCAATATTTTTATGGATTATACTTAAAGCTGTTGCAGAATAATGGTTACATTTTCCTGTGCTGTGTAATGTATCCTTGTAGCTTGTTTATTTTATACACAGTAGTTCCTATGTCTTAATTCCCTTCTTTATCTTATCCCATGACCTCTCTCCCCACTGATAATCTCCCCAGAGATAGTTTGTTCTCTGTATCTGTGAGTCTATTTCTGCCTTTTTTGGTATTGTTCATTTGTTTTATAGTTTAGATTCCACATGTAAGTGGAAATATACAGTGTTTGCTTTGCTCTGTCTTATTGCACTAAACATGATACCCACTAGGTCCATCCATGTTTTTGCAAATGGCAAAATTTCATGTTTTTTGTGGCTGAGTAATATATTTCATTGTGTAGCTATATTACATTTTCTTTATCCATTCATCTGTTGATGGATACCTATGCTGCTTCTATATCTTGGCAGTGTTAATAATGCTGCTATGAACACTCGGGTACTTATATCTTTTTGAATTAGTGTCTTCATTTTCTTCACATGTATACCAAGGAGTGGAATTGCCTGATCATATGGTAGTTCTATTTTCAGTCTTCTGAGGAACCTCCATACTGTTTTCTATAGTGGCTGCACTAATTTACACTCACACCAACAATGTATCAAGGTTCCATTTACTCTGTGTCCTCATCAACATTTATTTGTTGTCTTATTGACAATAGCCATTTTGACAATGAGTTGATATTTCATTGTGATTTTGATTTGTATTTACCTAAAAGTTAGTGATGGTGACCATTTTTTTTCATGTGCCTGTTGGCCATCTGTATGTATTCTTTAGAAAAAGGTCTATTCAGGGCTTCTGCCAATTTTAAAATTGAGTTGTTTTTATAATATTAATTTGTGTGAGATGTTTTTATATTTTGGATCTCATCCTCTTATTGGTTATATAATTTGCAAATATTTCCTTCCATCCTGTAACTTGTCTTTTCATTTTTCCAATGGTTTCTTTTGCTGTGCAAAATCTTTGTTTAATTTGGTAAAATTTATTTATTTTTGCTTTTGTTTCCCTTTCCTGAGGAGATGGGTCTAAAAAACATTGCTATGACTTATATCAAAGAGTGCTGTATCTGTGCTCTGTTATAGAAATTTTATGGCTTTTGGCCCTACACTTATGTCTTTAAACATAAAGAATTTATTTTTGTATATGGTATGATGGAATGTTCTAATTTCATTCTTTTACAGGTAGCTGTCCAGGTTTCCCAGCACCACTTGTTAAAATAAGAGACTGTCTTTTCTCCATTGTATATTCTTGCCTCCTTTATTACAGATTAATTAAGTGTAGATATGTGGGCTTATTTCTGGGCTCTCTATTTTTTGCATTGATCCATATATCTGTTTCTATGCCAATACTATGGTGTTTTGATTACTGTAGCTTTGTAGTATAGTCTGAAGTCAGGGACCATGATAACTCCAGCTTTGTTCTTTTTTCCTAAGATTGTTTTGGCAACTTGGGGTATTTGTGATTCCATATAAATTTTAGGATTATTTGTCCTAGTTCTGTGAAAACTATTATGGGTATTTTGATAGGGATTGCATTAAATATGTAGATTAGTTTGGGCAGTATGGATATTTTAACAAGATTAATTCTTACAATTTATTAACACTGAATTTCTCTCCATTTATTTTTATCATCTTCAGTTTATTTTCTCAGTGTCTAATAGTTTTCAGAGTATAGGTCGTTCATCTCCTTGGTTAAATTTATTCCTAGGTGTTTTGTTCTTTTTGATGTGGTTGTAAATGGAGTTGTTTTCTTGTTTTCTCTTTCTAATAGTTCTTTATTAGTGTACAGAGATGCAATACATTTCTGTATATTAATCTTGTATCCTGCAACTTTACTGAATTCATTTATTAGTCTTTTGGTGGGGACTTTAGGATTTTATATATAATATCATGTCACTTGCAAATAGTAACAGTTTTACTTTTCCCCTTCTGATTTGGATGCCTTTTCTTAATATTTCTTTTTCCTGTTTGACTGCTGTGGCTAGGGCTTACAATACTTTATTAAATAGTATTGTATTTAAGAATGGGCATCCTTGTCTTGGGAGGAAAAGTGCTCAGCTTTTCACCATTGGGTGTAATATTAGCTGGGGTTTGTCATAAATGGCCTTTATTATGTTGATAATAATAGATATATTCCCTCAGTGACAACTTTGATGAGAGTTTTTCTTTATCATAAATGGATGTTGAATTTTGTCAAATTGTTTTTCTGCATCTATTGAGATGATTATGTGATTTTTATCCTTTCTTTTGTTAATGTGATGTATCAAGTTGATTGATTTGTGGATATTGAACCGTCCTTGCATCCTTGGAGTAACTCCTACTTCATCATGGTGCATGATCCTTTTTATATATTGTTGGGTTGTTTTGCTCATATTTTGTTGAGGATTTTTTTCTCTGTACTTTTCTTACTTTGCTGTGTCTTTGTAACATTCGCGGGCTTCTCCAGGTGGCTCAGATGGTAAAGAATCTGCCTGCAATGCAAGAGACCTGGGTCCAATCCCTGCTTCAGGAAGATCTCCTGGATAAGGGAATGGCAACCCACTCCAGTATTCTTGCCTGGAGAATCCCATGGAAAGAGGAACCAGCTGGGCTACAGTCCATGGGGTCTCAAAGAGTTGGACACAACTGAGCAACTAACACTTTGACTTGTAACATTTGCATTGTTTAACTTATATTTTATCCTTACAGGGTTGTAAAAAGCTTAGTCAAAGACAGAACACAGACTTATAGAATCTGGTGACTGCAGGAGGGCCTGCTGGACTACTTAGATTGGAAGGATGCCCAGTAATCTTGCTGATTTCCATGTTTACACTATGGAACTGTGACTTCTGTGTACTTTCTAACCTTTCACTTCCTGAATGGCAGTTTTATCGTGGTGTTTCTGGTTCATGTATCTGTTGTGAGTATATGGAGAGCAGGTCACTTTCTTTTAGTCTGTTTATCCCTGGAGAGTATATCACTTGAAGGGTCTGGACTTTAAGCTGGATATACAGTGGGATCCTGGGTTGTGTCTGAGGGGAGTTGTCATTTGTAGAACAAGGGTACTGACAGAATTTAGATGGCCAGAGAAACAGACATGACTTTCATTCCAATTCTGTTCTTTCCTTCACCGTGCCTTCCCAGCTAGAAACTTTATCACCTGGCCTTATTTGCAGCTAGGTGTCACTTGGTGACTGAATTTTCACCGATGAAATCTTAACAAAGCTGTCTAAACCTCACTGTGCTTTCTTTTTAAAAACCACTTATGCACTCATTTTTGGCTGTGCGGGACCTCCGTTGGTGGGCTTTCTCCAGTGCAGTGAGTGGGGGCTGCTGTCTAGCTGTGGTGCACGGTCTTCTCATTGTGGAGGCTGCTCTCCTTACAGAGCACAGGCTGTAGGGCACACGGGCTTCAGGAGCTGTGACACGTGGCTCTAGCTGCCCCATGCATGTGAAATATTCCTGGACTCGGGATCAAACCTGTGTTCCCTGCACTGGCAGGTGGATTTCTCACCATTGGACCCCCAGGGAAGTCCATACTGCATTTTCTTAAGAGAAAATGGCTGACTCTGGTGTTCTTTTTTCCCCTCTACTCTGACTTGGGAATGGAAGTAGCTGTGACCCAGCTTCAACCCTGCAGATGAGCATGACTCTTAGAGTGTGTTGGAGTGAAAATACGGGAGAAAACAGATCCCATAAGGACCCATGGAGCAGAGCTACTGGTCCAGACTTTCTGGACTATTACATGGGAGAAAGATGAATGCTTTTGTCTTTTTAAAAAAATTTCTTAAAGATATTATTGCTACATTTTAGCCTTTGCCCTGAATTATATAAGAGAGCTTAGAAAGGGGTACGATTATCTGACCCTTTCTGTGCAGCAGTCTTAAGAAGAATTATTTTTCTCTTTCAGGAAGAAAGCTATGCTGCCGCTGCTGCTGCTGCTAAGTTGCTTCAGTCGTGTCTGACTCTGTGCGACCTCATAGACGGCAGCCCACCAGGCTCCCCCGTCCCTGGGATTCTCCAGGCAAGAACACTGGAGTGGGTTGCCATTTCCTTCTCCAATGCAGGAAGGTGAAAAGTGAAAGTGAAGTCGCTCAGTCATGTCTGACTCCTAGCGACCCCATGGACTTCAGCCTACCAGGCTTCTTGATCCATGGGATTTTCCAGGCAAGAGTACTGGAGTGGGGTGCCATTGCCTTCTCCGAAGAAAGCTATATCCCATTTAAATGAGCAAGTTTATTCATTGAATTCATTTACTCTCTCATTGTGAGAAATATCCTCTGGCTTACTCCAGAAGGGGCCCTCAACAGCAGGATACTGTCAGATGAATCCTCAGGAGGTGATTCTCTGTAATGTTTTGCAGCTACTTATTATGAGGACATGTCCAAGCACTATAAATGCCTAATTCTGTTGTTCTTCTCTCACGTATCTAAGGGCCTATGAGATTTATTCCCACAGCCTTCTAACATTCTTTCCCTGGAAGATGGAAGAAGAGGGACATGAAGGCCAAGCCCTTTGGGGTCTGGGTAGAACTGATGCCATCTTGTTTGGCAGCAGATTAAGGGTCCAGAAGCAGAGTCTGAGGGTGAGATGTTGGAACTGAGGTCCAGAGAACAGCAGCTCTCAGATGCCTTCCTGAAGCTCCTTCTCTATTAACTACCAGAGTAATATTAGCAAGTTGAGCGTCAGATCTGAATGTCCTTAGACTCCTCAGCTGATCTCCAGGAGACATCTGAGTGGTTATGGTATCAACCTGGGGGAGCGTCAAGCCAATTTTCTCACACTCTTGAGAAAATTGTGTCCCTTATAAATGAAATGTCAAAAACAAACTAAACTTGTGATGAAGAACCATCTTCTGCCACTTTTGTTTCAACAGGGGTTCAAACATATTAGAATGGAGAAGAGTTTTATGTTGTTAAAAGGGGAAATCTGAGAGAGTGTTAGTTGCTAAGCCTTCTGAGGTGAGGCTTGTGTGATCAAAATCTCCCTAATTATAACTGTAAATCTTTGGTACATTTGGTTGTCTTTGGTTGGCTTCCAGGGGACAAGTGAGCAGTTTCAGGACACTTCAAAAGAAGAGTTATTCAACATTAGGGGCAGAGGGTTTTTTGTGGCCAGTGATTCATGGAGTAAGTTAGGATTGGTGGCAGTGACACTTTTGCTGTAGGAAGAATCTGACTGCCATGATAACAGTTCCCAGAAGGACCTGACTATGGAAAGTTAAGGCTCTTTTCTGAAATTCTTTAGCAAAGGCTGCCTTTGGACACTAGTTAGTAATGTTGTGCTTAGTTGCTGATTTGTGTCCGACTCTTTGTGAGCCCACCAGGCTCCTCTGTCCATGAGGATTCTCCAGGCAAGAATACTGGAGTGGGTTGCCATGCTTTCTCTAGGGGTCTTTCCAACCCAGGGATCAAACCTAGGTCTTCCACATTACAGGCAGATTCTTTTACTGTCTGAGTCACCAGGCATGCCCAGTTAGCAATGGAGAGGTGTTTCTAGAATGGCAGGTGTCAGAGTCGGTTGTTGGGGTGTCAGGACATCCAGGTTTTGTGGATCACTCCCGTTCTCAGTGTGAACAGTCCTTAAGTAACAATGACCAGATGCCTACATCAGGGTGAGCACAGTGCTGGGGCAGCGCAACAAGGAGACGGGAGGTGTTGGTATAGAGGTCTTTGCACCAGGAGACTCTAGATTAAGAAAGCATGCATCAGTGCAGTTCACACCAACTATGGGCCAGGAAATTCTCCATCTCCTCTTGACCCAAGATTTAGTGTTATCCTAGTTATCAAAGCTGGTCTGGCAAAGGGAAGAGGGGGAAGCCGAGGCCAGTTTTGTGGTCTGCGGATGCAACTCTTGAGCAAAGACTTGATTGTGGAGCCTGCTGAGGCTCTGGTGTCTAGAAGACGGCCTCTCCAAAGTTCTGAGAGAGTCTTTTAGGCCTCTGGGATACAGAGTAGTGTGTTCTACTGGTAGCCTGAGCCAGGGATCAGTGAGGGAACCATAGAGCCTTGCAGAGCGGGGAAGTACATTCCGTGGTCAGAGCACATGCTGGAGACAAGGAAGTGGGTGTAAACCCAGGGCTGTGAGTGTCTGGGGCATGGGAGCAGACCTGTCCTCCTCTCACTATCTCTCACCCTTCACTCACTCTCACAGGTTTGCAGAGTCCAGGCTTCTTTCACTCTTTTCATTCTCCATCTTCTCGCTGGACAATCTCTTTAACATACAAACCTTCAAATACCTTCTCTGCTAACAAAACTAAAGATGTAAGCCCCGATTTCCCATGCTTACCCCAAACCCCACAAAGAAAAGTTGTCCTTATATCAAACCCTCAAACAACTACATAAGCTCATAACAGAAACTCCTCTTTCTCATGAAGCAGTTCTGTTTTTAAAGATAGTCATCATGTACATTTTTTTGGAGAGAGTAGCATGGAAACATATACACTACCATATGTAAAATAGATAGCCAGTGGGAATTTGCTGTATGACTCGGGGATTTCAAACCAGTGCTCTGTGACAACAGAGAGGGGTGGGATGGGCTCGAAGGTGGAAGGGAGGTCCAATGGGGAGGAGACATTAGTATAGGTATGGCTGATTCATGTTGATGTATGGCAGAAATTAACACAATATTGTAAAGCAATTATCTTTCAATTAAAAATAAAAAAATTTTAAAAATAAAATTAATTTTTATTGGCATATAATTTATTTACAATGTTGTGTTAGTGTCTACTGTACAGCAAAGTGAGTCAGCTGTACATATACATATATCCTCTCTTTTTTGAATTTCCATCCCAGTTAGGTCATCGCAGAGCACTGAGTAGAGTTCCCTGAGCTATACAGTAGGTTCTCATTAGTCATCTATTTTATACAGAATATCAATAGTGTATATATGTCAATCCCAATTTCCCAGTCCATCCCACCCACCCCTCCTGCCTTGGTATCCATACGTTTGTTCTCTATGTCTGTGTCTCTGTTTCTGTTTTGGAAATAAGATAATCTGCACTATTTTTCTAGATTCCACATGTATGTGTTAATACACAATATTTGTTTTTCTATTTCTCACTTCACTCTGTATGAAAGTCTTTAGGTCCATCCGTGTCTCTACGAAGACCCAATTTCATTCCTTTTAATGGTTGGGTAATATTCCATTATGGATATGTAGCATATCTTCTGTATCTCAATCCTCTGTTGATGGACATTTGGATTGCTTCCATGTCCTGGCTGTTGTGAACAGTGCTGCATTGAATATTGGGGGTACATATATCATTTTGAATTATGGTTTTTCTCTAGGTATATGGACTTCCCTGATAGATTAGTTGGTAAAGAATCCACTTGCATGCAGGAGACCCTGGTTTGATTCCTGGACTGGGAAGATCCACTGGAGAAGGGATAGGCTACCCACTCCAGTATTCTTGGGCTTCCCTGGTGGCTCAGCTGGTGAAGAATCTGCCTGCAAAGTGGGAGACCTAGGTTCGATCCCTGGGTTGGGAAGATCCCCTGGAGAAGGGAAAGGCTACCGACTCCAGTATTCTGGCCTGGAGAATTCCATGGACTGTATAGTCCATGGAGTTGCAAAGAGTTGGACATTTCTGAGCCACTTTCAGTTTCACTTCTGGGTATATGCCTGATGTGAAGAATCGACTCATTGGAAAAGACTCTGATGCTGGGAAAGATTGAGGGCAAGAGGAGAAGAGGGTGACAGATGGTAAAATGATTGGATGGCATCACTGACTCAATGGACATGAGTCTGAGAAAACTCAGGGAGATAGTGAAGGACAGGGAAGACTAGGGTGCTGCAGTTCATGGAGTTGCAAAGAGACACGACTTAGCGACTGAACAGCAACAACTGGGTATATGCCCAGTAGTGGGATTTCTGGATCATATGGTAGTTCTATTTTTAGTTCTTTAAGGAACCTCCATACTGTTCTACATTATGGCTACTATTATATTACATAAATTTACATTCCCACCAATAGTGAGAAAGGGTTCCCTTTTCTCCACACTCTCACCAGAATTTATTGTTAGTAGATTTTTTTTTTTTTTATTCTTCCAATTTTATTTTATTTTTAAACTTTACATAATTGTATTAGTTTTGCCAAATATCAAAATGAATCCGCCACAGGTATACATGTGTTCCCCATCCCGAACCCTCCTCCCTCCTCCCTCCCCATACCATCCCTCTGGGCCGTCCCAGTGCACCAGCCCCAAGCATCCAGCATCATGCATCGAACCTGGACTGGCAACTCGTTTCCTACATGATATTTTACATGTTTCATTGCCATTCTCCCACATCTTCCCACCCTCTCCCTCTCCCACAGAGTCCATAAGACTGCTCTATACATCAGTGTCTCTTTTGCTGTCTCGTACACCGGGTTATTGTTACCGTCTTTCTAAATTCCATATATATGCATTAGTATACTGTATTTATGTTTTTCCTTCTGGCTTACTTCACTCTGTATAATAGGCTCCAGTTTCATCCACCTCATTAGAACTGATTCAAATGTATTCTTTTTAATGGCTGAGTAATACTCCATTGTGTATATGTACCACAGCTTTCTTATCCATTCATCTGCTGATGGACATCTAGGTTAGTAGATTTTTTAATGATGGCCATTCTATCTGGTGTGAGGTGCCACCTCATTGTAGTTTTGATTTGGATTTCTTTTATAATTTGTAAGGGATTATGCATTAAGAAAATGTATTATTTGCTTATGTTTTTATGACTCAACCTTATCACGAGAAGAAGTATTCTAATGTTTTTGAGAATTGCTAGGTGTAGAAATAACAATTACTTGTCTAGTCAAGCTCTTGTTTTTTTTTGTCTAGCCAGCTCTTGTCATCATTTGGTTCGTCAGCCAATTAATGTTGGAAATTTTAATCAAATCAAATTGTTTTTGTTACTATTGTTGCTGATGTTAATACAGACAACATTAGTGAGTAAAAGAGATTCAGGTACTTAGGACTTTCAAACAAGTAGCTGTATTTTGAATCAAGTGTCTAGGAAAGTCACAAAAAGTATTTATGCCTATCAGAATGGAAGATGGAGTCAGGTAGAGGAACAAAAAAATGGTGCTCACGTGGACATGGGGACTTGTTCTGGTTCCTGGTTCAGTATGTTAGTTGCTCAGTCGTGTCCAGCTCTTTCTGACTCCCTGAACTGTATTCTGCTAGGCTCCTCTGTCCATGAAATTCTCCAGGCAAGAACACTGGAGTGGGTTGCTTGTTCCCTTGTCCAGGGGATCTTCCCCACTCAGGAATTGAACCTGGGTCTCCCGCACTGCAGGCAGATTCTCTACCATCTGGTTATCTATTGCTATTTAACAAATACACTCAAAACTTAGCTGCTTAACAGTCAGTCATAGAAGAAGCTCTTCCCTGGGGTCCCTGGGATGTGGTCTCAAGGAGGCTGGGGATGAGTCATTGGAAGGTTTGACTGGGCAAGGCATCTTCAACAGTTCTCCACGGTGGTGGCGGTTGATGCTGACTATAGGCTGTGGATTGAAGGGCCTCTCCCCTCGGCCTCCCCACTCAGCCTCCCCACAGGGCTTAGGCTTTGATTTGTTACATCTGAAACAGGCACAGAGTTAGTCCTCCTGATTTTAATCAAGGCAGTCATAGGACACAATTAGACCAAACAGTGTGGAGAAATGAGCACTTCTAGATGGAGGAGAGAGAGTCACACACAGAAGAGTGGGTAGGATGGGAAATACGATGGAGGCAGTCTGTGGAAAATACAATCTTCTATGTCCTATGTTACTTATTTTTTTTTCCCACTGTGCTATCAAACTCTGTCACCATTAATTACATCTGAGGCTAAGGAAAGTCTAGCAAGCAGATTTTAGCCCAAATTTTCCATGCTTTTCCAGATAGGTATAAGTTTTTTTTCTGCCTAAGGGCAAGATTCTCTGCTGAGGACTATTTCTTTAAGGTCTGACTTTTCCTGTTTCCCGTAATGGATTTATGAAATCCATTATCTGACTTTTCTAATGTAATCAGCACAAATATTCAATTCTTGCAATAAGATGAACTTTGCTGCTTTGACAGGGAATTTGTGGTAGGATCTATATAAAGGTGATTTCATGATCCTCACTTATTCAGGGGCAGATTTAAGGGAGAAAAGAATCCCTTCCAGACACTTCTTGTTACCTACTGCATTCATAACGTGAAAAACCACTCCTTTCGGCCTGAGGTTTGAGTCTGCAGCTCTTACTTGGCCTTGTAATGTAGTAACAGTAATTGCTGCTATTTTTTCAGTGCTCATACTGTGCCAGGCACTGTGCACGGAGCACTGGATACAGTTAATTTTATCACTTAGATACTCTTGTGGACAGGTGACAGGCAAACACACAAAGCTAGTAAGTCACGTAAGAACCTGAGAACTTCATATGGGGTCCGCTTCAGTTACGAATTTACATTAGGCCAGAATCCAGGCTGGGTTTAAATAACTTAATGCAAGGTTACTCTTACTTTATTTATAATAAGAATAGTGAACATTATGAAGGGTGTATATCATGTAACGTAAAGTAATGTAATATAAAGTAATGCCCCCACAAGTCAGTGGTCAGAGCAGACCATGCTGAGGAGCTCAAAGGTACAGCTGTGTTGAGGGACCACACCGTCCCTCAAGAAAGGGTTCACCCTGTTGCCATCCTGGGCAGTTTCCCAGTGGGCCACAGTGGTCAGCCTCTGTGATACAGGAAGTCGGGCCATGGCCCACCATTGATCTTCTTTTATCTCTAAATAAGTTGAATCTTTCCTATTTGGGCTGCAAGTCCACTTACTTTGATTTCTAATTACTTCTGGATGAGAGTAACACATGTGGGAATAAAACCACACATGTACAAATGAACGCCGCTGACCAGCGCATCCTCTTTCCTGTGCTTGGCATACACTTACACACATGTACACATGTCTCAGGAACTTGGCAGCTGCTCTGCATGGCTAAGTTGGCATGTCTGAGACAGGATGGGACTCCAGGCCCTTTGCTGAAATGCTTATGCCTAAACCAACATCTCCTCGAGCAACAAAATACAAAGAAACTATAAGGGACTAAAAATAACTTCATGCATGCCCAGTTTGGGAAAATTATAGACAAAAAGATACAAAAAGGCCAGAAAGCCCAATTGCCACTTCTGAAGAGCTGGGAGCGAAAGCAGGGACTACACGTGCTCCCTGCAGTCACCACCACCGGGGGAGGGTGGTAGGCAAAACCCCTAAGCCACGTCTCTGACTGGAGCCCGGGGCACATTGCTACCCTCACCCCATGGAAAGAGCCAGCTCCCCACCCCTGGCCTTGGGGAGTGAGCGAGGGAAACTGTATTTGTTTTCACTGTATTTCCCTGCTGCAGCAGGGACCCCAATAAAGCCTTGCCTGAATCTCTAGTCTGGTTTCTGATCAATTCTATTGATTGCAGAAGGCCAAGAACCCTGGTTGGTATCTTTGTGTTTATAACTGGGGAATGGTTCAGGTGCTTAACCCATGTTAAGGAAATGGGTGAGCATCACATTAAAAAAAAAAACAAAAAAAAAACTAGAATGGACTTTTCCACAAATTCCTTTGTATTTATATTTTAACTTGTATCTGTCATGTCTGTTTGTCATTTGACTCAATATTGCAGTCAGTAGCCAATGCTAGACCTTCCTTTCTTCCTAAAGTCCAGCCTAGAGTCACCTTCACTACCAAAAAGAAGAAGAGAATACTATCACAACTTGAGGTGAACAGTTGCAAAGGCACTAGTGACCATTATTGGCTTCAATTCAGAGACTGGAGAACTGACTCAAATAAGGAAAGTGTAGCAGTTATGGCACCCCACTCCAGTACTTTCGCCTAGAAAATCCCATAGACGGAGGAGCCTGGTAGGCTGCAGTCCATGGGGTCGCTAGAGTCAGACACGACTGAGCGACTTCACTTTCACTTTTCACTTTCATGCATTGGAGAGGGAAACGGCAACCCACTCCAGTGTTCTTGCCTGGAGAATCCCAGGGACGGGGGAGCCTGGCGGGCTGCCGTCTACGGGGTCACACAGAGTTGGACACGACTAAAGCGACGCAGCAGCAGTTGCCTGGGTCACCTTTGCATCAGATCACCAGCTTCTGTTTTTTATTTCTTAGGTGAAGTCACATGATGTTGACGTGTAACATGGCAACAAAAGGATGTTCTAACAAGTGGAAGGGCATGTCAGTCTGTTGAGTTGGAGCCCGTCTTTGCTGAATTAGATAGGATTTTATCAGGAGGTAGATGAAACACTAAAATAGCAGCACTATTTGAGGTAGCTCAATGCCCTAGGGCTGTACCACTCCTAGGTACAGGACCTGAGGAGAGAAGCTGCCCTGCAGGGGCTGTGACCTGGGCTGGAGGCAGTCGGCCAAGGCCACCTTGTAGGAAGCGAGCCCAGATCAAGCACGCTGACCTCACCCTCTTCTCTTCGTCATCTTGGTAGAGATGAAACCTCTAATAAGGGTAGATTTTCAACTTTAATGAGTAGCCAAAGAGAGAGATTGTGTGGCCAGGAACCCAGATAAAATCAAAGACTCTACCATCATCACTAGGTTTCTGGGGTGGGATGATGAATGGGAACATATTAAGGCATTCCTACCAAAGTTTATAGTGGACACGTTAGTCTTTTCCCACTAACCAGTAAAAGTCAATCACAATTGCCATTCAGACAATGGCAATTTGAGTTCTAATGCTAGCCCATGTCTCATCTGGGAATAATCATGACACCACATACTTAGTATCTTGAAAAATTCCTATCTTTCAGTGACATCTGCTTCAGGAACAAGTCTTGAGTTATTGTGGACAGCCCTGCCTGTGGCCAGTAGATGCCAGAAGCATATATACTAGAGAGCTCAAGACTTAATTTGGGTGTAGTTTGGAGTCTTATAGGAGAGGCATAAAATAGCCTCTGATCTCTGGTAAAGACAGAAAGGGCCACAGAGTAGCCATTATCACAGGAGAATACTATACCTGGCAAAGCTGCCCTTCAGAAATGAAAGAGAGAGAGACTTACCTGTGCAAAAAAAGGCTGAGGGAGTTCCTTGCCTCTAAACCTGCCTGGCAGGAAATTCTAAGGCTGTTCTTCAAGTAGAAATAAAAATTAATTAACATGAAAAAATGTACAAATGTGTAAAGCTCACTGGTAATGATAAAATATAATCAAAATCAGATATCCTCTAATATTGTAACTGTGGTTCATAATTCACTTACAACTCCAGCTTAAAAATTTAAAACAAATGTATTAAAAATGTAATGATAATAATTTGTTATTGGATACATAATGTAAAAAAGATGTAAAGTGTAACATTGATAACGTAAAATGTGAGTAAGGAGGAGAAGTAAAAGTATAAGGTTTCTGTATGCTGTTAAAGTTAAGTTGTTATCAGCTTAAAATAAAAAAATACCTTATAACTTTAAGGTATTTTGTGTAAGTCAGGAAAACCGTAACATAGTACTGGAATTTCTAGACAGAGCAACCAGGCAAGAAGAAGAAACAGAAAGGATCCAAATCTATGAAGATGAAGGAGAAGGGGAAGGGGAAGAAGAAAAAGAGGAAAAGGAAGAGGAAGAGGAGGCAGAGGAAGAGGAAGAGGAGGAGGAGGAAGAAGTAAAATTGTCTGTATGTGCAGATGACAAAATCCTATGCAGTAAGTCCCCTACATACAAACAAGTTCTGTTCTCAGAGCACATTGTTAAGTCCAATTTGTTGTAAGTCCAACAAAGTTAGCTTAGGTACCCAACTAATACAATTAGCTATATAATACTGTACTGTAATAGTTTTATAATACTTTCCACACAAATAATATGTAAACAGCAAGCAAAAACATTTTTGATCTTAAAATACAGTACCTTGAAAAGTACAGTGTACAGTAAAATGGCTGACACACAGGTGCTGGCATGGAGTGAACAGGCAAGAAGAGTTACTGCCTGGAGGAGGGAGAGGAGGTGGGAGATGGTGGAGCTCAAAGATTGTCAGCAATAGGAGGCAGGGGCAAACTGTAGTTTCAGTCATGGCCTGATGTTGATGGAATGTGTGTTCACATCTTTGAAAATTTGCAACCTGAAAGTTCATTTGTAGGGGACTTACTGTATGTAGGAAACCCTAAAGTAAAAGTGTAGTGAAGTTGCACAGTCGTGTACGACTCTTTGCGACCCAATGGACTGTAGCCCACCAGGCTCCTCTTTGTGACCAGGCTCCTCAATCCATGGAATTTTCCAGGCAAGAGTACTGGAGTGGGTTGCCATTTCCTTCTCCAGGGGATCTTCCTGACCCAGGGGTCGAACCTGGGTCTCCTGCATTGTAGGCAGACGCTTTACCATCTGAGCCACCAGGGAAGCTCAGGAAACCCTAAAGATGTCACCAAAAACTCTGAGACCTAAACATGCCTTTAGTAAATCTGTAGGATACAAAGTAAACATACAGAAATCATTTGCTTTCCTGTATGTTAGCAATGAAACATCTAACAAAGAAATAAAACAATCCCATTCAGAATATCATCGGTAAAAAAATACTTAAGAATAAATTTAACCAAGGAGTGAAATATCTCTACGTTGAAAACTATGTCTCTGATGAAAGAAATGGAAGACACAGAAAAATGGAAAGAAAGACATCCTGTGTTTATAGATCAGAAGAATTAATATTGTTTAAATGCCCAAAGTTCTCAAAGCTGTCTATAGAGTCAATGCAATTCCTATCAAAATTTCAATGTCATTTTTCACAGAAATAGAAAAAAAATCCTAAAATTTGTATGGATTTATAAAAGAGCCTGAACAGCCAAAGCAGTAATGAGAAAGAAGAGCAAAACTGGAGTCACCACATTTCCTGGATTCAAGCTATGCTTCAGTTCAGTTCATTTCAGTCGCTCAGTTGTGCCCAACTCTTTGTGACCCCATGAACTGCAGCGTGCCGGGCCTCCCTGTCCATCACCAACTCCCAGAGTTCACTCAAACTTATGTCCACTGAGTTGGTGATGCCATCCAACCATCTCATTCTCTGTCATCCCCTTCTCCTGCCCTCAATCTTTCCCAGCATCAGGGTCTTTTCAAATGAGTCAGCTCTTCGCATCAGGTGGCCAAAGTATTGGAGTTTCAGCTTCAGCATCAGTCCTTCCAATGAATACCCAGGACTGATCTCCTTAGGATGGACTGGTTGGATCTCCTTGCAGTTCAAGGGACTCTTGAGTCTTCTCCAACAGCACAGTACAAAGCATCAATTCTTCTGTGCTCAGCTTTCTTTCTTTTTTTTTTTTTAATTTAAATTTATTTATTTTAATTAGAGGCTAATTACTTTACAATATTGTATTGGTTTTACCATACATCAACATGAATCTGCCACGGGTGTACATGTGTTCCCAGTCCTGAACCCCCCTCCCACCTCCCTCCCCATACCATCCCTCTGCTTTCTTTATAGTCCAACTCTCACATCCATACACGACCACTGGAAAACCCATAGCCTTGACTAGACGGACCTTTGTTGGCAAAGTAATGTCTCTGCTTTTGAATATGCTGTCTAGGTTGGTCATAACTTTCCTTCCAAGGAGTAAGCATCTTTTAATTTCATGGCTGCAGTCACCATCTGCAGTGATTTTGGAGCCCCCAAAATAAAGTCAGCCACTGTTTCCACTATTTCCCCATCTATTTGCCATGAAGTGATGATGGGACTGGGTGCCATGATTTTAGTTTTCTGAATGTTGAGCTTTAAGCCAACTTTTTCACTCTCCTTTTTTACTTTTATCTATACTTCACTTTCAAGCTATACTTCAAAGCTATAATGGTATTGGCATAAAAAAACATAGACCAGTGGATCAGAACAGAGAGCCAGAAATAAAACCCTGAATTTATAGTCAACTACTATTTGATGAAGGAGTCAAGAATATTCAATGGAGGGAAAGAATAGTCTCCAATAAATGGTGATGGGAAAACTGGATAATCACATGCAGAAGAATGAAGTTGGACCCCTGTCTTATATCACCCACAAAACCCCACTAAATCAGAGAGTTAAAAGGTAGTCCTGAAATTGTAAAACTCCCAGAAGGAAACAAGAGAAAATGCTTCTTGATTTGGTCTTGGCAATGATTTTTTTGGATATGGCAAAAAGAAGCACAAGCAACTAAACAAAAATCTCAACAAGTGGAACTACATTAACAAAAAAGCTCTGTGCATTTTCATCAACAAAATAAGAAGGAAACCTAAGAATGGGAAAAAATTTGCAAATCATAAAACTGGTAAGGAATCAACATCCAAAATATATGAGGAACTCATACAACTCAGGGACAAAGGAACAAACCAATTAAAAATGAGCCAAGGACTTGAATAGTTTCCCAAAAGAAACACTCAGGTGGCCAACAGGTACATGAAAATGTGTTCAGCATCAGCAATCATCAGTCAGTTCAGTCACTCAGTCATGTCCAGCTCTTTGCGACCCCATGGACTGCAGCACGCCAGGCTTCCCTGTCCAGCACCAACTCCTGGAGCTTGCTCTAGATCATGTCCATTGAGTCAGTGATGCCATCAAACCATCTCATCCTCTGTAGTCCCCTGCCTTCAGTCTTTCCCAGCATTAGGGTCTTTTCAAATAAGTCAGTTCTTTGCATCAGGAGGCCAAAATATTGGAGTTTCAGCTTCAGCATCAGTCCTTCCAAAGAATATTCAGGACTGATTTCCTTTAGGATTGACTGGTTTGACTTCCTTGCAGTCCACGGGACTATCAAGAATCTTCTCCAACACCACAGTTTAAAAGCATCAATTGTTCGGTGCTCAGCTTTCTTTATAGTCCACCTCTCACATCCATACATGACTACTGGAAAAACCATAGTTTTGACTAGATGGACCTTTGTTGGCAAAGTAATGTCTCTGCTTTTGAATATGCTATCTAGGTTGGTCATAACTTTTCTTCCAAGGAGCAAGTGTCTTTTAATTTCATACTGCAGTCACCATCTGCAGTGATTTTAAAGCCCAAGAAAATAAAGTTTGTCATTGTTTCTGGGAATCATCAGGGAAATGCAAACTGAAACCACAATGAGATATCACCTCACATCTGACAGAATGGCCATTGTTAAAAAGACAAGAGAAAAACTGTTAGTGAAGATGTGGAGAAACCCTTTCTCCACTGTTGGTGGGAATGTACATTGATGCAACTATTATGGAAAACAATGTTGATGTCCCCCCAAAAATTAAATATAGAACTACCATGTAATCCAGCAACCCCACTTTTGAGTACTTATCTGAAGGACACAATATTATATCTGTATCTTTATGTTCATTGCAGTGTTGTTTATAATAGTTACGATATGGAAACAATGTAACTATCCGCTGATGAATGAATGGGAAAATGTGACATATACACAGTGGGATATTATTGATACATAGCCATGAAAGGAGAAAACCCTGCTGTGTGTGACAGCATGGATGAACATTCAGGGCATTGTGCTAGGTGAAATAAATCAGTCTGAGAAAGACAAACCATGTGTGACTTATATGCACAATCTAAAAACTGGAAACATATTGGTTGCGATGTGTGGAACTGGTGGGAATAGATGCAGATGGTCAAAGGCACCAACTCCTAGCTATTAAATGATGAAGAACTGGGATGTAATGTCACATAGTGACTACAGTGTACAGTACTCTACTGTGTACTTAAAACGTTGATGAGAGAAGACCTTTAAAGTTATCACAAAAAACCCAAAAGGTAACTAGATGAGATGATGGATAAAACTGACCTTATTGTGGTAATCATTTTGCAATGTATACGTACATCAAATAATCACATAAGATACCTTAAACTTGAATGATGTTAGGTGACCCACCCCAGTATTCCTGGGCTTCCCTTGTGGCTCACCTGGGAAAGAATCCACCTGCATCATGGGAGACCTGGGTTCGATCCCTGGGTTGGGAAGATCCCCTGGAGAAGGGAAAGGCTACCCACTCCAGTATTCTGGCCTGGAGAATTCCATGGACTGTAAAATCCATGGGGTCGCAAAGAGTCGGACACGACTGAGCAACTTGCGCTTTAGCTTTGAATGATGTTGTATGTCAATTTTCTCTAAATAAAGCTGGTAAGAAATAGAATTATGTGTAAAAAAGATATTTATGACGCATGCCCCCTTCCTTTTCTTTTCTTTTTTAGCAGAAGAAATTGCTATGTGATGATTAGAAGAAGGTTCGCCAAAAGTTGAGTTAACAGTTTAAGGTTCTGTTATTTTATAAATTATCAAACTTGGTCATGTGGATTCACAGTGTTTGGCTGAAGTTCCTGGTTCAACCCTGAAAAACAGCTTGCTAAGCTAATGTGGGGGAAAATTGCTAAAACCTGAAACAAGGTGTTTAAAAAGGTGATGCTTTACAAACATCTGTGAGAAGCAGGAAATAAATGCAAACTGTGAATTTTATTATCATAAATTTTAAAAGGCAGGATGACCTGTTTGTATTTTGTGCATCTCCTCAGCGAATTGTGTGTAAGCAACCATAGAGATTAAAACTGGCTGTGCGAGCATGGTGCTCATCCCTGGGAACAGCTTGCATCCAGACAACAGTGGAATTCATTGTAGGAAAGCATCCTTGCTTGACAGGTTCTGGGTCTTGTTTGGCTGTTTTTGGGTGTATGTGTGTGTGCTGGCAGGGACTGTGTCATCAACACACTCAGGAAACATGACTGGTGGGACATTTATTTGGGCGTCTTTCCTTTCTAGCTGCTTGGTGCTAGTCACTGTGGCAGCCTTCTCCTGTGAAGAGAGAGCCTCTGGTGTGTGTGTGTGTGTGTGTGTGTGTGCTTTTATTCACGTGGAGCACATGCAGCCTTGTTAAGGGAGGCCTGATCTTACCTGAGATGTGCAGTGGCCCGCACTCTGCAGGGGAGCTCTGCCTGCAGCTTGTTCTGAGATGGATGGGATTCCCAATTTGGGCTGTATTGGATCCTCTAGTCTGGCTTTTAGAAACTCACGCCGTATTAGAGCAGTTACCCACAGAAGCTGTTCTCTTACATAGTACGGGGTTGAAGGTGGAGGTCAGAGGTGCTGGAGATGTCTTAGACTATGTAGCGTGATGAGGCACTTTGTGACACAAGGCTGGGCAGGATGTGTGTGAGCAGGAGGTGGGGAAGGGGGTGCTTGTATAAGGAGGTTGATGAGCAGTACCTGTGGGGAGGTGATCCAGAAAGATGGCCTGCTGAAGCAAAGGACACACGCATGCTGACTTGTCCTACCGTCTCCTACCTCACTGACGCTTATCCTCGGGTCCTTCCTGGCTTCAAGTTACCACCTTTGCAGGTTTATCACAGGGTCTGTCATAGTGCATATAAGTCTGCCTCGCTCCTCCGTCTTCGCTGAGAAGTCCTTGAGGGCAGCTGCACTTTCTCATCCCTTTCCTCTCGTTTCCAGAACTGACTGCTTTCCTAGTGCCTGGAGCCTCTGAGTAATGCTTAACCATTTCTGGAATAGATGGATAGCTGTTTCACACTGTGAAATAGCACCCAAGTCACATGAGTAGGGCAGACCTCTTCACAGAGAACATTAGACAGAAGAGTCACCCAAGAGTCATGGTCCGTGGGAAGACGTGGACATGGAGTGCAGGGTGAATGGGGACTTTTGTCCTATGTTACTAATAGGCTTTATGACTTCAGGTGATGTAAATGAATTCATGCCTCTTTGGAAAATTAGGGAGCTTTAATTGAGAAGAAATAATAAATATTTTATTTGAAAGTGAGTATAAAAATATCTGCTCATAAAATTTTAACAATTGTTAAAATGACATTTTATATATACTGAAGAATATACTGGAGAATAAAAAAAATAAGTGAAATGAATCAGACAGAAACATGCCTCTGTAATAGAGATAATGCAGTGTTCATGGTGAAATGTTTCTTTTACACCAGATTCCCTCTTGTACTGAAATAGGTTGGAGTGGCAGGCTGCGGGACCCACAGTGGGAGGTCCTGGAGTTTCTGGAGACAGACCTGGGTTCGAACTTGCCATCTAGCTGTGTGTCTGTGTGAATGACTCACACACTCGAGATTTCCTCACACAGAGTTTGTATGTATATAACACTCTGAACTTCAGGGCTGCACGAAGGGTCTTGGTGGAGAGTGTACCACATACCAAGGACTCAGTTACAGGCAGGTCTGTTTCCTACGCTGTCCAGTGTAGTCTGCACCTCTAGAGCTTTCCTCTGGGGTGTCTCACCTTCTCCTACACCCTGATCAGTGTTGCTGCGGGGGGTGGGTTCACTGGCCCCGGTTCACAGAGGTGTGGGTGAGAGTGCAATGGAAACTTCCCCAGACTCCTGTGCAGTGATGGAGCAGCAAGTCTGAGTCCTAAGCACTGGACACTAGGTGTCTCTCTCGTGCTGGCTTTCAGCCTGGACTCACCAGGCTGCTTCGAGCTTCACCTGCACTGGATATGTGACTCTTCTGCATCTCTGGCCTGCACTGGCCTGCACTGCACATCTTCTCTGACGTCCGTGCCAGCCTCTCGCTGACCCTTGCCTCTGTTCAAACCTCCCTGCTGCCTCAGCCCAAACCTCCCTGCTGCCTCAGCCCCTGTTCTCTCCATGTCACTGCTTCCCAGAGCCCCACAATTTAGCTCTTTCCTTTTTTTTCCCAAAGGAGTGTCTTGCAGTGTCACATACCTCGACGTCCACACATAGTCCTCTTAACTCACTCCATCCAAAGCATTTCATAGGAAGCACATTGGCTCACAGGTTCATTCACTGATGTTTATGGAGTTTGTGTTCTGTGTGCAGCTGAGGCTCACCTTTTGGTGTGAAAACACAAGGCTTTCTCCCTGATGCATTTAGAAGACTCTGGAGAAAATGGAAATTTCCCAACACAGAAAAAGATCTCTTCAGCCACTAGAGTGTGTATGCCAGACAATTAAAAAAAAAATATCCATTTTCTGCCTTTGGAAAGGATAACTGCAGGAGATGCAAGAGACATGGGTTCGATCCATAGGTCAGGAAGATCCCTTGGAGTAGGAAATGGCAACCCACCCCTGTGTTCTTGCCTGGAAGATTCCATGGGCCCAGGAACCTGGCAGGCTATAGTTCATGGTACCACAAGGACTCGGACATGACTGAGCACATAATAACTGCATTCTGTTGTGGGTGCTTTGAGGGGAGAGGACACACTGACGTCTATTGAGAGGGAACAAAAAGCAGCAGAATGAGGACTTGCGTGTAGGACAATGAGAATGTGGGTAGAGCAGGACTCGACTGCTAAAGGGGGACAGAAGTCAGCAAAGGATGGGCTTGGCTAGGTAGTGCTGGGTCCTTCCCCTGATGGGTCTGTAGGTTGGTGATCTGTCATTGGGAATGGGCATCCCATTCATGTGTGTGAGCCCTGTGGGTGGTTCTGGGATGGCCTGGGTGGGCAGCTGTCAGGCAAGGGGTCATTTTCGTTACTAAGTGGAGACACTATTGTGCTTTGTTCCAAGCCCTCTGCAACTGATGACCACAACTGAGATGATGACCATATTTGTAGCTTCATCACCCTGCCTATACCGGGAGGTATTTTTAGCCCATTACCCTATCGCCTGTTAAGTTGGGAGTCAGTGTTATGCCCCATGCCTTGAGCATGATACACGTTTTGGCTAACCTACACGTATGCTTCTCTCTGTGAGCTCGTGAGTCCTCTCCACATATGGGATGGGCAGACAGGAGCTTCTATTTTGCCAGGAGTAGACTCCATGATATGATATATGAGCAGTGTGCTCAGCAATGTGGGAAAAAAAGAAAGGAAGAAGCCTTGGCCCCCCCGACTCCTATTTATAGGGCAGGTTCACGGTGCAGTGTCAGTTCAGGGAGTGAATGCACTTGCTAAAGGGTTCGTCTGCTTGAGACAGTCATAGGAACCAAGACTGTGTAGGTCTCTTCACTCTTCAGATATGGCTCAACTCTGTTTTAATACATTTTTCACCTGTCTGATCTCATGCGATATGTGTGAAACGAAAAGGTCATTTTCTGAATTTCTTGGAAAAGTCAAATGTCCTCTGTAAAGTCTTTTGTTGATAGGTGATATTACACAGAGGGAAAATCATGGGCTGCTGGCTTGATGGGTTTCTAGCTGAACACCTGCATGTACAAGGTGTTAATCTGACGATGAGGATGAGTATTCCGGCTTCATGCTGGATCCTGTTCTGTTGGGTACATTCATCAGGGACTTGGATAAAGATCCTGGGGACACTCTTGTCACATCTGTGAGTGATGCAGAGTGAACAGGATTAATAAAGGAACAAAATGACAGAATCAGATGATGAAAGAGGTCTCAACGTGCTAGACAGATGAACCAAACTTTTAAAGAAGCTTGATGGGAATAAATACCAAGGACTATGTGATTTGTTGTTGTTGCTTTAGTATTGTTGTCTCTTAACTTTAGAAGCATAATAGAACAAAATAAGAAAAGACACACCAGGATGTGATAGTTCAAAACATGTATTTATGAACACATAATTACACTATTTAAAACACATGCAATTGTATAATTAATGTAATACTTCAGAACAATATTTTACAGAGGGACATGACTAAATAGATAGTTCGCCTTTTTGTGGTCTAGGTCACCAATCATTCAAATAGCAACAGCCTGAATCCTGGAGGACTGTTTCATTTGTCCTCTTTGAGACTTGTATTTTGGTGATGACGGTCTCAAAGTCAGCCTTATTTGTTCTGAAAACAGCTGGCCAGGAAAGTCTGCCTGAGTAAGAAATCTTATATTTCCCTGGTTAAAGCCCAGAGTAGCTTGTCGGCAGCGGCATGACAGCTGCAGTGTCAGCCTTGTCGTTCACGAGGCCACACACTTCTAAACATCACCGAACAAAGCTGCCCTATCCTCACCCATGACTTTCTGTCTTTGTGAATCAAAGGAACTTCAGCACCGAATGTGTCTGCAATTAGGTAGCACTTTTGGAATCACTTTCATGAGAGGAAGCAATGAGACAGATCCCCCACTTTGCAATATTTTCTTGAATCCACTGCAGACTATAGGCTCTGCAGGGAAACTATCTTCAGGAATATTTTTTAAAATATCTGTATGTGAGAAGTGAATATCTGCCCTAGTTACTGAAGTCATAGTGGTCACAAGTTTTATAGAAATTGGAGTATGGGTCACGTTTTGGTGTTTGTTTCTTTGTTTTTTTTTAATTGAAATATAGTTGATTTACCATATTAATTTCAGATGTACAACATAGTGATTCAACATTTTTATAGATTATACTCCTTTGGAAGTTATTACAGAATAATGGCTATATTTCCCTGTGCTGTGTGATGTATCCTAGTTGCTTATTTATTTTATACATAGTATTTTGTGCTTCTTAATCCCCTACCCCTATCTTGTCCGTCCCCTCATTTTCCTCCCCCTACTGGTAGCCCTTGGTTTGTTCATTATATCTGGTATATTTATTAGTTTGTTCATTATATCTGTGAGTCTGTTTCTGTTTTGTTATATTCACTAGTTTGTTGTATTTTTTTTCTTTATAATTTCACATATAAGTGATATCATACAGTATTTACTTTCTCTGTCTCCTTTATTTTACTAAGCATAATAATCTCTAGGTTCATCCGTGTTGTTGCAAACGGCAGAATTTCATTGTTTTTATGTCTGAGTAGTATTCCATTGTGTATATGTACCACATCTTCTTTATCCGTTCATCTGTTGATGGGCACTTAGGTTGCTTCCATATCTTGGCTATTGTTAATAGTGCTGCTGTGAACCAGAGGTCACCTGTATCTTAGAGTTTTATTTAATTTCATCTCCACTTGGATGTGGGAGTTTTATTTTTAGTTTTTTTTTTGCAGATCCTCCATGCTGTTTTCCATTTATGTGTTTCCATTATTGTGTCAATTTATGTTCCCACCAACAATACATGAGGGTTTCCTTTTTTCCACATCCTCTTGAGCGTTTGTTATTTATGTTCCTTTTGATGATGGCCATCCTGACAGGTGTGAGGTGATATCTCATTGTGGTTTGACCTGCATTTCCCTAATGATTAATGTGATGCTGAGCATCTTTTCATGTGCCTGTTGGCATCTGTATATCTTCTTTGGAAAAATGTCGATTCAGATCTTCTGGGCATTTTTAAATCGAGTTTTTTGTTCTTTTGATATTGATCTATATGGGCTATTTATAACTTTTGGATATTAACCTCTACTGAATGAGAGAAAATATTTGCTAATGTCTCTTTGTTTTTTTCTATCTGGGGGACAGAAACACTCCTTTGATGACGGATGTAGTTTTGCAAGTATTGATTTGATGAGAGGTTTTGCTGGGGCATCCTATTTCCTCACAGTCACTCCACGTGACAAGCCCAACTTCATCTCTTAAACCTCCACAGTCTCTACTCCAGCGTCCTGGTTGCTGAACTCCGTGGTGGTCACCTTGCTCAGATCCAGACCCGTCTCTTCACCACTTTTGAGGACACATCCTGGCTGAGCTGCTGCTGAACTGAGAGGTCCTAGGCTTGGTGGAGGCTATTGGGCTACTGGGGCATGAGAATGAAAGCCACTTAAGAATAGAAATTTTATGAATTACAGCAAAAGAAAACAAAAAACAAACTAATGTTCAATTACAAAATGAGGGAGACTTAGCAGTAATGTTTGTGAAATGTTTTAGAGGCTATTAGTAAACATCTTCTGAAAACAAATGCACTGTGTAATGTGGCCGCAAATCCATGCCTGTGTCACGCAGTGTCAGCCGAAGTGCATCAGAGTCAGGAAGTCAGGACCCACGCCCTGTGAGTCGATCGGTTCACTCCTTCCAGTGTTTTCGTTTCAGCTTTTAGCAATGCAACTTTCTTTTTAAAATAGCATTTATTATTTGCTTTTATTACAAAGTAGTGTATTTTAACTATAAAAAATCTGGAAAGTACAGAAAAATCCATCAAGTAAAATGTCATCTGTGATCTTATCCATGGGAGAGAACTGCGGGGAGTGAGCTCCGCCCGTGGCAAAGGTCATGAGGAAGGAGGCTTGGCATACGCAAAGGCGGGATTGAGCCTCAGGAGTCCCCCTGGAAATTCTCGAGCATCTACCCCCAAAACCAGAGTCTGCCTACTTTCTGCTTTGTGCTTTCACCTACACCTCTGACTTTACGGGTGGGCTGTCCCCCACTACCTCTCTCTGAAAAAAGAGTTAGTTTACAGCTCCAGTTAATAATCCCTGGGTGTGACAGTGTTTAACCTACAAACTCCTTTGGAAATCCTCTAGCCTGCCTGAATAGGTTTTTCCGGCCACATGTGATTGTTCAGAGCCTCCCAACTGTGAGAGGCAGGAGATGTTCTAAACTGTCTAAACACAGATTCCTTTGAGTAGTTAAAAGATTGATTAGAAATTGTATTGGTGAAGGGTTTTTCACTTATTGGGCCAATGTTTGCTGCTAAGTCTCCATACTCCTTACCTACTGTGTCCTTGGCAGTGTATTGACTGATATAATGGGTGTATAGAAATGTAAGTAGTAGCCTCAATGTTTGTAACCTTGGACCCTTGAGTTAATTCTTTTCTTGATTGAGCCCACCTCACCTTTGCCCTATAGGAATGCAGCTTTGTCCAATGCTTTTTTGGAGGCTGCTGCCTGACTTTGGAATAATCACCTTTAGAGAAAGATAAATTTCTTAAAATGTTAACAGGCCTCCTGGCCAGAAGATGATGTAATTCACCTGAACTTTTGCATATGATAAGTTTGAAAGCCTGGCTTCGATTAGGACCAGGAACTGCTGTCCTTGCATGACTCCACCCCTTCCCCCATTATCCTCTATGCATAACTTAAGGTATAAAAACTACTTTGAAAAATAAAGTGCAGGCCTTGTTCACCAAAACTTGGTCTCCCCATGTTGCTCTCTCTCCCAAATTCTGGCTGAGTCTCCATCTGGAGCACGGAACCCACCATGCTTACTAATTATGCCTGGGCTTCTAAGATCTGACCAGGGAGGCCTCAGTGTCTCCTCTCCTTCGGGAGAACGGAAGGACGCCTGCGGCCTACGTAAGTGGTGCAAACTTCTTGTCTTGAAGTTTTATTGGTCTCCCGTGTAAACCAAGCTACTCAGCCTCTTTTCTCCGCTGAATTTTCCTACTGAGCTATCCTCATTCTATTACTCTTTATATCTTTGATAAAATATTTAAATAAATAGGTCGCCGACGCCATCCCTGCTTTGAATACCCTGGATCAGCCGGGGCTGGTCCCCGGCAGAGAACCACTGTTAAAGTCTTGTCACATGATCTTCCTGAACATACACAGATATATACACATGAATGATCTCACTATACACTTTGGTGAGATCCTTTTTCTTCCTCTTTACAACATAGTAAACATCTGAATGCCATTCAGTTACTTCTTCAATGTACTTTAAAATTTTATCATGTAAGTATGCTATACATGCTACATTTTTGAAAACTGTAAGTAACTCTGTGATGACATTATTGTAGACAAATGTTTTTTTCATATACCTGATCATTTCCTAAAGAAAACTCTTAGAAGTGTAAATTCCAGATGGACAAATGAAGTATGTTCAGAAGACAGTGACTTTATTTCATGAAGGGACTAGAGGGACTAGAAATGATGTCATTGGGAATAGTTGCAAGAGAATAATTGAAAATCATTGTGAGAGAAAAAAATGGGGATTCAAATCTTCACATATTTCAGGTCTGTCACAAAGAGAAGAGGAATAACATGACTCAGAAATATAATACCAAGAACTTGAAGCTAGAGGGAGACACAGATAGTTTGATGCAGGATGCTCATTACTGCCAGAGCTGCCGAGACCCAGCTGAAAGGGATTCAAGGGGAAGCGCTCTCAACTTGGAGGCATCTTCATAGGCTGATGGCCACTTGGGAGAGATGGGGTCACAGGTGTTCAGGGCCAACCGTGGGGTGGGCTCTTCTAACCTTCTGAGTCAATGATTTGTCCTAGGCAGAAAGTTTTCTTAATAAATGGATCCCTGATTAGATCATGTCAATAGGAAATTATTTACACAGGGTTTTGGGGAAAAAAGAAACAGCTGCAAAGCTGGCTTATTTCAGAATTCAGGTGTATTTTCTTTCTAAAATAATTCTAGTGGAAATATTTCTTGTAAAGGAATTGATCATTTCCATCATCACTGTATTCATTATCATCTGGATTTTTAAAATTTATAATACATGTGTATACATACATATGATACATATACACAGATATATATCTATGATATATCTATATATAATCTGTAATGGGATGCCCAACTGAGTGTCCCTTTTATGGTGGTTTCCCCCCATTTATTTTAGGGAGAGAGCAGTCAGAGGTCATGTTGTCAATCTTGGCAGGTGTGAAGGCAGCTTCCTCCACAGAGGGCCTTCCTGGGGGCAGTTGCTGCTGTGGGCTGAGCCTGATACAGAGTAGGTCATCGGCAAGTGTTTGGAAAGTGAATGAAAGGATGAACGAATGGTGTAAGTGATGCCTTCTGGAGACTGAAGAGAGTCCTTCCGATTTCTAAGCAGAGAGTGTGCTCAGATTCTGGGTCCCCAAGTGGAAAGGAAGTAGCTGTCTGGTGTCTAGGGATGTGGCTTTCTTAGAAGGGCAGAGGGATGGTGGCTCAAGGTCTACAGGAGGCTGAGGGCTCAGCACAGTGCTCCTGGGTGTGTCCCCTTGGGGTAAACTGAGGATTGGCAACAAAGGGAGTCCAGGCAATGGAAATTCTAGCCTGCCCTGGCTTGTTCTAATTTGGAGGAGGCTGGGTTATCCTCCTTAAGAACCACCAGGGTCTGTGGGGGAACTGAATGCATATCCTCTCAGCTGACCAGCATGAAAATCAGACTCGGTGTCAGCACCATTAGTGGGACAGGGCCAGGGGCGTTGGCCACCATGTGCTGGCAAGAAGCAATGGGGTAATGGGCTTACGCAGAGAATACAGATTGTCTTTGCTTAGCTGTGGAAATCAGGCTGACACTCTCACCTTTGGACTGAGAAGGCTGTTAAGGTTTGGGTGATTTAGGGAGGGTCCGGGAGACTGTCAGCTGACCGAGGGCTGGAGATCCTGCATGCTGTTTACTCACGCGTCCTAAGCAGAGAACAAGGCCTGGCTCATAGTGGTCACTCTGCAAGTATTAGTGGAATAAAGGAGTACTGGACTTCCGCTGCTATGGCACGTGGAGTTCAAGCTGTTGGTTACTTAGAAAAATAAAGATATCGCCATATATTTATACTGATCTGTGGAACAGCTTATATAATTTCCTAATTATCTACTAACACATGCATAAGGAGATGTGAGTATACATGTGTAAAAGATGACATTTTAATTCCAAAAAAGGAATTCTTTTCAACTGGCTTCAATACCGCAGCCTATCCAGCCACAAGTTTGCCAATGTCATCACTGTTACCAGTGAGTTGGTTATAATTCTGGGTTATAATACTGACTTATCTTTCAAACCAAATTTTCGTCTGTGTTGTGAAAGCAAAATTAGATGGAGCAAGGATCAATAAAGTGTCCACTGAATATACTATTGTAAAAATGGAATTAATAATAAGAAATGAAATAACCTGACAAATGCTGTTGTAAAAAACCTCAGGGTGTCATTTGAAATTGATATTGTAAGGAAACTCTAGTTGTAGAGTGAACTTTAACATATAAATCTTCCACAGCACAGGTTGTTCATGATTTATTTCTGAAGATGTTGGGCATCATGATGTGAAGTATATTTCAGACTCATTGACTGACTCAGATTTCTGTTTCTTTCTTTTTCCTGGAACTCACACAATATGACTTAGAAGAATATTTATTTTAGAATTCCAAAATTATCATTTTTACTTAAAGATTAACCATAATTGGATAGGTTTCCCCTTCTCTTTTTCCTTCTTGTAGAAGGACTTCAAGATTAAAAACACTGAGCGTATTCTAGGGGCCAAGGCACTTCAGTGTCAGGAGGAGCTATTTCCTTTTGGTAGAGAGGGTGTGAAGTTTTAACACCTAGCCAGAGAGGGATTGTAACCTCCATGCTGTTACTAAAGCTACTTTTTTGAGATGAGACTTAAAAAAATTTTTTTGGCTGAATTCACATGTTCAAAAGTCAGAGAATCATTTGGCTCAAGGGCTTTTCCATTCACTTTGAGTCCAAGGATACATCCAGTGTTTGGTAAATATTCAGATTCTCTGAGAGTTAATGCCCAAGCAAGTTGTGCATGCCAAACAACTCCCAGCGTGGTGTTCTTTCTGGTAGCATGACAATCAGATGTGCCTGTCACCTGGACCCTGGAAGGAGCTTCCATTTGATGTGGTTATGAATATAAACAGAGATGAATGACAAAGATCTTGGACTGGCAGTTCTAATGAGGGGGATGAACCTAGAGTCTATTATACAGAATGAAGTAAGTCAGAAAGAGAAATAACAATATTGTATACTGATGCAAATATATGAAATCTAGAAAGATGGTACTGATGAATTTATTTGCAGGGCAGCAATGGAAAAACAGACATAGAGAACAGACCTATGGACATGAGGGGAGGGAAGAAGGGAGGGGGTGAGATGTATGGAGAGAGTCAAGTGGAAACTTACATTAGTATATGTAAAATAGACAGCCAGTGGGAATTTGCTGTGTGACTCAGGGAACTCAAACAGGGGCTCTGTGACAATCTAGAAGGGTGGGATGGGGAGGGAGATGGGAGGGAGGGAACATGGGTGTACCCATGGCTGATTCTTGTTGATGTTTAACAGAAAACAACAAAATTCTGTAAAGCAATTATCCTTCAATTAAAAAATAAATGAAGTGGCAAAAAAAAAAAAAAAAAAAGATCTTGGGGTCAGAATTTTTAAGATGGTAGAAAACTGATATTGTTTTTGTGTCAATTACAAAATCTTCAACTTGAGCCATCTTCCCCACTGCCCACCCCCCAGTATTAGGGTCCTAGTTATTTACTTATTTCCTAGCTTTATTGAGATATTCTTGATATAATAACATTTTATAAGTTTAAGGTATACAGTGGGATGATTTGATACACTTACATATTGAGAAATGATTTCTATGGGAGAATTAGTTATCACCTCCATAACTCACATAGTTACTATTTGTTTGTTTGTGGTGAGAAATTTTAAGATCTACCCTCTTAGCAACCTTCAAGTATATGAAAGTGAAAGTTAAGTTGCTCAGTTGTGTCTGACTCTTTGCAACCCCATGGACTGTAGCCCACCAGGCTCCTCCATCCATGGGATTCTCCAGGCAAGAATACTGGAGTGGGTTGCCATTTCTTTCTCCAGGGGATCTTCCCAACCCAGGGATCGAACCCAGGTCTCCCACATTGCAGGCAGGTGCTTTAACCTCTGAGCCACCAGGGAACTATAGTCATTATGCTCTACCTCAGATCCCCAGAACTCATTCATCTCATAATTGGAAGTTCATAATCTTTGATCAGCATTTCCCCATTTCCTCTACCCCCAGCCCCTGGTAGCCATCAGGCTATACTCTCTGTTTCTATGAGTTCTGCTTTCTTAGATTTCACATTGGCATCTGCATGCTTGCTCAGCCATGTTTAACTCTTTGAACCCCATGGGTTGTAGCCCACCAGGCTCCTCTGTCCATGGGATTTCCCAAGCAATAATACATTACTTTGCTAACAAAGGTCCTTCTAGTCAAGGCAATGGTTTTTCCAGTGGTCATGTATGGATGTGAGAGTTGGACTGTGAAGAAAGCTGAGCACTGAAGAATTGATGCTTTTGAACTGTGGTGTTGGAGAAGACTCTTGAGAATCCCTTGGACTGCAAGGAGATCCAACCAGTCCATTCTAAAGGAGATCAGCCCTGGGTGTTCTTTGGAAGGAATGACGCTAAAGCTGAAACTGCAGTACTTTGGCCACCTCATGCGAAGAGTAAACTCCTTGGAAAAGACTCTGATGCTGGGAGGGATTGGGGGCAGGAGGAAAAGGGGACGACAGAGGATGAGATGGCTGGATGGCATCACCGACTCGATGGACATGAGTTTGAGTGAACTCCGGGAGATGGTGATGGATAGGGAGGCCTGGCGTGCTGCAATTCATGGGGTCACAAAGAGTCGGACACGACTGAGCGACTGAACTGAACTGATGATTTGTGATGCTGAGCATGTTTTCACGTACCTGTTGGCCATCTGTGTCTCTTTCAGGAAAATACCTATTCAAGTCTTTTGCCCATTTTTAGTTGGCTTGTTCTTTTGTCCCTGAGTTGTATGAATCCCTCATGGTTTTTAGACATTAATCCCTTATCAGATATATGGCTTGTGAATATTTTCTCCCATTCTGTAGGTTTCCTTTTAATTTGTTGATGGTTTCCTTTTCTGTGCAGGAGCATTTTGTTGATTAGTTCCACTTGTTGATTTTTGGTTGTTGCTTGTGCTTTTGGTGTCATATCCAAAAAAATGTTGCCAAGACCAAAGTCAAGGAAGATTTTTTTTCCCTGTTTCCTTTTAGGAGTTTTGCAGTTTTAGGTCTTATAATCAGACCTTTACTCCATTTTGAGTTATTTTTTTGTGGGTGTTATAAGACAGGCTCTAGCTTCATTCTTCTGTGTGTGACCATCCAGTTTTCCCAACACATTTATTGAAGAGATGATTCTTTCCTCACTGAGCATCCCTTGTCAAATATTAGTTGACTGTAAGTACAGTAGTTTATTTGTAGTGTAGAACTTAGGAAGTGTGATGTCTCCAGCTTTGTTCTTTTTTCTCAGGAGTGCTTTGTCTATTCAGGGTCTTTTGTGGTTCCATGTGGATTTTAGCATTGCTTTTTTTCTCTTTCTTTGAAAAATGCCATTGGAATTTTGATAGAGATTACGTTGACTTTACGGATGGCTTTAGATAGTATGGACATTTTGACGATATTAATTTCCTGATCCATGAATGCAGGATATCTTTCCACTTAGTTGAAACTTCTTCAATTTCATTTTGTGTCAAAAATTTCTACACTAATAGAAAATTCACAGTGACTTTTTGACAATTACTGTGTTCTTTATACCTAGGCTGTCTCTTTTGGGTGCATTTCAAATTGTTTTTCTACACTTCCTGGGGACACCTGGAAACAGCACCTCTTACTTCTGCACACGTGTGTAACATCCCTCTGTGTTTCATGACTTTGCTCAATTATTCATTTCTCTTTATAGCTCCTCTGTTTGTAATGACTCCGCTGCAGGTATCTTTTCACATATGGGAGACATGTGGGTGAGGGTCTTATATTGGACCCCGAGCCCCTGCTTCCAGGATGCTGCGAGTGAGCAGCTGCCAGCCCCGTCAACCACAAGGGCTCCAGTGTTCAACCAGTGATGTGAGAGGTGATGTCCTGAGAGTCTTATATTCTCTGCACAGACCTGAGTTTCTTTTTGCTTTTTAAGTTCCTGAAAACATTGACTCTTTGTGGAATATAAAAATAATTCATTGTCATAGTAGAAATACTGGAAAGGCTAAAACCTTTTAAAAAGAAAATAAAAACTACACAAGACTACACAGGGATAACTATTGTTAATATTTTCACATATTAATAAAAATTCCTTTCTAACTTTTTTCTCTGGAAAAAGGTCTTCCACCCAAATTTTGAGGGTTTCTCTCCAAAACCCATTTTGTATATGGTTTTTAGTATTCATACAGTTTTTTCCCACTTAATGTTGTATCATGAGCATTTAAATAATATCATGAATTTTCCCTTGGAAACAGGAATTTCTTAATGGCTGCATAATACTTGAACATATAGATATACTGTAATTCATCAGAAATGCACTGATGCTGCAAAGATGAGCATTTCTGGGCTATATGAAATAATAACCATTGCCAATAACTAGAATACCCCATGCCATAAGTGATTGGCATTGGTGATTATTTCACATAGCCCAGCAATGCTCATCTCTGCACCATCAGTGCATCTCTGATGAGCTTTTTTTTAACATGTTATTATGTAAAATGTCAAATAGATACAATAAAGGGGAGAATATTTTATTACAGAAATTTTATTCTTTCCATCACTAGTTTTAACAATTAAAAACTCACGGCCCATCTGGTTTTATCTATACACTCTCTTACTCAGGTTGTGTTGAAGCAAATCCCAGACATTATTAAATATCAGTAGTTATCACTAAAACATAAGGTCAAAAGTACTGCAATGCTACCATATCACACCAAAAAATTTATCCATAGTTCCTCAATATGTGATACTTCTTTTAGAGAGTAGGTCTTTAGAGGCAAATGATCACTGCTTGAACAATATATCTCTTGACAAATATTACTTTTTAGGAAAGTTTTAAAACTTGTACTTCCATTTCAGTGTATGGAGATTTCTGTCTGGCCTCTAGAATCACATTGAGCTCGGATCCAGGTCTCCCGCATTACAGGCGAATTCTTTACCATCCGAGGCACCAGAGAAGCCCATATTATGTTGTTAAATAGGGAACAGTTTGAAGGGCAAATAATGGATGAACATTATTCAAGGGAGTGGTTGAACACCCACTGTGCTCTGGAGTTGGACTGGAGTGAACTATCTGGGGGCATGGCTCTGGGTTTTACACTCACTTTTACTTTACCTTTGATTGTGCAATGTCATCTTTAACAACAGCAATTATACTTGGGTTCACACACATTTTGTGCATTAACTTCATCTCTGCTTTTACTTAATTTTCTTTTGTCCTGATTGTACTTTTTTTTAATGTAGGTATTTAATTAGAGATGTATTAGTTGCTAAGAAAGGAAAAACACAGGATGAAGTTTTATCATAAAGTAGGAAATTCAACTAATCATTAAAATTGCTCCCAATTTTTGCCTATTTTAAATGATGATGTAATGAACATAGTCTGACGACATTCCTATCCCCCTGTTTTGTTTTTAAGGAAAATTTCCTACAGGTGACATTATGAGGTCAATGGGCATGATGCTTAATTTTGTTGGTGGTGGGGGTGTTCCGAATAGCTTTTTCTGACCTGTTTTCCAAAATGTCTATATAATTTGCACTGCCGTCAACAGCTGTGAGCTGAAAAGCTTCTCTTCACCTTTGGAAGTATTGTTGTCATTTGGAAAAGAATTGTGTTTTTTGCTGAAAAACTAAATAATGATACCTGAAATTATTGGATTACTAACAGAGTGGAATAGTTTTCTTGTATATTTATTTATAAATTAATTTCATCTTGACTTCTGGGAAAAACTGAATGAAAAGTAAAAAGAAATTTAGGCTGAAAATGTAGAGAGAAGAGATCAAATGGAAACTCTCAGACTTCTGAGTTGTGCCTTGAATGGAGATGGACTCTGGGGATGAGAAATTGATGTGAAAGCTGTGAGAAACTTTGTGGGGTCTGGACAGGAGGCCTGGCACTCCCACTGTGGTGGAATTCACTGCATTTGCAGAATCTGGAGACTGGAGGGCTTCATGCAGGAGGGGACTGAACACAGAGAAGCTGGTCCTGGGAAAGGCATAGGGTGAGGGTGCACTCTGGCCCTCTGGGTCCTTCCCTGCGATGCTTAGATTGGGTCTGCAGTTTCCTCTTCGGGCCCTGGTCATAGTCTCTAATTTGCCCCTTGTTCCATCCATCACATGCAACTCATTTCTCCTCAGCTGCTTCCAGGGCGGCATTTCTAAAGCATAAATGTGTACATTGTGGAGTGGATCTGCCGACTTAAGGCTTCGAACCTTCTGGACTCCACTGACAAGGAAATCTGTGAGCCAACACAAGCCTTCAGAAATTTATGTGGAAACATGTGTGCAGATTGATTGGCGGCTATAAACCATCTTCTCCCTAGAATTTACAGCTCACCTGAGACCTTTGGGTCAGGACCACCTAGTTATTTCTGGAATGACAGTTTATTGCCTTGACAGAGGACTTTAACAACTATTTTTTACTGTAAGTCTTTGCTAAGAATACTTCCACCTGTTTTACTACCTAAACGTGATTCAGAAAATGCAGAGGGTAAAAAGGCATTATTTGTTAACAATTTTAGTGTCCTGTTTTTAACCATCTAAGTATTTATTGGTGATACATTCTGTGTTTAGCACAGGGTTAAGAGTTTGAGAAATTTGGGGCAAACTAGATATAATATTGCCTTTATCCTTGTTGGAAAGACCAATGATACGTATGATGAAATTAAAATATCATAGTTTAATAATATAATAAAATAATGTAATAATGATAAAAAAGAAATAATCATAATAATATAGCTAACACTGGACAATTACTGTATGCCACAAAGTATGTTATACAGGTTTACATGAATTATTTTAACTGTCACATTTAATTTTTACAACCAGCTTATGAGGTACATTAATTAAAGGTCAGATGTCATCTATTGAGACAGATGTGGTCAACGCCTAATTTGATTAAGTCCACAGGAGGGAGAATCACTTCCAGAATTGTCATAAACACCTTCAAGATGGGAGAGAATTTGAAACTCTCTCTGAAGGCTGGGTGGGGATCACACAGATGAATATAAGCAGGAAGCAGAGATGAGGGTGCCCTGAGCAGATTCCCAGAGGTAAGGATCTCAGTTATTGTGAGTATTACAGGATGCAGAGGATTTGCAGAAGGCGATGAAAGAAAACACACGAAGGTACGCAGGCTGGGAGTAAGTAATATATGTGTACAGCTATGACTTGCAGGCAGGCTGGGCGCTTCACGTCTAAGAATTAGGCTCCAGAGCTTTTTCGCTTGCCCCCTTAGCCTTTTTCTAGAGTGCTATGCTTTGGGATGACTCTGGGCGGAGGTTCCGGCGGAGAATTTCCTTGCCGTGTGGTCTGTGAAACATCAGAGGAGCTCTGCAGCAGACCTTTCTGAGGACCGCTACCTTGTTACCTGAAAACTATCCAGATTCTGGGTCGGGATTTATGGTTTCAAACTTTCTTCTCAAGCCGTGGCCATCGTCATGGGTTCAGCTAGTTTATGTTTCATCTGTGATGGCCCAGGTGTTGGGGTGTGGGCTTAGTATAAGCAAACCTCAGAGACACTGCTGGTTTGGTTCCAGGCACCCCAATAATGTGTGCTTCCCTGATATGTCATTTGGTAAAGAATCAGTCTGCAGTGCAGGAGACCCCAGCTCGATTGCTGGGTTGGGAATATCCCCTGGAGAAGGGAAAGGCTACCCACTCCAGTATTCTTGCCTGGGAAATCCCATGGACAGAGGAGCTCGGTAGGCTACAGTCTATGGGGTTGCAAAGAGCAGGCCTGACTGAAGTGACTTAGCATGCACAGCATGCATGTATTTCTGTACAGCTTAGTGCCGAGCTTCCAAGTGCAGACTCTGGAGCTGAATTGTCTGAATACTAATCCCAGCTCGTCTGTGGCCCAGTCTTTATTCCTCTTTCTTCACATGAAAATCTACTTTGAGTTCCTTGATTAGATTATTGAGTCTGTGGACAAATACCTCTCTTAATGTATATAAGATGTGTCCGATAATGCATTTATTGGAAATGAATTACTGTTTTGCAGACCCAAGTTCAGGAAGCACACTCTTTTCTATCAATGTTGTGTATGTGTGAGGTGGACCACAGTGACCATGCTTCCCTTCCCGCCCTGGGTCCTCTTTGCTACTATCATGTCACCCGGCGACAGAACCGATAAGACCACCAGTCGCGTTCATGCATCCTCCTGTCCTGTTCTGGGCTTCAGTGTGCCTAGAGACACTTGCTGGTTTTTCAGACTGCCTTTACCTCCACATCAGTAGGTGTGGGGAGGCAGAGGCCGTGAGCAATACACTGTGTCCGGGGCTTGAGCAGGTTGTCCTTATGACTCCTAGCTGTCTTCCTGAGGAGAAGCCTGGGGCCTGGGCTGTGTGAGTCTGTTTCTCGCATCCTCCCCCTGGGGAGGTGACATGCCTTCTGAATTTCTCCACTACTCTATCTGGGGCAGCTCTATGTTTATTGGAGGGGAGTAACAAACCAGTGTGAAGTCCATCTCTCCTCCAATTTTTAGAGGTCGGAGAAGGCAATGGCACCCCACTCCAGTACTCTTGCCTGGAAAATCCCATGGACGGAGGAGCCTGGTGGGCTGCAGTCCATGGGGTCGCTAAGAGTCGGACACGACTGAGTGACTTCACTTTCACTTTTCACTTTCATGCATTGGAGAAGGAAATGGCAACCCACTCCAGTGTTCTTGCCTGGAGAATCCCAGGGACGGGGGAGCCTGGTGGGCTGCCGTCTATGAGGTCGCACAGAGTCGGACACAACTGAAGTGACTTAGCAGCAGCAGCATGGAGCATTACATGGTTTCTTGTAGGAAGTCTGAAGCTCTTCCCTATAACACAGACTTTCTCCTTTATTCACAATATCCTGGTCTTTACACGTCTACCTGGTAATGATTTCTGTTCACCCTGTAGAATATTCTTTTCCAGCTCCTTCTCAGGTTTTTGCATCTCATTTTTAAAGAATACTCACTGTCTGAACCAGTTCAGGCTGCCATAACAAAATACCACAGACTGAGGGGCTTAAACAATAGAAATGTTCTATCTCACAGTTCTGGAGGCTACAAGCCGGAGACCAAGGTGTCAGCATGTTGCTTTCTGGTGAGGGCTCTTTCCCTGGCTTCCTTCCTTGCCTTCTTGTGTCCTCACACAGCGGGGAGAGTGAGTGAGCAAGTCCCTGAAGTCTCTTCTTGTAAGGGCACTAATCTCATTAGGAGAACCCCAACCTCATGAGCTCATTTAAACTGTCACCTCCCAAAAGCCCTACCTCCAAACACTGTTGCATAGGAGGTCAAGGCTTCAACATGTGAGTTTTAGGGGATACATTCAGTGCATGCACACATGATCTCTAAACTAGAGGTGGACACACTCCTCACCAACAGGGAAGACACACGGACTCCCTCCTGCAGCCTTAGGGGATACATTCAGTGCATGCACACATGATCTCTAAACTAGAGGTGGACGCATTCCTCACCAACAGGGAAGACGCATGGACTCGCTCCTGCAGCCATGTCTGCAGGCACCTCTCTGTTGCTCTGCAGCCTCTGTTTCCTGTATTTGCCTCCTTGTAGGCCGTGGCTCCTGGAGGGTGAGCAGTGTCCTTAGACTTGAATTTCTAGCACAGCCACAGGGAATCTGTAGGTGTGGGTTACTGGATAAGTCAGCACTCTCAGTCTGAAACATCCCTCGATGTTATCGCCGTGGTTTCGTCAGTGCCCACTGGCTGAACTCCCTGTTTCCCTTGGCTTTCTAACCCTGTCTCTGTGGTGCTGGCTCTCTTCCTGTTCTTTATATGATAAGCCACTTGGCACAACTCTCTCCCTGGCTGCTTTGCTGGGTTAGCAGTTACAGGTTATCAGCACTTTCATCGTTCTGCATTTTTTTCTTGTTATCTATTACTGTGTGCATGTATGTCACACACATGGCGGGAAGGAGGCCCACACTCACCCTCATCATGTGTGTTCACCAAATTCCATTTGGGCCTTTCTCCCCAAGTATAAGGATAGCAAATTTCTTACATTTTAGAAATGACAGGATCTGTGGTTGTGAATCTGTGGTGTTTTAAGATATTTTTTCTTAAGCATGATTATATAGAAATCACTTCACTGGGAAACCTCACAAATTCCCAAACTGTCAAACAACATCCACCAAAATTCAAAATTGAACTGAAAACATAAGACACATAAACAACAAACAGTCTCCACCCCACCCCCATTAAATGAAGTTGACATTGATTTTTCACTGTGATATACTTGGAATTTTTTTTCGAATTGTCATAGTGGATGAAGTTTTAAAGTTAAAAAGAAATTCTCGTCTATCAATTAAGACCAGAGGAAATCAAATAGAAAGCAAAGGCATGGATTATGTTAAAAATGGAAGGGCTGTGAATATAGACATCAAATATGACTGAATGTGAGCTGTTTTATTTCCCTGAGCACTGCAGATACACGAAGCAGCTCTGATTTCTCAAGATTCAATAGACTGAAAAGTCAGTCAAGTGGCTGGAGTTCTATTTCTTTGATGGGGAATTAGGCAAGAAGGCCCTCAGAGCAGGTTTTGCCAATTTTTGAGGGAATGGTTGGAACAGCACTTCTCTAGTCAGGATTCATCATGAGCAGCATAGCTGATGGATGAGGGCAGAAAAGATGGAGTGTGTGGGCAGAGTTAACACCCCAAACACAGCACAGGGGCTGGGGGACAAAGAGGGATGCTCTGGGGGTGCAGCCCTGCCCTTTCTGCCCCTGGGCAGCCCAGTTTCTTTGGTTTGGGGTTGTTTTTTTTTTTAAAGCAGTGCAACTGCTGCAGTGGTCTCCACCAGGCATCGAACAGTAGCATTTTTAATGCATCAATTCCATTGATTTTTCTTATGTTCAACTTGGCTTTCATTGAGAGAAGAACCCCTTTCCTTTTACATTTTCATTTTATTGGTTTCAGTTCAGTTCAGTCCTCAGTTCTGTCCGACTCCTTGTGATCCCATGGACTGCAGCGTGCCAGGCCTCCCTGTCCATCACCAACTCCTCGAGTTTATTCAAACTCATGTCCATTGAGTTGATGTACCATCTAATCCTTTGTCATCCCCTTCTCCTCCCACCTTCAACTTCCCCACCATCAGGGTCATTTCAAATGACTCAGTTCTTTGTACCAGGTGGCCAAAGTTTTGGAGTTTCAGCTTCAGTATCAGTCCTTCCAATGAATATTCAGGACTGATTTCCTTTAGGATGGACTGGTTGGATCTCCTTGCAGTCCACAGGACTCTCAAGAGTCTTCTCCAATACCACAGTTCCAAAGCATCAATTCTTCAGTGCTCAGCTTTCTTTATAGTCCAAATCTCACATCCATACATGGCTACTGAAATAACCATAGCTTTAACTAGATGGACCTTTGTTGGTAAAGTAATGTCTCTGCTTTTTAATATGCTGTCTAGGTTGGTCATAACTTTTCTTCCAAGGAGCAAGTGTCTTTATATTTCATGGCTGTAGTCACCATCTGCAGTGATTTTAGAGCCCCCCAAAATAAAGTCAGTCACTCTTTCCACTGTTTCCCCAACTATTTGACATGAAGTGAGGGGACTGGATGCCATGGTCTTAGTTTTCTGAATGTTGAGTTTTAAGCCAACTTTTTCACTCTCCTCTTTCACTTTCATCAAGAGGCTCTTTAGTTCTTTGCTTTCTGCCATAAGGGTAGTGTCATCTGCATGTCTGAGGATATTGATATTTCTCCCAACAATCTTGATTCCAGCCTGTGCTTCACCCAGTCCAGTGTTTCTCATGAGGTACTCTACATATAAGTTAAATGAGCAGGGTGACAATATACGGCCTTGACATACTCCTTTACCAATTTGGAATCAGTCTGCTATTCCTTGTCCAGTTCTCACTGTTGCTTCTTGAACTGCATTCAGATTTCTCAGGAAGCAGGTCAGGTGGTCTGGTATTCCCATCTCTTTAAGAATTTTTCACAGTTTGCTGTGATCCACACAGTCAAAGGCTTTGGCATAATCAATAAAGCAGATGCTTTTTTCCTGGAACTCTCTTGCTTTCTCGATGATCCAGTGGATCTTGGCAATTTGATCTCTAGTTCCTCTGCCTTTTCTAAATCCAGCTTGAACATCTGGAAGTTCACAGTTCATGTACTGTTGAAGCTTGGCTTGGAGAATTTTGAGCATTACTTTGCTAGTGTGTGAGATGAGTGCAATTGTGCGGTAGTTTGAACATTCTTTGGCATTGTCTTTCTTTGGGATTGGAATGAAAACTGATCCTGTGGCCACTGATCCTATGGATACTACTGAGTTTTCCCAATTTGCTGACATATTGAGTGCAACACTTTCACAGCATCATCTTTTAGGATTTGAAATAGTTCAACTGGAATTCCATCACCTCCACTAGCTTTGTTCATAGTGATGCTTCCCACTTGACTTCGCATTCCAGGATGTCTGGCTCTAGGTGAGTGATCACACCATCATGATTATCTGGGTCATGAAGATCTTTTTCATATAGTTCTTCTGTGTATTCTTGCCACCTCTTCTTAATATCTTCTGCTTATGTTAGGTCCATACCAATTCTGTCCTTTATTGTGTCCACCTTTGCATGAAATGTCCCCTTGGTATCTCTAATTTTCTTGAAGAGATCGCTAGTCTTTCCCATTCTATTGTTTTATTTCTTTGCATTGATCACTGAGGAAGGCTTTCTTATCTCTCCTTGCTTTTCTTTGGAACTCTGCATTCAAATGGGTATATCTTTCCTTTTCTCCTTTGCCTTTTGCTTCTGTTCTTTTCATAGCTATTTGTAAGGCTTCCTCATACAACCATTTTGCCTTTTTGCATTTCTTTTTCTTGGGGATGCTCTTGATCACTGCCTTGTGTACAATGTCATGAATCTCCGTCCATAGTTCTTCAGGCACTCTATCAGATCTAATGCCTTGAATCTATTTGTCACTTCCACTGTATAATTGTAAGGGATTTGATGTAGGTCATATGTGAATGGTCTAGTGGTTTTCGTACTTTCTTCAATCTATTGGTTTACGTAATGTTTAATAAAATGCTGGTTATAACAAGGTCTAGTGACACATGCAGTTTTGTGACCAGATGAAACTGGTAAGCAGTGGTGGATGAAAGGAAAGTCCAGGAGTCCAGCTGGGCTCATTCATGTGTCACAGGCAGTCAGTTCTAAAGAGAAAATAAAACTCAGGCATTTGAGTAGGTAAAGTTTCAGGCAGTTAAGAGAGCTCTTTTTGTAAATGGCATGAACATATGTGTTTACTCATTTATCTTTCATGTATACCATATTCAAATATGGAATAATTTATACAGACGTTATCATGCAGCAGTTTTTCTCGAAGGTTTAGTTTTATTTTGTGTCAGAGTTTCTTCTGCCCCTAACGCTGTCGAGTCTTCTTGCCCTTAATGCCCTGCTGCTTTTAGCATTTCTGCAGTGATGTCTCAGCTAACTTCCCAATCTTTTTTTTTTTCCCCTTTGATTTGTCTAGGGCATGATTCAAAATCTCCCATTAAAGCCAGCTCTAGCCAAGTTCATTTTTATGATCCAGTTTTGTGAAGCACACTTGACTTTTTTCCCCCACACTTCAACAGATTTAAAACACGATAACACCGACTCGATGCACATGAGTCTGAGTGAACTCCGGGAGCTGGTGATGGACAGGGAGGCCTGGCGTGCTGTGATTCATGGGCTCGCGAAGAGTTGGACACAGCTGAGCAACTGAACTGAACTGAAGGGGTTTTGAGGGTAGTGATAACCTACGCACCGTGCAGGTCCGTCAGGGTATTGAGAGGAAGCAACTGCTTCTTTGGTGACAGATGACATCTGAACCCTCCAGTCTACATACAGCATTCTGTTGGCAACTCGATGTTTAGCAAAAGGTTCGGCTTTGCCCCTGGCTTTGTTTGTGCTCAGCCGTCTTCCACGTTAGGCACTGACAACAGAGTTCAGTGGCGGAGCTTCTCACGAATGGTGACGTTAACTATGCAGCTGGCAAACTCATGGCTGCCGCCCGGATGGTACCACGAATACTACCTTGAACTTTACTGTTGTTGTTTAGTCGCTCCGTTGTGTCTGACTCTTTTGCAACCCCGTGGGCTAGCCTGTCCGTGGGATTTCCCAGGCAAGAATACTGGAATGGGTTGCCATTTCCTTCTCCAGGGAATGTTCCTGTCCCAAGTGGATTCTTTACAGCTGAGTCACCTGGAAGCCCAGCTTAAACAATAGCTCAGCAATAAAACAGGGTCCTAGTTCTTCCTCAAGGGATACACATACCAACAATCTGACACATATCTTTGAGCTGTTTGGTAGAAACCAAGACTCCTGCCCAGGTGGAAGATGGTGACTACATGCTGACCACAAGCACACAGACCCCAGGCTGGTTGGAACTAGTAGGCTGATGAATAAGATAACCAAAGCATCACCCCATTACCTCAGTGCTAAGCAATCAGAAGAAAGTCCACAAGCTGCAACACTCAAACCAAATGTTTCCTTTAAAAACCCTTCCCTGGAAACCACTGGAGAGTTCAGCTCTTTTGAGCATTAGCTGCCTATTCTTTAAACTTTGTGGCGGACAAATCGCAATTAGTCTTAGGTACGAACCAGACAGCACTTGGCTTCCTGCAGCAGTAAACATGTGAAGCCCAGAGGTTGTAATTTCAGAGTGACTGACTGGCTCTGTATCAAGTCTAAACGCCCAGATGGAAAGGGAAAAGCAGTGTCCATCGGAGCGCAGGTGATGCTCACGGTGCCTGTTTTTTTTCCTCCTGATTTTAGGAAAGTATTTCTAGAGAAAAGCCAATAATTTATGCTTTGCTGCTGACTTCAACAGTTTTCTGCATGCCTATCAAATGTAAACGTGTATTGTAGGGACAGGCTGGGGCTTTCAGGCCATGGCAAGATGTCTGGGTGCACAAGATGAATGAGATAAGAACACTGCCTGGGAGGAGCTCACATTCTAGTGATGCAGACAAACACGCCCAAACTCACGTGGAGATACGTATGGGAGTGGAGGAATAAGCTCTTGACTGGGGTGAACAGAAGGAGGAGGTGACCTCTGAACCTTGAAGATAAGCAAGCACTTGTCAGGCAGATAGATGCTCTGAGATGGCAGAGTCTGCAGCCCAGATGCCCAGCATCTTTGGAATATATAATAATGGCTATCTTCGGGAAAGTAGAAATACACACAGAGATCTTTAAACAAGTAACCTCTTAGGATTAGTACAGTAATACTTGCTATGAAGGCAAAGCGGTTACAGATGAGAGCTGTAGAGGGATTCTAGGCAATGGAGAGTCATTACAGGTTTCCGTGCAGTTCTCTGAAGTGTGTGTGTGTGTGTGTGTGTGTGTGTGTGAGAGAGAGAGAGAGACAGAGAGAGAGAGGTTTGAAGAGAGATCTATGTGGCAATGTGCAAGAAACACTTGGGCAGGGACTGGAAGAGTCTGAAAACAGAGATACCCATTAGGAACCGGAAACAGTGTAGGCAAAGGAGGTAAGTTGTGAACTTCAGAACTGACAAAGGAAAGAGAGAATAAAAATATAAATTTAGTTATTTCCCAGAGGGATCTGACCAGAGATTTATTCATTCATTGACCAAACAATCAATCATTCATTTAATATTTATTAAACACACTCTATTTTCAAAGCATTGTTCTTTCAAGAAATAGAAAGAGGAGGATTGCGTTTGAGAGTTCAGTAGGGAAATCAGGCATTATACTCTACTAGTTGGGGTTCCCCAGAGAAACAGAATCAGTAAGATATATATTTATAGTGACTGTGTGATGGTGGTGACTTAGTTGCTAAGTTGTGACTGACTCTTTCGGTACCATGGACTGTAGCCAGCACCATGGACTGTAGCCAGCACCATGGACTGTAGCCCACCAGGCTCCCCTGTCCATGGAATTTCCCAGGCAAGAATACTGGAGTGGGTTGCCATTTCCTTCTCCAGGGTGTGTGTTTATAGTCTATTTCTTATGATGTGTATGTATATCTATCTATCCACCTAGAGATAGCGATTTATTTTAAGGAATTGGCTCACATAATTGTGGGTTCTGGCAATTCTGAAGTCTGTAGGACAGGCCAGTAGCTTGGAGACCAAGAAAAGCCTGATGTTGCATCTTGAGTTAGGAGACCTCAGTTTTTTCTCTTAAGATCTTCAACTGATTAGACGAGACCCACCTATGTTATGGAGGGTGATCTGCCTTATTTGAAGTCCACTGATCTAAAGGCTCATCTTGTCTAAAAATGCTTTTGTAGCAATATCTTGACTGGTTTTGCCCTAAAATCTAGGTACCATGGCCTAGATGAGTTTACAGATAAGATTAATCATCACACACAAAAATAGCTGAGAGAAACCTGTGTGTGTGTAAGAAACTGTATTTGAGCTTAGCTTGGAAGAAAGGGATGAGGATGAATGTTTGAAATGGAAGACACAGAATGAAAATAAAGATGGAAATGAGGAAAAAGCAGGATGTGTATAGAGAATTATAGTTTCCTTTGATTAATGTGGTGTGTGAGGAAGGGAGTGATGGGACTTAAACTCGAATTTTTAATTTGAACTTCGTGTCCCATGAAGACTGAGGTGGAGGGGCTCCAGTCAAGCTTTTTGCTCAAAGGATTGTGTTTTTGGGGTCAGTATGGAGTTCAAGCTGACAGCAAGGCCTGGTCAAGCCGCCTTAGAGTCAGGTGGCTTCCACGGGGGCAACTGATGCACCTTCTTGCTGTATGACCATCCAGAATACGATTCTCTTGGAAGGTGGGTATGAAGAAGTCCCAGACTATCATTTAGGGTTTCAAGGTCATCAAAGAACATGATTGCTGGAACATTGCTTACAATTGTTTCATAAAAAGATATCACCCATTTTAAACAGAGGGCATAGATGAAAAAAAGAACCTGTGGGTGAGATGTAGCTGTTCAAAAGTAATTAAGATGGGAAATCAATTCTATTGTACTGCCTGAGTTCTTTCTTTAAATTCTTGATGAACTTGTTGAAAAAAATTCATAACACTGGTTTCACGCCTGAGAAGGACTGATACATTATTTTCCATGACTTACTCTTTTGTACTAATAATTCTTTACTTACAAAGATTTTATGGTTGCTGATTAACTTATTTGAGTTAAGGCCTTTGGTTAATTGTAACCCTCTCAGTTCAGACATTTCTTATATGGCTTAAGCCAAGTGCAGAATTTCCCTCTTTTTGTGTTTTTGATTAATTTTTTTATGTTTTTAAGGACATTGAGTTGTGGTCCATTTTCTATTATGTTGATCCTTGGATTAGCCTAAAGGAACCCAGACATTTGATTTTGCTTCTTTGGAACAAAATATCCCCAGGCTTTGCGGAAAGTATGGGTGTGTATTACTAGGGTCTTCATGGCAAGGGCTTAGTCCCTCCCATCCATCCATCCACAAAGTGTCTCTCTGTAGGACCTTGTAAGAGAGATATTCCATCTAGCAAACTTGCTATTTTTCTTTCTTAGGATAATGAGTAGGTTATATTAATCTGGTTTCTAGGAATCTAAATCTTAGATCCCCCAGCAGCCTGCCTGGGACCATATTGCTAAGGCTTTGGACATTGGAGCCAGGCTTTCCGGGTTAGAATCTGGCTTTGTTACCTGTCCTGTGTGCTTCTGTGAGCTACTTAACCATTTTGCCCCCATTTCACACCTGCAGAGTGAGGATGGGAATACAGCATTATTGCTGTGAGGACTGGAGGATTTAATGATACTCAGAGTTTAAACAGTGCCTCTCATGTGACACATGCTCCGTAAGTGCTAAGTCTTGTCATCTCAGGTGAGAACTGGGTGGGTGTGCTGAGTTGTTCAGAAGAATCTTGTACCATTAACAAGTCTTGGATGACTGTTTTTGGCTACATAAATGGAACTTTACTTCTCTGGGACAATCACTAACCCTAAGCACAGCTGTCCATGGATAAAGCTGTAATTTTCTCTTTCCTAGGTCCTTTCTCTTTTTAGATACCTAGTTATTGTTCCACCTGGAAAGACTCATTAGAGAAGCAACATGTAGTTAGTTTTTAAATGATGGAAGAGGATGGGATTGCCCCCCGACTGGGTCAGCTGTCACCTGTACAATGATTATGAGATGAGTAGGAAGGTGCAGGAAAAATTAGGGTTTCTCTCTGGCCAGAGTGGAGACTTTTTTCTGTGTACATAAACATCCTTACAGACATAGTGGTCTTTAAAACTGATGCAGTGACATTTACGTGTTGATAAGTAAAATCACTTTTACGTATTATTGTATTATCTCCTGACTTTTGTGGCCAGACTGGTAACTTATCGGGGATATTGTTCAGCATGCATTATACAAGGTCTGTAACTCTGGTGATGCGATCAGAAAACATGTGACAATTTGTCTTCTTGTCATGCTGGTAATCTGGAAATCATATGTACCATGATAGGCAAAATGGGCAGTAATTATGTTTCATAAGGAAAATACAGGTTTTAAAACTGTCTAGTAATAGTGAAAATCTCATTGTAACTGCGTCTCCTATGTCTTATACGACTAGAAAAGCAAAGAGGAGGAAATGCATCTGCAGCTCCTATCCCTAAGAACCAGAACAATCAGAAAAACAAAGAGACATTCCTATTTAATTGGTTTCTTTTTATGTACCCTCTTGGTGTTTCAGGAATCCCATTTTCTTTTTATTGGCATCTTAGCTGCTCTGTTTATGTGCCCCAAAGCTAGTGATTTTTTAAAAAACTTTCTATTTCTTTTCCTCAAAGCCTTTACGTAACTGCTGATCCTCTTTCCACTGTTATCCCCGACAGATGATTTGTTAGTTTCATTTCCTCTTCTGATCAAAACTCCTTTGTCTGGATGACTCCAAATTACTCACATCTAATCTTGCTGATTCCCTGAATGACATTTCCATGAAGTTATCAGCAGGCGGTGCGCTGTATGATGAAAAACATTAAAACGTGAAGCCTGTTTTGACAGCAAGATTCTTCCCTGGGCAATGCTAAGCAGTGTCTATGTCTGACCGGTGAATCATGATGAGAATCACAGGACTTAACAGCAGTAGTAAAACCTCGTGATAAAGCACCTTGTTTTCCCACCATTTGGATAACACAGTGGGTCCAATCTGCTCCCTCGAGACCAGAGTGTAATATCATGACTGCATCTCTTTAATACGATCCACACCCTTGTGGCTCTCATTTTCCAGCAGACAAATGAGTGCCTACTCGATGTGCAGCATTCTAGTATCATGAGTGGGTCCTCCTCCTTTTCTTAATTTTATTTTTTATTGACATATTATGGTTGATTTCTGATGTATTAGTTTCAGGTGTACAGCAAAGTGATTCAGCCACACACACACACACCACACATACACACACACATATATACACACACACACACATATATATACACACATGTATGTGTATATAGGCTTCCCTGGTGGCTCAGTGGTAAAGAATCTGCTGGCCAATGCAGGAAATGAGGGTTCAGTCCCTGGGTCGGGAAGATGCCCTGGAAGAAGAAATGACAACCTGCTCCAGTATTGTTGTTGTTCTGTCACCCAGTTGTGTCCGACCCTGTGACCCCCATGAACTACAGCACACCAGGCCTCCCTGTCCCTCCCCATCTCCCGGAGTTTGCCCAAGTTCATGTCCATTGCATCGGTGATGCCATCCAACCATCTCATCCTCTGACGCCCTCTTCTCCTTTTGCCCTCAATCTTTCCCAGCATCAGGGACTTTACCAATGAGTCAGCTGTTCGCATCAGATGACCAAAATACTGGTATACTCCAGTATTCTTGCCTGAAAAATCCCACGGACAGAGGAGCCTGGCGGGCTACAGTTCATGGGGTCACAAAGAGTCGGACACGACTAAGCGTGAGCATGAGTGTGTGCGTGTGCACGCACGTGTGCGTATATTCTTTTTCAGATTCTTTTTCCTTACAGGTTATTACAAAATGCTGTCTATAGTTCTCTGTGCTGTACAGTTGGTCCTTGTTATTTATCTATTTTATATACAGTCGTGTGTATATATATGTTAACAGGAGTGGGTTCTTCTGTTTTTGAATTTATGAAACATTTTCTTTTCACGACTCCGAGAACACCTTTGGCTCATCCTCATAGCGGTTTAAGAGGTTAAGAGCTTCAGTAATGAAGAGAAACCTGAGAACCAACTGCTCATTCCAGAACCGTGTAGGCAGCCCCTGTCTGCATCTCATCCAGTGGCCACACTGTGAGATGGGGGCATGTGGATAAATAAGATCTGGGCTTCACAGTCCATGTCTTGGTGAAAGGATGGTGGGGAGAGGAGAGGTGAACCAACGTGTACAGAGTGACATGCAAGACCCCTCACAGACGTACTTCTTAAATCGTGTCAACAGCGTTGGTAGACCTGGTGCTCCCTCTGTTTTACATGGAAGAGACCGGTTCTCAGAGCAGTTGAGTAGCTTCCTCAGGGTCCCAGGGCCAGTGTGAGCTGGAGCAGTGGTTTCCACCAGGGCTGTCCTCCTTCCCATCTGTGCTCTGTCTGCCCTTTGCACGGGCCACTCACAGGCAGAAGGAAAAATCAGCAGGGCAGTGATTATAGGAGTTCATGGTCGTGTGTCTTCATGGTCAAGGAAGTCATCATGCAAAGAGTTCCAAAAACCTAAAGGTGAAACTGATGATCTATCAAAAGGGAGAGCAAATGTCTTCCTTGAGGTGGTGAAGTATACTGAAAAACTAGAAAAATACCTGTGCTAGATTAAAGCTCACTGCCTCAGATTGCTTTCTCTACAGCCTGCCTCTTCTAACGTGCTCTGTCTGCTATCAGCAGCTCTTCAGGTGCCAGGACACGGAGTTATATGGAAATTCCCTGTCACTGCAGCTACTTCAGTGTTTAGATTTTTAGGCAAAGATTCTTTCCTGTGGTCATTTTTACAGGCATAACTTATGGGAGAATACCAATCGTGAAATAGAAGCTGTTTTAAAATGAAAATGCATCTGATAGATGCTGTAGAATCTAGTCCTAGGATGGTGTAGCAATCTGAAACAGGCTTTGAGACAGAGAACATAAATATTCATCCATATCCAGTTCATTTGTCTTGTGCCTTCTGCTTCCATTACTCATCTGAAAAGACTGTGTGCATGTGTGTCTGTGTGTATATATATGTCTGAGAGAAAGTAATTTTTCTTGAGAGTATTTTAAGTTTAATATTGCAGAAGGTGTACCAGCTGTATGAAAAAAAGGCCCCAGTTCCAGTAGACTGGAGCTGGTGTCAGTGGGCTTAAGGCTCCTACGTGAGCTCTGCCCCTTTGGACACAGAGTAGCTGATGGTTCCGGCCTCTGCCATTTGACAGTCGTTCCCATTGGGCAAATCCAAGATCCTGCTCTTGCACCATGGCTGGCCTGTTTTTATAGAGTTTTCCTGAGACATGGCCGCACTAACTGGTTGACATGCTGTTCATGGCCGCTCTCATGCTACAGTGACAACTGATTAGTTGAGACCCTGTGGTCCAGAAAGTAGAAGATGTTTACTGCCTGACCTTCAGGGAAAAGTTTTCTGGCTCTAGTCGGGAGCACCCAGCCTTTATCTATGTTTACTGGACTTAGTCCTAAAATACATTGCATTGCACTAGAGCTTTACAAAACCAACATTGCATTAATGAAACTTAAGCAATATTTTGAAATACATCAAAGTCCTTTGGATATAGAAGACTAGGAATGGAATAGTCACAGTTTCTGGATTTTCTCTTGCCCCGAATTTGCATCCATAGGCTTCCAAATTGTATTCTCTTTCACAGACACTCTGTTGGTCTCAGTTTTTAAATCTGAAATCTTTCACAGGATGCCGTGCACAAAAAATGTGATACCTGGCAACATAGAATGGGATTAAATTTTTAGTCTGTGGTTTTAATACTCTGTGAATTTTCCTGTTTCTTTCCCTCCTGTTTCACTGGGTAGCCTTCAGATGTACATCATCCACTGGAACTCATCCTTTACATTTTAGTTTGTCAATTTCCTGAATTTAACACTCTCATCACCATTATCTGCAAGCTGCAAAATATAAAAATCCTGTTGTGAAAATGGTCAAGAATCTCCATAAGCTCCAGTGTTGACTTCTCGGCACTGGAATAACAGATATTTCCTATGGTAATGTAAAAGAAAAGGAAAACCACCAATTCTTTTAGACTTCTAGGTATAGATCTTTACAGAAAATCTACAGATTTGTTTTATAGGAACAGAGGAAACTTCAATGTTTCCTCTGTTCATTTTTAAATTTTCCGTATCTTTAGGCTTTATTTTCCTCTGTTCATTTTTAAATTTTCCATATCTTTAGGCTTAGTTTTCCATATCTTTAGGCTTTATTTCCTCTGATCATTTTTAAATTTTCCATATCTTTAGGCTTTATTACAGCTTTGCATGACACAGTTGTTCAAAAGACATTTTATGAAGCTGGATAATTTTTTCGTCTAGTGATGTTGTGTTAGTGGCTCAGTTGTGTCCAGCCCCATGGACTGTCGCCCACCAGGCTCCTTGTCCATGTTATTCTCCAGGCAAGAATACTAGTGGTGGAGGTGGTTTGGTCACTAAGTCATGTCTGACTCTTGCGACCCATTGACTATATAGCCTGCCAGGCTCCTCTGTCCATAGGATTCTCCAGGCAAGAACATTGGAGTGGGTTACTGTTTCCTTCTCCAGGGGATCTTCTCATCCAGGGACTGAACCTGGGTCTCCTGCGTTACAGGCAGATTCTTTACCATCCGAGCCACCAGTATTAATATGACAGGAACAGCATAGAGAGGTTCTGAAGTCCGTTTTAAGATGAAAACTCATATGCCAGCAGGAAAGAAGTCAGTAACAATCTGGATAATTTAATGAAAACAACCTCCCAGTTTTAATTACAGCATCACAAATGTGCAGATATAATAATTATGTTACCTGGACGTATATTTTCCAAAGGAATCCATAAAATAAATTCAAACGCAAGCAGATGGCTATCATGAGTAGTAGCATTTCTCCGTAGGAACAATACAATTGCATACATTTTTATAAAAAAAAGATGAATAAAAACATCCCAAGCTACAATATAGCATTTAAGTATTTTCTGCATGTCTTGTTTAAAAGCCTTTTCCTTATTATTATTTTTTTGCCCAAAGGGTTAGAGAGATGTAAACCTATGAAGATACTAGATTAGCTTGTTTAATTCCAGTATCTCTAGCCTTCTCTAGATGGCGGTCAAGTCACAGGGTTTTTTCAGTCTGCTTCTGTTGAGAGCCTACAGGAAGAACACAGCAGATTTCTTTTGTTGTTTGTCACAGTCCTCAAACAATGGTGATGAGACTATTAAAGTCGGGCAGCTGACATAATTGACATGAGAGGATGAATATAGCAAAGGATGCCTGTCTTAAGGCTGCACACGGAAACCAGAAAGCAAGGGACATAAAACAAGAAGGGAAGAGACTCAAGGGAAATGGGCCTGGACTAACTCATATCCAGTTATTACGTGTGTGTGTGTGTGTGTGCGTGCATGAGTGCGCACATGCGTGTGTGTACAGCATCCTCTTTGAAGATCTCAGATTTAAAAACAGGCCAGTTGAGCTTCCGTGGAAGAGAATGCACATTTGGAAGCCTATGGATGCAAATCTGGGGCAAGAGAAATATCAGAAAGCGTGACTCCTAGGCTGCAACATCCAAAGGACTGACTTACTGTAAAATTTGATTACAGCAAAGTGTCACTGATGCACTGGTTTTGGAAAGCTCTCGTGAAAGACAGCGTATTTTCAGATTGAGGCTGGGTGACCTTGGATGATGTCCGTACCTGGCACTCCTTAATAGTGAAAAGAGTCAGTGGTCTAGGACGAGAATACTTACTCGCTCATTTTAAATGGCTGATTGTGAATCCTGAGGAAAAGTGTTTGTGTAACATGTATTCAACATGCAACAGATATTTTTGACTGCTTCCTGTGCACCAAGCCCTCTGTTCAGAGACCGGGATTTAGATGGGTGTTGGTCCCTACCCCAGTGGCTCCATGAATGGATACTCTGCTAGGACAGATACAACTGGATGACGTGGGACCCCTGTCTCATGCTTCTAGCATAGGATTGAGAAGAGCTGATAAGATATGGTTAGATTTTCCATGAAGGTCTTTGTCCAGCGCTGGGATTTAATAAAATAGCAATGAAAACATCAACAAACCCACATTCATTTATTGTATATCTAAATAGACTGTGTTTTAAGTAACTTCATCTATATGTATTACATGAATCTGGCAAGGCGGGTATTAGTGCCTTTATCCAGGGATCGAACTCAGATCTCCTGCATTGCAGGTGGATTCTTTACCAACTGTCAGTCTTTACCCCGGGAAGCCTTCCAGATGGTGAAGCTCAGAGAAGGAAGATGTCCTTCCTAGGGGCACACCGCAGAGCACACAGATTCCAGCCAGGGTCCTTGCGTCTCCAGCAGGGGCGCTCTTCTACCACACCCAGCTGCCCGCACTGGGGGCTTCCCTGTGTGTGTGGTGTGTGCACTTCTTCCACCTGAGACGGATCCACCCATACAGAAGTGTTGGGGACAGCACGCACGGCCTTTCCTGGATCAGTCTGTGTTGGGACGACTCAAGGGAACTCAGTGCTGATGCTCCAGGGCTTACTGTCTGCTGACATGTTGTCAGGATCAGGAAGGGAGGCGTTTTGGCATCAAGAATATTTTTCATATCCCCTAACAGGTGCTGTGGTGACTCCTACTCCTCTGGTCCTGATGCAACTTGAAATGTGGCTCAAAGGAAAGAAGAAACACCGCCTTTGGCACTTGGTGTCTGAAAGTGAGTGTCCAAATGTAGGGACAGTGGCCGGGGAGGTGGACAGGCTCTTGTGGTTTCTGTGACCATAAAGACAGGATAAGTCTGCTCTGCAGCAGCCCTGTTGTAAGACTCAGTGTGAGCAAAGATGTTGTTCAGTCACTCAGTCATGTCCGACTCTTTGTGACCCAATGGACTGCAGTGTGCCAGGCTTCCCTGTCTTTCACCATCTCCTGGAGCCTGCTCAAATTCATGTCCATTGAGTCAGTGATGCCATCCAACCACCTCATCCTCTGACTTCCCCTTTTCCTCCTGCCTTCAATCTCTCCCAGCATCAGGGTCTTTTCCAGTGATTCAGTTTTTTGCATCAGATGGCCAAAGTATTGGAGCTGGAGCTTCAGCATCCGTCCTTCCAGTGAACATTCAGGGTTGATTTCCTTTAGGACTGACTGGTGAGTAAAGTGGTGGGTGTGTTGGTATCCCAGGACTACTGTAACAAAGTACCACAAACTGGGTAGTTTAAACAGCAGAAATGTATTGTCTCCAAGTTCTGGAAGTTAGAAGTCCAAAATCAAAATGCTGGAGGGACCACACTCCACTGAACGGGGCAGGAGGTCCTTCCCTGCCCCTTTCCGGCTCTGGAGAAACTGGGCCAGTGTCCTGCCAGTAGCCCTGTGCTCCTGTCTTGCAGCTGCCTCAGTGCAGCCCTGGCCTCAGCCTCAGGTAGCTCCCTTCCTGCGTCTCTGTCTTCTTGTGAAGACACCTGTTATACTGGGTTAGGGGGCACCCTAGTCCAGTATGACCACAATTTACAATCCAGTATAATCCAGCTCAGTGGAATCATACTTGTGATCTCCCAGTTTCCAAACAAGGTCATATTCTGAGGTACTGGGAGCTTAAAGATTCTAGCATGACATTTTTTAGTGAAAGATGTTTTTCTCCCATAACTATATGTAAAGCAAAGAACAGATTCTAGCACTAACTCTGTCACTAACTAGCCATGTATCTAGCATTTCCATCTCCCTGGACATTGGTTTGCTCATCTATAAAGTGTGGGAGCTGGAAAAGTTGACTTGTAAGGTCTTATTCTATTAGCCTGAGAATCAAGGGGCTGGGGCGTGGCCTCTGGGCATGCACCTCTGGCGCCTGGACATTGCTGTCAGGACAGGGTATGTGGCTCAACCAGGCTGGACACCATGCAGCTCTCTTCCTGATCCGACCCTGGTCTCCTTCTTCAGTCAGTTGATAGGCTTTGAGGATCCTCAGGATCTGAGATTTCATTTATTTTACCTCTGTGCTGTCTGTAGTGATACAACAAAGAAAATGGTATGAGGGAGGAGGGAGAGATTTATAAACCAGAAACCAGAGAACTAAAGGAAAAAACAGAGACAGTGATCACAGCTCCAATAGGTTAACCATGATAGGCTCCAAGTCTATTGCTGGTGGAAGGGGACAAGCAAAATTATTGCCTCAGTTCTAAGTGCAGATTGTATTGGACCAGTCTTTTCCAGCAGATTATTTCGTTACATTGAAGTGGATGTGTTTATGAGCAGGTTCAGAGCAAATGAATTCACAGAGAAAGTTGCTGGTGGCCTGAGTTGCAGATCATTTCCTTTAGAATTGCTTCATTCAGTGCATCCAGCTGCCCAAGTGACCATGCCTTCACTCCTCTACCTGTGAAGGTCACTCAGATGGGATGCAGGGACCTCTCTTCCCTCTCTAAGTAACTGCAGTGCTGTGCTTGTGAGCTCAGGAGTGATCAACAGTGTCATTCAACATACAGATGGCCAATAGGCACATAACAAGATGCTCAACATCACTATTAGAGAAATGCAAATCAAAACCACAATGAGATGTTATGTGCCTATTGGCCATCTGTATGTTGAATGACACTTTAGAAAGATGGTAACAATAACCCTGTGTACGAGACAGCAAAAGAGACACTGATGTATAGATCAGTCTTATGGACTCTGTGGGAGAGGGAGAGGGTGGGGAGATTTGGGAGAATAGCATTGAAACATGTATAATATCATGTATGAAACGAGTCGCCAGTCCAGGTTCGATGCACGGTACTGGATGCTTGGGGCTGGTGCACTGGGACGACCCAGAGGGAGGGTAGGGGAGGGAGGAGGGAGGTGGGTTCAGGATGGGGAACGCGGGTATACCTGTGGCGGATTCATTTCGATATTTGGCGAATACAAATAGCAAGTGCTTGAGATGGTATGGAAAAAGGGAACTGTACACTGTTCATAGGAATGTAAATTGGTGCAGCCACTATGAAGAACAGTATGGAGATTTTTAAAAAGCTAAAAATAAAGTAGCCATATGATGCAGCAATCCCACTCCTGGGCATATATCTGGAGAAAACTCTAATTCAAAATGATACATGCATTCCACCCTTCATAACAGCACTATTCACAGTAGCCCAGACATTAAAGCAACCTAAATGTCCATCGACAGATGAATGGATAAAGAAGATGTGATATTGATACGTATATACAACAGAATACTAGTCAGCCATAAAAAAGAAAGGAATAATGCCATTTGCAGCAACATGAATAGACCTAGAGATTATGATACTATTTTAAGTGAAGCAAGTCAGACAGAGAAAGACAACTATCACACAATATCACTCATATGTAGACTCTAAAAAAATGATACAAAGGCACTTATTTATAAAACAGAAATAGACTCACAGACTTAGAAAATAAACTTATCTATTATGGGTTTAATAGATACAAACTATATAAAATAAGTAAGCAGCAAGGATTTACTATAGAGCAAAGGGAACTATACTCAATATCCTATAATAACCTATAATAGAAAATAATGTGAAAAAAGTATATAATTGAATCACTTTGCTGTACACCTAAAACTAATACAATATTGTAATTGACTATACCCTGAATACAAATATGATTTCACAAACAAATTTTAAAGAACATTTTATAATAACAACTATCCATCCTCTTTTTCAGAAGTAGCATTATTGGGTTATATTTTGTGTACATTAAAATTCACCCATTTAAAATGTGTATTCCAATGGTTTTCAGTGCTTTCACAATATGGCATATTAATGTTCACAGTATATGTGACCCACATCACACTAGATAACTCTCATACTGGATAGCTATAACAGTCTGATTTTAGAACATTTTATTAACTCTTAAACTAGCGGTCACTCCCAGTTTCTGCTAACACTTCCACTCCCTGCCTTTGACGATCACTAGTCTACTTTCTGTCTTTACAAATTTCATATGCTGATAATTGCATGAAAATGAACTCATACAATATGTGATCTTTATGACTGGCTTTTTTCATTCAACAGAATAATTTAAAGGTTTATCATGATTTAGCAGGTACCAGTGATTTAGAACAGGCAGAGGAACCAGAGATCAAATCGCCAACACAGTTGTATCATCAAAAAAACAAGAGAGTTCCAGAAAAACATCGATTTCTGCTTTACTGACTATGCCAAAGCCTTTGACTGTGTGGATCACAATAAACTGTGGAAAATTCTGAAAGACATGGGAATACCAGGCCACTTGACCTGCTTCTTGAGAAACCTATATGCAGGTCAGGAAGCAAGAGTTAGAACTGGATATGGAACAACAGATTGGTTCTAAATCTGGAAAGGACTATATCAAAGCTGTATATTGTCACCCTGCTTATTTAACTTATCTGCAGAGTACATCATGAGAAATGCTGAGCTGGATGAAACACAAGCTGGAATCAAGATTGTCGGGAGAAATATCAATAACCTCAGATATGGAAGAAAGTGAAGAAGTACTAAAGAGCCTCTTGATGAAAGTGAAAGAGGAGAGTGAAAAAGTTGGCTTAAAACTCAACATTCAGAAAACTAAGATCATGGCATCTGTCTCATCACTTCATGTCAAATAGATGGGGCAACAGTGGAAACAGTGACAGATTTTATTTTTGGGGCTCCAAAATCACTGCAGATGGTGATTGCAGCCATGAAATTAAAAGACACTTGCTCCTTGGAATAAAAGTTATGACCAATCTGCTATTGCTACTGCTAAGTCACTTCAGTCATGTCCGACTCTGTGCGATCCCATAGATGGCAGCCCACCAGGCTCCCTCGTCCCTGGGATTCTCCAGGCAAGAACACTGGAGTGGGTTGCCATTTCCTTCTCCAATGCAGGAAAGTGAAAAGTAAAAGTGAAGTCGCTCAGTCGTGTCTGACTCTTAGCGACCCCATAGACTGCAGCCTACCAGGCTCCTCCATCCATGGGATTTTCCAGGCAAGAGTACTGGAGTGGGGTGCCATTGCCTTCTCCGATGACCAATCTAGACAGCATATTAAAAAGAAGAGACATTACTTTGCCAACAAGGGTCCGTCTAGTCAAAGCTATGGTTTTTCCAGTGGTCATGTATGGATGTGAGTGTTGGACTTTAAAGAAAGCTGAGCACTGAACAACTGATGCTTTTGGACTGTGGTGTTGGAGAAGACTGTTGAGAGTCCCTTGGACTGCAAGGAGATCCAACCAGTCCATCCTAAAGGAAATCAGTCCTGAATATTCATTGAAAGGACTGATGCTGAAGCTGAAACTCCATACTTTGGCCACCTGATGTGAAGAACTGACTCATTTGAAAAGACCTGGATGCTGGGAAAGATTGAAGGCAGGAGAAGGGGACGACAGAGGGTGAGATGGTTGGATGGCATCACCGACCAAATGGATGTGAGTCTGAGTGAACTCCAGGAGTTGGTGATGGGCAGGGAGGTCTGGCGTGCTGCTGTCCATGGGGTCACAAAGAGTTCCGATACGACTGAGGGACTGAACTGAACTGAATGATTTAGCTTCTTTTTGTTGCTGAATGATATTGCATGGCCTGGATCCATCACAGTTTATTCTTTAACTCTCAAACTAGCGGTCACTCCCAGTTTCTGCCAACACTTTCACTCCCTGCCTTTGACGATCACTAATCTACTTTCTGCTTTACAAATTTCACATGCTGATAATTGCATGAAAATGAACTCATACAACATGTGATCTTTATGACTGGCTTTTTTCATTCAACAGAATAATTGACCTTCACCAGTGTTCCTTCACCAGTAGAGGAACACATGGGTTGTTTTCACTTTTTAGTTTCTATGAACAGTGCTGTTGTGAACATTAGAAATGATTTTTTATGTGGATTTGTGTTTTCTTTTCTCTTGGGTTTACAAGCAGGAGTGGAATTCTGAGTCCTGTGGAAGCTATATGTTTAACAGATGGAGAAATGGTCAAATTTTCCAAAGTGGCTGCACCATTTAAAACATCTGCCAGCAATATATGAGGGCTACAATTTCTCCTAATCTTTGCATATGCTTGTTATATTTTTTTTCATCCTTTTAATGATAGCCATTCTAGTGGATGTGAGATGGCATCTCACTGTGCTATTCTTTGGTATTTCCCTAATCATTACTGAGGTTGGGCACGTTTTTCTTCTGCTTATTGATCATCTGGAAGAAGGTCTATTTAGATTCTTTACCCATTTTTAAATTGGGTTGTCTTTTTGTTATTGACTTGTAAGTTTTCTTTGTTTTATTCCAAACACAAATTCCTTATAAGACCTGTCTAACAAATGTTTTCTCCCATTTTGTGAGTTGTTATTTCACTTTCTTGATGGTATTGTTTACCGCACAAAAGATTTTAATTTTCGCGTAGTCTGATTTCTCTCTTTTTCTCTTGTCCCTGTGCTTTGCTCAAGGAACCGTTGTCTAAGTCAGGGTCACAAAGATTTGCTCTTATGTTCTCTTCTAAGAGTTTTACAGATTTGGCTCTAACACTTCTACCTGCGGTCCATGCTGAGTTAGTTTTGTCTGGTGAGAGGCAGGGCTCCATTTTCATCATTCATATGTGGATGTCCAGTTATCCCACTACAGTTTGTTGCAGAGGCTGCTCTTTTCCCATTGAGTGGTTTCAGCATACTTGTCAAAATTCAACAGACACAACTGCTTTTTACATTTTATAGTACCTTGAAATTTTTTCATATTTAAACTGTTTCAGTAATTATGCATGCATATATTTGCATTATGGTTTTTAATTTAATAACATACATATTTTCCAGATTTCTACAGAGAATTTCAACGTTTATACGCCATCATTTTGAGGTATGGTATTTTACCAAACTGTTTCACTGTATTTTGACACATCCATTGCCACATTAACTTGGGGGAAAAAATGAATGAAATTTTGATTGAGTTTGGAATAAAAATTTTGAGTATCAGCATCTTTTGACTTAGACATGCAGGGAATAATAATATTTTCTGTAATCAAGGGAACTGCAGAAATGGAGGAATTTCTAAAAAACCTCACCAGAGAAAGAATGAGATGTAGAAACTTGCCAAATCCAGCAAGCGTGAAGCAAACATTCAACAATACCCATGAAGACTCTTCTCACTCTCTCCTCCATGTCTTCTCAAAATACTAGGAAGATGCTGATGCCAAAGTTAGCAGACTAAGGTAAGAATTGGTGAGAAACCCATTTTGATTGTTACATAGAATTAGAAAATCCAGTTTAAAATAGAATCATGATTGGAGTTTTTGTTGTGAGGATGGTACTTAAGGTAGATCCAAGAGTCATGAGAATTCCTAAGTTTTTATTCCAGGTAAGTGAGAGGAGAAGAAATTATGCAAGTTCACTTTAACCAGATTGTGTCTTATAAAGTTAACATTTCCTTTTGTTTCAATGGATAGGAGAGGAAATTATAGAAAAGTAATAGGATCTAAACTTAAGTAAAATTATTAGGCTTTTTTTTTTTCTTTTCTTTTTTCTATTTTTAGGAGTTTCTCTTTGTGTTGGGCAAATTACCTAGACAAATCTTTAGCAAAAATAAAATGAGAACTAATCTATTAGGCAGTGAAGGATCTATAGGTTATTCAGGAAAGAACTTCTTCTGTAAGTCATTTGGGAATAAAACCATTTTACAGTGGCTATGAACTAATAAGGTGAGGAGGCATCGAGGGTAAGATGAGCTGAGAACAAGTGTGAGCAGAACATACAAGAAGGTGCATGGAGGACTGGCAGGAAAGTAGGCAGGATGGAAAGTCAAGAAAATGAAATAAACCTAAACATCATTTGCATTGTTTGCATTGAAAATGCTAAGTTCTGATTTTTTTTTTTAATGTTTCTCTTTTGGCAAGTTAAAAAAATTTTTTTTTAAAACTAAGAAGTTGTTGAAAGAGAGCTTCACTGGTAAGCAACACAGAAATTGTACAGGAACCCACACGTTTTGTTTTAGAATTATGTTTCTGTTTATAATTTTACAGACTGTCCATAAGTTTTGAGTGGTATGTGACATTCTTAAGTCTCTTTGAAGGTGTGTTAACTTTATCTCTTGCTCTAAAGCAAGTTATCCCTGACTTCTGTGATTTTAGAACCACTATATCACGTCATCCATGATGTTGTGGGTCAGTAACTCTGGAAGGGCTGGCTGGATGATTCGTCTCTGCTTAGTTTGGCAGCAGCTGGGCCTGCAGGATCCACTCAAATCTGATTTCTCCGTTCGCATCAGGTGCCTGGTGCTGCCTGGCCTCTCTCTCTCTCCAGCATCGCATCCTCTGGGTCTTCTGTGTGCGGTGGGAGCCTCTCATGGACCATATTCTCAGGGCTCCAGCACTCCGGTGCTTGCATTGCTTGTCCAGGCCGAGCCTGGAGCTCGTCCCTAGCGTCCTGCTGGTAAAAGCAGCCGTGGTCCAGTTTAGATCCGTGGGGAGGGGAGAGAAAACCCACTTCCCCATGGAAGGAGGATCAAAGGCTTTACAGCTTTCTTCAGTCCTCCATGACCAGCTTATTTTATTTTACTTTTTTTTTTTAGCAGTTTTAGCTTCTGGGGTCTTCTGAGAATCCAGTGAAGGTTAGAGAAAACATTCTCTGCATTTTACATACACTTTTGGTATAATCACTTACCCTGAAGACGTGAGAATCTCAAGTAAGGCTGCTTGATGAAGGGAATTGGAGACAGTGTGGTAATCATTCCCTCGATGTCAGACCCCCTGGGCTGCTCACTAAACCCAGTCTCCTTGGCTCTCTTCCTGCCTCCTTGAGCACGCTTGATGCCCCTCCCCCATCCTTAACCTTCTCCTCTGCTTGCTGGAGGTCTGCCTTTGGAAGGATCTTGGTTGTAGTTTGGCGGTTATAATTTCACAAGGTTCATTTCTCTCAGGGTAGCAATAAACCTGTGAAGTATGACTGGGTCAACATTTCTCCAAATGAGTTCTTCTGTCCATAATTTATAGCCAGCACCAGACATTCTGTGACTAGAAAGACAGGAAGGAAATCATCTCCTGGGATGGTATTTTAATAGCCAGATGTCATTGCCATTAGCGAACTTTTAGGCTGGACACATGGATAACCTTGACAACAGACTTCCCACTCTGGTCCAAGCTGTCCACCTGGATTTTGGTTTTTACCCGCCGAAGTCAATACAAAGATTGTTTCTCAGTTTCATTCTGTAAACTTACAGTGACTGCAACCCGCAGGAACTGAAATGAGGCATCCCTCGCTTGGGAATTTTTTTCGGAAACAATTAACAGGCTTCTTTGGAGTTGTCTTTGTATGAGGAAGCTCTGCAGCCTGCTCACAAGCTTGTAATGTAATCTCAAGACACAGCTGTTGTTTCAGAGAGTTCATTCATGTCAGCAACAATTAAAAAGTTCTTTGTTTTCCAAACATGCTTCCCAGCCTGCCTTGAAGAGCTTGGCAGACAATGACTCCTGCAGCTTGTGGAGAGAAATCTTCCTTGGGGAGAAATCTTCCTTGGGGAGAAATCTTCCTTGGGTGTGGCAGAATGGGTGTGCCCCATTCCTGTCAGTCTGGTTCCATGATGTACTACAGGTACACCTGTGCGTTTTGACAGCGAGGTTTTAAATTTAGGAAATCCACAGTCATCGCTTTGACACTTTGAGGAGTGGCTGCTTGTCACAATGAGTTAAAACATGCTTATGAGATGGGGTGAAGCTCAAGCCACTCTCTTGCAATCACTGTTACCCTGTTTCTTTATTTTTTCATTTTGCATATCAAGGTGATGTTTCCCTGGGACATGAGCCTAATAGCCTGTAAGTCTCTCCCTTGAGTGAGGTGTGTCATACAGCTCACAGGCTCCCTGTGAAGGCTTCGTGCTTTGAGATTGGGAGCCCCTGAACCAGGGAGAACTGAAGGAGGGACATATGACACGATTTCAAAGCCTAGAAGCAGGTTCTTCGCCTGTCAGTGTGGTGAGCCTCTGTCAGGAGCGAAGCAAGGAACAGAGAACGTGTGCAGAGCAGTTTTGTGTCCATCTGACCCTTCACCCCGTGGACGGGGCTTCCTTCACAGCAGGCGGGTGCCAGCTGTGCATCTTTACAGACATTAGTGCCGTTAGTGTGTGCATCTCTCAGGTTGTGCACATATACTTTTTGTCATTTTAATTGTGTGTGTGTGTGTGTGGTAGTTAGAGAGCTCATCAAACAACACACCTCTTCTGTTGTGGTTTCATTTTTAGACCCCTCTTTCTGCTGTGAAGGAGGGAAACAGGTGGAGCTGGGGTAGGTGAGGGGAGCTCATTTATGATAAGCTGAAAGCCACCTTGTTGCACACCCAGGGGGGTGTTTTCCTCTCACTTTTTACGTAATCAGAACGAGCTGCTGGCATCGCGAATGAAATATTGTGTTAGCTACTTAAGAACCAGCTTTATATTCTTGCAAATGCCAATAAAATGAAACAAAACAACCCTGACCCCATCGTCTGAGGCACACAAAAGGTAAAGCTGGACAAAGTATTTCCAACTCAAGTTTCACAAGTCGACAGATTCTATAAAGTCTAATGACATCAATGTAAGAGTGTCAGGCATACATTAGAGTAGATATTGATAAGTGAGATTTTGACTGTCTTGCACGCCTATTGGCACACACCCATCCTGGCTCTCTTGTAGCCACATGGTTTCCATGGTTCAAACTCCCCTTGTCTGGAAAGACGCCCCAGGCCAGGGACACTCCTGTCTCATAAAGTCAGAGCCTCCCAGGGAAGACCTCCAGAGCAACGCAGGGCTGCCATCCTTGGTCTGCATCGCATGATACAGCTTTCTTATTCTGCCTTTGTGAAAGTCAAGACCCACAGTATCTCGGTGGTAGATGTGGACTTAGTCTCAAGTCACTTGTGAAATAAATCTTGCTTCATACAAAAGGAGGAGGATGCAACAGAAGCAGAGAGATTAAGGGATTGCCCAGGGCACACTCTGCTAGTGACAAAGCTGGGATCTGAACCCAGGCCTTTGGACTAAGTTGACCTCAAATATTAAATCAGAAAATTTGATATGAGTGTTCCAGTTGCTATAGATGGAAGGCTTGTGTTTCCTAATTTTCTGCATTGAAACCTAACTCACAACGTGATGCTTTTAGGAGCAGGGTCTTGGGGTGGTGATGTGGTCAGAGGGTGGAGGCCTCATAGCTGGAATTAGTGCCCTTATAACAGAGACCCTGCCCGATTTCCCAGGTGGAACAGAGGAAAGAATCCGCCTGCCAAGGCAGGAGACAAAGGAGACCCTGGTTTGATCCCTGAGTCAGGAAGTTTCCCTAGAGAAGGAAATGGAAACTGACTCCAGTATTCTTGCCTGGAAAATTCCATGGATAGAGAAGCCTGGTGGGCTACAGTCCATGGGCTTGCAAAGAGTTGGACGTGACCGAGCACACACACACCCACTCCAGTGCCTTGCCCCTTCCACCCTGTGAGGACTCAGAGAGAAGATGCCATTTACGGATCAGGACCTGGGTCCTCACCGGACGCTGAATCTGTCTGTGCCTTGTTCTTGGATGTCCAGCCTCCGAAACAGTGAGAAGTACACGTCTGTTGAAGCTGCCTCGTCTGTGATAGATTTGTTATGACAGCCTGAGCAGGCTAGGCCTTAGGTCTTTTTCTTTTTATAGTTTTATTGAGATATACTTCATACACCATAAAATATACTCATTTAAAGTGTATAGTTGTGTGTTTTCTCACATATTCAGAGAGCAATCACCGCTGCCTTTTAGGTCATTTTAATACTACATAAAGGGACTCTGTGCCCATTAGCAGTTGGTTCTCAATCACCCTAGCTGGCCCACGCCCAGCCCTAAGCAATGGCTAACACTCTCTGCATCTTTATGGATTTGCCTGTTGTGGGCAAGGGGAATCAATACAGTATGTGGTCTTTTGTGACTGGCTTCTTTCACTTGGGATAATGTTTCAAGGTTTGTCCATGTGTGGCAGGTGTCCATACTTCATACTTTTTAAATTGCTGAATAACATTCCATTGGCTGGCCAGCCCACATCTGTTTATCCATTCATCAGTGGATGGCATATAGGGGTACCCAGTTTTTGGCTGTTAGGAACAATGCTGTTGTGAACATCGTGGGCAAGCTTCATGCACACGTGTATTTGTATTTCTCATGGGTGTGTACCTAGGAATGGAGTTGTTGGGTAATATGGTAACTCTAGTCAAGGTCCGTCTAGTAAAGGCTATGGTTTTTCCTGTGGTCTTGTATGGATGTGAGAGTTGGATTGTGAAGAAGGCTGAGCGCCAAAGAATTGATGCTTTTGAACTGTGATATTGGAGAAGACTCTTGAGCGTCCCTTGCACTGCAAGGAGTCCAACCAGTCCATTCTGAAGGCGATCAGCCCTGGGATTTCTTTGGAAGGAATGATGCTAAAGCTGAAACTGAAGTACTTTGGCTACCTCATGTGAAGAGTTGACTCATTGGAAAAGACTCTGATGCCGGGAGTGTTTGGGGGCAGGAGGAGAAGGGGACGACAGAGGATGAGATGGCTGGATGGCATCACTGACTCGATGGACGTGAGTCTGAGTGAACTCCAGGAGTTGGTGATGGACAGGGAGGCCTGGCGTGCTGCGATTCATGGGGTCGCAAAGAGTCGGACACGACTGAGTGACTGATCTGATCTGATCTGATGGTAACTCTATTTTAATTTTTTTAGAAACTGACAAACTGTCTTCCATTGTTATTTATTTATTTTTTATGAGGTTTTTTTTTTGCTTTTTAATTGAGGTATAGTTGATTTGTAGTGTTGTGTTAGTTTCAGGTGTAGAGCAAAGTGATTTCATTATACATACATATTTATCTATTTTTTCAGATTCTTCCCTTTTATAGGTTATTATAAAATATTGAGTGTGCTATACAGTAAGTCCTTGATGTTTATCTACTTTATATATGGTAGTGTGTATGTTAATCCCAGGCTCCTAAAAGTTATCCCACTACATCCGACATGAGTTTGTTTTTACAACAAAGTGAAAATGTTATGTTGATAGTGACCATGAGCCAAGGAAACTTTAGTGAATTACAAATATATGCATAACTACATAAGCACAAGTCTGTATATAATAATACACAGTTCAATTATGGAAAGGAGCAAGACATTTCTCATAGCTAAAAATGAGACTATATAAAGCAAAAACCTTGCTTTCCACATCTCAGATTACTTGCACAGGCTATATTTAAACCAGCTTACAGACAACAGGCTTCTGGTTCACAGTTAGACAGATGTGGCCAAGTTAATGTTGTCAGCTCTTGTACTTGGCATTTCTGGGCACAGACAATGGCAACAGCTTTGTTATAAGGATGTTAGAGTATTTTGAAATACGAAAATGAAAGTCAGCAAGAGAGAAGACTGCCAATGCAGGACAGGGCTGGTTTTTACACTGAGGGTCTCTAAGCAGCCCGATTGGACTTGGCATCAGGGTCCCCGGGATGCAGACAGTGGTGTCGTCTGGAGCAGCCCTCGCTGACCCAGGTGCGAGCACACAGATGAGGCTGTTGGATTTTTCATTTGCATTTCTAGTAATGCATTTTGCCAGCCCTTTTTCTTAACTTTTCACTGTGTGTGATGGCAGGAATTCTAAGATCTATGTCCAGACTCCACACGACCCTTGCTCTGAGTCTCGGGCCCCACCTCCATCTGTAGCATAGGAGTCATTACCCCCCAACCACTTCCAGGGTCAGCATTCCCAGATGACAGGGAGAGAGTGGGTGGCACCAGCACTCTGAGCTGCCCAGCTCTAAAGAAAGGGTGCTGACACAAGCCAGGAGAACTCTGTCCTTGGGTAGATGGTCTAAGGGACACTGAGAATGCTCAGAGCACTGACTGACAATTTTGTTTCCAGATCTACCTGTGGTTGATACCCAGTGCTACTATGTACAGCACCAAAAAACACATTTCTAAGCTAATGTGTGTGTGTGTGCTCAGTCGCTTCAGTCATGTCCGACTCTTTGTGACCCCATGGATTGCAGCCTGCCAGGCTTCTCTGTCCATGGGGATTCTTCAGGCAAGTAACTGGAGTGGGTTGCCATTTCCTTCTCCAGGGATGTTCCCGATGCAGGGATCTAACCCACGTCTCTTATGTGTCTTGCATTGGCAGGCGGGATCTTCACTGCTAGTACCACCTGGGAACCCCTTCTAAGTTAATAGGCACAAATAAAAAGGTAATATTGTAAAGAATCGACAAATTTCCTCAGTGCATCAACATGAGGATTTCTTTGGCATGTATTAGAAAAAGCATGTGTGCGCGTTCAGTCGCTTCAGTTGTGTCTGACTCTTTGTGACCCCATGGGCTATAGCCTGCCAGGCTCCTCTGTCCATGGGATTTCCCAAAAAGAATACTGGAGTGAGTAGCCATTCCCTCCTCCAGGGGATCTTCCCAACCCAGGGATCAAACTTGCATCTTGTATGTCTCCTGCATTGGCAGGCAGATTCTTTACCACTAGTGCCACCTGGGAAGCCCCAGAAAAAGCATACAGCACAGCAATTACAGAAAAACTGCACTTACATTTTCTTTCCTTTTATCTCCCCAAAATACTTGAAGTTCACCATATGCCTAATGCTGCCTTTAGGGAATCTTCTTGTATTTTTTCTCAAAAAAGCAGATATGAAGGCATCTGAAACAGCTTCAGATCAGATCAGATCAGATCAGTCGCTCAGTCATGTCTGACTCTTTGCGACCCCATGAATCGCAGCACGCCAGGCCTCCCTGTCCATCACCAACTCCTGGAGTTCACCCAGACTCATGTCCATCGAGTCAGTGATGCCATCCAGCCATCTCATCCTCTGCCGTCCCCTTCTCCTCCTGCCCCCAATCCCTCCCAGCATCAGAGTCTTTTCCAATGAGTCAACTCTTCACATGAGGTGGCCAAAGTACTGGAGTTTCAGCTTTAGCATCATTCCTTCCAAAGAAATCCCAGGGCTGGTCTCCTTCAGAATGGACTGGTTGGATCTCCTTGCAGTCCAAGGCACTCTCAAAAGTCTTCTCCAACACCACAGTTCAAAAGGATCAACTCTTCGGTGCTCAGCCTTCTTCACAGTCCAACTCTCACATCCATACATGACCACAGGAAAAACCATAGCCTTGACTAGACGAACCTTTGTTGGCAAAGTAATGTCTCTGCTTTTGAATATGCTATCTAAGTTGGTCATAACTTTCCTTCCAAGGAGTAAGCGTCTTTTAATTTCATGGCCGCAGTCACCATCTGCAGTGATTTTGGAGCCCAGAAAAATAAAGTCTGACACTGTTTCAACTGTTTCCCCATCTATTTCCCATGAAGTGGTGGGACCGGATGCCATGATCTTCGTTTTCTGAATGTTGAGCTTTAAGCCAACTTTTTCACTCTCCACTTTCACTTTCATCGAGAGGCTTTTTAGTTCCTCTTCACTTTCTGCCATAAGGGTGGTATCATCTGCATATCTGAAGTTATTGATATTTCTCCTGGCAATCTTGATTCCACCTTGTGTTTCTTCCAGCCCAGTGTTTCTCATGATGTACTCTGCATATAAGTTAAATAAACAGGGTGACAATATACAGCCTTGACGTACCCCTTTTCCGATTTGGAACCAGTCTCTTGTTCCATGTCCAGTTCTAACTGTTGCTTCCTGACCTGCATACAGATTTCTCAAGTGGTAGATCAGGTGTTCTGGTATTCCCATCTCTTTCAGAATTTTCCACAGTTTATTGTGATCCACACAGTCAAAGGCTTTGGCATAGTCAATAAAACAGAAATAGATGTTTTTCTGGAACTCTCTTGCTTTTTCAATGATCCAGCAGATGTTGGCAATTTGATCTCTGGTTCCTCTGCCTTTTCTAAAACCAGCTTGAACATCAGGAAGTTCACGGTTCACGTATTGCTGAAGCCTGGCTTAGAGAATTTTGAGCATTACTTTACTAGCATGTGAGATGAGTGCAATTGTGCGGTAGTTTGAGCATTCTTTGGCATTGCCTTTCTTTGGGATTGGAATGAAAACTGACCTTTTCCAGTCCTGTGGCCACTGCTGAGTGTTCCAAATTTGCTGGCATATTGAGTGCAGCACTTTCACAGCATCATCTTTCAGGATTTGAAATAGCTCAACTGGAATTCCATCACCTCCACTAGCTTTGTTCATAGTGATCCTTTTAAGGCCCACTTGACTTCACATTCCAGGATGTCTAGCTCTAGGTCAGTGATCACACCATTGTGATTATCTTGGTCATGAAGATCTTTTTTGTACAGTTTTCTGTGTATTCTTGCCACCTCTTCTTAATATCTTCTGCTTCTGTTAGGTCCATACCATTTCTGTCCTTTATCGAGCTCATCTTTGCATGAAATGTTCCTTTGGTATCTCTGATTTTCTTGAAGAGATCCCTAGTCTTTCCCATTCTGTTGTTTTCCACTATTTCTTTGCATTGGTTGCTGAAGAAGGCTTTCTTATCTCTTCTTGCTATTCTTTGGAACTCTGCATTCAGATGTTCATATCTTTCCTTTTCTCCTTTGCTTTTGGCTTCTCTTCTTTTCACAGCTATTTGTAAGCCTCCCCAGACAGCCATTTTGCTTTTTTGCATTTCTTTTCCATGGGGATGGTCTTGACCCCTGTCTCCTGTACAATGTCATAAAACTCATTCCATAGTTCATCAGGCACTCTATCTATAAGATCTAGGCCCTTGAATCTATTTCTCACTTCCACTGTATAATCATAAGGGATTTGATTTAGGTCATACCTGAATGGTCTAGTGGTTTTCCCTACTTTCTTCAATTTAAGTCTGAATTTGGCAATAAGGAGTTCATGGTCTGAGCCACAGTCAACTCCTGGTCTTGTTTTTGCTAACTGTATAGAGCTTTTCCATCTTTGGCTGCAAAGAATATAATCAATCTGATTTCGGTGTTGACCATCTGGTGATGTCCATGTATAGAGTCTTCTCTTGTGTTGTTGGAAGAGGGTATTTGTATGACCAGTGCATTTTCTTGGCAAAACTCTATCAGTCTTTGCCCTGCTTCATTCCGTCTTTTAGACATGTGATTATTTTATTATATTTTATATTTAAATTGAAGTATGGTTGATTTACAATGTAGTTAGTTTCAGGTGTACAACAAAGTGAGTTCTAAATATATATATACATATTTAGATATTTATATTATTATATATAATATATAATATATTTATATATTATATATTTTATTAATATATTATATTATTATATATTAATATATATTGTTTATATTTATATACATAAATATATATATAATATATACAACATATTATATATATTAATTTATTGTATATATTCTATATTATAATATAATACATTATATAATATTATATATGTATTATACATATATATGTATAATATATAATACATATATATAACATATAGAATACATATATATTATATATAATATATTAAAATATATAATATATTATATATTAATATTAAATATATATACATATATACACACACATATATATACACACATTCATGTAATATATAGATATATATTAGATATATAATATATCTAACATATATATAATATATATATAATATATATAATATATAATAGATATATAATATATCTAACATATATAACATACATTATATATAATATATATAGTATACTTATGTAAATGTACATATATACACACATATGTATATATACATAGTATAATATATTTAATAATATATATTATAGTATATATTATATATGTTTATAATATGTATATACATATACATATACCTATGTATATGTGCATGTATATTATATATATGTACATATGTTATAAAATATATACATAATATCTATAGTATATATATTAAATATATAATATATAACATATAATATATTATATATTTATAATATGATTAATATAATAGTAATAATATATATATATATTACACATATTTTATATATATGTTATATATTATATGTTATAGATTTTAGATTATAGATTATATATGTATTATACATATATATAACATATAATACATATATAGAATACATACATATATGATATATATTATATTTATATATGAATATTATATATTATATATTATACTATATATAGTATATATTTTAGTATATATTATATAGTATATTTTAGTATGTATTTTAGTATATATTATATATTTTAGTATTTTTTTTAGTATATATATCACAGAGAAGGCAATGGCACCCCACTCCAGTACTCTTGCCTGGAAAATCCCATGGATGGAGGAGCCTAGAAGGCTGCAGTCCATGCGTTTGCTGAGGGTCGGACACAACTGAGCAAGAATTCAGTTGGATACGACTGAAGTGACTTAGTATAGTATAGTATATATTATATTTTATAATATATAATATGTTTATATATAATATATATAAACATATATTTATATATTTAAATATTTATATATAAATATTAAAAGTATTATATATATAAACATATATATTTATATATTTAAATACATTTATATATTTATATATATATATATACACACACACATACATATATTCTCTTTTCAATTCTTTTCCCTTATAGGTTATTACAAAATAATGAGTATAGTTCCCTGTGCTTTGTAGTAGGTCCTTGATGATTATCTATTTTATATAGAGTAGTGTTTATATTGGAGAAGGTGATGGCACCCCACTCCAGTACTTTTGCCTGGAAAATCCCATGGACGGAGCAGCCTGGTAGGCTGTAGTCCATGGGGTTGCGAAGAGTTGGACATGACTGAGCGACTTCACTTTTCACTTTCATGCATTGGAGAAGGAAATGGCAACCAACTCCAGTGTTCTTGCCTTGAGAATCCCAGGGACGGTGGAGCCTGGTGGGCTGCCGTCTATGGGGTCGCACAGAGTCGGACACGACTGAAGTGACTTAGCGGCAGCAGCAGCAGCAGCAGTGTTTATATGTTAATCCTGATCTCCTAATTTATCCCTCCCCTCTTTCCCTTTGGTGACCATATGCTTGTTTTCTATGTCTGTCTGTATATTTCTGTTTTGCATATAAGTTAATTTGTATCATGTTACATGCCAGTATAAATGATATCACTTAATTTTGTCTGTCTCTGACTTGCTTCACTTAGTATGATAATGCCTCAGTCCGTCCGTGTTGCTGCAAATGTTATTTCACTCTTTTCATGTATGGCTCAGTAATAGTCCACTATATATGTATCACACCTTCTTAAGCTAGTCCTCTGTCTAGGCTGTTTCCATGTCTTGACTATTGTGAATATTGGGATGAATATTGGGATGCATGTATCTTTTTGAAGTATTTTTTTTTCAGATATATGCCCAGGAGTGGGATTGCTGAATCATATTTTAAGTTTTTTAAGGAACCTCCATACTGTTTTTCACAGCAGCTGCACCAATTTACAGTCATACCAACAATGTAGGAGCGTGCCCTTTTCTTTACACTCTCTCCAGCATTTATTATTTGTAGACTTTTTGATGATTATTATTTTAAATGAAATATATGTAATTTGTTTCCTCTGCTAACCTATTGTGGACCAGCACCAAAATGAACTGTTTTCTTAAAATAGCTTCTACAAGATTCATTTAAGAAAAGGGAATTTGAGATAACCACCACTGGTACCAAACAGTGTCAATGACCAAGGTCAAAGCGGTACAGGGAAGATGGCCCCACAATGCCATTTCTTTTTCACTTCTACTCATTTATCAATATCATTACAGCTTCATTACCATTTCAGATTAAAAGTTTTCTTAAACGTTTATCTTAAAAGCATTACCTTAAAAACTTAGAAGGGTGATGCTATACTTTACCTTGGTAAATAATGGCAGACAGAAGATAAGGCCAATGATAGAAAATTTTAGTAAGAATAGATTCATAGAAAAAATAATTAGCATTTTTTTGAGAGCATTACATTTTGCTTGTGCCTAATTTTATGAATAGCAGCTGATCTGCCAGTTAAAACCAAGCATCAATATCTTAAGACAACACAGAGCTTGGTTTTGTTATTTTTTTCCCACCACCCAAGAGAAAAAACAAGGAGTTCAGCAGGGGCTGGTTCTGGAGAAAAATGACTTGCATCACGAGCATCTTCAATTATTTGCCTCACTTCACATACCTTCCTCTTTCCTCCCTCCAAGTTTTCATTCAAAAATCATTTACCACTAAATTATAGAAAAATAGTTTCTCCTAGAGCAGAAGTGCAGTGAAGCTGGGCATGAGTCAATAAACAATTATGAGGCTCTCAAATCATCAGAGAGATGCCACCTGAGACATATGACCTGTCCTGGCCTCCAGACACCTGGCATCCGTTTATATGGGGAGATTAGACGGGTGCTATTTTCTCTTCTCTGGAATGGATGGTCACTGTCATCTCAACTAAGAGTTTTCTTTGGAAGAGCAAAACATACCAGTGTTTGGAGGATGTACTGATGATACACATGGTGGCATCTATTCCCAGAAAACGGTCTGAAGCTCTAGTCATATTTTGACAACAGCCTCACATCACAGGTGCTGCAGCCACAGGAACCAGTCCTTGTTTTCCTTGTTGTGTGGCCGCACTAGTATGGTGTGGCCGGGCAGAGGCTCTGGGGCCGGCCAGGCCTGCCTTCAGAGTTGCCGCCTTACCAGTAGTGTGACTTGGGCAAATCATTGGATTTCCTGAAGCCTGCGTTTCTTTATTTAGGAACCATAAGACTGTGCACCAGGGTGTTCTTGTAAAGATTTGCAGAAGTATGGGTACAGTACGTGATGCACGCTGTGCGGCACACACTGCAGGGTTTCTTTTCTCTTTCCTTGCCAAAAGAACCCTGAGGCTATCTGAGTGATGGTGTGGCTGTGCCAGGGGCTTAGTCATGATTGTTTCAAAGCCGTTGTGACAACCTCATTGTCTATCACTGTGATTGACTGGTTTGGGGGCATGAAATCCAGTTCTGGCCAATGATATGTTAGGAGCAGCCTTCTGGGGCCCCCAGGAGAGACTGTCTACCCTGAAAGGACAGAGTGACAAGGAGAAATGTTCCCTCTGGTGTAGTCATTTTATGTGGCAGCAGCTGACCGGCCAGGGCAGAACTGAGATATACAACCAAGGCTGAGGACGTGAGCTCTGGAGGGGAGCTGGTGCCCCTCACTGTGGAGCACCATGGCTGCCTTTTGCAGTCTCTGAATAAGCAGCGAATCCCTGTGTTGGAGCTCTCCGAGTCTGATTTTCTGTTACTGCAGCCCAAAGTGTCATACTAATATGAATTAATCAGTAAATCTGAAAGGGGTTAAATTGATATTTCATAAACTGTTTTCATTGAATATTAAGAGAAAAGAGTCCCCAATATAATTCCAACTGTAATTCTATCATACTTTTTAAAAAAAATTTAAAAGCATTAAAACTTTAAAAATATTTTTCTTACAGGGAAGGTCTAATAATAAAATATAGCTGACGGTTATCAGTTATATTTTAAGACAAAGTAGGAAGCCATATAATCATACATTGGAAAGGATTTGTTAATTATTTTTGGATCTAAAGTTTAGATCATCTTCCTGTCTGTAATTTGTTGTTGTTCAGTCACTTAGTCTTGTCTGACTCTTTGTGACCCCCATGGACTGCAGCATGCCAGTCTTCCCTGTCCTTCACTATCTCCCAGAATTTGTTCAGACTCATGTCCATTAAGTGGGTGATGCCATCCAACTGTCTCATCTTCTGTCACCCCCTTTTTCCCCCGCCCTCAGTCTTTGCCAGAATTAGGGTCTTTTCCTAATGCCTGTAATTAGAGGGCACATTAAAACCATCTCGCAGGATAGAATTGGGGTTTTAAATTTAAAAACATAAGCTATAATATAGAAAAATTCCTAGATAATTCTAGATTAGGTTCATGTATACATTAAGTGGGCTTTCCTGGTGGCTCAGCGGTAAAGAATCCAGTGCAAGAGCCACAGAAGATATAGGTTGGATACCTGAGTCTGGAAGATTCCTTGGTGGAGGGCGCGGCAACCCGCTCCAGTATTCTTGCCTGGAGAAGCCCATGGACAGAGGAGCCTGGCAGGCTACAGTCCATGGAGTTGCAGAGTTGGACACAACTGAAGCAACTTACACATGCATGCATACATTAAGTGGTGGTGTTAATAATTATGGATGTAGGAGGAGAGATTCATTCTGGAGCACTCATGGAAAAGAATTGATCTTTTATTTCACATGAAGGAAGGTGTTTCTCATTCCTTCTTTTAATTACCTAGGTAGGATTTACCACACAGGAGAGCCTGATTTCTGTGGTATTTTCATTTCTCTGCTGGAGACTTGTCCCATTCCTTTGTTCTGCTTATACCTGACAGATCACAAAGCTGAGAGCACTATAAAACTTCTGAACCTGCCAATCCTAGAAATCTTTCTGGATTTTATTAGACCCTATGGTATCAACCAGGAATGAGAATCTTCTTTTGTTTTTGTCCTGAAACCTGCAGACAGAGGCCTTCTGTCCTGTTCTCTAAAAAAAGTTGGTAAGAAGTGGAATATAGCTCAGAAAATGATATGTGTGTGTGTGTTAGTTACTCAGTTGTGTCCAACTCTTTGCAACCCCACTGATGGTAGCCTGCCGGGCTCCTCCGTCCATAGGATTCTCCAGGCAAGAATACTGGAGTGGGTAACCAGTTTCTTCTTCAGGGGATCTTCCTGGTCCAGGGATTGAACTCAGGTCTCCTGCATTGCAGGTGGATTCTTTACCATCTGAGCCACCAGGAGGCCCAATTTATATATTCAGTTCAGTCGCTCCGTCGTGTCCGACTCTTTGCGGTCCCATAAATCACAGCACACCAGGACTCCCTGTCCATCAGCAACTCCCGGAGTTCACTCAGACTCACGTCCATCGAGTCAGTGATGCCATCCAAACATCTCATCCTCTGTTGTCCCCTTCTCCTTCTGCCCCCAATCCCTCCCAGCATCAGAGTCTTTTCCAGTGAGTCAACTCTTCGCATGAGGTGGCCAAAGTCCTGGAGTTTCAGCTTTAGCATCATTCCTTCCAAAGAAATCCCAGGGCTGATCTCCTTCAGAATGGACTGGTTGGATCTCCTTGCAATTTATATATAATTATACGTAAATTAGTAATCATATATATATATAGTTCATATATATGTTAGGTAACCAGATATATACACATATTTTTTTTTAATTACCAGCAACTCTAATGATAGGATATACCAAACAACATGGGAAGTATAGCCAATACTTTATCAGATCAGATCAGTCACTCAGTCGTGTCCGAGTCTTTGCGACCCCATGAATTGCAGCACACCAGGCCTCCCTGTCCCTCACCAACTCGCAGAGTTCACTCAGACTCACGTCCATCGTAACTATAAATAGAGTATAACCTTTAAAACTGTGAAAACTGTGTTGTACACCTGTAACTTATGTAATATGGTACAGTAGCTAAAACTCAATAACTATAACTCAATTAAAATATAACTCAATCTTCTCCAGGGGTTTTCCGTCTCACTGAGACATTTCTGTTTGCACCCCTCCAATCAAGCCCTTTGGCGCTCAGTGCACCAGTTACCCATCCTGGTGGCTCCCTGGCCTCATCAACTCCTGCTGCCATCCCCACTATCTCTCCTCCAGGATCCTGGTCCGAAGCCCAGAACAGGGGCTTGCACAGTGGGTGCTCAATACATTCTGGATAAATAAATGGTGACCCACATAGGTTCTGAGCTCAGACTGTCTTCTGAAACCCAAACAAACTTTGATTTCCGTCTTCCACTTTGTGTTTCACTCCTGACATCTTGGGTGAGTTCTGGGAAACTTACATTTCTCTTCTGTTTCCTCTCAATTCTCACTTGCATTCCGCAGTCTGCTCTCCCCACATGCTACCCTGTTTTCTGCATCCTACTGCTCTGGAGTCCCTGCTCACATTCTCTTCTCCCGAGTCCTGTGTGTGGCCGTCTTTGTTAAAGACTGGGAATAATGGAGCAGATGACAACACCTAAGATGAAATTACAGGGTAACCCCTGAAGTTAAATTTTAGGGATCTGCTTTCTTAAAAATCATTCATTTTTGTGCTGGGACCTGAGGACACTTCCATCTGTTCAAGCTCCACCCTATGGCCTCCTGCTGTCTTCTTTCCCCCATTCCCTCAGTCCTGCTGTTTTTCCTTTGCCAAGGCGCTGCACTCGGTTTTAGACCGTCTGTCAAGTACCTCTTTAAATTTTGAGTCAAAATCCATCTCATATTATTTTACTCATTTGTGGATAAAATTAGTTTTCCTATCTGTAGTTTTCATTTAGAACAAAAAGCACCCCTTTTCCAGTGTCACTGTCTTCTAGGGTCCTCAAAAATGTTAGCCATCTGGATGTATTTGAATATACATGCTTGAAAAGAAAAATATTCTTCCATGGGAAGCTGTATTTGTTTGGAAAAATAGATATTGATTAGTTTTCAAATGTAAGCTTTTGGCCACCTTACTAACTTTCTGATTCACACCAACTTTTTAAAAAACACTTTCTTTTTTTTTTTTTTCTGTTAACTTAACTTTCTTTTTTTTTTTTTTTAATTTTTATTTTTTTTCTAATTTTATTTTATTTTTAAACTTTACATAATTGTATTAGTTTTGCCAAACACTTTCATAACTGATGTTTTGATATGGTAAAAATTTTGAATAGTTTTTGATATTATTTAAGTTAATAATATTTAATATTAAATATTTATATTAAACATATTAACACCAATATAAATTTACGTTTATACAATTCCATATATTGGTTTTATTAATGAATTTAAATTACTACATTAATATTAAATATTAGTAATATTTAAATAACAAGATGTATTTCATGAAATACAAAATATTTTATATGATATATGAATTTACACTTTATGGCTAAAACTTAGCAAAAATAAACTATATGAAACCCCACATTTTGTCTGGTGAAACTTGTGTGAGGCCAAAGGTACAGTTTATTCAGAGCCTACGCGAGACTGGCCTCCGCCTGTAGGACCAGCTTTTCATTTACATGCATCTCATAGAGAAATGTAGGTAAGAGGTTGCAGGCAGCTACCTTCCTGTTCTGGGCTTTGAGCAGTGCCGGTGATTAATGGCCCATAGTGGTGACTAGTTCTGGGTTACAGACACCTCAGACGTTGGAGCAGTGAGACGGTAATGAATAGGGATTTCACGGCAGCTCTCCCAGGGTTTCCTCCCTAAGAGATGAGCTGACCTGATGCACAGGATGAGCCTGCTTACATAAAATTCCAGACGCTGCTTTTAGCCTCCCTTGCATGGCTGTCATAACTTTTTTAACTAAAAAAAAAACAAGAAACCTGTTTTAGAGTTAGGAAGTGTGCCAGCTGGAGAAGGAAATGGCAACCCACTCTTGTATTCTTGTCTGAAGAATTCCATGGACAGAGGAGCTTGGCAGGCTACAGTCTATGGGGTCGCAGAGAGTCAGACATGACTGAGCAACTGAGCACTCACATGCACTCACAAGTGTGCCAGAGAACGTTATGAAACAAATGCTACCCAAAACATTTGAAACCAAACTATTAGTCAACTGAAGAGAAACAGATTCTTATTTTCTAAACAAGCAACATATCCCAATGTCGGAAATATGCTTCTGAGAAAGCCAGTGAGTTACCCAGCCTGCCCCCACCCCCAAATAAAAGAAAACCCATGAGAGTGGAGTCCTGGGCCCTCCAGAGATGTGCCAAGCCAAGAGTCACTGATAACGCAGGACCAGGCTGTAGATAGATTAAATAACTGATACCAGAAGCAGGCATTTTGGACACTTGGAAGTGTCCCCTTCAAATGGTATGGCCCTTACACATTTGTATTAGTAATTTAGTCTTAAAATTTGCCAACCTCTGACCACATCCTGTCCGCCCACCTTCTTTTGCTTCAAGGATGAGTTTCCCACAGGCCCTGCTCCTCTGCTTGCCCAGAGTAGAGGTGTGTGTAGCCAGGGATGTGGTGGTGAGGCTGAGCGCATCCCATCCCACAGATGGGTGGAGGGGGCTTTGGACATTTGCCATCAGGTGACTTGAAAGGACAGGGTGGTGTGTTCATGAGGTGTGTGCATGCACGCAGTGCAATGCAGTCTACATGTTGAGCTGCACTAGGTTTGCAGGGGATTGAGTGCCACTCAGATGAACGTGGCAGAAATTCTTGGTCAAGGTTTTGAGGTGGGATAGTGAGACAAGATCATGTCTTCATGTGGTTTAGGAAAATAGTTCTTGTGTTAGTGCAGAGGACTTACCGGGATGGAGGGGGCCAGAAGAAGCTCTGTGTTTCTATTGGTTCACGCGAAGATCACTGGGACTTAGATCAGGGAACGGGTAGTGAGAAGGATGAGAAGACTACAAACTGAAGAGCTATTCCTGGCGGAAGGGGCAGGGCTTGGCACGTGACAGAGTTAAGAGAGAAAATGAGAGGAGCTGGAGGGAACTAGGGGCAGGACGAGGAGAGGTCCTAGTTTGTGGGACCAGGGGTGAGAGGGTTGTCTGGGGAGGTGTGTGCTGCATGAGGGGTGGGGCTGTGTAGGGGAATGGGTGAGGTGAGGGTGCACTGAGTTTGAAGGACTACTGAGTCACCTTCCAGACAATTAATGTCCACCTAGATGGTAGGATTTAGAATGAGGCCAGGGATGAAAGAGAAGATGGTTATCTCCTTAGTAGGAAACGTTTTCTCCGGTGCTCACGGGCTCTGGGTTCTGGGATGGCGGGTCCGCATTCTGCTCAGGGTTGCGTCCCTACTGCCCAGCATGACGACTGGTGTGAGCACTGCCCTGAACACGTACTGGGTGAAATGTTGTGTCATTTTACCAACTCCCCATTTATTTTTTCTTTTTGACTTTTTTTCTTAATTTATTTTTTATTGAAGGATAATTGCTTTACAGAATTTTGTTGTTTTCTGTCAAACCTAAACGTGAATCAGCCATAGGTATACATATATCCCCTCCCTTTTGAACCTCATACCCATCTTTCTCCCTACCCCACCCCTCTAGGCTGATACAGAGCCTGTATTTGACTTTCCTGAGCCACATGGCAAATTCCTGTTGGCTATCTATTTTACATATGGTAATGTAGGTTTCCATGTTACTCTCTCCATATGTCTCACCCTCCGCTCCCCTCTCCCCATGTCTTTAAGTCTATTCTCTATGTCTGTTTCTCCATTGTTGTCCTGTAAGTAAATTCTTCAGTACCATTTTTGTAGATTCTGTGTATATGCATTCAGTACAGTTCAGTTCAGTAACTCAGTTGTGTCTGACTCTTTGCAACCCCATGAATCGCAGCATGCCAGGCCTCCCTGTCCATCACCAACACCTGGAGTTCACTCAAACTCACGTCTATCGAGTCGATGATGCCATCCAGCCATCTCATCCTCTGTCGTCCCCTTTTCCTCCTGCCCCCAATCACTCCCAGCATTAGAGTCTTTTCCAATGAGTCAACTCTTCGCATGATGTGGCCAAAGTACTGGAGTTTCAGCTTTAGCATCATTCCTTCCAAAGAACACTCAGGGCTGATCTCCTTTAGAATGGACTGGTTGGATCTCCTTGCAGTCCAAGGCACTCTCAAGAGTCTTCTCCAACACCACGGTTCAAAAGCATCAATTCTTCAGTGCTCAGCTTTCTTCACAGTCCGACTCTCACATCCATACATGACCACTGGAAAAACCATAGCCTTGACTAGATGGATCTTTGTTGGAAAAGTAATGTCTCTGCTTTTCAATATGCTATCTAGGTTGGTCATAACTTTTCTTCCAAGGAGTAGGCGTCTTTTAATTTCATGGCTGCAGTCACCATCTGCAGTGATTTTGGAGCCCAGAAAAATAAAGTCTGACACTATTTCCACTGTTTCCCCATCTATTTCCCATGAAGTGATGGGACTGGATGCCATGATCTTTGTTTTCTGAATGTTGAGCTTTAAGCCAACTTTATCCCTCTCCTTTTTCACTTTCATCAAGAGGCTTTTTAGTTCCTCTTCACTTTCTGCCATAAGGGTGGTGTCATCTGCATATCTGAGGTTATTGCTATTTCTCCCAGCAATTTTGATTCCAGCTTGTGCTTCTTCCAGCCCAGTGTTTCTCATGATGTACTCTGCATATAAGTTAAATAAGCAGGGTGACAATATACAGCCTTGATGTACTCCTTTTCCTATTTGGAACCAGTCTTAGACTACAATATTTATCTTTCTCTTTCTGACTTACTTCACTCTGTATAATAGGTTATAGATTCATCCACCTCATTAGAACTGACTCAAAGGCATTCCTTTTTATGACTGAGATGGTGTGATCACTCACCTAGAGCTAGACATCCTGGAATGTGAAGTCAAGTGAGCCTTAGGAAGCATCACTATGAACAAAGCTAGTGGAGGTGATGGAATTCCAGTTGAGCTATTTCAAATCCTAAAATATGCTGCTGTGAAAGTGCTGCACTCAATATGCCAGCAAATTGGGAAAACTCAGCAGTGGCCACAGGACTGGAAAAAGGTCAGTTTTCATTCCAATTCCCAAGAAAGGCAATGCCAAAGAATGCTCAAACTACTGCACAATCGCACTCATCTCACACGCTAGTAAAGTAATGCTCAAAATTCTCCAAGCCAGGCTTCAACAGTACGTGAACTGTGAACTTCCAGATGTTCAAGCTGGATTTAGAAAAGGCAGAGGAACCAGAGATCAAATTGCCAACATCTGTTGCTGCTGCTGCTGCTAAGTCACTTCAGTCATGTCTGACTCTTTCTGACCCCATAGACGGCAACCCACCAGGCTCCCCTGTCCCTGGAATTCTCTGTTGGATCATCAAAAAAGCAATAGAGTTCCAGAAAAATATCTACTTCTGCTTTATTGACTATGCCAAAGTCTTCGACTATGTGGACCGCAACAAACTGTGGAAAATTCTTTAAGAGATGGAATAACAGACCACCTGACCTGCCTCTTGAGAAATCTGTATGCAGGGCAGGAAGCAAGAGTTAGAACTGGACATAGAACAACAGACTGGTTCCAAATAAGGAAAGGAGTATGTCAAGGCTGTATATTGTCACCCTGTTTATTTAACTTATCTGCAGAGTACATCATGAGAAATGCTGGGCTGGAAGAAGCACAGGCTGGAATCAAGATTGTCGAGAGAAATATCAATAATCTCAGATATGCAGATGACACCACCCTTATGGCATAAAATGAAGAAGAACTACAAGCTGGAATCAAGATTGCTGGGAAAAATATCAATAACCTCAGATATGCAGATGACACCACCCTTATGGCAGAAAGTGAAGAGGGACTAAAAAGCCTCTTGATGAAAGTGAAAGTAGAGAGTGAAAAAATTGGCTTAAAGCTCAACATTCAGAAAACAAAGATCATGGCATCCAGTCCCATCACTTCATGGGAAATAGATGGGGAAACAATGGAAACAGTGTCCGACTATTTTTTTGGGGCTCCAAAATCACTGCAGATGGTGACTGCAGCCATGAAATTAAAAGATGCTTACTCCTTGGAAGGAAAGTTATAACCAACCTAGACAGCATGTTGAAAAGCAGAGACATTACTTTTCCAACAAAGGTACATCTAGTCAAGGTTATGGTTTTTCCTGTGGTCTTGTATGGATGTGAGAGTTGGACTGTGAAGAAGGCTGAGCACCGAAGAATTGATGCTTTTGAACTGTGGTGTTGGAGAAGACTCTTGAGAGTGCCTTGGACTGCAAGGAGATCCAAACAGTCCATTCTGAAGGAGATCAGCCCTGGTGTTTCTTTGGAAGGAATGATGCTAAAGCTGAAACTCCAGTACTTTGGCCACATCATGTGAAAAGTTGACTCATTGGACAAGACTCTGATGCTGGGAGAGATTGGGGGCAGGCGGAGAAGGGGAGAAGGGGACGACAGAGGATGATATGGCTGGATGGCATCACTGATTCGATGGATGTGAGTCTGAGTGAACTCCGGGAGTTGGTGATGGACAGGGAGGCCTGGCGTGCTGCGATTCATGGGGTTGCAAAGAGTCGGACACGACAGAGTGACTGAACTGAACTGAACTGAAAGAGCCTCTTGATGCAAGTGAAAGAGGAGAGTGAAAAAGTTGGCTTAAAACTCAACATTCAGAAAACTAAGATCATGGCATCTGGTCCCATCACTTCATGGGAAATAGATGGGGAAACAGTGGAAATAGTGTCAGACTTTATTTTTCTGGGCTCCAAAATCACTGCAGATGGTGACTGCAGCCATGAAATTAAAAGATGCTCACTCCTTGGAAGAAAAGTTATGTCCAACCTAGATAGCATATTGAAAAGCAGAGACACATTTTGCCATCAAAGGTCCATCTAGTCAAAACTATGGTTTTTCCAGTAGTTATGTATGGATGTGAGAGTTGGACTATAAAGAAAGCCAAAGAATTGATGCTTTCAAACTGTCGTGTTGAAGACTCTTGAGAATCTTGAGAGTCTCTTGGACTGTGAGGAGATCCAACCAGTCCATCCTAAAGGAAATCAGTCCTGAATATTCCTTGGATGGACTGATGCTGAAGCTGAAACTCCAATACTTTGGCAACCTATGTGAAGAACTGACTCATACGCAAAGACCCTGATGCTGGGAAAGATTGAAGGCGGGAGGAAAAGGGGATGACAGAGGATGAAACAGTTGGATGGCATCACTGACACTATGGACATGAGTTTGAGTAAACTCCAGGAGTTGGTGATGGACAGGGAGGCCTGGCATGCTGCAGTCCATGGGGTCACAAAGAATTAGACAGCAACTCAACTGAATCGAACTGAATATTCCATTGTGTGTATGTACCACAATTTCTTTATCCATTCATCTGTTGATCAACATCTAGATTGCTTCCATGTTCTAGCTATTATAAATAGTGCTACAATGAACAATGTGATACATGTGTCTTTTTCAATTTTGGTTTCCTCAGGGTATATGCTTAGGAGTGGGATTGCTGGGTCATATGGTGGTTTTATTCCTAGTTTTTTAAGGAATCTCCATACTGTCTTCCATAGTGGCTGTATCAATTTACATTCCCACCAACAGTGCAAGAGTGTTCCCCTTTCTCCACACCCTCTGCAGCATTTATTACTTGTAGACTTTTTGATGCGGGCCATTCTGAGTTTTGAATTGCATTTCTCTAATAATGAGCAATGCCCGGCATCTTTTCATGTATTTGTTAGCCATCTGTATGTCTTCTTTGAAGAAATGTCTGTTTAGATCTTTTTCCCACTTTTTGACTGGCTTGTTTGTTTTTCTGGTATTGAGTTGTATGAGCTGCTTGTATATTTTGGAAATTAATCCTTTGTCCGTTGTTTCATTTGCTATTATTTTCTCCCATCTGAGGGTTGTCTTTTCACCTTGCTTATAATTTCCTTTGCTGTGCAAAAGCTTTTAAGTATAAATAAGTAAACACTTGTTTACTTTTGTTTTTATTTCTGTTACTCTAGGAGGTGGGTCATAGAGGATCTTGCTTTGATTTATGTCATTGAGTGTTCTCCCTATGTTTTCCTCTAAGAGTTTTATAATTCTGGTCTTACATGTAGGTCTTTAATCCTTTTTGAGTTGATCTTTGTGTAGGTGTTAGGAAGTGTTCTAATTTCATTCTTCTACTTGTAGCTGTCCAGTTTTCCCAGAACCATTTATTGAAGAGGCTGTCTGTGCCCCATTGTATATTCTTGCCTCCTTTGTCAAAAATAAGGTACCCATAGGTGCATGGGTTTATTTCTGGGCTTTCTGTCTTGTTCCATTGGTCTATATTTCTGTTTTTGTGCCAGGACCATACTGTCTTGATGACTGTAGCTTTGTAGTATAATCTGAAATAAGGAAGCTTGATTCCTCCAGCTCCATTCTTCTGTCTCAAGGCTGCTTTGGATATTCAGGGTCTTTTGTGTTTCCATATGAATTGTGAAAATTTTTGCTCTAGTTCTGTGAAAAATGCCATTAGTAATTTGATAGGGATCATATTGAATCTGTAGATTGCATTTGGTAGTATAGTCATTTTTACAATATTGATTCTTCCTACCAAGGAACATGGAATATCTCTCCATCTGTTTATGTTGTCTTGATTTCTTTCATTAGTGCTTTATAATTTTCTGTTTACAGTTTTTTTGTCTCCTTAGGTAAGTTTACTCCTAGATATTTAATTTTTTTTTTGTTGCAATGGTGAATGGGATTGATTCCTTAATTTCTCTTTCTGATTTTTCATTGTTAGTATATAGAAATGCAAGTGATTTCTGTCTATTGATGTTGTATCCTGCAGCTTTGCTAAACTCACTGGTTAGCTCTAGTAATTTTCTGATACTATCTTTAGGGTTTTCTCTGTACTGTATCATGTCATCTACAAACAGTGAGAGCCTTATTTCTTCTTTTCCCATCTGGATTCCTTTTATTTCTTTTTCTTCTCTGATTGCTGTAGCCAGAACTTCCAGAACTATGTTGAATAATAGTGGTAAAAGTGGACACCCTTGTCTTGTTCCTGATCTTAGGGGTAATGCTTTCAGTTTTTCACCACTGAGAACAGTGTTTGCCATAGACTTATCATATATGGCCTTTATTAAGTTGAGGTAGTTTACTTCTATGCCCATTTTTTGAAGAGTTTTAATCATAAATGGGTGCCGAATTTTGTCAAAAGTTTTTCTGAATCTATTGAGATTATCTTATGGTTTTTGTCTTTCAATTTGTTAATATTATGTATCACATTGATTGGTGTATATTGAAGAATCCTTGCATCCCTGGAATAGACCCAACTTGATCACGGTGTATGAGCTTTTTGATATGTGCTGAATTCTGTTTGCTAAAATTTTGTTGAGGATTTTTGCATCTATGTTCATCAGTGATATTGGCCTGTAGTTTTCTTTTTTTGTGTTGTCTTTGTCTGGTTTTGGTATCAGGGTGATGGTGGTCTCACAGAATGAGTTTGGAAGTGTTTGTTCTGCTGCAATTTTTGGCAAGAGTTTTAGAAAGATAGGCATTAACTCTTCTCTAATGTTTGATAGAATTCTCCTGTAAAGCCATCTGGTCCTGGGCTTTTGTTTTTTGCACTTCAATTTCAGTGCTTGTAATTGGTTTGTTCATAATTTAAGACTGAACTTTTCTAAGAATCTGCCCATTTCTTCCAGGTTATCTTTTTTATCGCCATATAGTTGTTCATAATAGTCTCTTAGAATCCTTTGTGTTTCCGTATTATCTGTTGTAACCTCTCCTTTTTCACTTCTAATTTCATTGATTTGATTATTCTCTCTTATTTTCTTGTTGAGTCTGGTTAAGGGTTTGTCTATTTTATCTTCTCAAGGAACCAGCTTTTAGTTTTATTAATCATTACTATTGTTTCTTTCATTTCTTTTTCATTTATTTCTGCTTGGATCTTTATGATTTCTTTCCTTCTACTAATTTTTTTTTTGTTTTTCTTTTTCCAGTTGTTTTAGGTGTAAAGTTAGCTTGTTTATTCAAATTTTGTTTTGTTTTGTTTCTTAAGGTACGATTGTATTGCTATAAACTTCCCTCTTAGAACTGCTTTTGCTGCATCCCATAGGTTTTGAATTGTTATGTTTTCATTGTCATTTGTTTCTAGAAATTTTTTGATTTCCCTTTAAATTTCTTCAGTAACCTGTTGGTTATTTAGAAACGTGTTATTTTTCAGTTGGAAGCCCTGGATACAAGGGCAAAGTAAGAGAACAGGAGGCAGTTGAAGGTGTCACACCGAAATTTGTATCCTTTGGACATAAATCTGGCATGTCTCGCAAAAAGATAGAGCAACACATATGGCATTTCTACCCATTTCTCTTGTTTTCTACAGAACTGGTCTAGTTGTAAAACAGTATTATAATTAAGAGACCCTTCAGCTGTCCAGTATTCCCCATCTTCCAAAGGATACTGTGGCCATTCAGAAGATCAGGCATGTCTTTTTAAATTCTGAGAATCAAACTTGTTCCAGTTTTTAAAAAATACATTGTAAAGGAGTGGTTCTGAAACTGTTAGCTCCCATCTTGTCCTGAAGATCCGAGACAAGCCCCAAAGATGATAGCTTATGGTGAACGGTGCCAACCCTCCCCCACCCTTATTTCTTTATCTCAGTTCTCTACCAATTACTTAAAAGAATGGAAACATGAACCTTAAATATTTTATTAGTATTTCCCCTCCTTAATTTGGAAGATAAAATTGCATACTGTGGGGAGAGGAGATTGGATGATGTTTCCAACATGGTGGTTATGAATTCCCAATCTCCAGTTTTCAGACTTTTGAAAGCTAGCTTTTGTTTTTCTCTGTATTATGATTAACCATCTCTGCAAAGGCTCAGAGCTTAGCATAGGTCCTTGAACTAAAAATTAGTTTTATTGTTTTGTTGAATGCCATAATAGCACACTGAAAAAAGAGAGAGATTCAGTTATATAATATTAGGAAAAAGAGTGGTTTTCAACAAAACAGGTAGCCTTTCTAATAAAGAGAACATGCTTAAGTCGCTTCAGTTATGTCCAGCTCTTTGTGACCCTGTAGCTCACCAGGCTCCTCTGTCCATGGAATTCTCCAGGCAAGAATACTGGAGTGAGTTGCCATGATCTCTTCCTAAAATAGTAACAGTAGGTTACAGATAGGATTAGTTCTTTGTTAGTAGAACAGTTAAAAAACAGTTTTGGGGAATTATGATTTTCCTTTGATAATTAAGATGATTTGGTGAAAGAGTGTGGCTTCGTCATGACATTTAGTCTCATCCTTCCATAGCCCACTCTGACCATCCAAAGGTTTGCAGAGGTGATGAGAAAGGTGTAGGGAAATTCTAAGAACTTGCTTTGCTTCTTGATCCCCTATTGTTATTTGTATATCATTGTTCTGTGGTTTTAGAAATTCCCAATGAATTTTTTTTTTCTGAGAAGATTTTTTTTTAATCTCTAAAATTAGCTTTTAAGAGATTTGACTGAAAAAATACCTTTGTAAACAGTTTCTGACATAGTATGATACTAAACAGTCATGATAGTAATTGACTATAGTAATCACCAGCCACTTGTAAACGCCTTGAACAAAGAGCTGAGTGTGTGTGTGTGTGTGTGTATGTGTGTGTGTTACAGTGTACTTATGCATTAGAAACTTATACACATGTGCTGAATATGGATGAAAAAATGTGTGGTCATTGAAAACATGTATAATATCATATAAGAAACGAATCACCAGTCCAGGTTCGATGCAGGATACAGGAAGCTTGGGGCTGGTGCACTGGGATGACCCAGAGGGATGGTATGGGGAGGGAGGTGGGAGAGGGGTTCAGGATGGGGAACACATGTACACCCATGGCAGATGCGTGTTGATGTATGGCAAAACCAATACAGTATTGTAAAGTAAATAATAATAATAATAATAAAAGAAAAGAGAAAAAAAATTGTGGTCATTGAATAGTGATTAAATAAAGTATATTTTCAAAGACTACTTTAAGCTTGTGTCAGGAAATCTCATTATTCCTTAATGTATCTCTCAAACTAGTGACTTTCAAACCTGTTCAGAAGGACAGGACACCATTGGTAAAGCCCATATTCTACCTTTTCCATCTGAGACTAATGTGGTGGATCCAAATTGCCAGTCAATGGTTCGTTGTTTCCTCTAGCAGGTGAATCAGACATTCAGAAGACTCACAGTGTCTTCTCCTTTTGCATTTCTATTCCAAGTCAATGCTGCACATGCATTAGGGAACATGCTCAGACTCCCTTATTGACCATAAGCTGCATTTGGTGTTTATTTATTTATTTGAGTACTGGTCAGAGATGTCACATCCCTGGGCTTGTTGGATGGCATCACTGACATGATGGACATGAGTTTGAGTAGGCTCTGGGAGCTGGTTATGGACAGGGAAGCCTGGTGTGCTGAAGTCCATGGGGTTGCAAAGAGTTGGACAAGAGTGAGTGACTGAAATGAACTGAACTGAACTGACCTCCTTAGTGTATGTTCCTCAATGAGCACCCCCTCCTCAATGAAGAAGGGGTGCATCCCTGTGCTCAGGAGGCTTATCCAGTGAGGCCACAGTTCCCTGAACTCTGCATGTTTCAGACACCCATGTTCCCATGGCTCTCATTCTTCAGCTCCTCATCCCATGGAGAAAAGCAGGAAACCTCCCAGTTCATTTCAATTCAGTCACTCAGTTATGTCCAACCCTTTGCGACCCCATGGACTGCAGAATGCCAGGCTTCCCTGTCCATCACCAACTCCCCAAACTTGCTCAAACTCATGTCCATTGAGTCAGTGATGCCATCCAACCACCTCATCCTCTGTTATCCCCTTCTTCTGCTTTCAATCTTTCCCTCATCAGGGTCTTTTCCAGTGAGTCAGTTGTTCACATCAGGTGGCCAAAGTATTGGGTTTCAGCTTCAGCATCAGTCCTTCCAATGAAAATTCAGGACTGTTTTCCTTTAGGATTGACTGGTTTGATCTCCTTGCAGTCCAGGGACTCTGAAGAGTCTTCTCCACCATCACAGTTTAGAAGCATCAATCTGTTGGCACTCAGCTTTCTTTATGGTACAACTCTCACATCCACACCATGACTATTGGGAAAACCATAGCTTTAACTAGATGGACCTTTGTTGGCAAAGTAATGTCTCTGCTTTTAATATGCTGTCGAGGTTGGTCATAACTTTTCTTCCAAGGAGCAAGTGTCTTCTAATTTCATGGCTGCAGTCACCATCTGCAGTGATTTTGGAGCCCCACAAAATAGTCTGTCACTGTTTCCATTATTTCCTCATTTATTTGCCATAAAGTGATGGGACTGGATGCCATGATCTTGGTTTTTGAATGTTGAGTTTCAAGCCAGCTTTTTCACTCTCCTCTTGCACTTGCATCAAGAGGCTCTTTAGTTCCTTTTCACTTTCTGCCATAAGGGTGGGTCATCTGCATATCTGAGGTTATTGATATTTCTTCCGACAATCTTGATTCCAGCTTGTGCTTCATCCAACCCAGCATTTTGCATGATGTATTCTGTATAGAAGTTACATAAGCAGGGTGACAATATACAGCCTTGACGTATTCCTTTCCCAATTTGGAACCAGTCCGTTGTTCCATGTCCAGTTTTAACTGTTGCTTCTTGACATGCACACAGATTTCTCAGGAGGCAGGTAAGGTGGCCTGATATACCCATCTCTTTAAGAATTCTCCAGTTTATTGTGTTCCACACAGTCAAAGGCTTTGGCATGGTCAATAAAGAAGTTGATGTTTTTCTGGAATTCTCTTTCTTTTTCTATGATCCAACAGATGTTGGCAGTTTGATTTCTTGTTCAAATTGGAAACCTCCCATCCTGTGTCTAATCATACACTCCCTCTCTCCAGCTAATGGTGACTTTATGATCTAAGGAGGATCGTTGTCCCGGTTGTTTTGGTCCACTCTGGTTCCAGCGCTGAGGCTTCTTGCTTGCTTGTTGGTTCTAGAGCATGTTTCCATGGGAACAGACCTCAGAATTGGACTGTGTTCTGAGAACCCATCTGGGGAGTTTTTTTTTTTTTTTCTTCTCCAGACTGTAGAAACTTGGTCCAGCACCAAGTTTTAAAAGGGAAATTTAAAAGCAGTTAACTCTGTTTTGAAAGGAGTTACTCTGTTCCTAGTCTCCTTTCCTTCCTCCCTATCCTGGGCCTGTCTTCCCTGCTGTGCTGCTGGGCCCCTCCCACATTCCCCTCCTGGCTCCAGCCCCAGAAGGCCAGCCCAGCCTCCAGTACAGACCACTCAATTATTTCTGATGGAAACAAATTTGACTCAGATGCCAAGGCTGTGGGCGTCATCCTGCTGAGTTCTGGAGCCCAGAGCTGGCAGGCTCCTCCTAACCCCATCTAAGCCCACATGGCATGTCCCCTGCAGATGGGAAAGGGCAGGGGCAGGTGAGCCCAGGAGCAGTCCCAGCAGGTGCTCTAGTGTCCCTGCTGCTCTCCCTGCACCAGCCATGTGGTGACCAGCTCCCAGTGGGAGAAGCCGTCTGTTAGGGCACTAAAGGGCAGCACCTGGAAGAGGACTCCCCCAGAGCTCCCTCCTTGTTTCCCTGCACTCCAAGCTGGTGCCCTCCTTCCCAGCGTCCTAACAGTGTCCTTGCAGCCCATTCCACCTGACTGCTGTGAGAGCTGCTCTTCCTTCTCAGAGGTGGAAGACAGGGACGGGGCAGAGAAGGAAAGTCCCACCTGGTCCTGGGAGTTGGTCAGGAGTCAGCAGGGCATCTGTCTGTGTTCCCCATCTTGACAGACTGGCCACCTTCATCACTGGAGACCCTTAACCTCACTGTTGGGAACGCGGGCCTCTCCCCAGGCCCTTGGTTCCCAGAGGGGGGCTGGTGGCCTGCATCTCAGCTGAGGTGCCCTGGGCCTGCCTGCTCCTTTCTGGCTTCAGAGGTGGTCCTGCTGGAAGCCAGGTGGGTCAGAGCCCTGGGTTTCCTTGGGCAGGAGACAGGATGGAACCACAGCTTCATTTTCGTTCCCATTGCCTGACCTCTCTGGTAATTCACAGCACATCTAACTTATTCTTGCCTCTAACCCTTGACTGTTTCCAACCCTAAATAGCGTCCCCCCCCACCCTACCCCCCCTCCCAGGCTCCTCTGTCCATGGGCTTCCCCTATGGCTCAGTTGGTAAAGAACCTTCCTGCCAATGCAGGAATGCAAGAGACATGGGTTCAATTCCTGGGTCTGAAAAATTCCCTGGAGGAGGAAATGACAAGCCATTCCAGTATTCTTGCCTGAGAAATGCCATGGACAGAGGAGTCTGTTGAGTTACAGACCACAGGGTCTCAAAAGTGTTGGACATGAATGGGCAAGCATGCAATGCAAAACCCTTTATTCAAGTTGCTCCTCATTCTCGGAGTCCTTTCCCATAGGACTTTCAAATTAAGCTCTTCTTTCTAAGGTTTTTGCCATCTTAGCCTCAAAGAACTTCTCTTCTGCAAATTGAGAGATTTACTTCATACTGTCTCATACTTGTGAGACACATGCTGTCCTTATTTTAATTCTACCTCGCTCTAATTTTCTTTTCTCACACTGGTCAAAGTTATTTTGAATTATTTGCAGAGTTCTAATGAATACTCTTGCCCAACACTTCCATTCTGTTCTCCTTGTAATCTTAACATTCCTGTGTGTGTGTTAGTTGGTCAGTCGTGTCCAACTCTTTGTGACCCTGTGGATGGTAGCCAACAGCTCCCCCCACCCCCCAGCCTCCTCTGTCCATGGAATTCTCCAGGCAAGAATACTGGAGTGGGTTGCCATACCCTTCTCCAGCAATATCCCTGGGGGCCCAGCAATTTCTTATGAATCTGATTACAGTCAGTGAAAGCTTACTTCCCAGCGAGTGACAGTCCAAAGCTCTCCCTACAATTGCTGCCTGTCTGAGATCTCTTCCTCATCACCCAGGTAAATGCTTCTTTGTTTCTTTCCCCACTTCCTGGGTCTAGAGCTAGAGTTGGCCAACTCTAACCCTGACCCATAGGCTAGCCTTACATTGGGAATGGGTGTGACGTTTTTATGTGGTTGAAAAACGTTAAAAGAAGAACAATATTTTGTGAAACATGAAAAGTGTATAAGATTCAAATGTTGGTGTCCCAAATAAAGTTTTATTAGAACAGTTGTGGGCTACACCCTTCATTCACACTCTGGGAGTGTCGATGCACAAGGGCAGGCTGGCATGGCTGAGACACAGACCACATGACCTGTGGAGCCTGAGACATTTGCTCTTTGGCCCTTTTGGAAGGACTTGTCCTGATGTCTGGTCTGAGGCAGGGACCAGCCTCTTGGTGTTCAGCTCCCTCCTGCTCAGGCTTTAATAATTGCAGTCATTACTGAGACGACCCACGCAGAAGTCAGAGGTCACTCTGCAGTCCTGCTTTTTCACTGTTGTCTTGAGTCCACATGCTGTTTCTTTCTCTTATCCTCTCTTCCAGACCCTCTCCCTGTCTGCAGAAACTGGCAGATATTCCCCTCATCTACCACAGTTCAGTTCCCCTAGAATGATGTCTCTTGGAGCCTTAGGGATATTCTCAGTTCAACCCTCAATGAGGAAATGTGGTTACAGCTGTTAGGAGAATTGCTTTTCCCATTTTACTACACATTTTTAAAGTGACCTTTAAACAAAAAGCATTGCTTCAGTGATGTTATATCAACTGCTTTACTCTAATTTTTGTCTTAAGGTTTATTAAAATATTTGAAAAGCTGTATATCTGATAACTAGAGGTCCAAATAAAATCTGTATATTAAGGTTTCCAAGATCTGTGGAGCACAGCGTGGGGTGGGGGTGGGGGTGGGGGTGGATCTAAAATCTATTTTTGTATTAAAACAAGACAGAAGATCATTCTGAATCATAAATAGTTGTGCCAGTGCTTTTTAAGGATAAAAAGAACACAGTTCATTAAAATCCTGATGTATCTTCATAATAGCAAAGATAGGAGTCATGAATATTAGTTGACGTAGTTGAAATAAAGATATCTTCACTGATACCCAAGAAAGGTATACACAAGCCTTCTCTGAAAGGTCATATAATTAATGTACACCCATGTTGACTAAGTAACTACCTAAGAATCACAATTCTCAGGTCATTATATTAGAAGAAAAATAATGTTTCTCAAAAAAAAAAAAAAAAAAGCAAAAGCAAAACAGGTGACTGAGCCGTCAAGAGTTAATTCTTCACTGAAGGCCCCATAAGAGGTGAGCAATGGCTGCCTTCCACCTGAGACCAGGCTCAGGTTTCCCGACTCATTGTACCATGCCAGCTCCCCAAATTTCTTTAGGTTTTCTCCTAGTAACGTATAATAAAAGTAAGTCAACAAATACATAAACAAACTCTTAATTTCAAATATTTAACAGTGGAGCAAAATTATCCAAAATAATAATCTTAAAAAAATATTTATTCTTATTTATTTATTTTGGCTGCACCGGGTCTTACTCGAGGCATGTAGGAGGTTTAGTTGTGGCATGCAAACTCTTTAGTTGCAGCATGTGGGATCTAGTTCCCTGACCAGGGATTGAACCCAGGCCCTCTGCACTGGGAGTGTGGAGTCTTAGCCAGTGGACCACCAGGAAACCCCAGAAAAGTAATCTTGATGTGGTCCTGAGGGTGGAAAGTTCCTCAGGAGAGACTCCTCAGTGGGCTGCTGGGGACGGCAGTCATCTCCTGGGAGGCACACAGGCAGCAGGGCACCTTCTGGCTTCCTTTGTTAAATAGTGCAGCCCCAGAGGCAATCATCCACACTAAGCTGCAAAAGCAATAATTATTTTATCTCCGGGACTACTGCACTTTTCCCATTGTCCCACCTCATCATTAATTTAAGATAACTTGATGGCATTTAAATAGGGGAAAAGAATTTGTATGTAAATGAAGCAAAGGACAAAAATTGTCTATTAAAGTTTATTGGATTCAAGAAAGCTTCAAGTTTGATTAAGAAACCAGGAGTCTACAAAAGTGTTTAAGAGTATCTGGAGAATTTTCTCTATTAAATTCTTTTATTTTGAGACTAATAATGTGATTTTTATTCTAGAGAAAAATGAATCCTGCAGCAGCTTTGTAATAAAAAAGCAGCAAGGTGACAGCAGCTGAAAACTTGGCCTGCTTGAGCGATAGCATTATAACCACTTGTATCAGGGAGAGTCATTTCTGCTAATCTGTTCTTTTAAAAAAAAATCCTGACTTTTTGACATGATGCACATGTATATGATATATGTGTATAAATACACATATTATAGTAAAAACATTATTATTAGAAAAAACCATGATCTACTTCACATAAACAAGCTATGTTAGAGCTTTAAAATCATATAAACAAATTATACAGTCAGACTAATTTCATGCTAATGGTTATTATTTGAAAGTTTGCTGTGTATGCTCAGTCGTGTCTGATTCTTTTTATGACCCCATGGACTGTAGACCATCAGGCTCCTCTGTCCCTGGGATTCTCCAGGCAAGAGTAATGGAGTGGTTTGCCATTTCCTCCTCCAGGGGATCTTCCTGACCCAGGGATCGAATCCGAATCTCCTGCTTCTCCTGTGTTGCAGGGGGATTCTTTGTTACTGAGCCACCAGGGAAGCCCATTATTTGAAGGTAGGCACCGAGAATCTCTAACAGGATGTGAGGTGCCTTACGGATGGATGTAAACACGTTGTAGAATCAGGTATTTATGAGAGAACACAACAGAGGCCATGGGCTCAAGGTCGAAGAAATAAGAGCTATTTTCCCATCCCACTGGCTCCAGCCTCTTTTCTTAGGTGCAAACAGGAGAGCAGATGGGGCAGAAGAGACTGGACTATAGCTTGATCACTTATACACACTTGATAACTGTATCTTCACATTTTGTTTTAGGTTTTTAATTATCTAAGAATTTCAGATAAATTTATCAGTACTTAATTGGCAAAGAGAGAGGGGGGAACGGTGGTGTGTGTGCCAGAAATGACCACTTCATCTATTTTCTAACATTGTGTGGCAAGTTGAGAGATGTTCAATAAGATTAAAAAGAAATAGACTTTAACTCTTGTAACCACGTTTTGTAGTCTGTTCTGTCAACAGCTTTGACCTCGCTTTAAGGATAGGTTGTTCAGGTGTCCTCCTGTTGGGAAAAGGGACTTCTGGGTTTGTTCACTGAAGCTCTTACATTGGTACCTCAGAAGGATGTAAGATACTTGTGCTCCTTGAAATCATTTTGCTTTATTCAATATATTGTACCGATTATGTATAAATTCTAGACTTTTCAACCTTTTCAGTTCAGTTCAGTCGCTCAGTCGTGTCCGACTCTCCACGACCCCATGAATCGCAGCACGCCAGGCCTCCCTGTACATCACCAACTCCCGGAGGTCACTCAAACTCACATCCATTGAGTTGGTGATGCCATCCAGCCATCTCATTCTCTGTCATCCCTTTCTCCTCCTGCCCCCAATCCCTCCCAGCATCAGGGTCTTTTCCAATGAGTCAACTCTTCTCATGAGGTGGCCAAAGTACTGGAGTTTCAGATTCAACATCAGACCTTGCAAACAACACTCAGGACTGATCTCCTTTAGGATGAACTGGTTGGATTTCCTTGCAGTCCAAGGGACTCTCAAGAGTCTTCTCCAACACCACAGTTCAAAAGCATCAGTTCTTTGGTGCTCAGCTTTCTTCACAGTCCAACTCTCACATCCATACATGACCACTGGAAAAACCATAGCCTTGACTAGACAGACCTTTGTTGACAAAGTAATGTCTCTGCTTTTGAATATGCTATCTAGGTTAGTCATAACTTTCCTTCCAAGGAGTAAGCGTCTTTTAATTTCATGGCTGCAATCACCATCTGCAGTGATTTTGGCGCCCCCCAAAATAAAGTCTGACCCTGTTTCCATTGTTTCCCCATCTATTTCCCATGAAGTGATGGGACCAGATGCCATGATCTTCGTTTTCTGAATGTTGAGCTTTAAGCCAACTTTTTCACTCTCCTCTTTCACTTTCATCAAGAGGCCTTTTAGTTCTTCTTCACTTTCTGCCATAAGGGTGGTGTCATCTGCATATATGAGGTCATTGATATTTCTCCCAGCAATCTTGATTCCAGCTTAGACCTGTATATACTATCATTTTCCATTGAGTTTTTATGATTACAATGCTGTCCTGTTGTCTAGAAGGTGACTGTGAATCTCAAGCATAATGATTAGCTGAATTAGATTTTTAACAAAATTGAAAAACATGGCACAGTATTTTGTGTTGCAGAGAGTGTCACTGATATGTTTGTAGTATCAGAAAAGGTGGCAGGGAACAGAACAGGGCTTCTTAACGTGTGTGTGTGTGTGTGTGTGTGTGTGTTTGTTTGTTATGGACATGGTGGGAGGCAGTGAGTTGCCCCCAAAGATACCTACATCCTAATCCTGGGGCTTGTGGAAATGTTACCTTACATGTCAAAGGGTGCTTTGCAGATGAATTTAGGGTCAGAAGGCAATGGCACCCCACTCGAGTACTCTTGCCTGGAAAATCCCATGGACAGAGGAGCCTGGTAGGCTGCAGTCCATGGGGTCACTAAGAGTCAGGCACGACTGAGTGACTTCACTTTCACTTTTCACGTTTGTGCATTGGAGAAGGAAATGGCAACCCACTCTGGTGTTCTTGCCTGGAGAATCCCAGGGACGGGGGAGCCTGGTGGGCTGCCATCTATGGGGTCGCACAGAGTTGGACACGACTGAAGCGAGTTAGCAGCAGTAGCAGCAGCAGCAGCAGATTATCCATGTGAATCCAGTGTGATTGTGAGTTTCCTTATAAGTGAAAGAGGGAGACTGGGTGGTTGGAGAAGGAGGTGTAATGATGGAAGCAGATATTGGAGTGATGTGATCAAGGACATGAACAGAGAAATGTGGTCCTCCCTGGAGCTGGAGACAGAAACTTCCTCGCATCATGGTGGAGCCCTTCTGACACCTCGATTTTAGCTTCACAACACCTATTTTTGGACTTCTGGCCTCCTGATCTATAAAATAACAAACCTGTGTTGTAAGTTTCTAAATTTATGGTAATTTATTTTTTGGGCTCCAAAATCAATGCAGATGGTGACTGCAGCCATGAAATTAAAAGACGCTTACTCCTTGGAAGGAAAGTTATGACCAATCTAGATAGCATATTCAAAAGCAGAGACATTACTTTGTCAACAAAGGTCTGACTAGTCAAGGCTATGGTTTTTCCTGTGGTCATGTATGGATGTGAGAGCTGGATTGTGAAGAAGGCTGAGCGCCGAAGAATTGATGCTTTTGAACTGTGGTGTTGGAGAAGACTCTTGAGAGTCCCTTGGACTGCAAGAAGATCCAACCAGTCCATTCTGAAGGAGATTAGCCCTGGGATTTCTTTGGAAGGAATGATGCTAAAGCTGAAACTCCAGTACTTTGTCCACCTCATGAGAAGAGTTGACTCACTGGAAAAGACTCTGATGCTGGGAGGGATTGGGGGCAGGAGGAGAAGGGGACAACAGAGGATGAGATGGCTGGATGGCATCACTGACTCGATGGACGGGGGTCTGGGTGAACTCCGGGAGTTGGTGATGGACAGGGAGGCCTGGCGTGCTGCGATTCATGGGGTTGCAAAGAGTTGGACACGACTGAGTGACTGAACTGAACTGAACTGTTAATAGGAGCAGTGGTAGGGAACTAAGACAGACAACTCTGAGTAGTCTGGTGAAGCATATGAATCTCTTAATGGGTTTGCAATAAAGTAATATACATGCCTCTGTATTCATGTGTTAATTCACAGGACAAGCCACTTGAAATAGAGACAAGTTCAAGTTCAATGTCATCTTTTCCACATTTATCAGTGTGAAAGCTCACTACTTGTGGACCATGAACCAGTCACGTTTCACAAATTGTTCTGTCCTACAGAGGATTAAGAATGGAAATTCGAACCATCTGATTTTGTGAAACTTTAACATTTAAGTTTTCATCTTCTTCCAACTTTGGTCAAAAAGTATTGTAGATGTGGAATCCTAGAAAACAGAGTCGTTTTCTGAGCATCGGTTTGCAAGCATGGTTTCACTATTAACTGAAACTATGGGATGAGGAGACGCTTACTCCTTGGAAGGAAAGTTATGACCAACCTAGATAGCATATTCAAAAGCAGAGACATTACTTTGCCAACAAAGGTCCATCTAGTCAAGGCAATGGTTTTTCCTGTGGTCATGTACAGATGTGAGAGTTGGACTGTGAAGAAGGCTGAGCGCCGAAGAATTGATGCTTTTGAACTGTGGTGTTGGAGAAGACTCTTGAGAGTCCCTTGGACTGCAAGGAGATCCAACCTGTCCATTCTGAAGGAGATCAGTCCTGGGATTTCTTTGGAAGGAATGATGCTAAAGCTGAAACTCCAGTACTTTGACCACCTCATGTGAAGAGTTGACTCATAGGAAAAAACTCTGATGCTGGGAGGGATTGGGGGCAGGAGGAGAAGGGGACGCCAGAGGATGAGATGGCTGGATGGCATCACTGACTCAATGGATGTGAGTCTGAGTGAACTCCGGGAGTTGGTGATGGACAGGGAGGCCTGGCATGCTGCGATTCATGGGGTGGCAAAGAGTCGGACACGACTGAGCGACTGACCTCATCTGATGGGATGAGGAATGATCCACTAGTCGGTGAAGAGGAAACTGGATGCAGCCTGGAGGAGGTTTGATATCTATCATGATTTCATATTAGGAGCACATTCGGAGATACTGGTGACAGCGAGAGTGTGATAGGAACACACCTGTGCTATTTGTGACAAATGACACATACCACTAATACTAATGTAGCAATGCTACATTCCACCTAAAGGTATACAGAATAATAAAGAGCTATTTATTTACAATCCAAGTTCATGGACTTTCTTTCCGGGTTGTGAATCATCAGAGCAGAAGCAGAGCCATGGGTAGTTTTGTAGACTGGAGCTTGGCGTCTTCCTCCTTTTCACTCTGATTTTGAGGGGAAGGATGCCTTTCTTATGCACACAAATCACATTAAAATGTGCAGAGCACATGGAGCATAGACGGACCTGTCTTCTGACATCCTGCCAGCCCTGACAGTGGAGGTTTGAGTGGATGTGGCTAGGGAGTCCAAGTTTTCTTCCTCTCTGTGCACCTTCTTTTTCTTTAATCACAGTGCTTCTTTTCTTAGGGAAGCAGGTAATTTCTAGTTTATTATTTGATGATGAGAAAATTGCATTCAGTGTCATAATAAGGAAGTTAAATGGGAGACAGAAAATGGAGATTACATAGGAGGTTAGATCAGATCATTTGTGTGTTGATATTTGTTAATATGTCACATGGAAATTAAGGGGAAATGGTATTAAGGTATCTACTATCATCTCCTCAAGGGAAGTTGTAGAATCTATTTTAGCATCAATATCCAGATGCCCAAACCATCTGTTACTTAAAGAAATATTGTCCAATCAGAGAGTGAGTGGTATGAACCAAAAGATCTACAACTTCAGTTGTCCAGCCTGCCTTGGCAAGTACACAGGGCACCCTCCAGATACCCAGATGGGTGCCCACTGATATACAGAGTGAAGTGCCCCAGCTTTAGAACTCAGTGAAACAAAATGGACTCATTTCCCGCAATCCTTTGCAGATTTAACATTGCTCATTTTTCATTAAAAGAAAAATAACCCTCTTCTCTGTATAAAAATAGTGCTCTTATTTAACTCACTGTCATGAAGACTAATGGAGCCAGCCGACGGGGTAGTAAAGCAGACCTCTGTTCAAAGGTAGTCAGTGAAAAGTCCAGCTATGTAGGCATTTTTCAGGGTTTGCATGAAAGCAAGAGAAATGATAACTTGCTGAAGTACAAACCAGGCAAAACAGATGTCCAAGTTCAAGAGAAAGTTGAATCTGGAAGCAAGGTCTGGGCTTCTCAAGATGACAAATAAAATTGCCCTGACTTCTGCTGTGATTGCAGTGGATTTCCATTACTCAGCCATGGGGCCCAAGGTGAATCTGATGAGGCTTTAGGAAGGACCCAAGGTGTATGATGGCAAGTGGCGACCAATATTAAATTGACACTTAGATGCTGCTATTCAGAACAGAAGTCGCTGGTCGAAGCAGACTTTGGATGCATGCTTAAGGTAAAAATGCATCCAAAAGAGCTGACTGAGACTTTGAGAAAACCAAGGTGAAGAATGTCTTATTTAAGACTGAAAGGAAGAAGTCTTATTCACCATCAAGAGAAGATTCCACTCCAGATTTGGGGCTCATAATCTTATATTTAGTAGGTTTGGTCTTTCTCTCCTCCCTCCCTCACCAGCCACACTTGTTTGTAGCTATGTATGCACTTTTGTTGGAGAAGGCAATGGCATCCCACTCCAGTACCCTTGCCTGGAAAATCCCATGGACGGAGGAGCCTGGTAGGCTGCAGTCCATGGGGTCACAAACAGTCGGACACTTACTGAGCGACTTCACCTTCAGTTTTCACTTTTATGCACTGGAGAAGGAAATGGCAACCCATTCCAGTGTTCTTGCCTGGAGAATCCCAGGGCCGGTGGAGCCTGGTGGGCTGCCATCTGTGGGGTCGCACAGAGCCAGACACGACTGAAGCGACTTAGCAGCAGCAGCAGCAGCATGCACTTTTGTGTATGCTGGTGCTTGAGGAAGGAAATGTGGATTCATGAACATGAACTTCGGAGTAACCAGACCTCCTGGGTGTACAAAGGACCTGCCTCACTACTGGTCAGCTCAGAGGGTTTTACAGCTGTTCTCTACCTACCAGAGCTCTGGTGGAGGCTGCGGGGCCAATGAGGAGGAAATGGCAACCTACTCCAATATTCCTGCCTGGAGAATCCCATGGGCAGAGGAGCCTGTTTGGCTACAGTCCATGGCGTCGCAAAGAGTCAGACACGACTGAGTGACTAACACACAAACAGGGTCAATCACAGAGCCATGTGTGCCCCAGGCCAAGTCCTCAAGGAGGCATTTGGAACTCAAAGCCCAGACACCCCTTGACCTTCACACGCACAACTGATGGCCATGTCATAGCAGCTCTGGTGGTGACACGGACTTGGGATTCACAGTCACCACACATGCCCTGCCTGCTCACACCCACACTGTGAGCTGCCCCACAGGTCTCAGATGCAATGACAGCTCTGAGAGCAGGGGGATGGGGCTTGGGAGGACCTGTGATCAGGCTCCAGGAAGAGGAGGAGAAAGATGCTGGGGTTTCTTGGTTAAAAGGAAGAAAGTAGTGATTTTCATTTTGGTGTGTCTCTTTGACTAGGCAGCGTCAACATGAGTGCTCCTAGCTGGTTATGTTAAAACGTCCAGATTTGTCTCTTTTGAGACTTTCCTGTCATTTCTTGGGTCTTTTCGATGAGGAATTGCATCTTTAATGCTGTCTTTTAAGATCGTGTTTAAGTACTTAATATTCAGCAGATGAGTAGTGAACATCTATGACGGGTAAGGTCCTGAGCATTATGGACTTCGTGATGAATACATGTCCCACCTTCAAGGAGTCTGAGTTGAAGTTGGGGCTGTCACTCAACAATTTCACCCTGCTTCACCCCATGAGACTTTGGAAGGTTCGTTTTTAAAGGAGAAGGGAACTCATATTCACTGAATTTGGATTCACTGTGTACTACCTAATCCTTGAATGAATCTAACAGATTTTCAACAGTAGCAGGGTTGACTCTTCACTGCTTTATAAATGGAAGTCAGTCAAACTACTTAACCTCCCTGAGTACCAGACTCCCCTAATAAATAAATCAGTGAAATTAATAATATCTGCTGCACAGGGTGAAAATGAAATAAAGTGTTAGATCTCAGTACATTTCCTCTCCTACATTCTCCCTATTTTTTATCAACATTAATTAAGGCCCTTGTCCATGCTTCCCATGTGGCCTCTCAGGAACAGAACTCCTGTGATGCAGGTGTCATTGGCAACATTGCAGAAAATCCAGTGGGAATAAAAGCTCGTGATGAGTGGTCAGCTCTTTCCTTCCTCCATCAGTGCTCCGGGACACACAGCTTCTGATGTATCAGGTGCAAAATGGTTTAACTGGTAGTTCTGGGCTACTGTCCACAGGGGTGTTTCAGGCATCTCCTTTTCATCTGCTTTCTAAAATAAAAGTTAAATTCTCTTCCTCTCTTCCTCTTTAGATAGCCAGGAATGTTGATTTCACCAATAACATAGCCAATAATCAGGGTTCAAGAGCAGATATATCAAAGCTCCCAGAATTAGAAGGGAAAGAAGATCCTAGAATGTTCAGAGGAGGCTTCCAGCTGTCTGGAACCAACTCCTTAGACCTGAGGGAGGAAGATTCCATGTCAGCCACATTTGGTGTTAGAATTTATTACAGATCTGTGTGTTCAGCAAAATTTATGTCAAAAAGCACATTTAAATGCTTTCCTGAGAGAATGCATGTCTGTGATTAAAACCCCCCACTGTAGACTTAGCTTCCTCAACCCTGCTGCTGCTCCTGACAATACCCACTTCTGTTCGCAACTTTCAGATCTTTGTGATGCCCTCTGTCACTTTAAATAATAGGTGTTTTCTTGTATGTATTGTTTCAGTACCTGTAATGCCATCTTTAATAACCACCTCACACATGGGAGTGTTTCTTTTGTTATCCTGATTCTCGCCTCTTCTCTCGCCCTTTTGCCTCTTTCATCTGTGCTCTTACTTTTTGATTCTTTGGGGCGAACTCAGGTATTACAGGGGAGTATAGAAGGCAATGGCACCCCACTCCAGTACTCTTGCCTGGAAAGTCCCATGGACGGAGGGGCCTGGTGGGCTGCAGTCCGTGGGGTCGCTACAAGTCGTAGGCGATTGAGCGGCTTCACTTTTGCTTTTCGCTTTCATGCATTGGAGGAGGAAATGGCAACCCACTCCAGAATTCTTGCCTGGAGAATCCCAGGGACGGGGGAGCGTGGTGGGCTGCCGTCTATGGGGTTGCACAGAGTCGGACACAACTGAAGCGACTTAGCAGAAGCAGCAGACATTTTCTTCTTTGATTGTCTGCCTTTTGTTTCTTACACTTTGCTGTGTGCACAGCAGTGATCCTTCAGTTTGCAGTTTCTAGCATTCAAGCCCTGGGAAGTTCCGGTTCTGTGTCTCTGGGCTGAGCATGGGAATTTGCATGTTTACTAGGCACCGAAGACGATTCTGAGCAGGTAGTGCTCAGAGCACACTGCACAAAAGAGCAATTCTTCCCCTGGGTGACCTTTTGGCCCAAGATGGCAGATGCCGTATCCAACTCTGAGCCACCTGCATCCTGAATCATCTTCTTGTTGTTCTGTTGCTAAGTTGTGTCTGACTCTGCAGCCGCATGGACTGCAGCATGCCAGGCTTCCCTGTCCATCACCAGCTCCCTGAGCTTGCTCAAACTCATGTCCATTGAGTCAGTGATGCCATCCAATCATCTCATCCTCTGTCGTGCCCTTCTCCTGCCTTCGGTCTTTCCCAGCATCAGGGTCTTTTCCAATGTGTTGATTCTTTGCATCATGTGGCCGAAGTATTGTAGCTTCCTGGATCTAATGGATCTCGAATCTAGTGGAATGCACTACAGACCACACACACTCATGCAGCTCTGGAGTTATTGGAAATAGTTGGAACCTCGGAGATGGAATCCAGGAGATCAATGTGTAATGATGAATAGCTACACCCCTCTTGTACAAGCTTATGCCTTGGGCTGACAGAAAGCCCCGAATTGTCACACACCTAAAGGAGATCTTTCAGCGAGAACCAACTGCTTTAAGAGTGTTCCCCGAGTCTCAAGGCTGTTACACAAGAAGACCGCTTATCTCTAAAATAGAAATTGGGTGTTTCCCTTGAGCAGACGAGATGAGGGAGCTGGCCCACGGTCTTTCAGTTTCATGTTTGTAATATACCAGGAAAGAGGCTACAGGGATTTTCCTTTAGTTTCGATGTTGTAGCAGAAGCTTTAGATGCCCATCCATCTCTACTTCTGGATGGTGAGGGGCACACACTGTTGGAAACTTTGCTTCCTGTGCATATAGGTTCAGTGATGAATCACAGGATGTGACAGACGTGTCCGCGCTGCGGTAGAGTCAGGAGAGCAGAGCCCCTCTGAATGCCGTGAATTTAGCATCTTCCCAAATTGCAAAGATGAATTGCAAAATGAAGGTCCAGGAGAGGGCGCTGCAGGATCAGAGAACACCAAGCGGTCCGCGGAGCACAGGCGTGGGTCGGGGGATAGGCGCGTGTCCAGGGCTCTAAGGCAAGAGGCCAGTCCTTCTAGGGTGGGCGGAACAAAGAGATGTCTTTGTGGATCAGGCGCCGGTGGTGGGCGAGCCTGCACGAGGGTGCTCCTGGTGGACCAGAAGTGAGTCCTCAAGGGGAGAGAGGTGCTCTCAAGCCCCTTAAAACTCTTTTCTGGAGAACTCTGCAGCGGGGATGGGCTCCTGGATTTCCAGCGGAGCTATCGTCCTCAGCCTGGCCTGAAGTCCACACGTACCATCCCAGGACAGGAGTTAGCTGTCTGTGGGAACTAACAGTCACACCCCCACCTGCCTGGGGAAACCGGCCCGACGACACTTGTTCTGCCCTTGACCTTTCTTGCTTCCTCTGCTCCAAACCTGCCCGGATCAGAGGAGCAGAGGAGCAGAGGCAAGGGGCGGGGAACTAGGACAGAAGTTGAATATAACCTAGCGAGAGCCTGCCAAGCTTGTCTCGCCCAGGAGAGGCTTTAAATAAAAACCAGGCTCTTAGAAAACTGCACCAGGCTGGATCTATTAGTATTTATGACTGTTCTTACGCTTGAAAGTGAATGGAGGTCATCTTACTATTTAACAGTGATTGAAGACGTTATTGACTTTCTCAGAGATTTCAGGCAGTGTTAGGTAAAGACCTAGGCTCACAGAGGAAATTTAGAAGTCAGCACTGCGCAGAAACGTTAGTTTCTGATGGAGCCATATGACTCTTAATGTTCAGCGTAGCAGTTACCTGCCTTGGTTAAAAAAAAAAAAAAAAGTCAAACTATAGTAGGTAAAACCAGCTTACTTTTTTGGGGGCGTTATATGAATATGTGCATTCTTTCAAAACAAACAACTTTTTATTGAAGTATAGTTGATTTGCAATGTTAGTTTCTGGGGTATGGCAACATGATTCAGTTATACGTATATATCTATTCTTTTCAGTATAGATTATTACAAGATATTGAATATCATTTCTTATGCTATACAGTAGGTCCTTGATGTTTATCTACTTTATATAGTGTGTGTATGCTAATCCCAAACTCCTGATTTATCCCTCTCCTTCTTTCCTGTTTGATAACCTTATGTTTGTTTTCTGTGTCTGTGAGTCTCCTTCTGTTTTGTAAATAAGTTCATTTATATATATATATTTTTTTAGATTCTACATCTGAATGATATCATATGCTATTTGTCTTTCTCTGTGTGACTGATCACTTAGTAGGATAATCTCTCGGTCCATCCATGTTGCTGCAGGTGGCATTATTTCATTCTTTTTTATGGCTGAATAATATTCTATTATATGTGCGTGAGTGTTTTATATATATATATATATATATGAATGACATCTTCTTTGTGAATAGTGCTGCATTGAACATTGAGGTGCATGTATTTTTTTCAATTAGAGTTTCCATCTTTTCTGGATATATGCTCATGAGTGGGATTGCTAAGTTATGGTAGATCTATTTTTAATTTTTAAGGAACTTTCATACTGCTCTCCATAGTGGTTGCACTAATTTATATTCCCACCAACAGTGTAGGAGAGTTCCTTTTTCTCCACACCCTCAACAGCATTTATTGTTTGTGGACTTTTTGATGATGCCCATTCTGACCAGTGTGAGGTATTACCTCATTACAGTTTTGATTTGCAAAGGCAATGGCACCCCACTCCAGTACTCTTGCCTGGAAAATCCCATGGACGGAGCAGCCTGGTGGGCTGTAGTCCATGGGGTCGCTAAGAGTCGGACACGACTGAGTGACTTCACTTTGACTTTTCACTTCCATGCATTGGAGAAGGAAATGGCAACCCACTCCAGTGTTCTTGCCTAGAGAATCTCAGGGACGGGGGAGCCTGGTGGGTTGCCATCTATGGGGTCGCACAGAGTCGGACATGACTGAAGCGACTTAGCAGCAGCAATAATTAGTGATGTTTGGCATCTTTTCATGTGCCTCTTGGTCATTGTATGTCTTCTTTGGAAAAATGGCTATTTAGGTTTTCTGTCTGTTTTTGATGGGATTGTTTTTTTTTTTTTTTTGATATATGACAAGGAGAAGAAAGGACTTTGTATTTGGAAGATTTTGCTGATGTAAGTAAATGCAGTGTGTGTAGTTTAGAAGTATAAGACAGTATTGAGTTTTGTTGCAGAAGAAAAACTTGCTCAATGTACTGGGGTTGCTCCCATGCTTTTAGTCACTTCTCTGCAGCTTTCAGAAAGTGACCTGAGCCTCCTTTGGGGCTTTGCTAGGGCTGTGGTTAAGCCTGTGACATGAAACTTTTACTGCTTTGGAGATTTCAAAGAGTCTAATGTTTTGCTGTCTTCAGCTTTCCCCAGCCTGTAAAATTCATGCAACTTAGTTGAAATGTCTGTTTTCTACTCATGTAGAAAATGAAGAAAATGAAGTCACAGGGTAATGCCATCAATCTAAATTATTTAAATGCCAGTCTCCTTTTGCTTGAAATTATAAACTTCTATATACTGGTGAATCCCTTAATATAGAGTTGGAAAGGATATGGTTTATTCAAAACAGAATAAAAATCTTAGATTTAAAAATATAACTCAAAAGAATCTGGAATATGGCTTTAAAAGAACCCTCATCTATATCCTTGGAAACCACAATCTTCCAAATACTCTTTGGGAAAAGATTGACTCTTTCTTATGTCATTATAATAATTTTTATTAAGCATTATATTTTGGAATACAAAGCAATGCTGAAAATGAAGTGTGTTATTGAATTGACATTGTACAGTTTTCATGAGCACTGGTTTCTATTCTTGAACCGTGTAGTCTCTCCAGGAGCAGATCAGAAGTGACCCACTGAGGAAGATCCTGTTTTCCTACTGGTTCCTTGAGTCCTGGGTGGAAATGGATGTAAGATACTGGCTGAGCCTCCTGTGGTGTCAGCCCAGATCAAGGAGCTTACTAGGTTCTTGTCCTAAAACATAAACCCAAACTGCCCTATTTCAGCCCGTTAAAAAATGTCCCATGGGCATACATATGGCTGATTCCTGTTGATATATAGCAGAAACCAACACAATATTGTAAAGCAATTATCCTTTAAAATAAATAAATTTAAAAAAAGGAAAAAATGCCCCATTTGAAAGAAAAATTATTAGAAATAATAATAATGCCAGCAATAACCAGCACTGACTCCTTGGCAGGCTTGAGGTTGCGTCCTTGAGTCAGACTCCGTGGCTGGAAAGCGTATTTGGCATCGGTTTGTCCTTCGCAGATGCCCTCCTTGCACTGCGGTGTCATGGGCTGTTTGCAGGTTTATGGAGGCCGCAGCAAGGAAGAAGCTTATGACGCTTGCCCCTTCATTGATTCTGACACCGCCTATTACATTATTTAATGTGCCCTATATAAATCCCTACACAAGACAGTCTTTTAGGACTTAGTTCCAGGAAGGAAAAAAAAATTGTCTTCCCTGAGGAACTTATTAAACTTCTTTCTGATCCTGGGAACTTACTATGATTCACCTGCTTGCATTTTATTTTTATGCTTCTGAAGTACTATCACAATTTGTTAACCTTTAAACCTACATTTTTGTATATTGTTTCACGTAATTTTTGAGATGGGATAGAAGATGACAAATTGAACAAATCAATAATGCTCTGTGATTTGCCCTTTTTTGGGTAGTCTTAGAAAACTGCCGTTTAGGAATGTTCTAGTTGGCAAGTTCTAAAAGTATAACATCAAAAAAAAAAATCCTTCTTTTAACACGATAACATTACTTATTTTATGATGCTATTGTGGTGATCACAGAGATAACTTATGTAAAACACTTAAAACAGAACCTGAAACAACCTCCCCACTTGAAAACAATGGTTGAATATATCTTTAATTCATTTAAGCTCCATATGGCATGTAACAATGCACCTTGCCCAAAGAGCAAGTTTATTTTGGTTACTTATTGCAGTATTGCTGTTCTTATGTGTATTATATCAAAAGTCAAGCCTCCCATATGCAATAAGTATACATCTTCAAAGTAAAAATAGTCAATGGTTCATTTACTAATTTTTAAAAACATAATCTGCTGACTCATTCATATATTTAGATGATTTTTCTTTCTTTCAAAGAAGCAACAAACAGCATCTAGTCTTTGCTTGGGCTTCCCTGGTAGCTCAGCTGGTAAAGAATCTGCCTGCAATACAGGAGACCCTGATTCAACTCCTGGGTCAGGAAGAGCCCCTGGAGAAGGGATAGGCTACCCTTTCCAATATTCTTGGGCTTTCCTGGTGGCTCAGATGGTAAAGAATCCACTCACGATGCAGGAGACCTGGGTTCAATTCCTGGCTTGGGAAGATCCCCTGGAAGAGGACATGGCAACTCATTCCAGTATTCTTGACTGGAGAATCCCCATGGGCAGAGGAGCCTGGTGGGCTACAGTCCATGCAAAGAGTTGCAAAGAGTTGGACCACTGAGTGACTAAGCACAGCACACAGCACAGTCTTTGTTTATATGATATGGTATTTTCTGCTTTCATAATCAACTGCATTTTTCTTAACTTTTTGAAAGCAATTCTTACTTTGGTTTCTAAGTTCTTTTGTTGCTATGATCCTTCACCTGTCTCTTAAAAGAACTTCAAAGAGCATCGAAGGCCGCTGTCTCAATTGAGTAATGGAAAACACATAACTGTTAACAGATTATTACTGAAATAGTTTCTAAGACAGTTATTTTCTGGAAAGGTAATTTAAGTAATCATATGTTTGTGCAATATTGGGTTGGCCAAAAGGATCATTTGAGTTTTTTGTAACATCTTATAGATGTTAATATTAGAATATCTGATACCAATATATAATACCAATATTAGGATGAAAATTCCATAGTTAAAATTGTCTTTTATAAAAATAATAATTCTTATTTTTCAAGTCCGTTGATGAAATACATTTTTCCTGGAAAAATTTATTTATTATAAAGATAAATTTCATTATTAAGGAAAACTGAATACCCTGTGGACTTAATATCTGCCTCAGAGAATTACTTGGACTGGTTTATCAGTGAGTTCTTAAGCACATACTTCTGTATGTTAACTGTTACAGGCTACTGTTCTTTCATGGTGTCTTTGAGTTCTTAGAAGCTTGATGACCGTATGTATCAACCAGTCGAAATAAATAGCATTTATTATACTGACCACTAGACTTATGTAGCATCTAAGGCTTAGATTCTAAGCTGTCACCAGATACTCTTATCAGTTTTAGCAATCATGAAAAATTGAGAAACAGTGAGCAGTTCTCCCGCCTGGCCTGTTTCAGTTATTCTTCCCTCTTTTCTTACAAGATAGCCTTGTAAGAAAGGAGCCTTTCTTACAGAAGCCTTGTACAGAAGCCTCTGGGTTAGTTTGTTATTTTTTGATAATTTACATACAGACCAAGTAAATGCTGCCTTCCAATCTCCATTTCCAGCTAGGTTACTGGTTACATTTAAAAAAAAAAATTCTCTGGAATGGTGTGTGTCTCTGTGTGTGTTACTCACTCAGTCATGTCTGACTCTTTGAGACCACGTAGATCGCAGCCCACCAGGCTCCTATGTCCATGGGATTCTCCAGGCAAAAATACTGGAGTGGGTTGCCATTCCCTTCTCCAAGTGATCGTCCCAAATCAGGGATCAAACCCCAGGTCTCCTGCATTGCAGGCAGATTCTTTACCATCTGAGCCACCAGGGAGCCCAATGTCTGTCTATGGTTGTAAAATCTACAAAGTATTTATTTCTGCCGAGTATTCATTTGGTGAGAATAGCTGAGAATACTCATTTAGCTGAGAATAATTGAGAATATTCATTTACCTGAGAAATCTGTATGCAGGTAAAGACCATCCCCAGAAAAAAGAAATGCAAAAAGGCAAAATGGTTGTCTGAGTAGGCCTTACAAATAGCTGAGAAAAGAGAAGCTAAAGGCAAACGAGAAAAGGAAAGATATACCCATCTGAATGTAGAGTTCCAAATAATAGCAAGGAGAGATAAGAAAGCCTTCCTCAGTTATCAATGCAAAGAAATAGATGAGAACAATAGAATGGGAAAGACTAGAGATCTCTTCAAGAAAATTAGAGATACCAAGGGAACATTTGACGCAAAGATGGGCATAATAAAGGACAGAAATGTTATGGACCTAACAGAAGCAGAAGATATTAAGAAGAGGTAGCAAAAATATACAGAACTATACAAAAAACATCTTCATAACCCAGATAACCACAATGGTGTGATCACTCACCTAGAGCCAGACATCCTGGAAGGTGAAGTCAAGTGGGCCTTAGGAAGCATCACTATGAATAAAGCTAGTGGAAGTGATGGAATTCCAGTTGAGCTATTTCAAATCCTAAAAGAGGATTGCTGCCAAGGTGATGCACTCAATATGCCAGCAAATTTGGAAAACTCAGCAGTGGCTGCAGGACTGCAAAAGATCAGTTTTCATTCCAATCCCAAAGAAGGGCAATGCCAAAGAATGTTCAAACTACCGCACAATTGCACTCATCTCACACTCTAGCAAAGCAGTGTTCAAAATTCTGCAAGCCAGGCTTCAATAGTACGTGAAGCAAGAACTTCCAGATGTTCAAGCTGGATTTAGAAAAGGGAGAGGAACAGGAGATCAAATCGCCAACATCTGTTTGATCATAGAAAAAGCAAAGAGAGTTCCAGAAAAGCATCTACTTCTGCTTTATTGACTATGACAAAGCCTTTGACTGTGTGGATCACAATAAATTGTGGAAAATTCTTCAGTTCAGTTTAGTTGTGATTTTAGAGCCTAAGAAAATAAAGTCTCACTGTTTCCACTGTTTCCCCATCTACTTGTCATGAAGTTTTGGGATTGGATACCATGATCTTAGTTTTCTGAATGTTGAGTTTTAAGCCAACTTTCTCCAAGAGATGGGAATACCAACTAGACCACCTGACCTGCCTCTTGACAAATCTGTATGTAGGTCAAGAAACAACAGTTAGAACTGGACAAGGAACAAAGGGCTGGTTCCAAATTGGGGAAGGAATATGTCAAGGCTGTATATTGTCACCTTGGTTATTTAACTTCTATGCGGAGTACATCTTTCGAAATGTTGGGCTGGATGAAGCACAGACTGGAATCAAGATTGCCAGGACAAATATCAATAATGTCAGATATGCAGATGACACCACCCTTATGGCAGAAAGCGAAGAAGAACTAAAGAGCCTCCTGATGCAAGTGAAGGAGGAGAGTGAAAAAGCTGGCTTGAAACTCAGCATTCAAAAAACTAAGGATCATGGCATCTGATCCCATCACTTCATGGCAAATAGATGGGGAAACAATGGAAACAATGACAGACTTTATTTTCCTGGACTCCAAAAATCACTGTAGATGATGACTGCAGTCATGAAATTAAAAGACACTTTCTCCTTGAAAGAAAAGCTATGACCAGCCTGGACAGCATATTAAAAAGCAGAGACTACTTTGCCAATAAAAGTCCATCTAGTCAAAGCTACGGTTTTTCCAGTAGTCATATATGGATGTGAGAGTTGGAGTATAAAGAATGCTGAGCGCTAAAGAACTGATGCTTTTGAACTGTGGTCCTGGAGAAGACTCTTGAGAGTCCCTCGGGCTGCAAGGAGATAAATTCAGTCAATCCTAAAGGAAAACAGTCCTGAAAATTCATTGGAAGGACTGATGCTGAAGCTGAAGCTCCAATACTTTGGCCACATGATGGGAAGAACTGACTCATTAGAAAAGAGCCTGATGCTGGGAAAGATTGAAGGCAGGAAGAGAAGGGTACGGCAGAGGATGAGATGGTTGAATGGCATCATTGACTCAATGGGCATGAGTTTGAGCAAGCTCTGGGAGTTGGTGATGGATAAGGAAGCCTTGAGAGTCCCTTGGACTGCATGGAGATCCAACCAGTCCATTCTGAAGGAGATCAGCCCTGGGATTTCTTTGGAAGGAATGATGCTAAAGCTGAAACTCCAGTACTTTGGCCACCTCATGTGAAGAGTTGACTCATTGGAAAAGACTCTGATGCTGGGAGAGATTGGGGGCAGGAGGAGAAGGGGACGACAGAGGGTGAGATGGCTGGATGGCATCACTGACTCGATGGACGTGAATCTGAGTGAACTCCGGGAGTTGGTGATGGACAGGGAGGCCTGGCGTGTTGCGATTCATGGGGTCCCAAAGAGTTGGACATGACTGAGCGACTGAACTGAACTGAACTGAAGGAAGCCTGGTGTGCTGCAGTCCATGGGGTTGCAAACGGTTGGACCTGACTGAGTGACTGAACTGAACTGATTCATTTAGCTATACTGATTTTCTTTATCTGTCTATCATGGCCAAGTTCAAGATTAAATTCTAGATTCCACACCCCCCAATTGACAATCCAGAAAGAACTTGTTCTGCTGCTGTTTATTTTTATTGTTTTTTTTTAAATTTTTTAACTTTACAATATTGTATTGGTTTTGCCATATATCAAAATGAATCCGCCACAGGTATACACGTGTTCCCCATCCTGAACCCTCCACCCTCCTCCCTCCCCATGCGATCCCTCTGGGTCATCCCAGTGCACCAGCCCCAAGCATCCAGTATCCTGAATCAAACCTGGACTGGCGACTCATTTCATATATGATATACATGTTTCAGTGCCATTCTCCCAAATCATCCCACCTTCTCCCTCTCCCACAGAGTCCAAAAGACTGTTCTATACATCACTGTCTCTTTTGCTGTCTCTTATACAGGGTTATTGTTACCATCTTTCTAAATTCCATATATATGCATTAGTATACTGTATTGGTGTTTTTCTTTCTGGCTTATTTCACTCTGTATAATAGGCTCCAGTTTCATCCACCTCATTAGAACTGATTCAAGTGTATTATTTTCAATGGCTGAGTAATACTCCATTCTGTATATGTACCACAGCTTTCTTATCCATTCATCTGCTGATGGACATCTAGGTTGCTTCCATGTCCTGGCTTTTATAAACAGTGCTGCGATGAACATTGGGGTACACGTGTCTCTTTCCCTTCTGGTTTCCTCAGTGTGTATGCCCAGCAGTGGGATTGCTGGGTCGTAAGGCAGTTCTATTTCCAGTTTTTTAAGGAATCTCCACACTGTTCTCCATAGTGGCTGTACTAGTTTGCATTCCCACCCACAGTGTAAGAGGGTTCCCTTTTCTCCACACCCTCTCCAGCATTTATTGCTTGTAGACTTTTGGATCACAGCCATTCTGACTGGCATGAAATGGTACCTCATAGTGGTTTTGATTTATGGTAGCAAATGGATTAAGACATCCTGCAATTTGGTAAGGATCAGAAACTCTGACAGAGCCAGGACTTGGTGCAAAATTCAAGCTGGTGGTGGGAGGGTTAGGGGCCACCATCCTGGGCTCTGCTTTGGGCAAGTCTTTGTGAAGGGAAAATGCCGATTCAGAGTATGAAAGTATTCTTTAAAGCAACATTGACTGAGCCCCTATAAACACTAGGTGTTTTATTCTACTGGGAGTAAATAAATTCTTGTCTCCATAGATGTGACAAAGGAGTTGTAGATTTGGTACCATTATTGATACCGTGATTCAACATGCATTTGATTTTTCTAACATATAAGATATCAAAGAATCTTATCAAGAATGCCAAGTAATTCCTTTTCTAAGAACTTGGATAAGCACTATTTTTTTAAAAGAGAAAATAAAAAGTATGTATTTTTTTTTGCCAATTTTAATTAGAATGGTAGAAAAATTAGGTTTGAAGATTTATTTATTTATTTAGGTTCTATGATAAATGTTTTTTTTTTTTAAACACACCTGATATGTGTCTTTATGTGTAAAATATGTAGTTTAAAAAGCAGTTTTTAAAATATTCACTTTATCCATTCTACAAAGATAAAACTGAGCAAGGGGTGCTATTTTAAAAATGTTATTAACTTTTCTAACATTTTTAGAGATTATGAGAACTGAGGACAAGGGACAGCATCCCCAATATTTGTGAAGATAGAACAAGTCAAAACAACAACAGAAACCCACCTCTGACACTGCATTCATAAAGGAGGCACTTAGCTATGGGAGCTCTTGTTTTCCCAGAGAGAAAGTGCCACGTCATCTGGACCAGTTTCATATTCCCATGATCACACTCCTCTGGTGCCTTTCTTGTCATGATTTTCACCAAAATGGTAAAGCTTAACAAAGACAATTATACCTTCATCCTGTATGCAGTTTATTGCCATATCTTTAAAAGATTAGCACAGGGAGCAAACGAAGTATCCTTAATTTTTAACTTAGAGACTTAATGAAGGAAGGAAATTTGCTGAGTGGTAGATAGTGTGCAGGTGCATGTGTACACACACACACACACACACACGGACACACACACAGCCCAATGACTTGTTGAAAAAAATGTGATGTGCCGGGGCCACTGTGCCTGATGAAAGAGAAGGGAAGAATGTGGTAGAAGCTGGGGGATTCCCAGGAGTAGTCAGGGTTCTAGTTTAGGACAGTGGCTCAGGAAGACCTCTGCAAAGTGGACAGAGTCCTGGGAGTAGCCGGAAGCCTGGAGGGCTGCCCTGGTAGCCGACAGGCCGCCTTGGTGTCCAGAATGTGTCTGCCGGCTGTGTCATCCTAACTCGCTCTGGTTAAAGACTCTCATCTCAGCGTGCCTGGGACTGTTTGCCATTAAGGGAACATACTCTTGATTTTAAAATGGGATTAATTTTTATAGCAAATTCAATTTATTCAAATTTAAAGTCAACTTTACTTGAAAGGGCTTCCCTGATTGCTCAGTTGGTAAAGAATCCGCCCAGAATGCTGGAGACCTGGGTCCGATCCCTGGGTTGGAAAGATCCCCTGGAGAAGGGAATGTCTATCCACTCCAGTGTTCTGGCCTGGAGAATTCCATGGACTGTATAGTCCATGGGGTCGCAGAGAGTCAGACACAACTGAGTAGCTTTTGCTTTCACTTTCACTTACTTGAAAACTGTAAGAAAATTGGCATCATTATTAAGCAAAGCCATGTGAAATACGTTTGGTCTGCATGAATGTTTCAAGGTGGGATAAGGAATTTAAGTGATTTCACAGGTACTTAAGTGGATCAAGGCCCTTTGTGTATTTTGCTTTTTTTCTTTTTCTCCCCTGATTTTTGGTACTTAAAAATTCTCAATAGTATAAAGGAAAGTTGATGCCGTTTGGCAACTAAGCGTGGTCCATGAATCTAAGGAAATGTCCAGTACTTTATAGCCAGGAAAATAGATTCCGTGTCTTGACCTTTTATTGAAGCTTTTCTTTTCAGAATGTATTACCTTGCAAAGTACACAGGGCACGGGACCAGCCTGTGACCTTTTGTTAGCATGTCGTTTTGAGAAATGGGAAAAAGGCATGGCATAGATCAGGAGTTTTATTACCAAGAAGATGAGGAGTTAACTGCAAGTTCCGCCTTTCTTGGGGAGACAGCTAGCCACGCAATTTGTGGAGCAGAGGAGAAGGCTGGGCCCAGCTCCTGCAGTGTCATCCCAAGGCCTCCATGTAAAGTGAGAAGCAATCAGATCTCAGAGGGTGAGGGTGGAGAAACTGGGAGGAGACCTTTGGCGAGTTGCTGTTGGAACATCCCCAGAGGCGGTTGTTATTAGTTCACCTCTGCTTGCTGCTCAAGCAGACTCCATTGATGCTACGTGACAAGTCCCTGGTGGATTAAGGGCTGAGACTGGGGTGGAAGTGAGCTTGGTGGGGATGCAGCGCAGTCACATGTGTACAAGGCTGTGACGCCCAGGGGGATTGTACCCACAGCTGGTCCTGTGGGTGCCACCTTCTAAATATGTAGAATCCACTGGTGTCTCAGCTCACCATGGCCCCCACTGTCACCAGGAACAAGCCTCAGCCCCCGGACACTTTGATTATGGCAAAGCCCTTACCTGTCTGTCACCTGCTCCTGCCCTTGCCACCCGGCCCTTTCTCACCGCCCCCCAACAGTGAGAGAATACCACTAATACAAGTCAGACGATGCCATTTCTCTGCTCACACCCTGCCTTTGCTCCCAGGAGACTCAGCATAAAAGCCAGTCCCACTGGGACCTACACAGTCCACAGGCTCTGGCCTTGGTGGCCCTTGACCTCACTGGCCACCGCCTCCCCTGCACACCTGCTCCGGTTATGCCGGCTCTGCCCAGCTTGTTCTCTCTAGAAACTTCACTCTGCCTTTCTCTCTGGCTGGATCCACCACCACGCATTTGCATGTTCCCTGCCCAGTGAGACCTTTCCTAACTGCTGACATAGGGGGGTGGCATGGTTCTCTGGACACCCCGCTTCTCCCCATTGACACCCACATGTTCATGTGTTCATTTGTGTCTGTCTGTTCCCCCACTGTACCATGTGCCCCTCAGAGCTTTGCTTCCTCAGCACTTGGGACATTGCATAGAGTAGCTCCGTGACTACTTGAGTGAATAAATGAATATGAAAACCAGCAAAATAATCTCATTTGAACAAATGCTTATTAAGGAGTCATCATGTTTAAAGCACCTCGCTGAGTACCCGGAGGACAGAATGCTCCGGGAACACAGATTTTGCAGCCTCAGAGCGGCCAGGACTCAGCACCAGCCTGTGAGCAGACAACTGACATGTTTCCCACAGCAGGCGTGGGGCAAGCAATGATGGGGTCCCTTCTGCCTTGTGGGGAAGACTAACCATGTAATGAATCACAGAAAAATATTTTTGTATATAAAGGGATACTGTTCAAATTATTTCCTCCAGTTTTATTAAGACATCATCGACATACAGTACTGTGTAGATTAAAGGAATACAGAAAATGACTTGACTTTTACAATAAATAATTATCTCAAGTTTAATGTCCATTATCTTGTAGATAACAAAAAAGAAAGGAAAAAAGTTGTTGTAATCCTTGTGATGAGAACTCTTAGAATCTATTTTCTTAACATTTTTCAAACATACAACAGTGTTAGCTGCGGTCATCATGTTGCATGTTGCATCCTCGTATTTGTTTATAACAGGAAGTGTGTACCTTTTGACCATGTTCATGCAATCAGTTCCCTGTTCCCCATCCCCTGCCTCTGGTAACCATGTATCTGATCTTTTTTCCATGACTTTGGTTTTTTCTTTATTCCACATATAAGGGACACCATACACTATTTGTTTTCTCTGACATAATACCCTCAAGGTCCATGCGTGTTGTCACATATGACAGGATTTTCTTCTTTGTTGTGGCTGAGTAATATTGTACATACATGTATGTACAATGTTGCATCGTGAATGCATATACAAACATATCATTATACTTATATACATCTCAGCATCTTGATCCATTCACCCGTCTATGTTTCCATGCCCTGGCTATTGTGAACAATGCTGCTATGCGCATAGGGGATTCAGGTCTCTCTTTGGCATGGTGTTTTTGTTTTCTTTGGATATGTTTCCATCAGTGAAATTGCTGGCTTACACGGTAGTTCAATTTTTAACATTTTGAGGACCCTCCATTGTTTTCAATGGTGACTGCATCAATTTACAGCACTATCAACAGGGCTAAAGTGTTCCCTTTTCTCCACACCCTCTCCAGCATTTTCCTCTCATGATTGTGATGATAGCCATTCTAGCAAGTGGGCTGTGATATCCCACTGTGGTTTTGATTTGCGTTTCTCTGAATGACTAGTGATGAGCATCTTTTCATGTATCTATTTGCCCTTCATCTACGTCTTTGGAAAAATGTGTATTCAGGCCCTTTGTCTATTTTAAAATTGAATTTTTTTATTATTTTGTTATTGAGTTGCTTGAGTTATTTATATATTTTGAATTTTAACCCATTATTAGATGTATGGCTTGCAAACATTTTTTTCCCGTTTTGTAGGTTTCTTCATTTTGTTGATCAGTTCGTTTGCTATGCAAAGCTTTTTAGTTTGATGTAGCCTCATTTGTTATTTTTTTGTTGCTTGCACTTCAGGTATCATATCAAGAAAATCATTAGCCAGATCCATGTCAAAGAAATTTCATTCTATGCTTTTTTCTGAGAGTTTTATGGTTTCCAGTCTTACATTTAGGTCTTTTAATCCATTTTGAGTTAATTTTTGTAATTGTGTAAGATATGAGTCTAGTTTCAGTGAATAATCCTTTAATTTGCTGCTGAGTTCAGTTAGCTTGTATTTTATTGGGAATTTTTACATTAATATTCATCAGGGATACTGACCTTATAATTTTCTTTCTTTGTAATGTCCTTTTCTGGCATTGGTATCAGGGTAATATTGGCTTCATAAATAAGTTTTGTAGTGTTCCCTCCTTTTCAGTTTTTTGGAAGAGTTTGAGAAGGAATGGTGTTTATTCTTCTTTAAATATTTTAAAAAATTCACTAGTGAATCCAATTGGTCATAGATTTTTTGTTTGTTGTTGGGAGATTGTTTATTATTGATTCAAACTTCTCTTTTAGGTTGTACCATTTCTTGGTGTATATATTCATGGTAGCTTCTCATGATCCTTTATATTTCTGTGGTATCAGTTGTAATGTTTGTCTCTTTCATTTATCATTTTGTTGAATTGTGTCCTCTTTCTTTTTTTTTAACATGGTTAGTCTCCAAAAATTTTATATTTTGTATATCTTTCCAAAGAAGCAAGTCAATCTTTTGTATTGTTTTCCTATTTCCTATTTATTTCTGCTCTAATCTTTGTTATTTCTCTCCTGCTAACTTTGAGCTTCAGGTTCTAGTTCCCTGAAGTGCAGGGTTCGGTTGCTTATTTGGGATCTTTCTTGTTTCTTATACGTTTATTGCTATGAACAATTGCCTTAGAATTGTTTTTGCTGTGTCCTATCAATGTTTCTGTGTTATGGCTTCCCTGGTGGCTGAGATGGTGAAGAATCCATTTGCAATGAGGGAGACGTGGGTTCAGTCCTTGGGTTGGGAAGATCCCCTGGAGGAGGAAATGGCAACCCACTCCAGTACTATTGCCTGGAGAATCCCATGGGCAGAGGAGCCTGGTGGGCTACAGGCCATGGGGTTGTAAAGATTTGGACATGACTGAGCAACTTTTACTTTACTCTATCAATTTTCCATGTTGTGTTTCCATTTTCATTTGTCTCAAGAAACTTTTAAATGTCTTCTTTAATTTTGTTTGACCCATTTGTTCAGGAGAAGGTTGTTTAATTTCCATGCTTTTGTGAGTTGTACAGTTTTCGTCTTGTTACTAGTTTCTAGTTTCATTTCACTGTGGTCGGGGAAGATATTTGGTATGCTTTCAATCTTCTTGAATTGTTAAGACTGGTTTTGTGACCAGACATATGGTCTATTTAGAAAATACAGCATATGTGCTTCAGATGAATTTTTATTCTGCTATTTTCAGATAGAATATTTTGCATATGTCTATTTGGTACATAGGGTCTACAATGTCAATCAAATCTACTGTTTGCTTATTGGTTTTCTCTGGATGATATATGTATTGTTGAGAGTGGAATATTAAAGTCCCTATCTATTATTGTTCTGTACTATATTGCTTTTTGTCTCTCATTTGGTTCTGTTTTTGTTTATTTTTAGATACTCTGATGTTGGATGCCTACATATTTACAGTTGTTTATTTTCTTGGTGTATTAATCCCTTTATCATTGTGTAATGACCTTTGTCTCTTTTTCCATTTAAGTTTAAAGTCTATTTTGTCTTATATAAGTATAGATACCCACTATTTTTGGAGGGTTATCATTTGCTAGAAATATCTTTTTCCATTGCTTCACTCTATATGTGTCTTTAAGGTTAAAGTTGGTCTCTTGTAGGCAGTTACGTTATTGGATCTTTTTTAAAGTCTCTTCAGCCATCTATATCTTTTGATTGCAAATTTTAATCTATTTACGTTTAAAGCAATTATTAACAGATAAGGACTTACTGACATCATTTAGTTTATTATTTTCTGACTGCATTATAGATCCATTGTTCCTCGCTTCTTACCCTGATGTATTTTTTTGTGTTTTGATGTCTTTTGGTAGCAGTATGTTTTGATTTATCAAAGAAAAAGATAATTGTGATATTTTCCGTTGTAGTTACTTTAAGGCTTATATAAAATATCTTAAAATTATAACGTTCTATTTTAAATTAACAACTGAATTTTGTAAAATTATTAAAATACAAATTGTAATAACTCTTTTAAAGGAGAGTTGTAAGTGAACTATGCACCATCATTACCATATTACAGAGTTGAACCTTAGCTATATATTTACCATTATTGTTGTTTAGTCACTAAGTCATGTCTGACTCTTTTGGGACCCTCTGGACTATAACCTACCAGTCTCCTCTGTCCATGGAATTCTCTAGGCAGGTATACTGGAGTGGGTAACCGTTCCCTTCTCCAGGGGATCTTCCTGATCCAGGGATTGAACATGTGTCTCCTGCATTGGCAGGTGGATTCTTTATCACTGAGCCACCAGGGAAACCCATGAATTACCAAGTCCATAATATTTACTATTATCAGTGAATTTTACACTGGCTTTTTATGTTGCAATGAATGAAGTTTTATTGTAACTTAGTGTAGCCCTTTTTGAGTTTAACCTATTTGTGGTCTTTGAGGCCTCATGGAAATGGATGTTCATTTCTCTCCCCAGGAAGCCATTATTGTTTTAAATATACTTTCTCTCCCCTTTTCTCTCCTCTTCTCCTTCTGGAATTCCTATAATGCACATATTGTTTCTTAATGGCACCCCACTCCAGTACTCTCGCCTGGAAAATCCCATGGATGGAGGAGTCTGGTAGGCTATAGTCCATGGGGTCGCTAAGAGTCGGACACGACTGAGTGACTTCACTTTCACTTTTCACTTTCATGCATTGGAGAAGGAAATGGCAACCCACTCCAGTGTTCTTGCCTGGAGAATCCCAGGGACGGCAGAGCCTGGTGGGCTGCCGTCTGTGGAGTCGCACAGAGTCGGACACGACTGAGGCGACTTAGCAGCAGCCACAGCAGTCCCTTAGGCTTTCTTCACTCTTCTTCATTCTTTTCTTCTTTTCCGCCTCTTACTGGAAAATTTCAAATGTTCTGTGTTCTAGGTCACTGATATTTTTGTTCTGTATGATTTAGTGTGTTTTTCACTTCTTTTTTAAAAATTGGGGTGTAATTGCTTTACAATGTTCTGTTATTTTCTGCTGTATAATGAAGTGAATCAGCTATATGTATACATATATCCCCTCCCTCTCAGACCTTTTCCCACCCCAAAACCCATGTAGGTCATCACAGAGCACCAAGCTGACTCCCTCTACTCTACAGCATATTCCCACCCAGCTATCTCTATGACCATAGTTGGACCATAAAGAAGGCTAAGCACCAAAGAATTGATGCTTTTGAACTGTGGTGTTGGAGAAGACTCTTGAGAGTCCCTTGGACTGCAAGGAGATCATAGCAGTCAATCCTAAAGGAAATTAAGAGTGAATATTCATTGGAGGGCCTGATGCTGAAGCTGAACCTCCATTACTTTGGCCACCTGATGCGAAGAGTTGACTCATTAGAAAAGACCTTGAATCTGGGAAAGATTGAAGGCAAGAGGAGTAGGGGATGACCGAGGACGAGATGTTTGGATGGCATTACTGACTATGGACATGAGTTTGAGCAAGCTTTGGGAGACGGTGAAGGACAGGGAAGCCTGGCGTGCTACAGTCCATGGGGTCACAAAGAGTCAGACATGACTGAGCAACTGAACAACAACAATCTCTTTTACATACAGCAGTTCACATATGCCAACCTCCCAATCCTCACCCCTCCCGCCCTGTGTCCACATGCCCATTCCCTATGTCTGCATCTCTCTTCCTACCCTGCAGGTAGGTACAGAAAGAGAAAATCAAATATTGCGTATTAATGCATGTATGTGGAATACAGAAGAAAGGTACAGATGAATCGTTTGCTTTTGAAGCTCTCTGTTGAATTCTTCAGTTCTGTTGTAGTTTTTAGCTCTAGGATTTCTGTTTCTTTTTTCTTTCTTTCTTTTTTTTCATGGTATCTATTGCTGTTTTGAAATTCTTTTTTGTTTATATATTACTTTACTGATTTAGTTTTCTCTCTGTGTGTTCCTGTAGTTCACTCAACTTCTTTAAGATGATTATTCTGGATTCTTTGACAGCATATACATCTCTGTTTCTCTATGGCCAGTTATTGAGGCTCTGTTAGTTTCCTTTGGTGGTGTCATGGTTACCTGATTTTCCATGACCCTTGGTTCCTCCTGTTGGCATCTGTACATTGAAGAAGGTGGTTTCTTCTCCCACACTTTCCAGGTTTGCTTTGGCAGAGACAGTGCTTCCAGTCAGTTCAGCTTAGAGTTTCATATGTGTCCACACTTTATGTTCTTGGGCAGGTAGGCTTGCTGTCAGGGTCTATGTTGGGGCAAGGCCATGGCCTAAGCTGTGGGGTGGGGTGGGATTCCACTGGCTAGGAGAAGGTGAATGCACTGCTGGCTTGGTTCCTGCTCAAGAGATGCTGTTGGCTGGGCTCTGTGCTCAAGTTCTCTGCACAGGTTTCCTAGACTAGCAGGACTGTTACTACTCTTAGAGGTAGATGGGGCTGTGGATGAGTGCCCCTGTCCTGGGGGTGCACAGAATGGTCCTGGAGCCCACACGGCTCATTGTTTGGGGACCTGAGTTGGGTGAGACTGTGCACCGAATTCTCTGGCCAGATGGGGCCACTGGTGTGGCTCCATGCTCTCTCTGCTTCAGTGTGGTTGTAAGTGGGCTGTAAGAAGGAAGGGCCGGGTAGCTTCCTATGCTCTGGTTGGGGCCTCTCTCTGGGTAGTTTAAAGGCTGGTCTCGGCCGCAGGTGGGCTGTGAACTACCCTGGGCTCCTCGCAGAGCAGGAGGACTGGCTCCAATTCCTGCACGGCTCTCTGGGTTATTGACTCAGGCCGACTTGCGCTCCAGATTTTGTGGCCAAATAGGGCTGCTGCCTTCACTCTGCCTGCTGGACGCGAGGCCCAGGTGTAACTAGGTCGCTCACTCTTGCTCTGCATGGACGCCCTGCTCCGGTGAGACCGGAGGGCACGTGGCAGTGGGCAGGGAGCATCTCCAGGTTTAGCGAGGCTTCTGTTCCGGGTTTTAACTCAAGATGACCTATGCCCCAAGTTCCCAGGCCTAATGGCGGGTCCACTCCGCCTGCCGTTCTCATGCTCTCTGCTTGAGCATCGGTGTGCGTGTTCTGCTGGGCTTTCTGGCAGGGAGCCACACGGGGCAGTGGGCAGGCCCGGACTCAGCTCCTATGCCTGGGGTAGAGGAATGGGCAGACCAGGCTCCAGCTAGAGAGATCCTTTACTTGAGGACCCACATCTCGGTAACCTGTGACCTGTTGATTTCCTTGGTCAGACTGCGTCACTCTCCCGGCTCTGCAGAGGAGCAGAGCTGCTGGTTGGCCTATTCCCTGGGTTCTGCAGGTTGGAACAGGCCTGCCAAGCCCTGAGTGCTAGTTGTTAGAAACCTTCCCCCTTCCCTGTCGTCATTCCCTGTGGTCAAGCCCCACAGAGTCCCCTTTGTTCCTCCGGGGTAAGACTTGAGGGAGGGTGGCCGAGAAGCGACCCCAGCACTGGGAGCTGGACATCCAATTGGGCTCGCTTCCCTCTGGAGCAGCTGGAGCTCAGGGGAGACCTCGGTGTGGGGACTGCAATGTGGTGACCTCCATGGGGAGACCTCGGTGTGGTGCTGGGCTGGCTTGGCAGAAGGGCAAGTGGTCAGCCCGCATCTGCTCCTCCTGCCTTTTGATATGGTCTGTCTTGGTCTCTGTGGTGCAGGGGTGTGGCCTCACCCCATTTTCTAGGATTCTCTTAGTGCCCTCTTATGCATAAACTGTTGTTAGTTGCTCCTGTGAGGGGAGTGAAGTTGGGAACAATCTGTGTCACCATCTTGGGAACTTCACTCAGGGGATACTGTTTGAAAAAAAAAGCCAAATGTTTTCTTTGTTTTTCTAACCTCCACTTCCTCCGTGTTTTAGTCAGTTATCTCCTTGTGTAAGAGGAGTCATATGCTGCATACAAGCAGAGAAAGGCTTTTGGCTTTTCAAACTATTGGTTTTTATGTTGCAAAAACCTAGGCCCCAAAGGGAAGGCTGATGAGGTAGAGGTCTTCCCATCTGCACCCTGCTTTCCCTTTCCCTGTGTGGAGGCAGGAAGGACCAGAGCGTGCTGGAGGACATGTCCTCCCTGTCCTGCAAGCTCTGCTGTGGGGAAGGGAATGGAGGGCGCTTAATTTGCTGAATTTTCCAACTCAGATGGACCCATCGGAGGTGCCAGCAGCAGGGCTGAGCTCCCTTCAAGAAGGAGGCAGGAGAAGGGCTTCCTCACTTGCAGGAAGGGGACTGCACTAGCCCGGGCGGTTTCCAGCAGGTTTGTTTCTCACGGGCCGTTCTCGCTTGGAGCTCATGGGCAACTCCTGGCAAGGGGACTCAGGATTAACTCTCCACCGCAGAAACTAGTTCAGGTACCAAGAAAACAAGTGCACATGGCATAGTTGGACTGAATTTGTACCCAGAGAATTTAGATAAACCAACTGTCACCCGAGTGACCCCATGTCCTCCAGCCTCTCAGGTCCCCTTTCCTTTGATACCTTTGCTGAATGGCTCAGCCCTCCACCCCTGTGGTGTGGAAAGTCTAGGCATCCTAAGTGTCCCTGGGAATGATATTTTCTGGGCACTGCCTGCTGTGATTTCCTCCATTGACCACTGTGTTTCTCCTGCTCACTGCTCTCTATTTTCTGTGCCCTGGGCCACATTTTCTTCTTCCTTATTCCTCTGATGCATCACTAACCAAGGGTGATGAGAATAGCATATTTCTAAAGGACATTTGAGATAATGGAGGGAATAACAGCAGAAGTTTTTGGAAGCAACTACTGGAAACAGAATATTGAGTGAACATCGTGTCCTAACAGTGTTTCTTTATGTATCTTCTTAGACGTCTTTCCTGTTGTATCCAGAGCCGGATGAGTCAAATCCTAGTGAGTTTTCTCTATAATGCCTTTCGAAGCTCTCTGCACTTTTCTGAATTATATTTAAAAATGATCAGAATTGTTTTGGGGTATGCTCCTTGGAAGAAAAGCTATGACCAACCTGGACAGCATATTAAAAAGCAGAGACATTACTTTGCCAATAAAGGTCCATCTTAGTCAAGGCTATGGTTTTTCCAGTGGTCATGTATGGATGTGAGAGTTGGACTGTAAAGAAAGCTGAGTGCTGAAGAATTTATGCTTTTGAACTGTGGTGTTGGAGAACACTCTTGAGAGTCCCTTGGACTGCAAGGAGATCCAACCTGTCCATCCTAAAGGAGATCAGTCCTGAGTGTTCATTGGACGGACTGATGCTGAAGCTGAAACTCCAATGCTTTGGTCACCTGATGCGAAGAGCTGACTCATTTGAAAAGACCCTGATGCTGGGAGGGATTGGGGGCAGGAGGAGAAGGGGACGACAGAGGATGAGATGGTTGGATGGCATTACTGACTCAATGGACATGAGTTTGGGTGGACTCCGGGAGTCGGTGATGGACAGGGAGGCCTGGCATGCTTCGGTCCATGGGGTGGCAAAGAGTCGGACACAGCTGAGCAACTGAAATGAGTTGAACTGATGATCTGAGATAAGAGACCTGAAGTATCCAAGGAGATCAGGTGCCGACGCTCTGAAACAATGTTGCAGAGTGAGCTGCTTTCCCATCAAGGGCCTGCCTCCCTGTTCAGCTCCTCTGGGCTTTGTCTGCCTCCTTGAATTACAGGACTCTGCTCCCAGCTCACCCAGAAATGTCAGTCCTCCAACCTCACACTTTCCCACCTTGGCTGCTCTGTGCACACCACGCTCCCGTCCTTCTTCATGGAGCCCTTGTTAATGAAATACACTGTGTCAGACACTGACCTCTTCTCTTAACGGTCATAAATTGCCCCGCAGGATAAGCTTTTCCCTCCTAACCTTTGGTACCACTGAAACTTACTGAGAGATTATTCTTCAGAGTGCTACACAATGACAGTTCCTGTTCCTCACAAGAGCCTTGAAATGGTCTGCTGAACTTGACAGAGAGGTGACAGCAGAAGTCACACCAGTCTCTCTTCTTCATCATTAACTGCATTGAAATGCAATGAGAGCAGCTCCAGAGGCACTGAGACCTGGTCCTTGGAGTTGTCTCATCAGTGTAGCTATTCAGCCTTGAATGAATTAACGCAAAGCAGTGTTGGCTCCCTGAAGCCTAGGAAATCACATCTCATGGAAGAGTGATTCACTTGCTAAATCTATGAGGGCAAGAGAGGCCGAGATTTGTTGAGAGCTTTTCCAGCCTACCAGGATGACTCTGAAAGCAAGAGGTGTGCGTACTGATGGAGCCCTCTTTGGGAAATGAGCTGGAGCTCGTAGGCAGAGCCACCCAGTGCTCCTAAGTGAGGCTGGAAGTGTCATAAAGAAAACCCTGTGATACTTTGCTCAGAAAGGAAGAGCACCCTGCCCTGGGGTGTGCATCATGCCACAGCCTTTCTTTGAGCGGTTGTGTACACCCTGAGCATTTGTCACCCCAGCCTGCAGTTATTGGCTGTCTGGTTAGTAGATACCACTTGAACTTTGGGGGGTTGCTGTACAAAGTTGTCCTTATCTTTGCATCCTGAGTGTTACACACAGGGCCTCGTTCATGGTGACTTTACAATATGTGTCTGAGGAGAAACACTGTTCATAACTTAGCTCCTGGTCCAGGAACTAGAGCTTGGTGACCGACTCACAGCAGCAGCTCAGGACTGCAGGACACAGGTAAGGTGAGCAACGGGAGGAGTGTGGTCCAGCCTGTTCGTGATTGTCTCTCCTGCTACTGTTAACTCAGTTACACTTGTACATGTGCCCTTTCAACATGTTCCAAACCTGCTGGTGGTCTTTGAAAATAAGTGTCTCTGTCCACTTGGGATCCTGGTTGCAGGGCTTTCCTTCCACCCAGAGCTCCTTGCTCTGCATATGGCTGTTGTATTCTCATCTCTTCATGTCGTTTTCATCAGAATAGTCTCCTCTCACCATGTGATCTGTGTTCCTTGCCTCTGCCAGCCAATTTCATGGCATTTGCAATATCCCATTGATTCACTTATTTACTTCTCTTCTTAGTCTGCATTTCCTATTGTAGCATAAGTCCCATGAAGGCAAGGGCTTGGGTTTGCAACTCATTCTTCCCCAGTGCCTGGTACAGTCTTTAACAAAAAATGAGCTCTCAGTGCATATTTGACTCTTAATCATAAAACATCCTATTATTATTGCTATGTGTTTTGATATGAAAATTAACAACGTTTTAAAAGCATTAGATGATTTGAGATCACTGTCAGAAATGTGACATAGAAGGAGATTTTCAGGAACAGAAGATTTTTTGAGTTGAAAATGCTTTGTGGATTGTTTGAACATGATTCTTTTGTGGATAACATTACAACTTTTAGTCTTGGAATGTTACGGACCTGTTGTGGATTAAATCTGTCCTGGTAGAACTTCACTATCACTTTATTCATATTAAGGCCCAAAACCTTATATCTTAAGCTTGGGGTTAGGAATGGATAGTACAATTTATTGATACTGTGCTCAGTTGTGTCTGATTCTTTGGGACCCCACAGACTGTAGCCTGCCAGGCTCCTGTGTCCATGGAATTCTCCAGGCAAGAAATTGGAGCACCACTCCAATTTCCTTCTCCAGGGGATCTTCCTGACCCAGGGATTGAACCTGTGTCTCCTGCATTGCAGGTGGATTCTTTACGACTGAGCCACCTGGGAAGTCCTGGATAGTACAATAAATAAAGCTAATTTATACCACTGTGGACATACTAATTTCAGGAACATGGTTAAGACAGGAGGCGCTGACTGGGTTCTAAACCATAACCATAACCTGATGGTTAACCTGTTTGAGCAGGGCACTGAACTTGGCTCTGACATACATGCAGACTTCAGAGATGTGCGTTTGGTTCCAGACCACCACAGTAAAGTGAATATTGGAATAAAATGAGTCACACCTATTTTTCATCTTCCCAGTGCATATAAAGTGATGTTTATACTATAGTCTATTAAGTGTACTACTACTATTAAGTCACTTCAGTCGTGTTGGACTCTGTGAGACCCCATAGACGGCAGCCTACCAGGCTCCCCCGTCCCTGGGATTCTCCAGGCAAGAACACTAGAGTGGGTTGCCATTTCCTTCTCCAGTGCATGAAAGTGAAAATGAAATGAAAAAATGAAAGTCGCTCAGTTGTATACTATAGCCTATTAAGTGTACTACTACTACTAAGTTGCTTCAGTCGTGTCCGACTCTGTGCGACCCCATGGAATGCAGCCTACCAGGCTCCTCCGTCATTGGGATTCTCCAGGCAAGAGTACTGGAGTGGGTTGCCATATTAAGTGTACAACAGCGTATGTCTAAAAAAGAATGTACCTATCTTAATCAAAAAGTATTTTATTGCCAAAAAATGGTAATCACCATCTGAGTCTTCAGTGAGTTGTAGTCTTGTTGCTGGTGGAAGGTCTTGCCTCTGTGTTGGTGGCTACTGACTGATCAGGGTGGTAGTTGCTGCAGGCTGGGGTGTCTGTGGCAATTTCTTAGAACAAGATAACAGTAAAGTTTGCTGTATCAATTGACTCTTCCTTTTACTGATCATTTTTCTGTAGCATATAGTGCTATTTGACAGCATTTCACCCACAATAGAATGTCTTTCAAAATTCGAGTCAGTCCTTTATAACCCTGCTGTTACTTAACCAACTTTATGTCATACTCTAAATCTCTGTTGTATCAACAGTCTTCATGGCCTCTCCCCAAGGACTAGATTCTATCTCAAGAATCCACTTTCTTTGCTCATCCCTAAGAATTCCTGCTTTATTGATTGTGCCAAAGCCTTTGACTGTGTGGATCACAATAAACTGTGGAAAATTCTGAAAGAGATGGGAATACCAGACCACCTGATCTGCCTCTTGAGAAACCTATATGCAGGTCAGGAAGCAACAGTTAGAACTGGACATGGAACAACAGACTGGTTCCAAATAGGGAAAGGAGTACGTCAAGGCTGTATATTGTCACTCTGCTTACTTAACTTATATACAGAGTACATCATGAGAAACGCTGGGCTGGAAGAAGCACAAGCTGGAATCAAGATTTCCGGGAGAAATATCAGTAACCTCAGATATGGAGATGACACCACCTTTATGGCAGAAAGTGAAGAGGAACTAAAGAATCTCTTGATGAAAGTGAAAGAGGAGAGTGAAAAAGTTGGCTTAAAGCTCAACATTCAGAAAACTAAGATCATGGCATCTGGTCCCATCACTTCATGGGAAATAGATGGGGAAAGAGTGGAAACAGTGTCAGACTTTTTTGGGCTCCAAATCACTGCAGATGGTGATTGCAGCCATGAAATTAAAAGACACTTACTCCTTGGAAGGAAAGTTATGACCAACCTAGATAGCATATTCAAAAGCAGAGACATTATTTTGCCAACAAAGGTCCGTCTAGTCAAGGCAATGGTTTTTCCAGTGGTCATGTATGAATGTGAGAACTGGACTGTGACGAAAGGTGAGTGCCAAAGAATTGATGCTTTTGAACTGTGGTGTTGGAGAAGACTCTTGAGAGTCCCTTGGACTGCAAGGAGATCCAACCAGTGCATCCTAAAGGAGATCAGTCCTGGGCGTTTATTGGAAGGACTGATGCTGAAGCTGAAACTCCAATACTTTAGCCACTTCATGTGAAGAGTTGACTCATTTGAAAAGACCCTGATGCTGGGAGGGATTGGGGGCAGGAGGAGAAGTCGATGTCAGAGGATGAAATGGCTGGATGGCATCACCGACTCAATGGACATGAGTTTAGGTAAACTCCGGGAGTTGGTGATGGACAGGGAGGCCTGGCGTGTTGTGATTCATGGGGTCGCAAAGAGTCGGACACGACTGAGTGACTGAACTGAACTGAACTGAACTGCAGAAGCAGCTCCTCATCTGTTAAAGTTTTGTCATGAAATTGCAGCAATTCCATCACATCTTCAGGCTCCATTTCTAGCTCTTCTGCTGTTTCTAAATCTGCAGTTTACTTCGTCCACTGCAGTCTTGGACTCTTCAGAGTTATCTATGAAGGTTGGAACCACCTTCTTCCAAACTCCTGTTAATGTTGATATTTTGATCTCTTCCTATGAATGATGACTGTTCTCAATGACATTTAGAATGGTGAATCCTTTCTAGAAGGTTTTTGATTTACTCTGTCCAGAGCCATCAGAGGAATAACTATCTGTGGTAGTTACAGACTTAATATGTTTTTAAACAAGGCCCCAGGAGCATGAAGATACTAGTCTACTTTATATCCAAAAGCGAATTTTCTAGATTTCAAATTTCAACTTACAATCAACCTGCAATCATTTCTGTGTGTTTGTGAGGCATGATGCAGGAGAGAAATTGATTTTCTAGTATGTATATTTCTTATTAACCCACACTGTTTATTGAAAGAATCATGCTTTCCCAAATGCTCAACAGTGCCACTTTTGAAATATATCAATTAAAAAGTGTGATTGAGTAGCCAAAGGAAAGGAATATATTGGGTAGTTATTTTGTCTGGGTAAAACCGGAGCCTCTTCCAGTAACTTTCTTATGCTTTCCTCTTCCATGTGATCTTATGCTTTTCTAGATCCAGTTTTGTTCATTAAAAAATTTGAGAGTGATAATGCTTACATTTCTAGTTGTTTGGTAAGAATAGTGAAGGATGGGAAACATAAAGGTCAGAGATAAAGGCCAAACACAAAACAGCTACTCAGTAAACAAGATACTGATCAGAATGACTGTGGTTACAATTCCATTATATTGATAAGAGGATTTTCATATTTTTTAAGTGTATCATATTATTCTAATACAAAGAAATGTGTACTTTATCCTTGGTCTTCAAATTAACCAATTTATATTATAAGAAGCATGGCAAAGACTTAAACACTTAGCCCAAATTCATTGTAACTACCGGGTGTAGAATGACTTCTTAGGTCATTTGTAAGTATTTGTCTTCATGTATTATTCAGAATGTTGACCGAAGCCCCAGCTTACTTCACTTTGGTTAAAAAATTTTTGAAGCAAATAATTCTCTTGCTATTATAAAAGTGACACAAGCTCGTTATAGTATAATAATGCATTTAAACAAAGCAGACAGCTCGAAAGTAAAGTGGAAAGAAATCCCTTGATTCCACAACTTGAAGTAACCACAATTTTAATATTAGTAATCATTATTTTAGATATCTTAGTAAATGTAAATGCATCTTTTGCCTCTGTATATGTCTCAGGAATGATTTATGTGTATGAATATATATCTATCTATAGATACTACATTTCAATAGGAGTCATAGAATAATTTGATCACTAGAATCATGCTCTTTTAAAGTTAGACATATTTAATTGTATATAACTGGAAAAAATTGAGGTAAATTTTCTGGAATTAACAGATTACAGATAAAAGATAAAATTTCTTCAATAAATTTTATTAGCCCCTAACACTATTCTATTGTTAATAAAAATAGATCTGTTGAGAGGTTTAATCACTCTTTTTTCAATTATATATAAAAATAGATCTGTTGAGAGGTTCAATCACTCTTTTTTCAATTATATATCCTGTTTTTAAATTGATGGTAGAGACTGACCTGTTTTCAAATTAAGGTGATTAGTGGAGTGACTCTTGGTCTCATCTCCTGCTCTGTACCCTCTTGATTATTATTTATGAGATTTTTATTTTGAATTGTTAGGAATTTTAAGAATGTTTTATATTTGAGAGCCATCATCTTTCAGGCATTCTGTTGCAATTCTGAATTTTACCTGCAATCCTAGTTCTTAACCATTTTAAGGAACCTCTTCATTGTCAAATGTTTCACTTGATTTTTCTTTTGTTTGTCAATTTTTCCATTGTCTATTCAAAAAAGCCCATCAACATATGAATGGATAAAGAAGATGTGGTATATATACAATCTAATACTATTCAGCCATATAAAAGAATGAAATAATGCCATTTGAAGCAACATAGATTGCCCTAGAGATTACAATACTAAATGAAGCAAGACAAACAAAGATAAATACCATATAATATCACTTATATTTAAATTAAAAAAAAATAGTACAAATGAACTTACAAAATAAAAACAGATTCACAGACAGAAAACAAGCTTATGGTTACCAAAGGGGTATGTGTGGCAGGGAGGGATAAATTATGAGTATGGGGTTAACAGATGCACACAACTATACACACATATGTGTGTGCACATGTGCACACACACACACACACACACACACAGTTCTTTGGAGCCTCAGTAAAGAACTGGCAGTGTGCCTGCCAATGCAGGAGACACGGGTTTGATCCCTGGGCTGGGAAGATCCCCTGGAGAAGGAAATGGCAACCCACTCCAGTAGTCTTGCCTGGAAAGTCCCATGGACCTGGGAACCTGGTGGGCTGTAGTCCAGGGTCACAAAAGAGTCAGAAATGACTTAGCAACTAAACAACAACCAATATGTATATATGTATATTAAAAAATTATTTATTTCACTGCTATGTATAAAATACATAGCAAGATTCTACTGTATAGCACAGGGAACTAAATTCTATCTTGAAGTGAATTATACTAGAAAAGAATAAAATATATATTTATAACTGTAACTTTGTTGTAACCTGAATTTAACAACATTGTGTATCATCTGTATTTCAATAAAAAACATTACAAGTTAAACACACAAATAAGAAGCAAATGTTTAAAAAACCAAGTATATGTTTTTAATGAAATTTTCACTGTGGTCTACACAAAATATTTTTTAAGACCATTCAATACAATTTGTACTTTAAAGAAAGCCCAGTAATCTTGAGCACTTGAGAATCCCTGTTAGTTGCTTTCCTAGCTGAGGAACTAGTAGATCATTATGATATTATACCATGCTGTTTTTCCCTGAGGGTTTTGGAGATATTTTCCATTACTTCCTGCTCTCAGATGTCACTGTTGAAAAGCCTGAAACCAGTGTGATCTTTCTCCTTTAATGTTACTTATTTTTTCTTCCTGGGTGCTTGAAGAATTCTGACTTTATCTTTGAAATTTAGTAACTTAATAAGAAGCTAGCAGTCTTACTTTTTCTGTGGCCTTTTTCCGTATCAGAAAATATATTTAAAAACTTTAATTTGTTTTATTCTAAATTTAGGGAAATGCTTCTGTATTTCTCTGCACACCTTTCCTAATCTATTTTCAATGAAGGATGTCATTTATCTGCTCTTTACATTTATTTGTTTCTTTTAATTTCATCTGATTAATGCATTTCTAGGCATTTCAAGACATTCTCCATGCTATTTAAATTTTCAAACTTTTTTCTTGCTGCTTCCAATTTATTTAGTAGATCTGCAATAATGCAGACCTTAATTTTTAGTTCTCAAATTTTCCCTTTAGCTCAACATTCCTTTTTCTGTCTTATTGTTTTGCCTTTGAGCTCTCATTTTATTGAATTAATTTTCTTTAAAATTCTTTTGCAGTGTAAAGTACTTGTAGGGAATCAATTTTGTTCTTTGGATTGTGTTTTCTATATGACTGAATTCTCTTTCTGTCATTCACTCGCTGAGATGCTCTTAAACTGTAGTTCATTGTGTTATTGCCATGGCATACATTATTATGCAGTTCGTGGTTTACAGGGCACTTTGCTGGAACTTTCCATTCTTACATCATGTGGGTAAATTCTTTTTGCTATATTTCCTTTGTTTTTTTAAAAAATATTTAATTGGAGGAAAATTGCTTTACAATGTTGTGTTGGTTTCTGCTGTATAACAATGTGAAACAGTCATCAGTTCAGTTCGGTTTAGTCACTCAGTTGTGTCTCTTTGCGACCCCATGGATTGCATCATGCCAGGCTTCTCTGTCACCAATTCATGAGCTTGCTCAGACTCATGTCCATCGAGTCAGTGATGACATCCAACCATCTCAACTTCTATCATCCCTATCTCCTCCTGCCTTTGATCTTTCCCTCATCAGGGTATTTTCCAATGAGTCAGCTCTTTGCATCTGGTGGCCAAAGTACTGGAGCTTCAGCCTCAGCATCAGTCCTTCCAATGAATATTCAGGACTGATTTCCTTTACGATGGACTGGTTGGATCTTCTTGCAGTCCGAGGGAGTCTCACAAGTCTTCTCCAACACCACAGTTAAAAAGCATCAATTCTTTGGCACTCAGCTTTCTTTATGGTCCAACTCTCACATCCATACATGACTACTGGAAAAACCATAACTTTGACTAGATGGCCCTTTGTTAGCAAAGTAACATCTCTGCTTTTTAATATGCTGTCTAGGTTGGTCATAGCTTTTCTTCCAAGGAGCAAGCGTCTTTTAATTTCATGGCTGCAGTCACCATCTACAGTGATTTTGGAGCCAAGAAAGTAAAGTCTGTCACTGTTTCCATTATTTCCCCATCTATTTGCCATGAAGTGATGGGACTGGATGCCATGATCTTGGTTTTCTGAATGTTGAATTTTAAACCAGGCTTTTCACTCTGCTCTTTCATTTTCATCAAGAGATTCTTTAGTTCCTCTTTACTTTCTGTCATAAGGGTGGTGTCATCTGCATATCTGAGGTTATTGATATTTCTCCTGGCAATCTTGATTCTAGCTTGTGCTTCATTCAGCCCAGCATTTCACATGATGTACTCTGCATATAAGTTAAATAAGCAGGGTGACCATATACAGCCTTGACATACTCCTTTCCCAATTTGAAACCAGTTCGTTTTTCCATGTCCAGTCCTAACTATTGCTTCTTGACCTACATTCAGATTTCTCAGGAGGCAGGTAAGGTGGTCTGGTATTCCCATCTTGTTAAGAATTTTCCACAATATGTTGTGATCCACACAGTCAAAGGCTTTAGTGTAGTCAATGAAGCAGAAGTAGATGTTTTTCTGGAATTCTCTTGTTTTTCTGTGACCCAATGGATGTTGGCATTTGATCTCTTGCTCCTCTGCCTTTTCTAAATCCAGCTTGAACACCTGGAAGATATATCCCCTTTCTCTTGAGTTTCCCTCTCCTCCCTGCATCCCGCCCCTGTACGTCATCACAGAGCACCAGCCTGGGTTCCCTGTGTTATATAGCAAAATCTCACCAGCTATTTTACACATGCTAGTGTATATATGTCAATGGTACTTCTCAATTCGTCCCACACTCTCCTCCCCCCGCTGAGTCTACAAATCCATTTTCAACATCTGTATCTCCATTCCTTTCCTAAACATAGGTTCATCAGTACCATTTTTCTAGCTTCAGTATATTATATATGCTTCTGTGCTCAGTTGCTTCAGTCATGTCCGACTCTTTTTGACCCTGTGGACATAAGCCCATCCAGGCTTCTCTTGCCCAGGGGATTCTCCAGGCAAAAATACTGGAGTGGGTTGCTGTGCCCTCCTCCAGGGGATCTATCCGACCCAGGAATCGAACCTGCGTCTCCTGCATCTCTGCATTGCAAGAGGATTCTTTACCCACTGAGCCACCTAGGAAGCCCAATATATGCAGTGAAGTGTGAAAGTGAAAGTTGCTCAGTTGTGTCCGACTCTTTGTGACCCCATGGACTATACAGTCCATGGAATTCTACAAGCCAGAATACTGGAGTGGGTAGCCTTTCCCTTCTCCAGGGAATCTTCCCAACCAAGGATTGAACACAGGTCTCCTGCATTGCAGGCAGATTCTTTACCAGCTGAGCTATCAGGGAAGCCCAATATATGCAGTAATACACTATTAATATGTTTGCTTTTCTCTTTTTGACTTACTTCACTCTGTATAACAGTCTCTATGTTCATCCACCTTGCTACACTGACTCAGATTCATTCTTTTTTATGGTTAATATTCCATTGTATATATACACACACACTCATATATCTATATACTACATCTTCTTCATTCATTCATCTGTTGATGGTTTTCTAGGCTGTTTCCATGTCCTGGCTATAATAGTGCTGCAGTGAATATTGGGGTACATGTATCTTTTAGAATTGAGATTTTTCTCAGGGTATATGCCCAGTAGTGGGATTAGTGGGTCATATGGTAGATTTATTCCTAGTTTTTTAAGGAATCTGCATAGTGTTCTCCATAATGTCTGTATCAGTTTACATTCTCACCAACAGTGCAGGAGGGTTGCCTCTTCTCCACATTCTCTCCAGCATATATTTCCCTTCTTCTGGAGAGTGGTTTGGTTTGTTACTTAGGTGCTATGTTTTGAAGGCTGGTTGTCTATTCTATCTACATTTCTGCAGCCTGAGGGTCTAAGCGTAGGAGAAGGAGACACTCAACCTTTGTTCTGGATTCTCACACTTGATTTTCCCACTGAAATCCTACGATAGTTTCCTTCTAGAACCTATAGCCATTGATTTTTTGCTGTCCTCTCCTACAGAGGATGATATACCCCCATATCTCCTCTTTTTTCTGACTCCCCAGGAGGCTGTAGGGGCTTCTGCTACTGAAAGTCTTCCCCTGAGTGTTTGCAGAGTTGCCCACTCATCTATGTCTTGAGTTTGCTTCTTTCCAGATTGTAGAATATGAGGACCATTCTTAGGAGTTTTTCAACCTGCTCTCTTTCCTTAGTGATCTTTTAGGAGAGTAGGGCTCTGCCACTAGCCTGTGTCTCACACAGTGAGCAGTCATCGCTTTTGTTGTGGACACAGTCAGTCGTCTGAGGTGGCACCGCCCTAACATCCCAGGTGCAGTGCAGCATGCAGCTGGTGCATGTGTTTGTAAAATTCAGACAAATTCTAGGTGTCCGAATATTTTTCTTTCTAGGTTTCTGTTGCTCAGTATTTATAGCGCCAAGCTACTCTCCTTCCCTTGTTTGTTTTTTTGCTGCTGCTGAATTTGAGTTTTCTTTCTCTTTCATTTCTTCTTGTAAAACTTGTCTTAACCCCAAAGACTAGGCTATCCCTTTATGTTCTGCTTTATATTACAAGACAAAAGAAAGCTACTCAAAATAGAGGATCGCATAAGATCAAATATACTCATTCAGTGAAAGTTAACTTTTAACTATCTTGTTGTTAGATACCAGTAACATAAGTCATTCATATTCTAGTAAAAAATGCAATAGTGCTCTAGATACCAATTATATATCCTTTCTTTGCATTATTGTCTAACTGGCCTTAAAATGAAAATTTTTGGAGGAATAAATTCATGTGTTTAGTTACCCTCTATTTTATATAAATACCTTTTGAAATAATGAGTTATACCTAACATACATATTCACACATATATATACACACACACATATATATTAATAAAAATGCTCCTTAACAAAATGATCTAGTCTTGCAATCTTATTGCAAATTTGTTAGTTTTATCCTTTCCCTAATAAGAAATTACTTAATTATCTGTAAGATTTCAGCCAATTGCTGTGTCTTATTCTTTCCCATGGCAAATAGATGGCAAAACAATGGAAACAGTTACAGATTTTATTTTTTTTGGTGGGGGGGAGAGGTCCAAAATCCCTGCAAATGGTGACTGAAGCCATGAAATTAAAAGACACTTGCTCCATGGAGGAAAAGCTATGATCAACCTAGACAGCATATTAAAAAGCAGAGACATTACTTTGCCAACAAAGGTCCATCTAGTCAAGGCTATGGTTTTTTTAGTAGTCATGTTTGGATGTGAGAGTTGGACTATAAAGAAAGCTGAGTATCGAAGAATTGATGCTTTTGAACTGTGGTGTTGGAGAAGACTCTTGAGAGTCCCTTGGACTGCAAGGAGATCCAACCAATCCATCCTAAAGGAAATCAGTCCTGAATATTCATTGGAAGGACTGATGCTGAAGCTGAAACTTCAATACTTTGGCCACCTGATGCAAAGAACTGACTCATTGGAAAAGACCCTGATGCTGAAGATTGAAGGCAGGAGGAGAAGGGATTAACAGAGGATGAGATGGTTGGATGTCATCACTGACTCGATGGACATGAGTTTAAGTAAGCTCCGGGAGTTCATGATGGACAGGGAAGCCTGGTGTGCTGCAGTCCATGAAGTCACAGAGTTGGATACGACTGAGCGACTGAACTGAACTGAACTGAACTGTAAACCCTGGGCTTCCCAGGTGGTCCTAGTGGTAAAGAACCCGCCTGCCAATGCAGGAGATGTAAGAGACGCAAGTTCCATTCCTGAGTAGGGAGGATCCCCTGGAGGAGGGCATGGCAATCCACTCTAGTATTCTTGCCTGAAGAATCCCATGGACAGAGGATCCTGATGGGCTACAGTCTATAGGGTTAAAAAGAGTGGAATACAACTGAGGCAACTTAGCACATATACATGCACTGTACTCTTATACAAGGAATGCAAGTTGAAATTCTTAACAAATCTCTAAGTAAGCGCTTAAAACCTGATTCTCAATACCTACATTAGGATTACTAAATGTTGCTGAATTGTTTTGCATTCTTCCTTCTAGTGATAGAATTACTTTATAATAGGTTTTAAAGAAAACATTCATTGTCTCTATGTTTCTGTGTCAAAAATGATAAAAATATACTTCACTAAAATTAGAATGTTGTAAGTCCAAGAAATATAAATGTTTTTCAATGAAATTAAACATATCCAATAACTTAAAAAAGATCACTTTGACCAGATTGGGTTTTTTTCAGGAGCATGGACTTGCCTTCTGGTAAGATATGGTGCTTGTCACATATAAGCAGGAGAGCAAGTACACTCAGATTTTTGCAAACATGTTATATCACATAAGAGCTGCTTAAAAAACAGACATTATTATTCTGTGCAGACAAAGGAAGACTTCTGGCATTTAAAAATTTCATTACTTTTAATAAATGTAGCCATTACTGAAATTTATTAACATATTGACTGTAATCAAACATGTGCTACTGTTATTAACATAGCATATTCTTAAGTTAAATGTAGCTCTTGTATTAATATTCCAGACAATAGTAAAGTGCTGTTTTCTTACTTGCTTAATAATGTGAAAATAAATCCTCTACTCTTCTATTTTATAGATGGGGAAAATCTTTTTCTTAGATTCTGGGAATCATGGATTAAGTCAGTAAGAGAATTGACATGTTGTAGTTTCAGATTTCAGACTTTTCTCTAGAATTCTTACTGCGTGTTAGGCACCATCCTGCAATAATGTCTGAACATAATTAACTTAATACTACCTTCTAAAACTTAGCATTGCCAAGATGTTGATTTTTATTGGTTTGGCTTATGTTACTTTAGGTAATAATTTGCTTTCTTGTTTTTATATTGAATGACCACTATTGAGTTCAACGTTCCCTTCCTAATTTGAGAGTATTCTGAAAAGGAGCCTCTAATGCTGTATAATTTTCTCCTTTTTCAGCATCTGTCCATGCTTCTACCAACTTGCGCTTGCATCAGCTAACTGGTGGAGAAGCACACACAGCCACAGTGCCTGTTTACTTTAGAGTCCTGATCACTAGTTCAGGCGATCCCTACAGGTGATCATGCTGTTTTTCCCTAGAACTTATTCTTCTGCTCTCTGAGTTGACTGTTTCATATGTTCTCTGTTTTCAAAACTCTTAGCCCCTTTTCCTCATTCTCATTCCTACCTTCAGCTTTTGTTTTTATAACAGGAAAGAGCTTCTCCCACATCCACTGACCCCAGCTGCCCACTTCCCTGCATACGGCACTTTCACTTGCCTTCTCTTTTGTGACTGTGTGGGTTGTCCATGCTCCTCCTTCCCCCTGGCTGGTGCAGAGATGCCTCATCTCCAGCTGGTGGAAGACCTGGACCAGGCTCTCCTTCCCTCTTTTCTATCAGTTTTCCCATCAACTAGGGAATTCTCATAAGTACACGTGCAGACCAGTACACCTTAAAACAGAAAGAAGCAAAACCTTCCCATCTCCAGTTACAGCCCTACATTTATCCTTTCCTTTACAAATAAATCTCAGAGTTTCCGCACCACCTGTCCTCTATTTCTTCCCCACTTTCTCTTGACTTCACTTGAATAATCCAAGGTGACCACTGACCTCCTCCATAGTGTCAGACCCAGTGCTTGTAAGAAAAGCCCATCTCACTTTATCTGTCAGCAACATTTGAATCAGTGACCTTAAACTCTGTCGCATCACTGTCCTTTCCCTCCTTCTCACATGGGCCATTATCCACGTTTTTATAGTAATCACTTTGTAGCTTTTCTTCCTAATTTTCCAGCTCACCCTGGAGTCCTAAGAATAACTCTGCAGTGGTACATATTTTCTTAACTTCATGAGTTGGGTCATGCAGATTGTTTTTGTGTGTCCAGATGCTTGTGTCAGTGTTGCATTTGCTGTGTGCTGTTCTTGGGAGTGGCTGTGGCACTCACTGCCATTGCTCTATGCTCATCTGCTGTGTAGATACATCTCACGTGGGTGTGTGTGGGACTTGGCTTCTGCCACTGTCTGGCTCTGTGACTGGGTGGAGGTGCGTAGGCAGTCCTGGCAGCGTTCTAAGGAGCTGCTCTGGGAGGGGGCTGTGAGTGTTGTTGATGGTGAGAGGGTTGCTGCAGCCGTACCCACGCCAGAGTCGTGCCTGCTAGGCTTTCCTGGCTGCTGCTTGGAGAAAATGCTGACTTTTCTTGTAAGTGCGAGGAGTCTACAGCTCAACATGATGGCTTTTAACTAATGGAAGATGGAGAAGAGGAAGCTGAGAGTAAATTCTTTTCTCCTCAAACAACCAGTGCACACGCACATGTGGGATTCAGGGCTTAGCTGGCCTCTCTGAGGACATCCTGGGAAATGGAGGCATCAGTCACCCTCCCGCTAGCCGACAGCTGGCTCTATACTTCTCCCATGTGTCCTCCTCTTTTCCTCTGTTGTCCTCTTTCATACACGATGCTGTTTCTCTGGGGTATGTTCCTCAGTAATGTGCTAGCATGTCTGCTTTTGCTCAGGCTCTGTTTTCTGGAGAACCTAGAAATTCTCCCCCAGGACTGGCTACATAACTGATGTGACCAGTGCAAGATGAAAATATGGGGAACTTTGCTCAAAATTGGGAAGGACTTCAAAATGATGACAGCAGAGCATTGGACCCAGCGTAGGACTCTCCGAAGCTCTGGGTCCCGTGTGAGCTCACAGGTCATGTGTCTGGGAAACTGGCCTTGGTTCCTCCCAGTCCCGGCCCTCCCCCAACTCCTGCTTCCCTGCTCCCCATCCTCCACTTCTCCATATGCCCTCCTTGTCCTCCATTATTGCCTGTTTCCTGTGCACACGTCTATCATCTATCAGTTCTGTCTATCTGTCCATCATCTGTCTAAGGAATCTATGTAGATATTCTTTTCAAATATACTGTAGCTACCTGGTGAAAAGTGTTCACTGATAGATAAGTGAGGAAGAATTTATGGTGATTAAGCAAGATTGTTACTGTATAGGAAAGTGTTAATTGCTCAGTCATGTCCCATTGTTTGTGACCCCATGGACTGTAGCCCGCCAGGCTCCTCTGTCCATGGGATTCTCCAGGCAAGAATACTAGAGTGGGTAGCTATTTCCTTCTCCAGGGGATCTTACATATATGACTGTTAGATAAATGATAGCTTAGCCTAATTATTTAATTAAGTCACATATAGTTCACCCATAGGACTCCTTTGTTCTTTTAAAATAATTTATCTGGGCATTTATTGAGTCTTAAACTCATCTACCCATACACATACATTCGCATGTACACACACACACACACATGTCTTTTGTGAGTTTAGTTCTTAGTAGAGATCAGATCAGATCAGTCGCTCAGTCGTGTCTGACTCTTTGTGATTCCATGAATCGCAGTACGCCAGGCCTCCCTGTCCATCACCAACTCCTGGAGTTCACTGAGACTCATGTCCATCGAGTCAGTGATGCCATCCAGCCATCTCGTCCTCTGTCGTCCCCTTCTCCTCCTGCCCCCAATCCCTCCCAGCATCAGAGTCTTTTCCAATGAGTCAACTCTTCGCATGAGGTGGCCAAAGTACTGGAGTTTCAGCTTTAGCATCATTCCTTCCAAAGAAATCCCAGGGCTGATTTCCTTCAGAATGTACTGGTTGGATCTCCTTGCAGTCCAAGGGACTCTCAAGAGTCTTCTCCAACACCACAGTTCAAAAGCATCAATTCTTTGGCGCTCAGCCTTGTTCACAGTCCAACTCTCACATCCATACATGACCACAGGAAAAGCCATAGCCTTGACTAGACGAACCTTTGTTGGCAAAGTAATGTCTCTGCTTTTGAATATGCTATCTAGGTTGGTCATAACTTTCCTTCCAAGGAGTAAGTGTCTTTTAATTTCATGGCTGCAGTCACCATCTGTAGTGATTTTGGAGCCCAGAAAAATAGTCTGACACTGTTTCCACTGTTTCCCCATCTATTTCCCATGAAGTGGTGGGACCGGATGCCATGATCTTCGTTTTCTGAATGTTGAGCTTTAAGCCAACTTTTTCACTCTCCACTTTCACTTTCATCAAGAGGCTTTTGAGTTCCTTTTCACTTTCTGCCATAAGGGTGGTGTCATCTGCATATCTGAGGTTATTGATATTTCTCCCGGCAATCTTGAATCCAGCTTGTGTTTCTTCCAGTCCAGCATTTCTCATGATGTACTCTGCACATAAGTTAAATAAACAGGGTGACAACGTACAGCCTTGACGAACTCCTTTTCCTATTTTGAACCGGTCTGTTGTTCCATGTCCAGTTCTAACTGTTGCTTCCTGACCTGCATACAAATTTCTCAAGAGGCAGATCAGGTGGTCTGGTATTCCCATGTCTTTAAGAATTTTCCACAGTTTATTGTGATCCACACAGTCAAAGGCTTTGGCATAGTCAATAAAGCAGAAATAGATGTTTTTCTGGAACTCTCTTGCTTTTTCCATGATCCAGTGGATGTTGGCAATTTGATCTCTGGTTCCTCTGCCTTTTTTAAAACCAGCTTGAACATCAGGAAGTTCATGGTTCACATATTACTGAAGCCTGGCTTGGAGAATTTTGAGCATTACTTTACTAGCGTGTGAGATGAGTGCAATTGTGCGGTAGTTTGAGCATTCTTTGGCATTGCCTTTCTTGGGGATTGGAATGAAAACTGACCTTTTCCAGTCCTGTGGCCACTGCTGAGTTTTCCAAATTTGCTGGCATATTGAGTGCAGCACTTTCACAGCATCATCTTTCAGGATTTGAAATAGCTCCACTGGAATTCCATCACCTCCACTAGCTTTGTTCGTAGTGATGCTTTCTAAGGCCCACTTGACTTCACATTCCAGGATGTCTGGCTCTAGGTTAGTGATCACACCATCGTGATTTTCTGGGTCATGAAGATCTTTTTTGTACAGTTCTTCTGTGTGTTCTTGCCATCTCTTCTTAATATCTTCTGCTTCTGTTAGGTCCGTACCATTTCTGTCCTTTATGGAGCTCATCTTTTCTCTGGTATCTCTGATTTTCTTGAAGAGATCCCTAGTCTTTCCCATTCTATTGTTTTCCTCTATTTCTTTGCACTGATCGCTGAAGAAGGCTTTCTTATCTCTTCTTGCTATTCTTTGGAACTCTGCATTCAGATGTTTATGTCTTTCCTTTTCTCCTTTGCTTTTGGCTTCTCTTCTTTTCACAGCTATTTGTAAGGCCTCCCCACACAGCCATTTTGCTTTTTTGCATTTCTTTTCTATGGGAATGGTCTTGATCCCTGTCTCCTGTACAATGTCACGGACCTCATTCCTTAGCAGAGATAGGCCACCTTGAATGGTGTTATTTCTGTTTAGCTTCTCTAAAACTGCAACTTTTCCTGATTTTTTTCCTTTCTCATTGTTGTTCCCTCCTACGAGTACCAGATTAAGCAAGTAAAAATACAGGATTCTCCGTTAACTTTGAATTTCAGATAAACAATTTTTAGTCTAAATATGTCCCATGAAATACTTCAGACACACTGATACTAAAAAATGATTTATCAACTATTTGAACTTCAAATATTAATGGCATCCTCTGTTTAGTCTGGCCACTCAGCCCCTTTCAGGCTTGGATGACGAGGCCGCTGACCCAGGTCCCCTGCGTGGGATGCCCATGCCTTCTCATAGGGGAGGCCTGTGCTCAGATCTTTATGAGAGTTAGCTGACTGGTGGGGACATCTCCTGGAAAGCACCTCCAACAATCGAATATTTCAAGTGTAGTTTCCCTTAGGCCTTTCTGATGCTAAAAGGACTTTCTGAGCTGTTGTCAGTATTGGCTGGAGGTTTGTAAGGGAGGCTGTATCCTAAGGAGCATGCACTCAAACCTCAGTAACTCAGGGCATGAGCCCAGGAAAATGGTCATGTACACTTCTCAGACCCTGCCCTTGCTCCTGGAGACAAATTCATGACCTTTCAAGACAGTTTTTGCATTGTTCTCTGATTTCCTGCTTTTTTCTGGGTAAATAATTTAAACTTAATATGTCTTTTATCATCTTTTTTCTTGCATAAATTGTGACTGCTCTTAGGGAAATTTGATGAAGAGTAACACCCCATAGAGGATTGTCACTGTGGCCGTGTAGCATATGAGGCATATTAGGGCGATAATGACACTCCCCCTGAGTCCCAGGTCCATAGCAAAGGAGGACGTGAAGCAAAAACTGGGTGTCCTTCACATTGTGTTTAATTAGCAAACCCACTACAATATTATAGATGTAGCTTTACTTACTTAGTTCAGGGAGTGCATTCTGCAGCAATTAAAATACTAATAGAAGTAGTTAACTTCTGGATGAGGAAGTTGGCTGGTCTGCGCTGAAAGATGACAGCCATTTTGAGCCCTTGGGCTGGTGTCCGTTGCTTTTACTTATTTATTTATTTTTGAGGTGACTCCCTGGTCACTGTAGCCAGTGACCATAAGACCATTCCTCCTACCTAGGTCTTTTTTTAAACAGTTAATTTAAGTTTTTAAAAATTTTCAATTTTATGTATAGCTGATTTATTATGTATAATTGATAGACAATGTTGTTGATTTCAGCTGTACAGAAAAGTGATTCAGTTGTGTATACAGGTAAAATTCTTTTTCGTATTCTTTTCCGTTACAGTTTATTAGATGATATTGAATATATTCTCTGTGCTGTGGGCTTCCCTGGTAACTCAGTGATAAAGACTCTATCCACCAATGCAGGAGATGCCCAAGACAGGGGTTTGATCCCTGAGTTGGGAAGATGCCCTGGAGAAGGAGATGGCAACCCTCTCCAGTATTCTTGCCTGGAGAATCCCATGGACAGAGGAGCCTGGCGGGCTACAGTCCCTGGGGTCACAAAAGAGTTGGATATGACTTAGCAACCAAACTCTGTGTTATACAGTATGTCCTTGTTGTTTATTTTATATATATAGTAGTTTCTATCTGCTAATCCCAAACTCCTAATTTATCCCCTCCTTTCCCCCTTTGGTGACCATAAGTTTATTTTCTATGTCTGTGGGTTTATTTCTGTTTTGTAAATAAGTTTACTTGTATCCTTTTTGGATTCCACATATAAGTGCTATCATATGATATCTGTTTTGATCTGTCTGGCTTATGTCACTCAGTATGGCCATCTCCAGCTCCATCCACGTTGCTCGTACCCAGTGACTGAGGTCAGCCTGGGGTCTGCGGGGCCTCAGTGTGTTTCCATCCCCGCCGGGAGGCTATGTGCCACAGCGGTGCTGTCCTGCGCTTTCCACATGAAGGGAAGTGGTACCACTTCACTTCCCAGGCTTGCAATTTCCCTTCTGATCTGATTGTTTCTGAGCAGTTGCTTTGTTTGGAGAATTCAGTGCTTTGATTAGCATCTTAAAGGGTTCTCTTCCTGTGGCTAGATTTCTATTTCTCCCAGTGTTTTAGGCTTGGTTCCCTCACAGAGAGGATTCTTTGAAGTCAGTGGAAGCTGTGCTGAAAGGGAAGGGCGCTGCCCTATGGAATAGATGGTGGGAGGCCAGATCACAACCTCTGGTTTCCAACTTGCTTGTGACAACTGGAGAAATAATGGAATTAGCAGGAAAGAGTGTGTTTGGTGTGTTTAAAGTAAATTTTAAACAAAGCATAGAAAGCTATACGAATTTCTCATTTAGTAAAATGAGACATGACTACTGAAAATTCACATCTGTAGAACAACTAGTTGAGCACAATAAAGCTTGCCTTGCGTATAGGTTTCTCACCCTGTTTATCTCTATAACCTCCACCCTCCTCTCTCCAAAATCTCTAAATGGAATAAATGTGATTCTTATAAGGACATCATCTTCAGAATAGGAATATAGTATTTAAGGGTATGTACTGAAAATCACCACTTAACAGAGAGCAAACTCACTGGAAAACAAACCAGAAAATCATTGTCTTCAGAGATAAAAACCAGAGCATGTTTGATAGAAGTGCTGATTAAGCTTGGTGTATGTAAATAATACATTAACTTAGATAAACTTCTGATGGGGAAAAACTCTCTCATCAAGCCTCACTTAATGAATTAAGTTTCCATTTCTTCTTGAAATTTTTATTTTTATTGCAACTGAGTCTTGGCATTTGCATTGTCTCTTCAAATTAATACGATTAGAATGGAGCTCATGAGTTTCTTTTCTTGGCGACACTAAAACTTCTCAGCGTTTGAATGACCCATGACCTTTCTGAAATGGGCCCATCTTCTAGCATGAAAAATAATTCTTAAATGTTGCTTTAACTCCTAGCTTCAGTACAAAGATAGATTGTCAGGGTCATAAATTAAAGGCACCTCACTGCCGCTCTTTGGTCAGTGTTCTAGCACAGACCCATATTAATATTTTATTCCCTTTAATATTATTACATGATGCAGGCTTTATTTAAATGGATTTGATGGGTTTCTGGGTTGACTTGACAACCAGAGGGAAAAATTAATGTTCTGCCTTTAATCTCAGCTCAAGGCACTAAATTATTTTGGAGGTCAAAACCATCATGCATATCACGCTAGATTATTGAATGTAATAACTATTAGCTAGCTGTCTATTTATGGGCTTTTTAAATTGTTTACTTCATGCATCTTGAGCTAATTTTTAAGAAAAGCTCCCTTTTAGTTTTTTTCCTTTCACGTGCCACAGTTATCACAGTCTTTACAACAGGACTAAAGGCGGATGCCTGGGGCCGGCTTATAAACAATGTCCGAATTGTAAAATGTTATAAATTGCAAAGAGTACTCCTCTTTTCATTGGTCCCATCTTCACATGGAGTTCAAGTATGTTGAGAGAAATGGTGACTTTGTTATAAGCTATTACCTTAAGATAAAACTCACAGAATGCTTCACATTAAAAGCTTGATGGTTAAAAGAATATAGTTGCTGAGAGAAATAGTAAATCTTATTCTATAATTATCCTAAGAATAATTGGAACAGGACTGAAAAAGCAACTGAAGGATAAAATGATACTGTTAGATATTTAAAGAAATGTTTTAATGAGAGATCTCGTAAGTGAAATATAAGATGAGGTGTTTATTATTATAATTGTTTATTATTTATTTTAAAATGTTAATTGGAGGATAATTACTTTCTAATATTGTGATGGTTTTTGCCCTACACCAGTATGAATTGGCCATAAGCATATATGTGTCCCCATCCTCCTGAACCTCCCCCCCACCTCCCTCCCCATCCTATCCTGAGAGGGTGGGAAGATTTGAAAGAGTAACATTGAAACATATACATTCAGTTCAGTTCAGTCCCTTAGTTGTGTCTGACTCTTTGCGACCCCATGAATCGCAGCACGCCAGGCCTCCCTGTCCATCATGAACTCCTGGAGTTCACTCAAACTCTCATCCATCGAGTCGGTGATACCATCCAGTCATCTCATCCTCTGTAATCCCTTTCTCCTCCTGCCCCCAATCCCTCCCAGCATCAGAGTCTTTTCCAATGAGTCAACTCTGAGCATGAGGTGGCCAAAGTATTGGAGTTTTAGCTTTAGCATCAGTCCTTCCAAAGAACACCCAGGACTGATCTCCTTTAGAATGGACTGGTTGGATCTCCTTGCAGTCCAAGGGACTCTCAAGAGTCTTCTCCAACACCACAGTTCAAAAACATCAATTCTTCAGCACTCAGCTTTTTTCACAGTCCAACTCTCACATCCATACATGACCACTGGAAAAACCATAGGCTTGACTAGACAGACCTTTGTTGGCAAAGTAATGTTTCTGGTTTTCAATATGCTATGTAGGTTGGTCATAACTTTCCTTCCAAGGAGTAAACGTCTTAATTTCATGGCTGCAATCACCATCTGCAGTGATTTTGGAGCCCCCCAAAATAAAGTCTGACACTGTTTCCACTGTTTCCCCATCTATTTCCCATGAAGTGATGGGACTGGATGCCATGATTTTTGTTTTCTGAATGTTGAGCTTTAAGCCAACTTTTTCACTCTTCTCTTTCACTTTCATCAAGAGGCTTTTTAGTTCTTCACTTTCTGCCATAAGGGTGGTGTCATCTGCATATCTGAGGTTATTGCTATTTCTCCGGCAATCTTGATTCCAGCTTGTGCTTCTTCCAGCCCAGCATTTCTCATGATGTACTCTGCATAGAAGTTAAATAAGCAGGGTGACAATATACAGCCTTGACATACTCCTTTTCCTATTTGGAACCAGTCTGTTGTTCCATGTCCAGTTCTAACTGTTGCTTCCTGACCTGCATACAGGTTTCTCAAGAGATACATTACTATATGTAAAATAGATAGCCAGGAAGCCCAGAGCAGATATTTATTGTTTATATATATTTGTCCTTTGGACTGGCCTTAATCTAAAAGCTGGATTCATGTCAGTGTTATTCTGCACTGTTTGTGGTATACGAGAGCTCTGATCTTGCCTCTTGGGCATTTTTGTGATGAGGGCTACAACACCCTGTACCCTGGGAGTAGAATCTTGCACCTTTAGGTACTAGGAAGGTGGGGGTGGGAGGTGTCCGAATGCCTCTGCTCACCTGCCTCTGCTCTGCCTCCTCTGGATTTTATCTGATCCACAGCTGGCACCTTCTGTGTGTGAGGCTCTCTGAGGTTAAGCAGTTTTAACTGCTTTACTTAAAGCCGCATCAGTCATGGCCAATGGACCATGATAAAAAAAAAAAAAAAGAGCCTTACATGAGAGGTGATTTTTCTTCCTGGTAATGAATGGCTATGGGCCACAGAAACTTCTCGTACTTTCCAGGGCAGGATAACAACTTACCTGAGTAAGGGCAATGAGCACTGGATGAGGCTGATTGTTGGTGTAGACCAGACCTCACTGAAAGGGCTGAGACAGCACGCTTTATCCCATCTTTCTTTCTTTTTCATGTTGCTTATAAATGACTTCATTCATCTAAATGAGAGCTTCTTGGAAGGCTGTTAGTCTGGATATGGCAGGTCTGTCTAGTGACCCAAGAGAGCTTCTGTGGCATCTAGCTGTGCAGAGAGACTCTTGGGAAAGCGGTTGGGACTGCCTGGCTTCCGCCCTGTTCGGCGGCCCCTGCTGTCCAGCAGAGGCTGAAGAGGGGGCAGTGGGGCAGCCAGCCAGGCAGTGAGTGGAGGAGAGAAGAAAAGGTTTGAGATTTAACCCTTCTCCGGAGGTCTGGCGATGAACATCTAGGACCCAGATTGTGAGAGTGGTCTGTCACTGGGAGAATATCAGTGTTCTTTTCCTCATCTTCATCCAGCGACTCAATTCAAGCGCAACTAAAATGAAATAAAACAGAAAGTGTAACTCGTACCTGCTGTGCTGGGCTATGGTGGAGAAAGACTGCACTCAGGTCCTGAGGAGCTCATGACTGCTGCCTTCCCCAAGTCCGCGGGCTTGTCCCCACTGCTGCCCCGTGTGATGGAGGAGGGGGCCTGGGGCAGCCGGGTGAGAGGGGAAACCAGTCTCCTCTGGCGGGGAGAGGGGGGAGATGGAGGGGCTGCAGTCCATCCCGGGGAGAGAAGTGCTCAGGGTGGGGAAGGGGCTGACGCCTGGACGGAGGGGATTGAAACCCGAGGTGATTGGAATTGGGCGGGTCTTCACTTTATCTTTCCCTTTTTAACTCTCTTTGGGGGCTTTTGAAATCCAAGTGCTTTCATAGGTGACATTTTTGAGTTTGGATGTTTGACTTTTCTGAGACCTTTATTAAGAAAGTGGTCGCCCTTCCTTGCTCTCCATGCTGGCATTTAAAACTGGAGACGCCTTGCTCTTAGGCCTTTAGGTTCATAAGAACTGGGAGAGGCCTGAGGAAGAAGCTGAGAACTTCCTCCAGTGTTTCCTGACCACTTATGCTCTGCTCTCCACAGGAAGATATTGCCACTAAATTTCAGTGGGAAATGTTAAGTGGGGGAAAACACGCCCAATTCTGTGACTAAGGGCAGTGATAAGAAGTCATTAAGTGCCTTACAACAAAGTGCTTTAAAACTACATTTTATAAAGCAATGCTCTCTGCCTCTGCAATTTGGAAAACTTTGGCAACAGTGTGTTGAAGCTTTATCAAAATAAAAGTGCCGTATAAAAAGTAAGCAAAAAACTCTGTCACTGTTTGAAAAATACTGTTATTATTCAAAAGGATGTCACCCATAATTCTATCACTTTGAGGTGTTCAGACTTCAATAGATAAAGAAGAATAGATGCTAAGCTTTCTTTATTATTCATAGAAAATCTCATCAGTTCATTATTGAATGACAAACACTTTATGGCTAGGAGAATGGACAACCCCTGTGACAAAGGTTCTAATCTTTTTAGAATAAGTTACAAAGTGGTCATTGATCTATTAAATCATTTGGCTTCATGAACATACTTTAGAATCCTAATCAGTATCTAGGAAGAGAAGTAAAAGTTGCACTTAAGATACAGGCAGCCAGAATTGAATTCGCTAGGCTTGGTAACTGCTGAAGACCAGTGTTTAGAAGGTATTTTGTTTGTCCTTCTGTGTTTGCAGTATCTACTTTCCTTATCGGATATTCAATAATGAGCTTTACTCTATGCACTGAACTCTGTAGGGCACAATTGTGTGCATGCTTAGTTGCTAAGTCATGACCCCATGGACTGTAGCCTGTCAGGCTCCTCTGTCTGGGATTCTCCAGGCAAGAATACTGGATTGCCATTCCCTCTTCTAGGGAGTCTTCCCAACTCAGGGATTGAACCTGTGTCTCCTGCATTGGCAGGTGGATTCTTTACCACTGAGCCACCAGGAAAACTCTAGAGCACAATTAAGAAATGGCTTTATTTTTGTGCCTGTCCATTGGGTCACAAAGAGTCAGACACGACTTAGCCACTGAACAGCAATGAAACCCTTAGCTTTTAATTCCTTTTTAAGTTTTAAAATGTCCCGTTCAGTCTAAATGGAAACATTGTTTCCTTATTCAACTGAAAGTTTCCCCACCCCTCTTTCACCTAAGGAAGCTGGGCCTACTGTGTTTTGATAAACTCCTGGTTCGCATTCCTGGGTGCCGCCCCTCACTCTGGCTCCTCCAGGTGGGTTGGGGAGAGGAGAGACAAGGGAAGATGTGGCCACGCCAGGGCGTTAGACCCTTGGCTGCACACAGAAGACATGTTCTCTGGAGGCTGGAGCCCTGCACCCTATGGCCTCTCCCCCCTCTGCAGACTGCCTTCCTGCTGTGTCCCCACGTGGTGGAGACAGCCCGCTCCTGTGTCATCCAGCCCTGCTATTCGAGGGCCTTGTCCTCATGACCTCATTTGACCTTTATCACTACCCTACAGGTCCCATCTCCACATACAGTAATGCTTAGGATGAGGGCTTCAACATACGGATTTTGAGGGGACAAAAACATTTAGTCCGCAATGCCCATTTTACTTCCCTGCTGTTTTATCTGTGTTTATTTTTTCACTCCCAGTTCTTTAATGACCTTTACTGTGGCAACACTTCTGTCACTGGCTAGAAACAGTGAGCTTGTGGGAGGAGCCAGAAGGGGCTCTGTCTTACTGAGTTCCCTCACTGTGTTTGTGAGGGCAGAGGTAAGCTGCTCGAACAAAGAGACCAGGCATTTAATAGCTGAAAACATGTGTTCTCAGTAGTGGTGAAAATTGATCTGGGAGCAAAGAGGGGTGAAAAATATCCTTAGCTATTGAAATGATTTGTGGCCTTCCAAAGCTCAATAAAATCATATTTCTTAGCATTTCATCTCTCTTGTTAGGAAGAAGTTATATTAAATATTTAATTACTCAAGTTATTTTTTCTCCTTAAGGGGGCAATAGTGAAAAAAAATGCTAGGAAATTATGGCTTAAATAAAGCAGATTTAGGTATCACACTTCTCAATTTCAAACTCTATTACAAAGCTATCGTACTCAAAACAGTATGGCACTGGCATAAAAACAAACGTATAGACTAATGCAACAGAATAGAGAGTCCACATATATAATCAAGTAATCTTTGACCAGCACCAAGAAAGTACAACAGGAAAAGACTGTCTCCTCTGTAAATGGTTTTGGGAAAACTGGATACTCATGTGCAGAAGAGTAAAATTGGGTCCCTATTTTACAATACTCACAAAAATTAACTTGAAATAAATTCAAGATGTAAATGTAAGATCTGATGGAATATCATACAAAAAAATAAAGCAGATTTATTACTGTCTCAGTTAGGAGTCTAGCTCTGCCTCATAAAGCCACCTGATTTCCTTCCATCTTTCTGTTTCACCATCACCTTGGGTGTTACCTGGTCTGCAGGATCCAAAAGTTGCCTTGAGCATGTCTATTTTCAGGTAGAGAGGAGGGGAAAGAGGCAGATCCAGGGCAGATATTTACTTTGGGCAAGTGAGGCAGAAGTTTTTGCTAACATTACATTGATGACAACTTAGTCATGCAGTTACTTTGAGTGGGAGAGGCCGGGAAATGCAGTCTGTAGCTTGGCAGCCATGTGTCCATCAAGAGGGAGCAGGCATTTGTGGGGACAGCTAGAGACAGGGCTGACCTCTCCCATCAGCCTTGAAAACACACTCTGTGACAGACTGCTCCCACCAACCCCCACCCCACCAAACCCTGTGGTTCATGCAACAGCCCTCAGGTTCCTCTTCCTGCAGGCCACTGTCTGGGGAGATATCCTTCCAACAGCATCCTGGTCCATCATTCAGTGCATCTCCCAGGCCATGGGAACATTGGTAACCTTGCTGCACTGTTGTAGAAGGCACTTTGATCTCATGACTGTATTCTCCTCTCCTTGCTCTGCACCCTGGACTACTCCAGCTAGCTCACTGACTCCAGATGAAAAGAAAATCAAGTTTAAAGGGGTATATATTAAAATCTGGGCTTCCCTAGTGGCTCAGCAGTAAAGAACTTGCCTGAAATGCAGGAGATATGGGAGGTGCTTAGACATAATAGACTTGGGTTTGATCCCTGCGTTTGGAAGATCCCCTGGAGGAGGGCATGGCAACCCACTGCAGTATTCTTGCCTGGAGAATCCCATGGACAGAGGACCCTGGCAAGCTATAGTGTTGCAGAAACCAGTGCTCAAGAAACCAAGCACCACACTCAGAGAGTTGGAGAACTCAGATTTATTCCGCTGGCGGGCCCAGAGGAGTTAACCCTTCAAGCTCTGAGCCCTGAACAAACGGGTTACAGAGTTTTTATAGACAAGCTATAGTGAGCTTCACTAGCTGCTAATAGGCTGGTTTAGACTAAGGGTTTCACGTGCGTGGGAACAGCAGTCAAGATGGGGAGGGGGATGCCTGACCTTTACATGGACAGGCATGATTAAGTAGGTTTGCAGGGGCTAGGGAGTTGCAAAGAGCAGGACAAGGGTGAGTGAGATAAGCTCCAGTTCCTAGCATTGTAAGCCCCCACTTTCTGAGACTACGTGACCTACGTGATCCAGACACTGTAAGGAGCAAGCTGAGTTACAGAGGCAGAAGGAGCAGGAGGTTATGTAAAATTTTAACTTTTCCTCTCCAATAGTCCATGGGGTCACAATGAGCAGGACACTACTGAAGCGACTTAGCACACAGGCATGTGTTATCAAAAGTCAGAAACATTCTCTTTTCTGTTGGAAACAGACGTAAGCCCGGGCACTTCTCTTGGTGAGGAGAAGGATGCCTGATGGCAATGAGATTTAAGGCCTCCCGGCCCTCTCCCTCCCAGCCCTCTCCGCCCAGCACTGCAGCCTTCCCCTAGGCACTGGGCAGAGCTCTTTTTAAATTCCTCATTCGACTTGGTATGAAAAGCAGCCCTATACCCTGTGGGAAGAGTAAGGGAAAGGCCACGGTGCTGTGAGGGCCTTTGCTTTAAGAAGTTGCTCCCTTTGCTCCATTTCTAACGTGTCTTCAGCAGAAGGATGGGCATGAGGTGGAAGGATGGGCTTGGGGTGGATCAGTGCAACAGAGGCTTGGCGTCCTGCGTCTCATCCTGCTGGCCCACTTTTTATTTCAGTCACGGATGTGCCAGACAGTTCTAAGCACACGGGTATCATCCTACCCCTAGGGCCCACCACGAATCTCTCCATTTCTGCCCCAGAATCTCCTGTAAAGCAGCTCGCATGCCCTGGGCCTGCTCTCAGGTTCAGCCCCCACGTGCAATGCAGTTCACACAGCAGTTAGCCCTTACCCGAGGGCAGGCCAGTAGTGAGTGCCCAGCCCGGCTGCTGTGGCGGCCACCCCAGATGGCTTTCTGTGTTCCCCAGAGGGCCTTGGGCAGACTGAAGCCCAGATGCCCGAGTCGAGGATCTCAGTATTGTGTCCTGAGTGCGTTTTCCACCTTCCCTGTCTCCATTCCCCTGTTCCTTCCCTCCTGCTTTTTTGTGTGAACTGTTAAATGAACTGCCTCAATATAGGTTCTTCCTCAGACTCTCCTTTGGGAGTTCTCAAACGCCGCCATGGGTTTATTAGTTTTTGTCCATCTTATAGCTATAGGGTTGGTAGCCCTCCTTACTCTGTAGGAACTTTCTTCATTTTCACAGGTTTGTGGGACCTCCGCTGAAACTCTAAGTTAACAGGAAGACTTTCACTTTTATCTTTTCCTTCCTACAACAGTATATTTTCTTAAGGCCATTTAGCTTCATATAATAAGTGCTGTTTAGTTGAAGCAGGAAGTCCTGTTTTCATTTTACCAAAGGCATTCTTGAGTAATTATGTGCTAGTGTCCTAAGACTGAATAGTCTAAAGAAAACCTGGATGATTGGCCGGCGTACAAAGTATGCCTAGCCTAGCCACAGGCATGGTCCCTAGGAGTAGCTGGGTTGTGCAGGATTGGCCTGTCACTTAGGAGGTGACATCCATACCACAGTGTCCTTTTGTTGAAAGTTTGAAGGCATTCTTTCTGCCTTTTGAAATTTTGAAAAGACAGGTGTCTTTTGTCTTGATTGTAGATATTATATAACAGAATTTTTATCTCCAGGATGAATAGTTGAGGGGAGATTAAGAAGCTATTAAATATGTATTGGGATTATCATAAATATAATAGGTAATCAATTTTATGGGTAATCAAACAATCCATTATACCTAATCAGTTCTGGTAATTCATTAGGGAAGCTAGTGGAAGAAAAACATGTATGTTGGACAAGTTTTTGCTTTCCTTATGCTCTTTTCTAATGAAAAATAATTGACCCTTGACATGAAATAGGCCCCATGTTCTAGCCTATAGCCTTCCCTTGGTCATCTCAGCTTTTGGGGGAAGGTCGAGTCATACCTGCACTTTACTGAATATGCTATTATTGTTGTGCTATAGCAATATTTCTTCAGAAGTTAAAGTGATGTTTTCTGGCTTTAATATAGAAAGCTTGATCAAACTGTTGTAAATCACCAGTAGTTGGGGGAAAAGACAAGATTCTGATTACTTATGATTTCTATAGCTTCTCAGAATTGTCTAGGATTCTAAGTCTCTCTGTGTCAATGTCTCTAGTGATTTAAATTTCTTGGATTTGAAGGAAATTGGTAAGAACACTTCAAGATTATTCAGAAAGATGGTTTCCAACACTTTTAGAAGAAATAGGTTCCCAGTTGCCTAGGGATTAAAGTAAACTTTCTTGGAACATCATTAAAACAAACTGCTGCCTCCGCTGGCTCAAGTCTCTGCTACTAGACACAGGAAACTTCTAATTTTCACAACCAAAGTTCCTTTTTCCAGTGTTGTTTATGACCCATTTTTAATACTTTGAGGTTTTCTTTCACTCTTTCTCTAGCACAGAGGATGGTACTCATCCATCATTAATTCATACAGCTATTATGCAGCTCAAGTGTGCTTGGGAATCCTTTTGAGGCCTATGAAAGAAATCCGAGGTATGGATTTCCTGTTCACCAAAATTATTCTTGGAAAATAAGGTGAGGCAGATGGGTATTTTTAAAGACAGAGTGAGGATATTAGAGTCCCAGACCTGAGCACTGCCTGGCTGGGCGATGCTCCTGTGAGCTGGGAGTCCTCTGCGGGGCTCCCTTTCATCTACTTCAGCCCACTAGAAGGTGGATTTCCTTTTGCATTTCAAGTCCTGTTGACTCATTGATTTGAGTTCTATTTTAACTAACATTCTTATGTAACGAGGCAAAAATAAAAATATTAGAACTGTCCACATTAAATTGGTTTAGATCCAAACACTGTGCACGGACTTTCCTCTCTGATACCTGGGGATCAGTAGCACAGATGACAGCCAGATACACAAACGTGCATTTTAGGAAGGAAATCTCATAGGAAGGAAGACTGCTTATGTATAAACCAGCATTTCTCAACATTGAGTTTTTCAAGGAATTATTTTGTCACAGAACATCTTGAAGTCAGAGGGCAAATATATAGGAAATGTTAAATTAGTCCCTATTATTTTGCCTTCTGATAGCTTCCCCATAACTGTCCACAGAAACTATCTTGTTTCCCTCAGATCTGCCACCATCACCTTAGTTAAGACCTTTACACAGTCATGCAGTGCAGGCAAATATTGCAATACCCTGCCAGCTGACCTGTTGGTTACAACATTTGTGGTTTCCCTTCTGCATCTTTATACTCATTGCCACGGTGGTCCCGTTGCAGGTGTCCACCTCACCTGGGCTGCACCGTGTGCCTGGCCCAGGTCTTCTCTACCCCTACAGGGCATCCCCCTCTGAGAGCGCAGACGTCCGTTCTGATGAGCATGCACACCTGGGAGTAGGGACAGATGGCATCCTCCTGCAGCCCTTGACCAACCTAGGGGGTGCTGGGGCAAATGCTGCCTTTTCCTGATTGGAGTGCCTTAGATGATCCCTCACATGACCCTACTCAGATTAGTTGTTGACCTTTGTCAGAACCAAATGCAGAATGGCAGAGGACATGGCTGACTGTACACATTACCCATTAGCAGTCCAGTCACAACTGCTGTGATGAGTGTAGAGTCCTGGCTATGATGAGTCAGTACAGACTCTGGTACTTGGTATATAGCAGATTGTTGGCTGAATAGATTTTTCTCAGTCCTCATTAAGATGGTCTAAAGTAGTGTGCTTTTACGTGTGGTGGACAGCAATGCATTGTCACTGTCTTGTTCCAAGATTTCATCATAATATACTTCTTGGGAAACTCAACCATCTTAAAAGTGTATGGATTCATGTTACTTTGCTATGTCAAAACATCAGGCCAAGTGGATGTGGTGAGCAAGAAGTAAAAAGTACTGTGGATAGCTTAGAAAGGGCCTATGTGCCAGAGCCTATGAGATGGACCCCAGGAGGATTCAGATCCACAGTTTAAAGTGCCTCGTGGACTTTGGCATGCCTGGACATTGCCTCAAAAGGGCATGCTGTCGGACCATACACTTCCCACTATTAAGAAAGAGACTCATGGTGGGCCTATCTGAATTCTGAAGGTGGCCTATGCTGCAGTTGGGAATAATACTTTTACCTTTTATTGAGTAACACAGAAAGCCACCGGTTTTGAACATGGCTCAGAGCAAGAGAGGGCTCCATGGGAAGTCCGACTGGGGGTGAAAGCTGTCCATCCATCCAGACTGTCTCACCCCGCAGAACTGGCGGTGCTGGAGCTCTTGTTACAGATGAGTGTACTGTGTCCTGAGTCACTCTGCAGTCTTCTAGGGCTCTGGAGTGACGCTATGTCCTCTGCAGTACAGAACTACAGCTTGATGTTTACAAAGCGGCCCTTGACATCCTGCTGAGCCCCAGGAGACTGGTCACCTGACACGGGCCATCACACGAGCATGCAAGTGGAGTGGTCCATCCCTGTCCAGGTGACTTCCAAGCACCGCACCATACTGTCGGGCAACGTGATGGTGGCACATGTTCAGTGCAAATGGTACATTCGGGGACGAACGCAGGCGGCTTCTCAGGGCACAGGAAGTTGTGTGACAGGCGGCCCAGACTCCTTGTCACTTCTCTCTGTTGCACTACTGCCTCTTCTGTAGCTCTCACCTATGGATTCCTATGATCAACTGACAAAAAAACCCCCTAAGCTTTAGTTCATGGATAGCTCGGCTTAATATATTGGTAGTAGTTAAAAATGTTCTGCCACAAGTCTCTAGCACCATGTAGAAGTGAATTTAGATAGCAGTGAAGGAAAATTCTTCCATTTTAGGCATAGAGCTCCTGAAAGTGATGAGAACAACAAAAGTGTCTCTTGTTAGGCTTGCGTGCATGTGTGTGTGCTAAGTCACTTCAGTGTGTCCAACTCTGTGCAACCCTATGGACTGTAGCCCACCAGGGCCCTCTGTCCATGATTTCTTCAGGCAAGAATACTGGAGTGGGTTGCCGAGTCCTCCTGCAGGGGATCTTCCCAACCCAGGGGTTGAACCCATGTCTCTTATGGCTCCTGCATTGGCAGGCAGGTGCTTTATCATTAGCACCACCTGGGAAGCCCCTTGCTAAGCTTATGAGTTGAATTTTGGATACACACTCACCCCCCAGCTCAAGGATGGGCACTAGTGGCCAGAAGAACAAGCACGGGATTAGAGGGTTGTAACTTCCAGTCCCACCCCTAGCCTCCAGGGAGGGGAAAGGGCCGGGAGATTGAGTCAGTCATGGTTGGCCGATTGTATGGCCATTTATGACTGTGTAATGAAGCCTCTGTATAAACAGAAAGGACAGAGAGCTTCCGCGTGGGGAACCAGGACACTTCCATGTGCCAGTATGCTGGCACCACGCCCCCTGGGGACAAAAATTCCTTTGTCTGGGGCCACCTGTGTATCTTTTAATCTGTCCATTGGTTTGTATCTTTTCACATTCTTTTGTAATAAATTGGTCATCTAGTGAGTGAACGGGTTTTCCTGAGTTCTGTGAGCCATTGTATCAAATTAATGGAACCTAATAAGGGGTTGTGGGAACCTCTGATTTGTAGCCAGTTCGTCCAGTACAAGTGGCAACCTAGGCTCGTGCTCCGTGTCCTGAGTTGGAGTGGGTCGTCAGAACCTCAGGTTTGCAGCTGGCTGGCTGGGAGCACAGGTAACACCGTGGGTTCATGTTGGCATCTGAAGCAGACAGAGGTCTTGTGGGGCTGAGCCCTTTACCAGTGGAATCTGATCTCTTTCTGGGCAGATGGTGCTGCAATTGAACTGCAAGTTTTCAGATGCCCAGCTGGTACCTGAAGACTGCTTGTTGGTGTGGGGAGGCCTCACACACAGTTTGGAATTGGGTCGGGGAAGCCTTTTGGAATTCCTGCAGAGGTCCATCCACCCTGTGCTGGTCGTGGGCAGACTCAAAGTACTGAGGAAGGAGCATCCCTGGGGGGCAGCTGCCCAGCAGCTCAGAGGATGTCCAGTAGGGTTGTCCCCCAGGAGGCATGTGGGCATCTGCTCAGTGATGTACCTTACAGTGGCGGCTCCTCATTTCCTGTTGGATGTTTTCCGACGGCCCTGTCCCTGTGCCCTGAGACCACTTCACAAATGCTCAGTCGTGTCTGACTCTTTGTGACCCCACAGACTGTAGCCTGTCAGGCTCCTCTGTCCGTGGGCTTCTCCAGGCAAGTAGCCATTCCCATCTCCAGGGGTTCTTCCCCACTCAGGGATCAAACCCGGTTTCCTGCATTGCAGGTGGATTTTTTTTACCATCTGAGGCACCAGGGAAGCCCTCACAAATGATCTATCTGCACACAAGTCCTGATCTCTGGAGTTCAGATGTGGCTTTCCTCTTTTTACCCTTTTCTGTTCCTTCTTGTGGTCAGGCAGGTCTTCCTCAAATGCAGAATGGAGCATGCATGTTACACCGTCACTTCCTCTGCTCTGGACTCTCCCAGTACAGGTGTCTCTCTGTATGCACACGACCCTCTGTGGTGCACTTGGAGAGATGGTGTCTAGAGCATGAATGGGTCAGACCCGCAGACGTCAGTCACGGTAACTGGTGTGCTGAAGATGAGAGCCTGCTGCTCTGTCTTCCCTGGAAAGGCAGGAGGAGGCTCCCTCACTGTTTCGGGAAGAGAATAAACTGCACAGAGAAGCGTAGATTTGAGGAAGATAGTATTTTTCCTTGATTCCAAGCATATTTTTCATTATGTGCATGAATTGTTTCAGAAAATCTCAATCAGTTTCATTCAGTTGACTCACTCATGTATTCAGCACACTTACATTGAGGAACCAAGCTCACTAATTACTCTTGTCTTTAAGATGTGCTATATTTAGGCAACCTTTTCTTGTCTGAGACAGGCTGAATTTAGTTAAGCTCAGCTCTTTCAGATGGGGGCTTATTAAAGATTGTGTGCCAAGGCTGCAGGCAGATAGAAGCCTGATACAAGAAAATGCAGTCAGAAAAGTTCTTCTCGGATCCTTTTAAAATATTCATCTTCGCTCCCCATTACTTTCTAAATATTGCTGTGAGGTACAAGTCTTCAACCAAGGCCCCTGAGTTTAATTCCTTGCTTGTGTTCCTTAGAGGCTAATGTGAACCTGGGCACATTTCTTAGTCTCTCTAAACCTTGTTCTCCTCATCTATACAATGGGGATGAAGGAAGTTCTACTCTGCAGCATTGTTTGAAGATGAAATAAGACAATGTGATCAAAACTGGTACCATGTCTTCTTTATCCATTCCTTTGTTGATGGGCATTTACGTTGTTTCCATGTCCTGGCTATTGTAAATGTGTGTATTAGTCGCTCAGTCATGTCTGACTCTCTGACCTCGTGAACTGTAGCCTGCCAGGCTCCTCTGTCCATGGGATTCTCCAGGCAAGAATACTGGAGTGGGTTGTCATTTCCTACTCCAGGGGATCTTCCTGGCCCAGGGATTGAACCCATGTTTCCTACATTGCAGGCAGATTCTTTACCACTGTGCCACCTGGTGCTGCTGCTGCTGCTAAGTCACTTCAATCATGTCCGACTCTGTGTTACCCCATAGACGGCAGCCCACCAGGCTCCCCCATTCCTGGGATTCTCCAGGCAAGAACACTGGAGTGGGTTGCCATTTCCTTCTCCAATGCGTGAAAGTAGGTGAAAGTGAAGTCGCTCAGTCGTGTCTGACTCTTAGCGACCCCACGGACTGCAGCCTACCAGGCTCCTCTGTCCATGGGATTTTCCAGGCAAGAGTACTGGAGTGGGGTGCCATCATCTTCTCCGTGTATCTATTTTACTATGTGTAAAATAGATAACTAATGAGAACCTACTGTATAGCACAGAGAAATCAGTGCTCTGTGGTAACCTAAATGGGAAGGAGATCCAGAAAAGAAGGGGCATATGCATACATATAGCTGATTCACTTTGTTGTACAGCAGAAACTAACACAACATTGTCAAGCAACTATACTCCAATAAAATTTTTTTAGAAAGACTGGTCCCAATTTTTGATATGTGATGAGTACTTAGTGAGTGTCCTTTTGCTCATGATATTTCCCTCTCTGTTTAATTTTGCTAAACAACAGCTTAAATAAATATCTTTCCTCCTCCACTGGGTTAACTAGTTGCTTTATGATGAGTAGAATTTGATGGGTCTTAAGTTTTCTAGACACAGATCTGTAAAGGACTTGGGGTCTCTTGTTTTGTTGTTCACCATATACATTTCAGCCTGCTCAGGGGGAAGACATTGTGATGGATGTTGATGTTTTATAGTAAATAAGGAACAAGGAAAGTGGTAAGAAGCCACGTAAGGCTAAGGTCTTAAAGGGTGGATCCATGTGAAGATATCTGTCATAATAAATTGAAAAACGCAGGAAAGTGTCAAAGTGTCCTCGCCTTTTGTGTGTGTGATGGGGGGAGGCACTGGATCCTTTCCTTACTTTTCCCTTTTCAAGATGTCAATCTCGTAAGAATTACGGTGAATCCTGGCCAGAGTGGGAGGTTAGGAAAGTGGGGGGGGCATGGGAGGAGGGCTCTGGGGGGTGCTGTAAGCAGCGTTGCTGAGGGATTCTCCTCCCTTATGCTCTCGTTTGATTCTGAGGGCTCCTTACTGACGAGAGAGATCTCTAGAGCTGCAGGACTACAGGTGAAGAGGAGGGCTGTGAGGACTGGGAGCGGGGTGCTGGGTACTTAAAACTTTCTCTAGGACTTGAGACATTCTTGTAGGGAGACAAGCACAGTTGACCAGATTAGGAGAGGAGGCAGCTCAGGGACTCAGACTGGGAATCGGGTTGTAGGAGCATTTTGTGGGATGCAGCCCTCCAACAGAAAAGACAATGGCTGGTGGTGGGGGACAGCATTGAGGAGTCCCAGTGCAGACAGCGGAATCAAATCAGAGGAGCTGTGTTCACTAAAAGACGTTACGCTGTCACTATGCCTAAGGGTGAATGGCATCAAAGGCCAGCTGTGTTTTTCCTTGTGTAGAGGGTTGCTGGTTAAGCCACATCTTCTCTCCAGGGAAGTGGGATTACTCTCGAGGGCAGTTACTCTCCCAGAACACATTTCGGTCCTGATGGGGTTAGTGTTCTGGCTTTGGCGAAAGGCTGATGCATATAGGATGGGGGGAGCTGATAATGCTTTGCCTGTTCATTTCTTCGGACCAATGAAATGAATGACAAGGGCACTTCCGCTTTTACGAGCATCAGCTGTGTGTGATTAGCCTCTTCGGAACTTTGATTTGTTGGCTGCTGAAATCAGAAATGGAGAGGTCATACAGGTAAGGATGAGTTTGATCATCTGAGGACAGCTGGGCTTTCTCAGAACACAGCACCTTAGTAGACAGAGGGACAAGTTGGGAAGAGGATGTGATGTGTCTTTATGAGAGGCTTCTAAATGGTGTGTGACTAGTCATGACTTCAAGGCTATCACATGGTGAACATAATTTTAATGGTTTGGATAAGAAATGCCTACAAACAGGCAGAGCTTCTGATAGGTGAAGTGATGAGGCTGATGAGTCTTTTTCAGATTCAGTACCTGAGCAATGGCGAGCTACAACACTGGAAACAGTCTCTTTTCTGAGAGACTGAAACCAAGGTTTATAATGATTCTCTACAGGTTACTGGAAAGGTATTCATTTTAATTCAAGGTTTTCCCTGAACTCCTGGTAGTTCTATTCTTAGTGTTTGTGGGAACTCCACGCTGATTTCCACAGTGGCTGTACCAATTTACATTGCTAGCCAGTAGTGTACGGGGTCCCCTTTCCTCCACGTCCTCTAGTGTCCGTTACTTATGTTTTTGATGACAGCCATTCTGACAGATGTGATTCCTATTGTTGTGATTTGCATTTCCCTAATAATTAGTGATGTTGAGCATCTTTGCACATGCTTGTTGGCCATATTGTCTGTAGAAAAATATTTAGGTCTTCTGCTCATTCTGTTCATTTTTTTTTCAACTGAATTGTATGTTGTCTTGACATTGAGCTGTATGAGCCGTTTATATTTTGGATATTAAATCCCTTGACAGTCACATTGTTTGCAAATATTTTCTCCTATTTTTTTCAATGGTTTCCTTTGCTGTGCAAAAGCTGTTAAATTCCATTTGTTTATCTTTGCTTTTATTTTTTTATTTTTGCTTTAGGGAACTGATCCAAGAAATATTGCTATGGTTTATGTATAAGAGATTTGCCTATATTCTGTTCTGGGAGTTTTATAGGCTTCCATACTGGCTCAGATAGTAAAGTGTCTGTCTACCATGCAGGAGACCTGGGTTCGATCCCTGGGTGGGGAAGATCCCCTGGAGAAGGAAATGGCAACCCACTCCAGTATTCTTGCCTGGAAAATCCCATGGACCGAGGAGCCTGGTAGGCTACAGTCCATGGGGTCGCAAAGAGTCGGACACGACTGAGTGGCTTCACTTTCATACTGGCTCAGATGGTAAAGAATCTGCCTACAATGCAGGAGACCTGGTTCGATTCCTAGGTTGGGAAGATCCCCTGGGACGGAAATGGCAAGTCCCTCCAGAATTCTTGCCTAGAGAATTTCATGGACAGGGGAGCCTGGCAGGCTACAGTCCGTAGGGTTGCGCAGAGTCGGACATGACTGAAGTGACTTAGCGTGCACACGTGCAGGAGTGTTATGCTTTCGGGTCTACATTTAGATCTTTAATCCACTATGAGTTTATTTATGTGTGGTATAAAGAAATGTTATAATTTCATACTTCAACATATAGTTGTCCAATATCCCAGCACCACTTGTTGAAGAGATTGTCTTTTTCCCATTGTGTATTCTTGCTTCTCTTGTCATAGATTAATTGACTGTAGGTGCATGGATTTATTTCTGGGATTTCTGTTCTGTTTCCATTGGTCTACGTGCCTGTTTCTGTGCCATTACTGAGCTGTTTTGATTACTGTAGCCTTGTAGTATGGTCTTAAGTCTGGGAACATGATACTTCTAGCTTTGTTCTTTTTTTCTCAAGATTGCTTTGGCAATTTGGGGGTCTTTTGTTCCATGTGAATTTAAGATTATTCTAGTTCTGTCATGGTTATTTTGATAGGGATTGCATTTAAGTCTGTACATTGCTTAGGGTAATATGGTCATTTTAAAAACGTTAATTCTTCCAATCCAAGAACATGAGATATTCCTTCAATTTCCTTTATCGCTGTTTTATGGTTTTCAGAATATAGATCTTTAACATCCTTGGTTTAGTTTATTCCTATGTATTTTATTCTTTAATGCTATTGTAAATGAGATTGTTTTTGTGCTTTATCATTCTGATAGTTCATTATTAGTGTGTAGAAAAGCAGCAGGTTTCCATATATTAATCTCATGTTCTGAAACTTTGGTGACTTTATGTATTTGTTCTAATGGGTTTTGGGTGGAGACTTCAGGGTTTTCTACATATAGTGTCATGTTTTCTGCAAATCATGACAGTTTTATTTCTTCCCTTCCAACTTAATTTATATATTTTTTTCTTCTCTGATTGCTGTGGCTAGGACTTCCAATACTATGTTAAACATAATGGATAAGAGTGGACAATGTTTTTCCTGAACTTAAAGGAAAGGCTTTTAGCTTTTCACCACTGAGTATACTAGTTGTGAGTTTGTCATAAATTGCCTTTATTATGTTGAGATATGTTCCCTCTATACCCACATTGTTTTTTTTTTTAATCATGAATGGATGTTGAATTCTGTCAAATGATTTTTCTGTGTTTATTGAGATGATCATGTGATTTTTACCCATCCTTTTTTCAATGTGGTGTATCACATTGATTTTTGTGACTACTGAATCACCTTTGTGTCCTTGGAATAAAGCCAACTTGACCATGGTGTATGGTCCTTTTTATATATTGTTGGATTCAATTTGCTAATATATGAGGGTTTTTGCATCTATGTTCATCAGAGATATCAGCATGTAATTTTGTCCTTTTTTAGTGTCTTTAGTTTTGGAATCAGGGTAATTGTGGACATTTAAAATGAATTTGTGAGTATTCCATCCTCTTCAATTTTTTTGGAATGGTTTCTGAACGATAAATATTATCTCTATCTTATATATTTGGTAGAAATCTCTTCTGAAGCCATCTGGATTGAACTTCTGTTTGGTGGGGATTTTTAAAAATTATAAATTCATTGTCACTACTAGTGATCAGCCTGTTCAAATTGTCTGTTTCTTTCATGATTCAGTCTTGGCAGGTAGTATGCTTCTAGAATTGTCCATTTCTTCTAGGTTGTCTAACTTTTTGGTGTATAACTACTCATAGTATTCTGTTACGATTTTATGTATCTCTGTGGTATTGGTAGCAATTTTTTTCATTTCTTATTTTGCTGAGACCTCTTCCTTGGTGAATCTGCTACAGGTTTATTAATTTTGTTTCTCTTTTTAAAAAACTAGCTCTTTGTTTCATTGCTTTTAATCTTTATTTATTTTCTCTCTAGTCTTTATTATTTTCTTTTGTTAATATAAATTTATTTATTTTAATTGTAGGCTAATTACTTTACAATATTGTAGTAGTTTTGCCATACATTGGCATGGATCCGCCATGGGTGTACATGTGTTCCCCATCCTTTCTTCTGCTGATTTTGGCTTTTGTTTGTTCTTTTTATTATTCCTTTCGGTGGGAGGTTAGGTTGTTTATTTGAAAATTTTCTTGTTTACTGAAGACCTATGTGACTATAAACTCCCTTTTAGAACTGCTACATCACATACATTTTGAAATGTACTATTTCTGCTTTTATTTGTCTTTAGATATTTTCTGATTTTTTTCATTGACCTGCTGGTTTTTTAGTAGCATATTGTTTAGTCTCCACATGTTTGTGATTTTCCCATTTTTCTTTCCATTATTGATTTCTAATTTCATACCATTGTGGTCAGGAAAATGTTTGATATGATTTCTGTCCTCTTATATTTAAGACTTGTTTAATGGCCTAGCATGTAATTAATCCTGGAGAATGTTACATGTACACTTGAAGGCTGTGTACTCTGAAGTTTTTGGATGTAATCTATAGAGATCTATAGAGATCTAAGTCCAGCTGGTGTATTGTATTGTGTCATTTATGATCACTGTTGCCTTATTGATTTTCTATCTGGGTCATTTGTCCATTGATGTATGTGGAGCGTTAAAATCCCCTACTATTTTAACACTCCAATTACAATAATAAGTTATTGTTATTGTCAATTATTGTCAAATCTCCCTTTATGTCTTAGTATTTGCTGGATATATTTGCTTTACATGTTTAAGAAAAGGTTTATGGATTTGAGAACTTGGAATAAGTTCAGGGAACTTAGTTATTGTTCATGTTGCATATAGATGATATGAAGCATCTATATTAAGTAAAAGATAAAGGTAGAACTGTAAAAGATAAAGATGGAACTGTAGAGCAATATTATGCTAAAGAATTTGCACTGGGTAGAGGGTAGTCCATTGAAGCATTTTGTGAAGTCATGTTCTCCAATTAATATAGTTCTTTTGAATGTTCTAAACTGACTGCTGTATGTAGAATGGGTTGGTAGTGAAGACCTCATAGTGGCAAGCCATTGGAAAGCAAATTGCAACTATTTAGGTATTGGGAAGAGGTAATAATTCATTGTGGCAGTCACAGTAATATACTGTAGATGTCTACTCTAAGTAAATGTTTTATATAACGTTTTTAGTGTATCTGTTTCTAAATTATTACAGTAATAGTTAACCCAATAAGTGAGGAAAGTCAGATGAAGGACCTCACTGGAAAGTTGTAGTGAATGTTAAAAATTACTTGAAAATTTGGTTAAAATATTTAATATCAAATTTGAAATATATATCTTGGGTTTAGGGGAAAGGTTGGAGCTAGTAATATAGATTTTGGTGTCAGCTATATAAAATGGTTTGGGCTTCCCTGGTGGCTCAGAGGGTAAAGTGTCTGCCTGAAATACAGGAGACCTGGGTTCGATCCCTGGGTCGAGAAGATGCCCTTGAGAAGGAAATGGCAACCCACTCCAGTATTCTTGCCTGGAAAATCCCATGGACGGAGGAGCCTGGTAGCCACAGTCCATTGGGTCACAAAGAGTTGGGCACAACTGAGCGACTTCACTTTCACTTTCACATAAAATGGTATTTAGTGTTAGTTGCACAGTCGTGTCTTACTGTTTGCGATCTCATGGACTGTAGCCAACCAGGTTCCTCTGTCCATGGGATTCTTTAGCAAGAACCCTGGAGTCGGTTGCCATTCCCTTCACCAGGGTATCTTCCTGACCTATGGATTGAACCTGGGTCTCCTGCATTGCAGGCAGATTCTTTACCATCTGAGCCACTAAGAAGCCCCAAATGGTGTTTAAAGTCAGGAGAAAGAAAATGCAGATGAAATTTCCAAGAAGACAGTATAGAGTAGGGAGAGGAGAGAACAGGCACAAAGTCTAGTGTTAGGGACTCCCAGACTTGGAATATTAGAGGAAAAAGGGAAGCCATAGATGTTGGATGAAAAAATGACTCAGGAAACTCTGTTACCAGCTATGTCCTGCACTTTACCAGTCATAGATAGGACTGGCCAAAAACTTTATTGCAGTTTTTCCAAAACCTTTTGGCCAACCCAGTAACATGGCAGCATAAAAGGGGTATGTAATAGGGAGAAGGGGAGTTATTTAAAAAGTCATTGGAATATGTTCCACAGTATTAATTATTCATGTGTTTATTCATTTATTCATCACCCAGATATCTTTGGCCACTATGATTTGATATTAACACCCTGTGGCAGGCCATACTTTCCAAGGATGACAGCAACAATAGTTCCCATTCTGGGAGCTTTTTAGAGCCTTGCCCATTTCCACCAAGAGGCAGTCTAAATGCCCTTCTCTTGAATATGGTTGGGCTGGTGACTGGTGTGCACCAAGAGACTGTGGCAGCATTGTCGCTGAACGACTTCTGGGGCTTTGTCATAAGAGGTGAAGCAGCTTTGCAGCTTTCTTCCTCGAGTAGTCACCTGTGCAGGCTTCACCTGCCAGGGAAGCAATCCTTCTACCCTGAGTGTGGTCTGCTATGAGGAAATGTCCACACGCTGGGGCCACGTGGAGACGGCCTGAGAACAGGAGAAGAGCCAGGTGCCTGGCTAGTCCCCTGCTCCACTCGCTCTGCCCACCTGCAGTCTGATTGTGCCTGTGTATTAGACCCAAAGCCAGAACCACCCAGTCTGGTCATCCCCAAGTTCTTGACTTATAAAGACTTAAGATAATAATAAAGTGATTATCGTTGAACGCCAATACATTTGGGGGTGATTTTTTATAACCAAGAATTCGTTTGTATTTCTAAACCTATTTTGCTATGAGTTCATAGAGCATAGGTCCTGGCGGCTGAAGTTGTCCTCCAGTACCTCTTGCAAAGTGTTCATCTCTGGACGCAGCAAGTTAACTCCTTACTTGAACCCAGGTTTGTATCTCTGTCTTTGGCTTCCTTCTTTTTCTGGTCATTTTCCTTCACACATTGCAGGAAGTTATCTCAGTTCTCAGAGTGTGTAATGTTTTCAATATGTGCATTGATTTTCTTGGTAAGAGTCTTGCCCTTAATTTGTTAGTTTACAGCTGTGACAACAGCGTACTGGGCACCACAGTTTTGGTATGGTAACGGTGTATGTGCATTGATTTTCTTGGTAAGAGTCCTGCCCTTAATTTGTTAGTTTACGGCCATGACAACAGCGTACTGGGCACCGTCTTGTGGTTTTGCTATGGTAACGGTGTGGGCTGTGCCTCTTTGAGCAGTGCCCCTTCTCTCGGTGTGTGTAATGTCACCTTTCTTGAAGATCCGTGTGGCCCAGGACAGCTTTGTTTTCCAAAAGGCCCAGAGAACGAACAGTGTGTGTGTCTTCTGTCTCATTTTTTTTTTTGCCATTTTGGAGAATTACTGGAAGACCGAACCTGTTGGAGAGATTTGTTTTCAGCGATAGTGTAACTGGAATAGGTCACAGTAAAAGAACCAGTATTCATATTTTTTGGCTTTAAATCCATCTGTCCTTAAGAAACCTCACTGCTTCAGTTTTTCACCATCAATTCTGAGAGTCCTCCTCTAAATTACATTGCACGACCCCTAGCAGTTGTCCTGTGGTGGCTGCCGTTGTATTTTCTCTCCTAGCCTGACTCTGAGGAGCTGGTTGGGGTAGAGGTAGTAGACACGTGCACCTGAGTGGTGTGCAGGTTATCTGTCTCATCCTGTCTTCGTCAGTCCAGATGTGTGATGCCTGGAGTGCAGTCCAAACAGTGCCCTCCACCCATGCACATTAAGTACTTGTCTTTATCTGTGACTTACTTCACTCAGCATAATACCGGCTAGATCCACCATGTTGCTTCAAACGGTAGGATTTCATTCTTTTATATGGCCATGTAGTATTCCCTTATGTATATCTATCATATCTTCTTTATCCACAATGGACACTTAGGTTGCTTTCATGTCTTGGCAATTGTAAATAGTGTTGCTGATACTGGACAAACTTTATCAAATGTCCAGGCTCTTGTTCATATGGTCCAAAAAGAATTGGAGTGAGGAACACAGAAGATGTGCTGCTAGTGGTAAAGAACCTGCCTGCCAGTATAGGAGACAAAAGAGATGAGAGTTCAATCCCTGGGTCAGGCACAACACACACACACACACACACACACTCTCCCTCTCTCTCTGAGGAGCAAAGAGAACAAAGAAGCAGTTTATTTATGACAGAAGCGAAAGAACACACTCAGAGAAGAGTGTGGGCATCTTTGTGGGTGAGGGACACCCTGAAGAGTTTTTTGATCTCCCTTTTATCTTATTTTTAGCCCTCAGAATGAGTGGTTTTTTTTGATTAGGTGTGAAATATTCATTGAGGAGAAGGTTGAGGTGTGGTCTGGATTGCACCAGGTTGTACCAGCACATTTATCTCCTGAAGTCACCATTCATACGCTCTAAACATAAATGCTGTTTTCCCTTAAATGTCCCCCGCTAGTCAAGCACCACATGTGGAAGGAGTGCAGGATCATTTTGTTGTGCACACTCCATGGTTTTTAAGGCCAGAACTGCTTGCTGAGACACTGCGGAGTTTCTGTTTTCGATGCCATTCCTTCGTGCTGCCTGGCCTCCCTAAGTGCAGAACGAGGAGGTGGCGTTGCCTTCTGCCTAGTGCCTAGGCATGGGAGATTGTCCTTGGGCCTGGCCCTGTCTTTCCTGTCCCACTGCTCTGAACACTGGGGTGCATGTACCTTTTCAAGTGAGTGTTTCTATTTTCTTCAGGTATAAACCCAGGAGTGCAATAGCTGTGTTATACGGTAGATCCATTTTTGTTTTTTTCAGGGAACTCCATACAGTTTTCCACGTTAGTGATTGCATTAATTCACATTCCTAGGAACAGTGGACTAGGGTTCCCTTTTCTCCATATTCTTGCGAACATTTATTTTTTGTCTGGTTGACAGTAGCTATTCTGATAGGTGTGAGATGATACCTCATTGTGGTTTTGATATGCATTTCTCTAATGATTTGTGATTTGAACATCTTCTCATGTGCCTGTTGGTCATCTGTACGTCGTCTTTGGAAAAATGTCTACTCATTTCTTCTGCCCATTTTTAAATCAGGATTTTGTTTTTTTGATGTTGAGTTGTATGAGCTTTTCATATATTTTAGATATTAACCCTTTGACAGTCACATCATTTGCAAATATCATCTCTAATTCAGTCTATTGTCTTTTTGTTTTGCTTATAGTTCCTTTGCTATGCAAAAGCTTATAAGTTTAATTAGACCTAATTTGTTTGGTTTTGCTTTTGTTTCTCCTGTCTGAGTACACTTATCTGCAGATATTGCTAGATTTATTTTCACAGGTATTTTGAATGTCAGCTTACATTCCTTTATCATGGTTGCCTCTTGTTAAGGGAACCATGAATTCACTCACATAAGCCATGCAGGAGGACAGTCCCAGTGATGGTTACAATGGCCTCTCCCTTATAACAGAAATTTATTGTTCTCAAAACAAACTTGCTAACTCTTATTTTCCTCATCTTGAACATGGGGACAATTGTGGTTGCTGGCTTGTGGGGTTGTCTGGGGACTCATTGTGGTGATGTTACAAGTCCCTGATAGAAAGTCTGAAACAGGTGACTCTGATACCAGCTGCTTCACTGTTGTTGAATTTTAAGTCCAGAAATAAAACTTCAGTTTTATAACTATAAACTTATATTTATTTCATAAAACTGATAAAAACCTACACCTGAGTACACTCTAAGCTTACCTTCTTAAAGAGTGCCTTAACCACAGATACCTGAATAGCCACCTGTATTTTCCTCTGTTTCAAATGCTGCTGCTGTGTTTTTAGCCTCTTCATACTGGTGATTTAGAATCTCTTCACTCAAAATCCTTTATCTCATAACTGTTTGTTGCTTCATTTGAACATAACAAGTAGCAAATTGACAAAAGGCTAGCCTGTATTCCTGTAAGAAGTGATTATAGTTATGCAGGGCAAAAGGCAAAATGATCATTTGTAGATTTTTAAAAAATGTCATACCAAATACTTATCAAAGTATTAGTGACTACTACTACTACTACTACTAAGTTGCTTCAGTCGTGTCCGACTCTGTGCCACCCCACAGACGGCAGCCCACCAGGCTCCCCCATCCCTAGGATTCTCCAGGCAAGAATACTGGAGTGGGTTGCCATTTCCTTCTCCAATGCATGAAAGTGAAAAGTGAAAGGAAGTCACTCAGTCGTGTCCAACTCTTAGCGACCCCATGGACTGCGGCCCACCAGGCTCCTGTGTCCATGGGATTTTCCAGGCAAGAGTGCTAGAGTGGGGTGCCATTGCCTTCTCCAAATTATTAGTGAAACAGCCATAAACTTCGGTGGACTTCTGAGATACGGCCATGGAGGAGGCAGGGTCATGACAGCGAGGAAGATGCCTGGGTTTCCTAAGACCTTCAGAGAAAACAGCACTAGGTTAGACTTGCAGGAAGCCGCAGACCTGCTTCTTCATCTTATGTGACAAATGGTGCTGAAATGACTCAGGTTTATACACGTCATAAATAGCAGTACTGGACTTTGACCGCTTTTCTCTCCCTGGAGTTAAATTTCTCATGTTAGACTTTATAACACAGGGAAAAAGAAAAAAAAAAAAAACACCCTCATGAAGGGTATCAGCTGACACCAATTACTGTGTAGAGAAAAATCAAGAGTTTGTATATTTAGACTTGCCATCCTCACATATTTTAGTAAATATTAGAGGAGTGGTATTAGGGTTTACAATGACAATTCATTTTCAGGGTTTTGGCTCATTGGCTGAGGCACAGAAATGAATAGCTTTATTTTATTTTATAGTCTGAGCAGCACTTTGTGGGTGCTATCTCAGCGGCTTAGGTGATGGATGTATTCATGGCCTTTTATGGCTTATGGTAATATGTTCATATATCACACACTGAGAACCAAAACAGATATGTCTATGATGTACTGATCTCACTCTATTTTCGTTATGATTTCTCATCCACATAAACAGCACATGATGTACGTACTTGACTATTGGCCTGCAGTCGCATATATTTCAAATTCCAAATATTGCTCTTTTGGAAGGCTACTGGGATGGGTTTTCTACTCCACTCTCTTTGAAATTGATATACTAGGATTAGCATCATATTTCAAACCACCTCATGCAGTTAAGCCTTAGAAGCATACTAAGAAGCATTTTTTGTGCTGATGACAGGTTACAGAGACTTACCGGCAGAGTCATAGCCTGGCCGTGTTTCAGGACCCTGGTGACCACACGGTTCTTACAAATGCATGTGGCATTCTTTACTATGTCCTATTTCAGGACTTAGTCTTAATGATGTCTTACTATCTGTTTTTTTTTTTTTTCTCTCCTAGCTTTCTAAAACTCTTTTACTTACCTGAAATACCTGAATATATGTCTTCAACGACTGAAAAGAGATTCAGGATCCAAGGCTAGGGGCTTGTGTCTGTTTCCACAGGAGGGCAGTATTGTACTGGAAAGAAAACATAAGAACTTGGAGGGATTTCTTGCACTCTGACCTCATAATTAAACCATTTCCTGATGGAGGGTGGATGGTATTTCAAATCAAACTAATAAATCCATGGATTAATAAAATGTGAGTCAGAGCAGCGTGCACAGTAATCATTGCTGTTGGTCCATTTGTCTCGCTTTGCATGGCGTATTGATTTGTTCCAAGAGCGTAACAAAGGAAAGAACTTTATAAAATGTTCTTGTCTTTAAACTCTGCTTGTTAATGTATTTCTGTTGCCGCTCGTCTGTTTCTAATTTCCTGACCAGTAACTACTGCTATTATAATTGAAAAAGGTTTTGAAAAGCAGTTTTGTTTCTTGGTGAAAATTCTTAGAACTGGCTGCTGCTGCTGCTGCTAAGTCGCTTCAGTCGTGTCCAACCCTGTGCAACCCCATAGAGAGCAGCCCACCAGGCTCCCCCGTCCCTGGGATTCTCCAGGCGAGAACACTGGAGTGGGTTGCCATTTCCTTCTCCAACGCATGAAAGTGAAAAGTGAAAGTGAAGTTGCTCAGTTGTGTCCGACTCTTCGAGACCGCATGGACTGCAGCCCACCAGGCTCCTCCGTCCATGGGATTTTCCAGTCAAGAATACTGGAAGTGGGTTGCCATTCCCTTCTTCGGGGGAATCTTCCTGTCCCAGGAAATTGAACCTGGGTCTCCCACATTACAGGCAGATTCTTTACTGTCTGAGCCACCGATTTTGATCATAGCATCATTTATGAAGCGCCTACTAACCCTAGGCACTGTTTTGCTCTGGTGACAGTACACAGTCACTCTGTCCAAGGGATGTGTAGGAGGAGGTAAGAGTTGGAGGACATTTACAGTGAGGGGAATCCAGTGACATTGGTCAGGCACTGTGTGAACTGTTGGCTTATTTGTGCTACATTCCTTTAGACGATGTCATATCTTTGTGAAGCTAGGTTTTCTGAAGTTATGGTTATAAAACAGTCACCACATGAAAATTAAGTGGAGCAGGAAATGGAGGTGGTGGAATAGAAGGTTTGATTCCAAAGGCTTAAGATGTTGTTTGAAAAATTCAAGACAGGCTTGGACATTCTGTTAGGAAGTAATTGTGCTTATTTAAAAATTAAATAAAAATATTTTTTTTTCAGTTTATGTATATTTTAAAAAATGAGAACTTGTGCTGTTGAACATCTTCCCTGTCCCTTTTTGCCATCTGTATATCTTCTTTGGAGAAAAGTTTATTTAGATATAGATCTTCTGTCCATTTGTTTGATTTTTTTTTTTTTTGCTTCTTTGATATTGAAATATATGAGCTGTTTGTGTACTTTGGAGATTAATCCCTTGTCAGTTGTTTCATTTACAAATACTTTCTCCCATTGTGTGGGTTGTCTTTTTGTTTATGGTTTCCTTTGCTGTGCAAAAGCTTTTGAGCTTAATTAGGTCCCATTTGTTTGTGTTTGTTTTCATTTCCCATTACTGTGGCAGATGGATCAAAAAAGATATTGCTGTGGTTTATGTCACAGTGTCCCACCTATGTCTTCCTCTAAGAGTTTTATAGTGTCTGGCCTTACATTTAGGTCTTTAATCCATTTTGAGTTTATTTTTGTGATTGATGTTAGACAATGCTGTAATTTTGTTCTTTAAAACGTGGCTGTCCAGTTCTGCCAGCACCATTTATTGAAGAGGCTGTCTTTTCTCCATTATATACTTTTGTCTCTTTTGTCATAGATTAGGTGGCCACAGGTTGCCTGGGTTTATATCTGTCATCCTATCCTGTTCCATTGAGCTATATATCTGTCTTTCTGTTTTTGTGCTAGTTCCATACTATCTTGATGACTGTAGCTCTGTGATATAGTCCGAAGTCAGGGAACTTGATTCCTCTTGCTCTTGCTTTGGATTGTTTCAAGACATGGCTATTTCAAAGGTTGGGCTTCCCATGTAGAGCTAGTGGTAAAGAATCCACCTACCAGTGCAGAGGATATAAAAGACGTAGGTTTGATTCCTGGGTCAGGAAGATCTCTTGGTGGAGGAATTGGCAATTGATTTCAGTACTCTTGCCTGGAGAATCTCATGGACAGAGGAGCCTGGAGGGCTATGGTCTATAGAGTTCCAAAGAGTCAGATACAACTAAAGCGACTTAAGATGGATGGGCTTAATGAAGGTAACTGTTAGATGGCCTTTGGCTTCAGTTCAGTTCAGTTCAGTCACTCAGTTGTGTCCGACTCTTTGTGACCCCATGAATCGCAGCACGCCAGGCCTCCCTGTCCATCACAAACTCCCGGAGTTCACTCAGACTCAAGTCCATTAAGTCAGTGATGCCATCCAGCCATCTCATCCTCTGGCGTCCCCTTCTCCTCCTGCCCCCAATCCCTCCCAGCATCAGAGTCTTTTTCAATGAGTTAGCTCTTCGCATGAGGTGGCCAAAGTACTGGAGTTTCAGCTTCAGCATCATTCCCTCCAAAGAAATCCCAAGGCTGATCTCCTTCAGAATGGACTGGTTGGATCTCCTTGCAGTCCAAGGGACTCTCAAGAGTCTTCTCCAACACCACAGTTCAAAAGCATCAATTCTTCGGCACTCAGCCTTGTTCACAATCCAACTCTCACATCCATACATGACCACAGGAAAAACCATAGCCTTGACTAGACGGACCTTTGTTGGCAAAGTAATGTCTCTGCTTTTGAATATGCTATCTAGGTTGGTCATAACTTTCCTTCCAAGGAGTAAGCGTCCTTTAATTTCATGGCTGCAGTCACCATCTGCAGTGATTTTGGAGCCCCCCAAAATAAAGTCTGACACTGTTTCCCCATCTATTTCCCATGAAGTGATGGGATGGATGCCATGATCTTCGTTTTCTGAATGTTGAGCTTCAAGCCAACTTTTTCACTCTCCACTTTCACTTTCATCAAGAGGCTTTTTAGTTCCTCTTCACTTTCTGCCATAAGAGTGGTGTCATCTGCATATCTGAGGTTATTGATATTTCTCCTGGCAATCTTGATTCCACCTTGTTCTTCTTCCAGTCCAGCGTTTCTCATGATGTACTCTGCACATAAGTTAAATAAACAGGGTGACAATGTACAGCCTTGATGTGCTCCTTTTCCTATTTTGAACCAGTCTGTTGTTCCATGTCCAGTTCTAACTGTTGCTTCCTGACCTGCATACAAATTTCTCAAGTGGTAGATCAGGTGGTCTGGTATTCCCATGTCTTTAAGAATTTTCCACAGTTTATTGTGATCCACACAGTCAAAGGCTTTGGCATAGTCAATAAAGCAGAAATAGATGTTTTTCTGGAACTCTCTTGCTTTTTCCATGATCCAGCAGATGTTGGCAATTTGATCTCTGGTTCCTCTGCCTTTTCTAAAACCAGCTTGAACATCAGGAAGTTCATGAAAAAGAAAATGGAGACTCTGAGGCTGCCATGAGCCATGAACTGAGGAATGTTGGGAACCTCTGACCTTGACACTGACTTTGTATCACCTATCCCTGTCTTAGATCTGATTCACAGTGAATCAGATGTTTACAGAAATTTTCTTAGCATAAATGACTTCATTTAGAAATTTCTTTCAATGCCTACATGTAGAGAAATACACAGTTTTAAACACAGGACATGTATTTTGGAATGATTATAGTTTTATAAGAGTAGAAAGGAATATATTTTTATAACATATTTTGACTCAATGATAAGACAGTGAAAACAAAGTAATATGAAATCTTATAAATGAATAATATATGCTGACAAAAATTAATTATATTAAAATCTAGAAAACAGAAGTTCTCAGTTGAGATTATTATATATTCACATATAAATCAGAAAAATTGAATACAATTTAACTATTGCTAACATTTCTAGAAGAAGCACAAGCTGGAATCAAGATTGCTGGGAGAAATATCAATAACCTCAGATATGCAGATGACACCACCCTTATGGCAGAAAGTGAAGAGGAACTCAAAAGCCTCTTGATGAAAGTGAAAGAGGAGAGTGAAAATGTTTGCTTAAAGCTCAACATTCAGAAAACGAAGATCATGGCATCTGGTCCCATCACTTCATGGGAAATAGATGGGAAAACAGTGGAAACAGTGTCAAACTTTATTTTTGGGGGCTCCAAAATCACTGCAGATGGTGATTGCAGCCATGAAATTAAAAGACACTTACTCCTTGGAAGGAAAGTTATGACCAACCTAGATAGCATATTCAAAAGCAGAGACATTACTTTGCCAACAAAGGTCTGTCTAGTCAAGGCTATGGTTTTTCCTGTGGTCATGTATGGATGTGAGAGTTGGATTGTGAACAAGGCTGAGTGCCGAAGAATTGATGCTTTTGAACTGTGGTGTTGGAGAAGACTCTTGAGAGTCCTTGGACTGCAAGGAGATCCAACCAGTCCATTCTGAAGGAGATCAGCCCTGGGATTTCTTTGGAAGGAATGATGCTAAAGCTGAAACTCCAGTACTTTGGCCACCTCATGCAAAGACATGACTCACTGGGAAAGACCCTGATGCTGGGAGGGATTGGGGGCAGGAGGAGAAGGGGACACCAGAGGATGAGATGGCTGGATGGCATCACCGACTCAGTGGACATGGGTTTTTGTGGACTCCGGGAGTTGGTGATGGACAAGGAGGCCTGGTGTACTGCGATTCACGGGGTTGCAAGGAGTTGGACATGACTGAGCGACTGAACTGAACTGAACATTTCTAGAATAGAAGTTCTAATTTTTGTCAGTTTATAATTTCCTAGCCTAGAGTTATAATGGTATCTCCTTGAACTCTTTCTTTATTTAGTAAACTTGTGTCTTTTAATATATCTGTGTGTGTAATGCTAAGCTATTTCAGTCATGTCTGACTCTTTGCGACCTCATGGACTGTAATTTGCCAGACTTCTCTGGCCATGGGATTCTCCAGGCAAAAATATTGGTGTGGGGTACCATTTTCTTCTCTAGGGGATCTTCCTGATTCAGGGATTGACTGCAGGTCTCCTGAATTGCAGGCAGATTCTTTACCGTCTGAGCCAATCTACTCTTCCAAAATTTATACCTCTTTGCTTATTATTGGTGCAAATTGGTGCAAATGAATTCATTCACTTAGCCATTCAACAAACATTTATTGACTACTTGCCATTTGCAGACTCTGTTGGTACATACTGAAGGTCATGGAGAAAAATTAATAGTTTATTTGAGAACACTTTCCCTCAAAGAAAATCTAAGAAGTTACTTGTTTTAACTAAAAGGAAGACCTTTAAGCTCTAGTGGGGACTGCTGGAGAAACTCCCTGAAGAGTTTTAATTATGAGATTTTGAATTATCATTGTTGGTGAAGGACAAACCCTTTGCCTGCCAGAAGGAACCACCAAAATCCCTTCCAGTTCTAGGCCTGTGTATAAGTTCCCTGGAATAAAAATCTTTTTATTTGGATTGATAATTTCCCTATTGATGTTTTTATATTTTTAAAAGTTTTTCTTTCCCCATTATAGGTTCCTTTGATTTTCCAAATGAGCTTTAGGAAGACTTGGACTGATTTCAAGGGTTTGGAAATATTTCTGTGGTGGTCATATAGGCCTAACGTCTTTTATATACTATTTTGCAGAAAGTATCTTCTTTCCTGTGTTCTAACCACATTTCTTTATAGTTATTTTCTCTGCTTGACAATCACTTTCAATAATAAGTCTCTCATTGCATATGCCTTTGTTTGAATACCAGCTGATAGCCTTGGTAATGAAAAACAGAAATGATATCTCACTGTTCAGTTTTTGTTTCTATGGGAAAAGTGATTTGTTAATGCTTTATATCACTTTTATTAAAAGTGATATGTTAATTTATGATTTGTTAATTTATGGTTTGTGTAAGTTAACACTTGAAGGAATTGAATGAATCCTCAGCTATCAACTTAAAAAATATATTTAAATCAAATTAAGTAGTGAAGTTTCCAGATACTAATGACTTTAATTTTTTTAGATATTTATGAAGATATAATTTCACTTGACAATAGAAATATAATCAAAATTCAGTTTCATATTCAACACAAATTTTCTCTTATTTTCAATATTGTTTCCTTTTATTCATATATAGATAATTGGGATGCTCTCTAGTAAACTTTAATTTGCTAAATTTTCCTTAAAAAAAAAAAACAACCTTTATCTCTTGCTATTTTGAAAAATATAAATGAAAACTGAAAGTATATAATACGCTAAAGACTATATTCAGGAAAAACTGATTCCCCAAAAATAGTATATGAAAAAATATATGTAACACTATTCTTAAAATGTTTCATTCTCAATATGAACCTTGAACTGGCTTTTTATAAATATATATTGGAATATGGAAAGCCACTGAAATTCATAGATCATACATTATTCAAGCAAAATTATTTTCCCACTTGCATTCCTTTCTTCGTTAAAAACAATTCTTATATAAAATAATTAAAACACTTGTCAGTTTTCTGGTTAGACAGACAGTCCAGGTTTGATGCACGATACTGGATGCTTGGGGCTGGTGCACTGGGATGACCCAGAGAGATGATACGGGGAGGCAGGAGGGAGGAGGGTTCAGGATGGGGAACACGTGTATACCTGTGGTGGATTCCTGTTGATATATGGCAAAACCAATACAATATTGTAAAGTTAAAAAATAAAATAAAATTAAAAAAAATATAAATGAAAGAAGCTACACAAGTTTTCATTGCTTCATAAATGAGAAACAACTTCTATAAATCATTTAGACATTTTCCCCACTTCTATATCTTACCTCTGACACACATATGGTCATTTAGTGTGGGCTTCCCTGGTGGCTCAGTTGGTAAAGAATCCACATGCAACCAGCTTCCCAACCACCTGGGTTTGATCCCTGGGTCGGGAAAGTCCCCTGGAGGAGGGCATGGCAATCCACTCCAGTATTCTTGCTGGAAGAATCCCATGGACAGAGGAGCCTGGCGGGCTACAGTCCATGGGGTCACAAAGAGTCAGACATCACTTTGCGACTAAATACATTGTCATTTAGTTTACAACAAAGGAACCAAGGTTATATAAAGGGGAAAGAACAGTCTTTGTAATGGTGCTGGGGAAACTGGACAGCCACATGCAAACGAATGAAACTGGACCTCTATCTTACATTATGTACAAAAATGAACTCAAAATGGATTAACAACTTGAATGTAAGACCTGAAACCATGAAACTCCTAGAAGAAAACATAGGTAGTGAGCTTTTTGCTATAAGTCTTGGTGATGTTTTTTTAATATCTGACACCAAAAGCAAAATCAACAGAAGAAAAATAAACAAATGGGACTATATTACGCTAAAAAGCTTCTGCACTTGTATACCTGTGGTGGATTCATTTTGATATTTGGCAAAACTAATACAATTTTGTAAAGTTTAAAAAAAAATAAAAAAAATAAAGTGGACAACCACCAAGAAAAAAAAAAAAAAGCTTCTGCACAGCAAAGAAACCAACAGAATGAAATGGCAACACACTGAATGGGAAAGAATATTTGCAGACCATATATCTGATAAAGGACTAATAATCAAAATATACAAAGAACTCATACAACTTGATAGCAAAGAAACAAACAATCCAGTTAAAAAATAAGCAGAAGGTCTGAATAATTTCCCAGAGAAGACCTTCAGATGGCCAACAGGTACATGAATAAATGCTCATAGTCATTAATTATCAAGGGAATGAAACTCAAAACTACAGTGAGATGTCACCTCAAACCTGTCAGAAAAGACGAGAGGTAAATGTTGATGAGGATGTGGAAGGGGAACACATGCATTGTTGCAAATGTAAATTGGAGCTGTTTCAATGGAAAACAGTATGGAGGGTTCTCAGAAAATTAAAAATAGAACTGCCATGTTGTTTTTGTTGTTCAGTTGCTAAGTCATGTCTGAGTCTGTGACCCTATGAACTGCAGCATGGCAGGCTTCTCTGTCCTTCACCATCTCCCGGAGTTTGATCAAACCCATGTCCATTGAGTCGGTGATGCCATCCAACCACCTCATCCTCTGTCATCCCCTTCTCCTCCTGCCCTCAATCTTTCCAAGCATCAGGGTCTTTCCCGGTGAGTTGGTTCTTTGCATCAGATGGCCAAACTATTGGAGCCTCAGCTACAGCATCAGTCCTTCCAATGACTATTAGGGCTGATTTCCTTTAGGAGTGACCAGTTTGATCTTCTTGCAGTCCAAGAACTACCATGTGAACCAGTGATCCTACTCCTGGGTATTCATGGCAGTAATAGCAATAACATTAGGATGTGCCCTTTAGGTTGATGAGCCCTCTTGTTGGCTTCAGGGGTTTTTGAGCATGCTAAATTTATACCACCTTTCTTAACTGCCCTCCCTTCTATACCCAAAACTCTACCCACATTGCTAGCCTTATTCAGATGCTTACTAGGGAAATATTTTCTGTCCTGCTGACTTCATCTTTACCTGTGTGGGAATGATCAGTATCTAACAGAAAATGTGAATTTCCAACCTGAACTTCTCCACCAACCTCTAGACTCATACACTCCATGTTTTTACTAAAATCTACGCTTGGATGTATAATTATCTCAATCTCAACATAGCCATACTTAACCTGTAATCTCCCCTTTCATCCAACAGCCATTTACTCTCTTATCTGATGTGAACTCTGTGCTACTCATCATTCGGTCCAAACAACCTTGGAGTACTTTTTCACTACCTCTTTCCCTCCCACTTACTTCCAGTCATCAGACAGTCTTACTCTGTAGACTTTAACATATCTCTGGAATCTGGTCCTATCTGGTCAGATCTCCCGTGACTTTTCTCCTTCCTCAGAATTTGTAGCCAAGTTCCTGGTTCTTCTGAAACACGGTAGGCCACTAGGCATCCTTGGTCATCAGGGCCTTCATCCTGGCTGGTTCCTCTCTCTGAACCCCTTTCTCTAGCACTACCTTTTTCACTCCCTCACCTCCTCCATCAAACCTTTGTTCAAATCTCATCTATCAATGAGGCTTACCTTGATCACAGTACTGAAGACTGTGATCTGACCCTCAGCCACCCCACTATTACAAAACCTCATTATCCTGATGTACTGTTTGCAAAAGCACATATCATCTCTAATTCTATGTAATTTACTTATCATTTGCCATATTTTTCTTATTTTCACTCTCTACAAGAAAGTTCCATGAGGATAGAGTTTTTATTCAATAGTGTTTTCCAAGTGCCTAGCACTGTACCCAACACATAGACATTTGATAAATATTTGTTAAATAAGTGGACAATAGATTAATTCTTCCTGAGGTATTTACATGTTTAAAAGTGTTGCTGATTCATCCACAGGAATTGGTCTCCAAGAACAAAATTCCATGTCATGTCCCCAGATTTCTGGGGGCCATCCTGGGACTTTCCCATCACTTCTCATATCACACAGTTTGCGTTTCTGAAACTTATCCAATTAACGTTTCTGAAATTTCAGTATTAAAATCTGGGTATATAAATATAAATGCAAATGCAGAACTGTTAATATGTTTAGAGACATAAAAGCAAATTCAAGTTGTATTATGAATACACACACACACACATACACACATACACATACTCAGGAAATGTTTTAATAAATTATTTGAGGGTTATGTGATAATGGGCTTGCCAGGAGGTGTTAATGGTATGGAATCTGCCTGCCAATGCAGGAGATGCAAGAGATGTGGGTTCGATCCCTATATAGGGAAGATACCCTGGAGAAGGAAATGACAGGCCACTCCAGTATTCTTGCCTGGAAAATCCAATGGACAGAGGAGCCTGGTGGGCTACAGTCCATGGGGTCATAAACAGAGATAACTGAACATGGCCCCATCACATGTGATAATCAGTAAAAGCTCTCAGACATTATTTATAACTTAGCAGTTACGATCTGGAGCCTCAAGTGAGCCTTGGTGCCTCCACTTCCTGTGTGTGACATTGGGCAAGTTTTAGACCTCTCTAGAAATAACTCCAGAAAGAATGAAGGGATGGAGCCAAAGCAAAAACAATACCCATTTGTGGGTGTGACTGGTGATAGAAGCAAGGTCCGATGCTGTAAGGAGCAATATTGCATAGGAACCTGGAATGTTAGATCTATGAATCAAGGCAAATTGGAAGTGGTCAAACAGGAGATGGCAAGAGTGAACGTCGATATTCTAGGAATCAGCGAACTAAAATGGACTGGAATGGGTGAATTTAACTCAGATGACCATCATATATACTACTGTGGGCAGGAATCCCTTAGAAGAAATGGAGTAGCCATCATGGTCAACAAAAGAGTCCTAAATGCAGTACTTGGATGCAATCTCAAAAACGACAGAATGATCTCTGTTCATTTCCAAGGCAAACCATTAAATATCACAGTAATCCAAGTCTATGCCCCAACCAGGAATGCTGAAGAAGCTAAAGTTGAACGGTTCTTTGAAGACCTACAAGACCTTTTAGAACTAACACCCAAAAAAGATGTTCTTTTCATTATAGGGGACTGGAATGCAAAAGTAGGAAGTCAAGAAACACCTGGGGTAACAGGCAAATTTGGCCTTGGAGTACAGAATGAAGCAGGGCAAAGGCTAATAGAGTTTTGCCAAGAGAATGCACTGGTCATAGCAAACACCTTCCAACAACACAAGAGAAGACTCTACACATGGACCTCACTAGATGGTCAACACTGAAATCAGATTGATTATATTCTTTGCAGCCAAAGATGGAGAAGCTCTATACAGTCAGCAAAAACAAGACCAGGAGCTGACTGTGGCTCAGATCATGAACTCCTTACTGCCAAATTCAGACTGAAATTGAAGAAAGTAGGAAAAACCACTAGATCAATCAGGTATGACTAAATCAAATCTCTTAAGATTATACAGTGGAAGTGAGAAATATATTGAAGGGACTAGATCTGATAGAGTTCATGATGAACTATGGACAGAGGTTCGTGACACTGTACAGGAGATAGGGATCAAGACCATCCATGGCTGTCTGGGGAGGCCTTACAAATAGCTGTGAAAAGAAGAGAAGCGAAAAGCAAAGGAGAAAAGGAAAGATATAAGCATCTGAATGCAGAGTTCCAAAGAATAGCAAAGAGAGATAAGAAAGCCTTCCTCAGTGATCAATGCAAAGAAATAGAGGAAAACAACCCAATGGGAAAGACTAGAGATCTCTTCAAGAAAATTAGAGATACCAAAGGAATATTTCATGCAAAGATGGGATCGATAAAGGACAGAAAAAAGCAGAGACATTACTTTGCCAACAAAGGTCCATCTAGTCAAGGTTATGGTTTTTCCAGTAGTCATGTATGGATGTGAAAGTTGGAATGTGAGGAAAGCTGAGTGCTGAAGAATTGATGCCTTTTTTTTTTTTTTTTCCCCCTGAGTAACATTACTTTATGTTAAAACTTTTATTTTTTTTTCTCTAATTTTATTTTATTTTTAAACTTTACATAATTGTATTAGTTTTGCCAAATATCAAAATGAATCCGCCACAGGTATACATGTGCTCCCCATCCTGAACCCTCCTCCCGAATTGATGCCTTTGAACTGTGGTGTTGGAGAAGACTCTTGAGAGTCCCTTGGACTGCAAGGAGATCCAACCAGTTCATTCTAGAGGAGATCAGTCCTGGGTGTTTTTTGGAAGGACTGATGCTAAAACTGAAACTCCAGTACTTTGGCCACCTCATGCGAAGACATGACTCACTGGGAAAGACCCTGATGCTGGGAGGGATTGGGGGCAGGAGGAGAAGGGGACGGCAGAGGATGAGATGGTTGGATGCTATCACTGACTCGATGGACATGAGTTTGGGTAAACTCCGGGAGTTGGTGATGGATAGGGAGGCCTGACACGCTGGGATTCATGGGGTCGCACAGAGTCGGACAGACTGAGCGATTGAACTGAACTGAACTGAACTGTATAAAAACTGTGGCTTCCTGCTGTTGGGTATTGCAGTTAGCCAATGATAGCTGTGGATAAAAGCAACACAATGAGCGCTATCCTTATATTTTGCAAAATACAATACCCAGATTTGTTTGTGGGTGTTTATACCTTTGAAATGCAAGTTTTTGTGTGAGCCAATGAATTGTAGAGAAGACAAGACTTCGGTGATAACGCTATAAAGATATGATAGTGAGAATACATATCTTATGGTGGTTTTGTAAGAAATAAAACAATCCTTGCAAAATACTCAGATCAGTTCCTGATACATATTAAGTTCCCAGTATCTATAGGTCAAAAAAGAAAAAAAAAAAAGGAAAACAAATAGAGCTCATAAACATTAAGTTCTAAACCAAGCACTTTATTAAAATATATGCTAGTTATTTTGCTCTTGCACTGACCTATATTGTAATATATGTATCATTTTATTTTTTTAAGATTTAAACCATACGATTTGCCATGCAAAGAAAGCATAAAATGCAGTTTTATTTCACTGACATGTGTGCGCATGTATTATTTTCTTTCTAACAGAGACAACATTTGTTGTTGAAAAGTTGCCTAGAAATGCATGGTGAAGACAGGTAGAAAATATCAAAGGAACAAGTTATGTTTTTCAGGGTGAAGCAGCTGTTGTGAACTGAGCACCCCGGTACCACAGGATGTCCAATCAACCTGCTCCGTGAAAAGTTCCCATTGTGGAAGGACATGAAGGACGTGTCACGCTTCAAAGTATGTCTGTCTTCTTTTCTTCACCCTCACACTTCCTTTCATGTTGCTGCGGGTTTTCAACTTCTCTGTATTTTTCCCCAAAAAAGAGCAAAAATAAGGACAAAAATAAACGAAGAAACCAAGACACAATGTTTAAAGGTTCAAGAATAAACTGTACGAATGAATTAAAATGAAATCTTAGATCACTTCCTCAAAACATTGAAATTCCTGTTTGAGGTCATCCTCTTGTGACAGCATCTCAGAATTTTACTACAGCGAGTGGCCATTGGGAAGTAGATGAAGAGAAAGTGGGGTGAAGATGCTGTGACTTCCTTCTTTTGATTGTGTCTGTAGTAGATGATAGAGTGGCGCTGAGCAGGACACATGGGGATTCTGAGTTGCTGGTCAGTTTCCACTTCTTGGTCTGTGTGGTCATTACTTGGTTCTCTTCTGTAGTCACTCAGTACAATTCACCAAACTCTATGTAAATTGTGTATTTTTAAAAATGTACAAATTAAAAGTTTACTTAAAACTTATTGTATAATATTCAATGACATGAATGAACCTTAATGATATGATGCTAAATGAAATAATCCAACCATAGAAAGACAAGTACTTCATTATTCCACTTTTATAAGGAATCTGAAATAGTTATAGAATCAGAAAGTGGGAAGGGGTTTGCCAGACATTGGGGAGGAGGATGGATATGGGGAGTAGCTAATCAATGGGCATAAGATTTCAGTCAAGTGAGGTGAATAAGCTTTAGAGATCTGTAACAACACTGTAACACCTGTAGTTGATAATATATTGTACACTTGGCAAATTTGTTAAGAGGGTAGATCTCAGGTAGATGTACCTTTCACAATAAAAAAAAAAAACAATCAAAATAAAAGGTGCACCAAATATATTAAAATGAGGGAGGAATGAAATTTATCTTGTGCCTTCCTGCAGCTGAGGGAAGCAGTTAGCTTATGAGAGCTATGGAAACAAGAAACATAATGGGCTGTATAGTGCTTTTTACCTCGGTAACATAAAATACCTATATTTGTGAGTCAAGGTTTATCTTTTTGGCAAATATATTCGTGTGTGAGCCAATGAATTGTATAGTAGGCAAATCTTTAATAATTACATTTAAAGGGCACACTGTTCAAATTTATACTTCCTTTATTTGATTCTGTATAAAAGTAAGGGCATACAATTAAATCTTAACTCACTTGACATTATGCTGTAGGAAGTAAAGATATTAAAGTTTAGGTATGTTCCTTTCTGTTGACTTAACAAAATAAGGTGTAGACACATGATTTCCAGGACATTACATAGTAAACAGATTCATTATTATCTATTTTTAAAATGTTAATTATCTGACAAGCTATTTGCTCCTCAGTGTGGTGGATATTATGATTGGTTTCTCTGAGTGTCAAAATTGTCTGCTGTAGTGAAGGGCCTTGGAAATGAACAGAGATCATTCTGTCATTTTTGAGATTGCATCCTAGTACTGCATTTTGGACTCTTTTGTGGACTATGATGGCTACTCCATTTCTTCTAAGGGATTCTTGCCCACAGTAGTAGATGTAATGGTCATCTGAGTTAAATTCACCCATTCCAGTCCATTTTAGTTTGCTGATTTTCCTAAAATGTTGACATTCACTCTTGCCATCTCCTGTTTGACCACTTCCAATTTGCCTTGATTCATGGACCTAACATTCCGGGTTCCTATGCAATACTGATCTTTACAGCATCGGACCTTGCTTCTATCACCAGTCACATCCACAACTGGGTGTTGTTTTTGCTTTGGCTCCCTCTCTTCATTCTTTCTGGAGTTATTTTTCCACTGATCTCCAGTAGCATATTGGGCACCTACTGACCTGGGAAGTTCATCTTTCAGTGTTCTATATTTTTGCCTTTTCATACTGTTCTTAGGGTTCTCAAGGCAGGAATATTGAAATGGTTTGCCATTCCCTTCTCCAGTGGACCACATTTTGTCAGAATTCTCCACCATGACCCATCCATCTTGGGTGGCCCCACATGGCATGGCTTAGTTTCATTGAGTTAGACAAGGCTGTGGTCCATGTGATTAGCTTGGTTAGTTTTCTGAGATTGTGTTTCAGTCTGTCTGCCCTCTGATGCCCTCTCTTAGTGCCTATTGTCTTACTCATGTTTCTCTTACCTTGGACGTGGAGTATCTGTTCACGGCTGATCCAGCAAAGTGCTTCTTACTTTGGACATGAGGTGTCTCCTCATGGCCCTGCTACTGACTTGGATGTGGGGTATCTCCTCTCAGCCGTTCACCACTCCTGGCAAACCATTCAATATCACTGTAATCCAAGTCTGTACTCTGACTAGTAACACTGAAGAAGCTAAAGTTGAATGGTTCTATGAAGACCTACAAGACCTTTTAGAACTAACACCCAAAAAAGATGTTCTTTTCATTATAGGGGACTGGAATGCAAAAGTAGGAAGTCAAGAAACACCTGGAGTAATAGGCATATATGGCCTTGGAGTACAGAATGAAGCAGGGCAAATTGTAACAGAGTTTTGCCAAGAGAACACACTGGTCATAGCAAACACCCACTTCCAACAACACAAGAGAAGAATTTACACATGACATCACCAGATGGCCAACACCGAAATCAGACTGATTATATTCTTTGCAGCCAAAGATGGAGAAGCTCTATATATTCAGCAGAAATAAGACTGGGAGCTGACTGTGGCTCAGATCATGAACTCCTTATTGTCAAATTCAGACTTAAACTGAAGAAAGTAGGGAAAACCACTAGACCATTCAGGTATGACCTAAATCAAATCCCTTAAGATTATACAGTCGAAGTGAGAAATAGATTGAAGGGACTAGATCTGATAGAGTGCCTGTGTACAAGAGACAGGGATCAAGACCATCCCCATGGAAAAGAAATGCAAAAAAGCAAAATGGCTGTCTGAGGAGGCCTTATAAATAACTGTGAAAAGAAGAGAAGCCAAAAAAAAAAAAAAAAGGAGAAAAGGAAAGATATACCCCTTTGAATGCAGAGTTCCAAAGAATAGCAGGGAGAGATAAAGTCTTTCTCAGTGAACAGTGCAAAGAAATAGAGGAAAACAGTAGAATGGAAAAGACTAGAGATCTCTTCAAGAAAATTAGAGATACAAGGGAACATTTCATGCAAAGATGGGCTTGATAAAGGACAGAAATGGTATGGATATAACAGAAGCAGAAAATATTAAGAAGAGGTGGCAAGAATACACAAGAACTATACAAAAGGATCTTCATGACACAGATGACCATGATGGTGTGATCACTTACCTAGAGCCAGATATCCTGGAATGCGAAGTCAAGTGGGCCTTAGGAAGCATCACTATGAACAAAGCTAGTGGAGGTGAAGGAATTCCAGTTGAGCTATTTCAAATCTTAAAAGATGATGCTGTGAAAGTACTGCACTCAGTATGCCAGCAAATTTGGAAAGCTCAGCAGTGGCCACAGGACAGGAAAAGGTCAGTTTTCATTTGAGTCCCAAAGAAAGGCAATGCCAAAGAATGCTCAAACTACTGCACAATAGTACTCCTTTCACACGCTAGCCAAGTAATGCTTAAAATTCTCCAAGCCAGGCTTCAACAGTACGTGAATCATGAACTTTCAGATGTTCAGGCTGGATTTAGAAAAGGCAGAGGAACCAGAGATTAAATTGTCAACATATATTGGATCATCGAAAAGGCAAGAGAGTTCCAGAAAAACATCTATTTCTGCTTTATTGATTATGCCAAAGCCTTTGACTGTGTGGATAAGAATAAACTATGGAAAATTCTTAAAGACATGGGAATACCAGACCATCTGACATGTCTCTTGAGAAATCTGTATGGTGGTCAGGAAGCAAGATTTAGAACTGGACATGGAACAACAGACTGGTTCCAAATAGGAAAAGGAGTACGTCAAGGCTGTATATTGTCACCCTGCTTATTTAACTTATATGCAGAGTACATCATGAGAAACGCTGGGTTGGATGAAGCACAAGCTGGAATCAAGATTTCTGGGAGAGATATCAATAACCTCAGATATGCAGATGATACCATCCTTATGACAGAAAGTGAAGAAGAACTAAAGAGCCTCTTGATGAAAGTGAAAGAGAGTTAAAAAGTTGGCTTAAAGCTCGACGTTCAGAAAAGTAAGATCATGGCATCTGGTCCCATCACTTCATGGGAAATAGATGGGGAAACAGTGGAAACAGTGGCTGACTTTATTTTTCTGGGCTCCAAAATCACTGCAGATGGTGATTGCAGCCATGAAATTAAAAGACGCTTACTCCTTGGAAGGAAAGTTATGACCAACCTAGACAGCATATTCAATAGCAGAAACATTACTTTGCCAACAAAGGTCCTTCTAGTCAAGGCTATTGTTTTTCCAGTAGTCATGTATGGATGTGAGAGTTGGGCTATAAAGAAAGCTGAGCACCAAAGAATTGATGCTTTTGAGCTGTGGTGTTGGAGAAGACTCTTGAGAGTCCTTTGGACTGCAGGGAGATCCAACCAGTCCATTCTGAAGGAGATCAGTCCTGAGTGTTGTTTGCAAGGTCTGATGTTGAATCTGAAACTCTAGTACTTTGACCACCTGATGTGAAGAGCTGAGTCATTTGAAAAGCCCCTGATGCTGGGAAACATTGAAGGCAGGAGAAGAAAGGGATGGCAGAGAATGAGATGGTTGGATGGTATCACTGACTCAATGGACATGAGTTTGTGTAAACTTCAGGAGTTGGTGATGGACAAGGAGGCGTGGGGTGCTGGGGTCCATGGGGTCGCAAAGAGTCTGACATGACTGAGTGACTGAAAACTGAACTGAACTGAACTGAAGGGCTGATTAGTTCCTGGAAGTGCTTTAAATTCTGGATAGCCAGTAGGTTGAGTCACTTTTTAATTTGGAAAAGTAAGAACCAGACAAAAGGGAACTTGCTTAAAGTTAAGACTCTTTCTCAAATTCTTCTAAGTTTTAGATTCTATAAAATGGGCCTTACTGCAAAGGCATGGGGAAATTCTCTGTTTGTTTTGTTTTTTCATTTCCCCATAATAGACTAAGTAGAGTGGCAAATAGCTGTCCTAGAATGAATAGCAGAGTATATGAGGGAAGATTTCCTGAGTAAATGAGGTCTAGAATGCTTCAAATGAATAAATACAGCCTGAAAAGCCTAAATCAAAGAGAGAAAGGGAAAGATCTTGGTGGATTTTTCATAAAAACTAAACAAATTGTATTTGATTTCTTGCTGATTTTTTACTTTTTAATTTGTTATAATGGTTATTAGTTGTAAGTCCTAATTGTCCAAAAATATGTTTAAAAATATTTTTTTCTCAGAGGAAAGATGAGATTAAAGGATGTAGGGCTTGTTAGTTCTACAGAACATATGGTACAGAACATATTCATTATAGTACTCTTTTCTCTTTTTCATGACTGAGGGCACTAGCTGTATACGCTCTTGAAAAGAGAGAGATACAGTGCTTTCTAAAAAGTGGTCTAACCACTATGTCCAGGGTGAGGAAGGAGATGGGTCCCAGGATGTTGCCTTGCATCTATTTAGGGCTAATCATGGAGTCAGCCCTATGGGGACAGTGTAAAATAGATCTTCAGTTAGTTCAACAGATGTTTGAGTGCCTTTAAGGGATCAAAGATAAATGAAGAAACTGTTATTTTTCCACAAGGAGCCAGTCAAGTGGGAGATACAGATGAAAGGACCTATAATTACCATACAATAAGATGGGTGCTATAATAGAATCTCAAGGGCACTATTCATAAAGGAAGGTCAGGGAGGCTCTGCGGAGGTGGGGTAGGAGATGAGCTTCTGTTCGGAAGAGCTGGTTCCTGTGGCTATCGGAAGAAGATAAAGTGTTCCAGCAGTGGAATGACTGGGACTATCACCCAGCCTGACACCTCTGGGGACCTGGAGCCCCGAGAATATTCTGGGCCAGTCGTAAAGGAGGCGAGGCTGATGGGAGGACCGCTGGATGTTGTTTCATAAAGTGAGGTGCCACACTGGAAGGGCAAGGCTCAAACAAGGCTTGTAGTTGCTGCTGTTCAGCTGCTCAGTTGTGTCCGACACTTAGCATCCCCATGGACTGCAGCACGCCAGGCTTCCCTTTCCTGCACTGTCTCTTGGAGTTTTCTCAAACTCCTGTCGAGTGGATGATGCCGTCCAACCATCTCATCCTCTGTTGCCCCCTTCTCCTCCTGCTCTCAATCTGAAATAGGGTAATTAGAGGAAAGTTTGATGTCTAAGTGGGTTGAAGGCAGGACTGACAACTAGCCTTCCCAGTATGACCCTTTTGTTTTTAGATTTACTTTTTTTTTCTGCGCTGGTCTTTGTTGCTGCTGTGCAGGCTTTCTCTGGTGGCGAGCAGCAGCTACGCTCTAGCTGCAGTGTGTGCGCTTTTCATTATGGTGGCCTCTCTGGTGGCGCATGGACTCTAGGGTACTTGGGCTCAGTAGTTGTGGAGCATGGGCTCTAGGGTGCTCAGGCTCAGTTGTGGTGCATGGGCATGGTTGTTCCTTGCCATGTGGGATCTTCCTGGACCAGGGATCGAACCCATGTCCCCTGCACTGGCAGGTGGATTCTTAATCACTAGACCACCAGGGAAGGAGAAGGCAATGGCACACCACTCCAGTACTCTTGCCTGGAAAATCCCATGGACAGAGGAACCTGGTAGGCTGCAGTCCATGGGGTCGTGAAGAGTCGGACACAGCTGAGTGACTTCACTTTCACTTTTCACTTTCATGTATTGGAGAAGGAAATGGCAACCCACTCCGGTGTTCTTGCCTGGGCAATCTGTTGTTCTGTCCCTGGACAATCCCAGCGACAGAAGAGCCTGGTGGGCTGCTGTATATGGGGTCGTACAGAGTCGGACACGACTTGACGCGACTTAGCAGCAACAGCAGCAGACCACCAGGGAAACCCCCCAGTATTACCCTCTTGTGTAGCTCTCTCTGGGGTGTGGCTGGTGGCATCATGGGTCCTGGGTGTCTTCAGAGAAGCATCAGAAATCCATGTGGCAGCTGTTTAGGTCCTGCTGGAAAAGCCAGATACCAGCCTGTTTGGTTTTTTCATGGGTTTTGTAAGACTATAGTAATTTATGGAGAAATGGAACCTCTTAGTCTTTTTTAGTTTTTTTTTTTTTTTTGCTTCTTTGTGGATGGGATTTTAGCAGCAGTGAGAGAAACAATGTAGTGAATTATACGTGGTCATTTTTTTCATTATTTAATCATTATGTACAGTAATCATTAAATAACAAAGTACTAATAAAAAAGCCATAATTTCCATGAAGGGGTGATCTTAGCAGAGATTCTGTAAAGACATCCAGGTGTGTGGGCAGATGGTGAATGTGGCTGGGCTGTGTGCCCTCGACTTCTCACTGCCTGATGCCTTACTCCCTGACTTAGTGTGACTCTGGAGCAGCTTCTCTTCTCAGCCCCACTAAACCTTAGACAGGCTTCTTCCTGACTCTGGACCCCTGATTTCTCTTTTATTGGAGCATTTGATATAGAAAACTTTCAATTGCAAATTACTTTTCTGCCCTTTCAGTTGTAAATATTTTTAAAAACCTTCTTGCCAATTTTATGATCCAAAAATGTCTTTCTCAAGGATCTGGGAGCCACTTTTCTGAGCTGTGATTATCAGGGAAGATATAACTTGTAGCATCCTCAGCCAGCCCGGGCTTTGTGGGCGGGGAGGAGCCTAGCTTCCACCGGGGCCAGTTAAAACACAAATGGCCTCATCTCATAGGCCATCCTCCCACCTCCTCCCATTTCCTTCGGTACTTTTCTGCTAGCTCACCCTGGCTTAAAAACTCCCCCAGCGTTTGTTTCTGGGGAGTTGAGTTCAATCTCTCTCCTCTATTGCAATAGTCTTGAGAAAGATCTTCCTTTTTGTTTAATTTGCCATTGCACTAATGTTTTGACACAGGATTGGCTTAGCATGGGGCTTTTGGTGGCTCAGACGGTAAAGAATCTGCTTGCGATGCAGGAGACATGGATTCGAGCATGGCCACCTAGAACTGTGGCCAGTTAAGGGTCCAGTGAAAGGTGGGCTAGTGTATGGTACCATGTATTCATGCTCAATGATTGGAGATAGTGGCAGAGATTAGGCAGAAAGCATACTCTGTCCCCTTGAGATTGACCCACATGGAGTGAATGAGTGGTATTCCAGTGGACTGAAGTCTAGGTCAAAGATCTTTAACAAGGTCTGAAAAAAAAAGTGACTTGGGGCAGAATAATTAGCTCTGCACAGGGGACGTGAATGTGGAATCCTGAGATGAGGTGAGAACATGCAAGTGGCTCTCTCTCCCGCTGCAGGCTGTCATCTCCCTGAGTTCTTCTTTCCTCTTTCCAGAAGTAAGATGGACAGTTAGGTTACATGTGACCAAGTCACTTTCTATGATGTTGAGTTTTCTTTGGACTTTGCCTCCAGCCTTCCAAATGGTGAAGACAATAAGGTAGGGTATTTCAGTGGTTCTTAAATGCCAACTTTGCTTACAAAAACAAAGTGGGTCAAAAATGCAAATTTAGCCGTCTGCTTTAATGCAAAGATGGAAATAACATCAGCAATTATCTGACAAATGGCAGCTGTTTAAACTGCAGGATACTAAACTGATATCTTAGCAGGGGTGTCATTATCTATAGGCCATTAAAAGTTTGTTTGTTTATTATTTCATGTTTATTGGCTTAGGTTTTAAAAAGAGAAAGATAAACTCCCCAACTGAGGGCTTTATAACTTTCACTACTTGAATGTTGCTCTATTACTAAAAAGATACATTATTTGATTAAAACTTTCAAAAGATTAGCTTCAACTTTCTTATTATTTGCACTTAGAGACACTATCTAAATGTTTGGGTGTGTGTAATGGTGAGGCTAACACTTTTTATGTTGACATTATCCTTGTTAAAACTTACCTTCACAAGTTATACAAATTACTGGTTACTGAACAGTTTTCATATTCTTATTAAGCTTTGGATATAGTTAAGGAATTTCAGGACAGAACACCCTTCATCATAGGATTCTGCTTGTCCATGTGGAGGTGAATATGAGATGGGACTAACTTCAGGGAAATGGTCAAGTAGATGAGGCTACCTTTTATTATTCCTATTTACTTCTTTTTTCCCCACTCCTAAGGATAACCTCCCTACTTCATTTCAGGTATTCAGTAGCCTGCTAATTGTAATCCAAACTCCCTTTGAGAGAAATGGTAATTACCTGTGGGTTCATGAATACCAATTGATGCTCTTCCCTCATTATTTCCTTTGACAGGATAACTACACTGACAGATCAGAGCAAAATATGTACACTTAGGGTCTTGATTTCATCAGACACTTTGCATGTAACCTCTGATACATTTGTGGATTAGTTATATAAGCTAGACCCAGTACTCCAATCTAATGTCTGTGTGTGGTATGCCTGTTAGTTAACTCTTGTCAACAAAAAGAAATCTATTTAAAGTATAGCTCTATCCTTGTTCCTTTATAATATAGTTTTTAAAATTAATGCATCAAATGCATATGTGCTAAGTCGCTTCAGTCGTGTCCGACTCTGTGCAACCCCATAGACGGCAGCCCACCAGGCTCCGCCGTCCCTGGGATTCTCCAGGCAAGAACACTGGAGTGGGTTGCCATTTCCTCCTCCAATGCATGAAAGTGAAAGTGAAAGTGAAGTCACTCAGTTGTTGTCCGACTCTTAGCGACCCCATGGACTGCCGCCTACCAGGCTCCTCCATCCATGGGATTTTCCAGGCAAGAGTGCTGGAGTGGGTTGCCATTGCCTTCTCCGAAATGCATATGTGGGAACACTTTTTCTAAAAATATGATGTACCGCCTGAAAAAAAAAATGAGCCTACTGTGCACAGTGGCGTCAGGATTCATTTAAAAGTGATCAGATTGCAGTGTGGTGTGAGATCTAATGAGATTACTGCTCCACTGAAGATGAAAGTGAGGTCCTACACTTGGTTTCCAACCCTGGGAGGGTGGGAATTGACATCGAACCTGCTTTGGGGAGGAATCAAGATTTCAGTGGAAGCATAGCTGATGGGATTGGCTGCCTGATATGGTTGTCACTGGGTTAGCACAACTTTGGCTGCATGAACAGAAATTTCAGAGAATGAGGAAACATTGCTCTTGTCTCTTCTGGAGACCAGGCCCACTTCCGTGATGGCTTTTAGCCCAAGTGTCACAGTTTAGGGGGAACATGTGTTGCTGACCAGAATCTTGGCTTTCTCTGCTCACTGAAGCCGAGTAAAAAATATGGAGACAGAGTTTGGAGGAAATAGAAAGGTGGCTTTAATTCTCAACTGGTGGAGAGAGGAACACAGTAGATTCGTGCCCCAAGAACTGTGCCTTCCACCCTGCTACCCAATGAGGAGTCTAGGAGCTTTTATAAGATGAGGGCTCACAGTCAGGAGTAGGTGATAAGGAACAAAGGTGTTAGGATCTTGATTTCTTCCTCTTGAACTGTTTCAAAGACAGTCATAGGCTGATGGCAGTGATACAGTAATTTAGTCTGGCAGTTCCATGGCTCTGTGACTTTCTTTCTGATACGTAAAAAGAACCATAAGGGGAAGAGTGTTGCAAGGGTAACACCAGATACAGGATCTATTTTGCAGTGAGTCAAAGGAAAATAGGTGCAAAGTGAGCTCCTGCAGAGTTAGAAGTGAAAGTGTTAGTCACTCAGTCATGTCTGACTCTTTGAGACCCCATGGACGGTAGCCCGCCAGGCTCCTCTGTTCATGGGATTCTCCAGGCAAGAATACTGGAGTAGGTTGCCATTCCCTTCTCCAGGGGATCTTCCTGAGCCAGGGATCGAACCCAGGACTTCTGCATTGCAGGTAGATTCTTTACTATTCCAGCCACCAGGGAGGCTCTTCCTGCAGAGTTAGGGGACTGAAGAGCAAGTTTAGTTACAGGCATGCAGAATTAGGAGCAGTTAAAGTAAAAGAAAAAAACTAGAACAGTGAAGATCGCTCAGTCGTGTCTGACTCTCTGTAACCCCATGGACTGTAGCCTACCAGGCTCCTCTGTCCACGGGATTTTCCAGGCAATAGTACTGGAGTGGATTGCTATTTCCTTCTCCAGGGAACTTCCCGACCCAGGGATTGAACCTGGTCTCCCACATTGTAGACAGACACTTAACTGTCTGAGCCACCAGGGAAGTCCCTAAAGTAAAAGAAAAAAACTAGAAATGTTCAGGCCTGCTTACTGTTCTCTTTATCTTCTTTGTTCTCAGGAAAGGAAAGGAAAAAACTCATTCCCTTTTTTTTTTTTTTTCCTTTTCACTGTAGCACATGCAGCATCTAGAACACTGAGAGGAGAGACTTGGGAAAGAGAGGGGCCCAGGAAAAACCTTGGGGAACCTGGAGGAACTTAATTTGATGAAATAGTGTGGTGTGTGTTGTGGTTGGGGAGGTGAATGTGAACTGGGTGTGTTGGAAGGTCTGCATATTCTGTTTATATCCAGTGAATAGAATTAAGATCAGAGTGTGTTCTAAATGAGGAATTCTTTTCTCTAAGAAAACTAGAAGGAATTTTTGCAGAGCTGCTTCAGCATGGAATGTAGTTTCTCTTGCTGGAGTATCTACACATCTTATGATGCCTATTTCACATTTCCAGTTAGAGCTGTGTTCTTTTAGTAAGGATTCAGTATTATTCTTCACACTTTACTTCTCTTCTTGGATGCTTCTCTATGCCTGCACGAGAAAGCTTGATGGCCATAGCTTGTTTGAAGAAAGACATTTTTTTTGGCCGCACCATGCAGCATTTGGAATCTTAGTTCCCTGACAAGGGATTGAACACATGCCCCCTGCAGTGAAAGTACAGAGTCTTAACCACTGGACTGCCAGGGAAATCCCTGACTCTTTTATTAATAATGAGGTATTGACTGATGGTCCTATGGAAAAATAGCTTTAATTGTCTTGCAGTTTTTGTTAGTTACCAACTTACAAATTTCATTTTCTTTTGTTTAATAGCCTCATGTAATTTCTATGTTATGGTTGTTGTTGACATCATATGACTAAGTTAATTCCAAATGTGTAGATAAGAAGTCAGAATTTAGTGAGTCACTAAAAAGGTCTGTATGATGGTTCTTTCTTGTTTTTGTCTTGCAACTCCAAAACTATTCACTTTCATAATTTTGTCTGGGTTTTGGATTATCTTTTGCCCAGAGCATGGTCATGGCTCCATTATGACTTTGAATAGTCAGGCTCTTAACGTCAGTTGTGGTACAGAGAAGAGCCCACATTTCCATTCAGATTTTTGCCATGGATATAGGACTGTTAATTAAGTCGTCAATTATTAATATTAACAAAAACTTCAAAAAAATTGACATTCAGATAGTGTAAGATTCCAAGAAATGTGAGCACTAGTTGAAAGTTAGGGAGAAAACATCAAACTTTGCTGATTATGGCTCTCTTACACACCTCACGCTGCTTCTACCCAACCTTGAGTCAAACAGGTTCATTCTGGAAGTATCGTGCATTCAGGTCCCATTTTCCAGGGCCCATAGCTGGCAGTGCATCCCTCTTTCAGCCACAAATAACTTCTTCACTCTTTCCAGCTATTCAGTGGAGAAGTGGGGCCTTCATTGTATCATTCATTCCTGATCAGCTGTGGGAACGTTTCTCCTTTCTTCCTAAAACTTTCTCACTTGACACAGTGGAGAGAGGAAGAAACAGTTGAGTGGATTGTTTTGTGTGAATGCTCCTGTGATTTTTATCACCACTATCACTAACTTTCCTGGAGTTCCATTGCAATATTCTTCTCCTTCACTTAGTGTGTTATTGCTAATTTAAAAATAAAGGTATGGCTTCTTCATTAAACTCTTCTCTGCTGGCGCTGTTTAGCATGGTCCTGTAAGGTTTCTGGATCATTTACTGACCTGCTTCTGCTTCACTCTGCTTTCAGTTATAGCCCAAGCTTCTTGTTATGAACTTTTAAAAGCATATTTAAACATAACAGCATTTGCGGTTTAAAACCAGAGATACAAAATGATCTTGAAAATAGGAATCTGTGGCTTTGCAGTTAGATAGATTGACTCCTAAATGATTTAATAATGACAGGTTATGGTGAACTATGTCAGATTCATGATCTCCAAAGAAGATTTTTGCTTCGGGACCAGGGACTGGGCTCGATCACTTGAGAGCTTTTGTGTAGCAGAGTTTTATTAAAGTATAAAAGGACAGAGAACGCTTCTGACACAGACATCAGAAGGGGGATGATGTCTATGTCAAGTGCCCCACTTGCTAGTCTTATCAAGGCCTTATATACTTTTACCAGACCCATTTCCCCAACATATATCTTAAATTAACACGATTAGAACTAGCAATGGAAAGGTCTTACCAGACCCACTCCCACAACATACTTCTTAATAAGATTAGTCAGAAGGCTCTTGTTAAGGAGAAACGTGTCCTCGAGCAAGATACATTGTTATATTGACTAAGATAAAAAAATGTAGGAGAAAAACCAATTTGTCCTTTTCTCCTCCTTGAGGGCCCTGGACTCCTTATCTACCTAAGGATCAGCTCTCTCACTAATGATTTCACTTTTTAAATATATTTCATGAAAAATATCGGTAAAGAATTACTAATTCTTCTCTGTCCTTTTATACTTTAATAAAACTCTGCTACACAAAAGCTCTCAAGTGATCAAGCCTGGTCCCTGGTCCCAAAGCTAAATCTTCTTTGGAGATCATGAATCTGACATCGTTCTGCCTGCAATGCAGGAGACCTGGGTTCGATCCCTGGGTCAGGAAAATCCCCTGGAGAAGCAAATGGCAACCCACTCCAGTATTCTTGACTGGAAAATCCCAGGATGGAGGAGCCTGGCGGGCTACAGTCTATGGGGTCGCGAAGAGTCGGATACGACTAAGCAACTTCACTTTCTTTTTATTTTCTTTCTTTCTTGTGAAAATTAGTCTGGATATCTGGCTGGTTTGTGAGTTAACTGTTGGCTTCTTAGGGAGATCCATCTCATGGAGTTTATAATCAGTTTAAGAGAGGCAGGTGAACATTTAATTGGCATTAAGATATTCGTAAAATAGAATCATCATTCTTTAAATTCACCTCATAGACTGACTCAGTGAAATCTTCCAAGTTCTCCATTCCCATGGAAACATATACTAACTTATGGTCAGGGTAAATAGAAGATTACAAGACTACATACATGCCCAGATTCTTCTTCCTGTATCAGCTGGTTAGTTTTCTTGCCAAGAATGAATTGGTTTCCAAACCTTTTTATGACAGATGCATATAATTTTATAATTATATAAGTTAACACCATAAAAACTAATAACATTGAATATGGATAAAAAGGGTATTTTTTTTTTCTATGAAGACCAACTTGGGTACTTTAGAAAGATGATAAAGGTAAATAAAACATAATTCTGTTGAATTATAGAATGGGCAAGATGACTATAAAAGATTGGGGAAGATCTGAAATTCCCCAAAAGGTTTTACTTAAGGAGTCTTTAGGTTTTCACTCCATTTTAATAAATATACACTAAGACTCATGGGTTACTGCAAGAAAGATATTTCATGATTTCAATTAGCAGATTCATACTTAAAGAAAAGGCTTTCATTCTATATTATTATATTGGAAAATTATGTGTTTTTAGGTAAAATAAATTAAATATGTCAGATTTTGATTCCTTCTTTAACTTTTAAAATTATCTTAGTATCTCTTAGCTTTGCCCATGTGTGTTAAGCAGGCTTTTACCAAGATATGTGACAAGAACCAACTGTGTATACTAACTGTGTTGGTTTAAAATTGGCAGAGCCATGAAATAAGGCATAAGCATGAAGAGAATTCTTTGGAATAGATTATACTGCTGTTAACTGGGCTGGTAATAAATTTCTTTTAAGGCTTTAATTTTATTTTTTTAAAATCAAAGTATAGTTGATTTACAGAGTTGTATTCATTTCCAATGTACAGCAAAGTGATTCAATTATACATGTACGTGTAGTCTTTTTCATTATGATTTATTACAGGATATTGAATATAATTCTCCGTATTATGTAGTAGGACCTTGTTATTTATCTATTTTGTATATGGTAGTTTGTATCTGCTAATTTATCTTCCCCTACTCCCTTTCCTCTTTGGTAACCACGTTTGTTTTCTATGTGAGTCTGTTTCTGTTTTGTGAATAAGTTCATTTGTATCATATTTTAGGTTTCACGTATGAGTGATGTCATGTAGTATTTGTCTTTCTCCTTCTGACTTACATCATAGTATGATGATCTCTAAATCCATCCATGTTGCTGCAAATGGCATTTTTGGGGGGGCGGGGGGAGGGGGGTTAAAAACGACTTGTTTAATTAAATACCAGAATGAGGCCAGGCAGGGCAGGGGGGAGGGAGTCACCTCAAAGCAAAGTGCCTTGGGGCTCTCCCCCTCCACCCACCTCTAGAGGCCACAGCTAAATGTCTGGGACCAGGTCCCAGTGACTACCGGTCTCTTCAGGCCCCGGACACTGGGGAGGGGTGGATGGGCGAGTTCTCAGCTCCCTGGGTCCTTAGTCCACAGTCCACGTCCTGTGGACAAGCACGGGCCAGCGCTGGGACAATATGGGGAGGGGGCATTCAGACGGACACAAAGGGAAACAAGGTTAGGCATGCCCCACCTCTCCCCCCGATCCGGGCTAAGGCATCTCACCGTGGCGCAGCCCCCCTCCCCAGGGCCCTAGGGGCTGTCCCTGGATCCTGCCTTGGCCGGTTTGGGTCCACACTAGTGCCGTCCAAACGCCCCAGCCCCGCACTGGGAGACAGGAAGTTTCTGGAACAGGTTGGGAGGGTGCCACAGATCTGTAGCCAAAAGCTATGGAATAGGTCTTTTCACGGTAAGGGACAGCGAGCCTGGGTCCCTTCCCATTCCAAGGCCGGGGTCTTCAGTCTCTTTCCAAAATGAAATCCAACCTCAGCCACAGTTGAGGGATGTGGCATTTATCCCTCCCCCACCCTAAGTTCAGACCACGCAGATCCTCCCCCGGCACCCACAACCCCTGAGGACAACAGACCACCCACAGGGGCCCAGATCAAGGAAGGGATTGGAGCCTGAAAAAATCTTCTACCGGGTCCCAAAAAAATTGAGCTATACTTCCCCCCTCCATGGGTGGGATCTCAACCGCGGGTTCAGGGGCCACCCGGCTGCCACCGCCAGGGGGCAGGATGGAGCCAGGGCCCGGGGCCTCTTCACCCCCATCCACAGTGCTGGCAAGGGGTCTATTTGGCCCAAAGGCTGTTCTGGTCCAAATAGGAGGGACTGATTGTCACATGATGCTGCTCAAGGCCAGTGTCGGGGACTCTTCCCCTGCAGGAGGGAGGCCGGTCATTGTCTCTCACTCACACACTCGCACACCCACCCAGCGAGGGGCAGTTCAGCCCCCTACTCCAGCAGACAGGCATTATTTCATTCTTTTCTGTGGCTGAGTAGTATTTCTTTGTGTATATATTCCACATCTTTATCCAGTCCTCTGTTGATGGATATTTAGGTTGTTTCATGTCTTGGTTATTGTGAGTAGTGCTGCTATGAACACTGAGCTACATGTAGCTTTTGGAATTAGAGCTTTCTCCAGATACATGCCCAGATGGGACTGCTGGATCATATAGTAGTTCTATTTTAGTTTCTTAAGGAACCTCCATATTGTTCTTCAGAGTGGCTGCACCAATTTACATTCCCACCAACTGTGTAGAAGGATTCCTTTTTCTCCATACCCTCTCCAGCATTTATTGTTTGTAGAATTTTTGATTATGGCCATTCTGACTGGTGTGAGATGATTCCTCACTGTAGCTTTAATTTGCATGTCTCTGCTAATTATTGATGTTGAGCATTTTTTCTGAATATCTGTATGTTGAGCCTGTTGGCCATCTGTATGTCTTCTTTGGAGAAATGTCGTTTAGGTTTGGTTTGTATTTTTCAAAGTCTTTTATAATAATGATCTTACATAGAATACAGAGAAACTTCTTCAACAGCTCATAGGAAAACCATCATCTATTCCATTTGAATATACACCTCTTCAAGTTTAAACTGGAGTCGCTGTGGTGGCAAGTGGTTTTTCCTGAGCACGTGTCTGGGACTTATTCCAGGATTATTAACTCCTCTATGCAGACGCTTCCTTGTTTCTGCAAGAGCACGAGGGTTAGTTGTTGTTAGCTTGGCTCTGTTAATGACACCCCTATTGGTGAGACAGAAAAGGTACAACTTCTCACCCTATTTGGAGCCCTGTTTGGGCTGAGTGAGACGACGTGATGGACATCGCTGTGTAGTAAGAAAGCCTGCATGCATGCTCTCCTGCGGCTGGGGCGTGGAGGGGGCTAATGACACTCCAAATACAGACTAAGAGGGTGTGTTACTTTGTTGTGTCCACATGTATTACACAAATGGCAGGGTCCTCTTTTGGGGATCAGAACATGAAGTCATCCAGAGCTCATTTTTCCATTTCAGCCCTGTGGGGCACAGAGGTGATCTCTCCACGTAGCTAAAGGAAAAAAAATGTTCTGTGTCAACACTGCATTGGTAAATCTGCTGCCTTCTGACTCTGTGTAAAATGTTTAATTCACCTTCTGATGTGCTCACTGAAGTCTCAGTTCTTATTTTATCTATGGATGAGCCTGTCGAAACTGCCTGAAAGAGTTCAATAGTCACACTGGACTCGGACATGTGCAGTTATCCTTATAACTGGATGGATGATAAAGTTTCATTAAATAAAACGATCAGTTCCATTCAGTTCAGTTCAGTCACTCAGTCATGTCTGACTCTTTGAGACCCCATGGACTGCAGCATGCCAGGCTTCCCTGTCCATCACCAACTCCAAGAGCTTGCTCAACTCGTGTTCATCTAGTCAGTAATGCCATCCAACCAACTCATCCTCTGTCATCCCCTTCTCCTCCTGCCTTCAGTCTTTCCCAGGATCAGGGTCTTTTCCAATGAGCCAGTTCTTCCCATTAGGTGGCCAAAGTATTGGAGCTTCAGCTTCAGCATCAGTCCTTCCAATGAATATTCAGGACTGATTTCCCTTAGGATTGACTGGTTTGATCTCCTTGCAGTCCAAGAGACTCTTAAGAGTCTTCTCTAGAACCACAGTTCAAGAGCATCAGTTCTTTGGCTTTCTTTATGGTCCGACTCTTGCATCCATACATGATTACTGGAAAAACCATAGCTTTGACTATATGAACCTTTGTCAACAAAATAACGTCTCTGCTTTTTAATATGCTGTCTAGGTTTGTCATAGCTTTTTTTCCCAAGGAGCAAGTGTTTTTTAATTTCATGGCTGCAGTCACCATCTGCAGTGATTTTGGAGCCCAAAGAATAAAAAGTCTGTCACTGTTTCCATTCCATAAAAGCATAGAAGATGTGTTATCAGGTGTGATAAACACTCTTTTCTCTACAGGCAGGCATTGAATTTCCTCTTCAGGCTTCTTTTATTTTGTTTTGTGTTTTCCTTGCTTGATAAATGGTAAAATTCTGGTGTATATGTATATAAAAATACGTATTGTAATAAGCCTTGCTTCCTTTCAGGCATTTCCTGCCCATTTCCTTAGTGTGGAAGCTTATTTTTACCAAACTGGTCAATTGAAATGAGGGTGTTATTTATTTAGGGGTGAATGGACTTCAGTTCAGTTCAGTCGCTCAGTTGTGTCCGACTCTTTGCGACCCCATGAATCACAGCACGCCAGGCCTCCTTGTCCATCACTAACTCCCGGAGTTCACTCAGACTCACGTCCATCGAGTCAGTGATGCCATCCAGCCATCTCATCCTCTGTCGTCCCCTTCTCCTCCTGCCCCCGATCCCTCCCAGCATCAGAGTCTTTTCCAATGAGTCAGCTCTTCGCATGAGGTGGCCAAAGTACTGGAGTTTCAGCTTTAGCATCATTCCTTCCAAAGAAATCTCAGGGCTGATCTCCTTCAGAATGGAGTGGCTGGATCTCCTTGCAGTCCAAGGGACTCTCAAGAGTCTTCTCCAACACCAAAATTTGACTCCTTGGCATGTAGACTGTTGTAAACTGGAAGAATTTGAGAAATGGCAGCTGCAGGAAGGATTTGCTAATCTTCCTCTGAAACAGGTCATAAGACCCTCACATGAGAGGTGTCCTCTCTATACCCAGAGGAAGGAGCCTCCTTATCTCTCAAGATATAGGGGCCCTGAGGGGAATCCAAGCCAATAGGCCTTGCTGTTTCCCAGCATTCTCTGTACTGAGCTCAGGCTTTGTCTTCTCCCATCTTTCCAAGACTCTCCAAGAATCATGAAACATACATTAACACTGTTCTGTCGACTTAAAAAATGCACAGCATGAAAGTTGTGAGTTAAGTCTTATTTTGGGCAAAATGAGGACAGCAGCCCAGAAGAGAGCACCTCAGATAGCCCTGAGAAACTGCTCCCAAGAGGCGGGGGACAGTCAGTCTTTGTATGACTGTGATGAAGGGGGAGTGCATGAAGTCAAGCACATATTTTTTTTGCAGAATGTTTCTACTAGTCCCGAGGAACAGTCATCACCATGTAAGGATTTTAGTGCTTTTCTAGATATGAGAAGGTATAACAATTAGGATCATAAAATCTTCTGAAAATACCTATGTGAAGACCTGTTCTGCCAGTTTTTCCCTGAGCACAGAAGCCTCATTCCTTCTCTCCATGTTGAACTCCTTTCAGGGGGTGTTGAAGGTCAGCAGCTGTAGCAGCACACAATTTAATCCTTGTAGAAGTAGATGCGTGCATGCGTGCTGAGTTGCTTCAGTCATGTCCAACTCTTTGCGACTCCATGGATTGTAGCCCACCAGGCTCCTCTGTTCATGGAATTTTCCAGGCAAGAATACTGGAGTGGGTTGCCTTTTCCTCCTCCAGTGATCTTGACCTGGGGATTGAACCTGTGTCTCCTGCAATTCCTGCCTTGCAGGCAGATTCTTTATCAATGAGCCACCGGGGAAGCTCATAGAAGTAGATGGCAAGTGCCAATTTGTAGTTGATACTGTCTTCATTTCCTTATGAAGGCTCTTGTGTGACATAAAACTTGTGTTAGATTAACTTGTATGATTTTCTCATGTTAATCTGTCTTTTGTTATAGGAGTCCCAGTCAAGAACCTAGAAGGACAGAGGAAAAAGATTTTTCCCTCCCTACAAGGGGATGTATGTCAATGTTGCTTTCATAAAAGGTACCAGTATCATCAAAAAGTAGACTAATAAGGTGTGGATGAAGAATGTCTTCTGCCATAAGTTCAGTTCATTAGCTCAGTTGTGTCTGACTCTTTTTGCGCCCTCATGGACTGCAGCATGCCAGGCTTCCCTGCCCATCACCAACTTTCAGAGCTTGCTCAAACTCATGTCCAGCAAGTCGGTGATGCCATCCAGTTATCTCATCCTCTGCCATCCCCTTCTCCTCCTGCCTTCAATCTTTCCCAGCATCAGGGTCTTTTCCAATGAGTCAGCTCTTCGCATCAGGTGACCAAAGTATTGGAGCTTCAGCTTCAGCATCAGTTCTTCCAATGAATATTCAGGAACTGATTTCCTTTAGGATTAACTGGTTTGATCTCCTTGCATTCCAAGGGACTCTCAAGAGTCTTCTCCAACACCATAGTTCAAAAGCATCAATTCTTCAGCACTCAGCTTTCTTTATAGTCCAACTCTCACATCCATACATGACTACTGGAAAAACAATAGCTTTGACTAGATGGACCTTTGTTGGCAATGTCTCTCCTTTTTAATATGCTGTCTAGGTTGCTCCTTTCTTCCAAGGAGCAAAAGGATGTTGTAAACAAAGGATGTTGTGGCCATCAAGCTGTTAGCCTCTTAGCACCCCTCACTGTGTGCTCTGAGGGGGTTCAGGATGGAGAACAGGAGGACACTGATGCCAGAGATTTGAGGCACAGATAAAGGAATGGTTTCAGTGAGCCCAGAGCCTTGCATCTTCCCGAACCAAGATAAGTGCTAAGTTCTTAACCTGAGATGTTTGTTTTTCCTTTCATTAGCAGTAATCTTTTTTTTTTTTTTTTTAATAATCAAAAGATAGTTAGTTTACAATGTTTTTACTTTTAGATAGGACTTCCCTGGTGGCTCAGACAGTAAAGCGTCTGCCTACAATGCGGGAGACCTGGGTTCAATCCCTGGGTCGGGAAGGTTTCCTGGAGAAGAAAATGGCAACCCAGTCCAGTATTCTTCCCTGGAAAATCCCATGGATGGAGGAACCTGGCAGACTACAGTCCATGGGGTCACAAAGAGTCAGACATGACTGAGCGACTTCACTTTCACTTTATTATAGTTTATTGAAGCTATCAAATAGAATTTCCTGTGCTCTACGGTAGTCCCTTGTTGTTTATCTAATTTACCTATAGTAGTTTTTATCTGCTAATCCAAACCCCTAATTTAAACTCCCTCCCTCACCCCGCCCCTTTTGCCTTTTGGTAATCATAAGTTTGTTTTGTACGTTTGTGAGTCCAGCAGTAATCTTTTGATGTTCAACTGTCTGTTATTTTGTAGCGGTTCTTTGGCAAAAAATCTCCTATATATCCTGACTCCTCTCTTACCTTTGCAGAGCAGCCCCTCAGAGACGTCAGAGAGCCTGTCTCCCAGGCTTACATCCTCAGTATTCTCACTCATACACACTCACACAGCACACTCAGTTTTTAGGTTGTACATTATTTTCAGTCAACAGTTTCTATTAATATGGACTTTTAGGTTCTACCTAAAGGCAAAACCCAATGGTTATTGAGAGCTTGCAGGTTCCAGAACTTAAATATTATAGATGACTTAACTCCTATATCAATGCTGAGAAAGTGAAGTGTTGGTTGCTCAGTCATCTCTGACTGTTTGGGGCACCCAATGGACTTCAGCCCTCCAGGCTCCTCTGTCCATAGGATTCTCCAGACAAGAATACTGGAGTTGATTGTCATTCCTTTCCCCAGGGGATCTTGCCGACCCAGGGATTGAACCCAGGTCTTCTGCATCGCAGTCAGATTCTTTACTATCTGTGCAACTGGGGAAGCCCCCTGAGAAGTAGATGTTTTTGTACAAGTCAGGAAACAGACTTGGGTGAAGTGACTTGCCTGAATCCCAAACTCTGAATTCTAAGCACTTGACCCTGTGGTTTCAATCCTGGCTGCACAGGAAAGTCACCTGGCGTGCATTAGGAACTTTTGACTGTCTGGGTGAACATCTGGAAATTAACAGAAGGGGCATGGGCCTATGATGCCAGGATGCAGCCAAGGTTAACCCACAGGTTAATCAACATCTGTGTGTCTCTCAGGTGTAGTGACAGAGCAGTAGGGAAACATGGTCAGTCTGCTCTTCTGTCTCATCCTCTCGATGATTATGAAGAGAGCTATAGTGGGGCTTCTGCCTGTGACCCATGTGTGGGCTAAGCCTTAGAAAAACTTGTCAGAAATAGCAGAGCTGGAAAACTGACAAGAGAATCCATTGAACAGAAGATAATAAAAACTCTGCTGTTATCTTTCTTATAAGTCCAGATGTGTTTGTTAAATGGAAATTCCAGTAAATCAGAAGTTAGTGTGAGATTCTGTCATTTTCTTAGGCAAGAATGGACTGACAAATAAAATTAATAAAGTCAGCTGGTCATTACCTTAACTTAGGCTAAATCTTGTTTAAAACAACTGAGATTTGTGAAGCTCCATTTATTGATCAAAGTATTTTTTAAATTAATTAATTGATTTTAATTGGAGGACAACTACTTTACAATATTGTGGTGGTTTTTGCCATACATTCACATGAATCAGCCACGGTACACATGTGTCACCAAATCCTAAGCCTCCCTTCCGCTTCCCTCCCCACCCCATCTCTCTGTGTTGTCCCAGAGCACTGGGTTTGAATGCCCTGCTTCGTGCTTGAACTTGCACTGGTCATCTGTTTTACATATGGTAATATACATGTTTCAATGCTATTCTCTCATATCATTCTACCCTTGCCTTCTCCAACATAGTACAAAAGTGTATCTTTACATCTGTGTCTCTTTTCCTGTCTTGCATGTAGGATTTTAGTTACCATCTTTTTAAATTCCATATACATGTGTTAATATACTGTATTGGTATTTCTCTTTATGATTTATTTTACTCTGTATAATAGACTCCAGTTTCATCCACCTCATTAGAAGTGACTCACATGTGTTCCTTTTTATAGCTGAGTAATATTTCATTGTGTATATGTACCACAAATTTCTTATCCATTCATCTGCTGATGGACATCTAGGTTGCTTCCATGTCCTAGGTATTGTAAACAGTGCTGCAATGAACACTGGTTTACATGTGTCTCTTTCAGTTCTGGCTTCCTCAGTGTGTATACCCAGCAGTGGGATTGCTGGGTCGTATGGCCATTTTATTTCCAGGTTTTAAGGAATCTCCACACTGTTCTCCATAGTGGCTGTACCAGTTTACATTCCCACCAACAGTGTAAGAGGGTTCCCTTTTCTCCACACCCTCTCTGGTGTTTATTGTTTGTAGACTTTGTGATGGCAGCCATTCTGACTAGCATGAGATGATACCTCGTTGTGGGTTTGATTTGCATTTCTATGATAATGAGTGATGTTGAGCATCTTTTCACATGTTTATTAGCCATCTGTATGTCTACTTTGGAGAAACGTCTGTTTATTTTTTTTTTGCCCACTTTTTGATTAGTTTGTTTTTCTGGTATTTAGCTGCATGAGCTGCTTGTATATTTTGGAGATTAAGTCTTTTTCTGTTGTTTCCTTTGCTATTATTCTCTCCCATTCTGAAGGCTGTCTTTTCACCTTGCATATAGTTTCCTTCGTTGTGCAAAAACTTTTACATTTAATTAGGTCCCACTTGTTTATTTTTGTTTTTATTTCCATTACTCTGGGAGGTGTGTCATAGAGGATCTTGCTATGATTTATATCAGAGAGTGTTTTGCCTTTGTTTTTCTCTAAGAGTTTTATAGTTTCTGATCTTACATTTAGATCTTTAATCTATTTTGAGTTTATTTTTGTGTATGGTGTTAGAAAGTCTCCTAGTTTCATTCTTTTACACATGGTTAACCAGTTTTCCCAGCACCACTTGTTAAAGAGATTGTCTTTTCTCCATTGTATATTTTTGCCTCCTTTGTCAGAGATAAGGTGTCCGTAGGTGCAGAAATGGTATGGGCCTAACAAAGGCAGAAGATATTAAGAAGAGGTGGTACAATACAGAGAAGAACTATACAAAAAGATCTTCATGACCCAGATAACCATGATGGTGTGATCACTCACCTAGAGCCAGACAACCTGGAATGTGAAGTCAAATGGGCCTTAGGAAGCATCACTACGAACAAAGCTAGTGGAGGTGATGGATTCCAGTTGAGTTATTTCAAATCCTGAAAGATGATGCTGTGAAAGTGCTGCCCTCGTTATGCCAGCAAATTTGGAAAATCAGCAGTGGCCACAGGACTGGAAAAGGTCAGTTTTCATTCCAATCCCAAAGAAAGTTCAAACTACCGCACAATTGCACTCATCTCACATGCTAGCAAAGTAATGCTCAAAATTCTCCAAGCCAGGCTCAAACAGAACATGAACCATGAACTTCCAGATGTTCAAGCTGGATTTAGAAAAGGCAGAGGAACCTGAGATCAATTTGCCAACATCCACTGGATCATCTAAAAAGCAAGAGAGTTCCAGAAAAACATCTACTTCTGCTTTATTGACTACGCCAAAGCCTTTGACTGTGTGGATCTCAACAAACTGTGGAAAATTCTTCAAGATATGGGAATACCAGACTTAACCTGCCTCCTGAGAAATCTGTATGCAGGTCAAGAAGCAACAGTTAGAACCGGACATGGTTCAACAGACTGGTTCCAAATTGGGAAAGGAGTATGTCAAGGCTGTATATTGCCACCCTGCTTATTTAACTCCTATGCAAAGTACATCATGTGAAATGCTGGGCTAGATGAAGCACAAGCTAGAATCATGGAGAAATATCAATAACCTCAGATATGCAGATGACACCATCCTTATGGCAAAAAGCTAAGAAGAACTAAAGAGCCTCTTGAGGAAAGTGAAAAAGTTGGCTTAAAACTCAACATTCATAAAACTAAGATCATAGCATCTGGTCCCATCACTTCATGGCAAATTGATGGGGAAGAAATAGAAACAGTGAGAGACTTTATTTTTTTGGGGCTCCAAAATAATTGCAGATGGTAAATGCAGCCATGAATGAAAGATGTTTACTCCTTGGAAGAAAAGCTCTGACCAACCTAGACAGCATATTAAAAAGCAGAGACATTACTTTGCTGACAAAGGTCCGTTTAGTCAAAGCTGTGGTTTTTCCAGTAGTCATGTATAGATGTGAGAGTTGGACTATGAAGAAAGCTGAATGCTGAAGAATTGAGACTTTTGAATTGTGGTGTTGGAGAAGACTCTTTGAGAGTCCCTTGGACAGCAAAGAGATCCAAGCAGTCCATCCTAAAGGAAATCAGTCCTGAATATTCATTGGAAGGACTGATGCTGAAGCTCCGATTCTTTTGCAACCTGATGTGAAGAACCAACTCATTTGAAAAGACCCTGATGCTGGGAAAGGTTGAAGGCAGAAGGAGAAGGGGGAAACAGAGGATGAGATAGTTGGATGGTGTCCCCAACTCAATGGACATGAGTTTGGGTAAACTCCGAGAGTTGGTGATGGACAGGGAAGCCTGGAGTGCTGGAGTCCATGGGGTCACAAAGAGTCAGACACAACTGAACTGAACTGAACTGAACTGAACTGAGGTGCATGGATTTATCTCTGAACTTTCTATTTTGTTCCATTAATCTATATTTCTTTCTTTGTGCCAGTACCATATTGTCTTGATAAGTGTAGTTTTGTGGTGTAGTCTGAAGTCAGGAAGGTTAACTTTGGGTTTTTTCTGTTCTTTTTATAGTTGCTTTAGGTGTAACTTTGTTTATTTGAGGTTTCTCTTGTTTCTTGAGGTAGGCTTGTATTGCTATGAACCTCTCTCTTAGCACTGCTTTTACTGAATCCCATAAGTTTTGGGTTGTTGTGCTTTTATTTCTTTTTTTTTTTTTTTTGCTTCTATGCATATTTTGACTTCATTTTTGATACCTCCTGTGATCTATTATTTATTCAGAAGTGTATTGTTTAGCCTCCATTTGTTTGTGTTTTTCATAGTTTTTTTTTTTTTTTTTTTACTGTAGTTGACATCTAATCTTAATGCATTGTGATCAGAAAAGATGCTTGACTTTATTTCAACTTTTAAAAATTTACCAAGGCTAGATTTGTGGCCCAGGGTGGGATCTATCTATCCATTCTCTATGGAGAATGTTCCGTGTTCACTGCAGAAAAAGGTGAAATCCCTTGTTTTTAGGTGAAATGCCTATAGATATCAATTAGGTCTAACTGGTCCAGTGTATCATTTATTTTTTTTATTTATTTTTTATTTTTTAATTTTTTAAAATTTTATTTTATTTTTAAACTTTACAATATTGTATTAGTTTTGCCAAATATCGAAATGAATCCGCCACAGGTATACCTGTGTTCCCCATCCTGAACCCTCCTCCCTCCTCCCTCCCCATACCATCCCTCTGGGTCATCCCAGTGCACCAGCCCCAAGCATCCAGTATCGTGCATTGAACCTGGACTGGCGACTCGTTTCATACATGATATTATACATGTTTCAATGCCATTCTCCCAAATCTCCCCACCCTCTCCCTCTCCCACAGAGTCCAAAAGACTGATCTATACATCCGTGTCTCTTTTGCTGTCTCATACACAGGGTTATTGTTACCATCTTTCTAAATTCCATATGTATGCATTAGTATACTCTATTGGTGTTTTTCTTTCTGGCTTACTTCACTCTGTATAATAGGTTCCAGTTTCATCCATCTCATTAGAACTGATTCAAATGTATTCTTTTTAATGGCTGAGTAATACTCCATTGTGTATATGTACCACAGCTTTCTTTATCCATTCATCTGCTGATGGACATCTAGGTTGCGTCCATGTCCTGGCTATTATAAACAGTGCTGCGATGAACATTGGGGTACACGTGTCTCTTTCCCTTCTGGTTTCCTCAGTGTGTATGCCCAGCAGTGGGATTGCTGGATCATAAGGCAGTTCTATTTCCAGTTTTTTAAGGAATCTCCACACTGTTCTCCATAGTGGCTGTACTAGTTTGCATTCCCACCCACAGTGTAAGAGAATTCCCTTTTCTCCACACCCTCTCCAGCATTTATTGCTTGTAGACTTATGGATTGCAGCCATTCTGACTGGCGTGAAATGGTACCTCATAGTGGTTTTGATTTGCATTTCTCTGATAATGAGTGATGTTGAGCATCTTTTCATGTGTTTGTTAGCCATCTGTATGTCTTCTTTGGAGAAATGTCTATTTAGTTCTTTGGCCCATTTTTTTGATTGGGTCATTTATTTTTCTGGAGTTGAGCTGTAGGAGTTGCTTGTATATTTTTGAGATTAGTTGTTTGTCAGTTGCTTCATTTGCTATTATTTTCTCCCATTCTGAAGGCTGCCTTTTCACCTTGCTAATAGTTTCCTTTGTTGTGCAGAAGCTTTTAAGTTTAATTAGGTCCCATTTGTTTATTTTTGCTTTTATTTCCAATATTCTGGGAGGTGGGTCATAGAGGATCCTGCTGTGATGTATGTCGGAGAGTGTTTTGCCTATGTTCTCCTCTAGGAGTTTTATAGTTTCTGGTCTTACATTGAGATCTTTAATCCATTTTGAGTTTATTTTTGTGTATGGTGTTAGAAAGTGTTCTAGTTTCATTCTTTTACAAGTGGTTGACCAGTTTTCCCAGCACCACTTGTTAAAGAGATTGTCTTTAATCCATTGTATATTCTTGCCTCCTTTGTCAAAGATAAGGTGTCCATATGTGCGTGGATTTATCTCTGGGCTTTCTATTTTGTTCCATTGATCAATATTTCTGTCTTTGTGCCAGTACCATACTGTCTTGATAACTGTGGCTTTGTAATAGAGCCTGAAGTCAGGTAGGTTGATTCCTCCAGTTCCATTCTTCTTTCTCAAGATAGCTTTGGCTATTCGAGGTTTTTTGTATTTCCATACAAATTGTGAAATTATTCTAGCTCTGTGAAGCATGCCATTGGTAGCTTGATAGGGATTGCATTGAATCTATAAATTGCTTTGGGTAGTATATTCATTTTCACTATATTGATTCTTCCAATCCATGAACATGGTATATTTCTCTATCTATTAGTGTCCTCTTTGATTTCTTTCACCAGTGTTTTATAGTTTTCTATATATAGGTCTTTAGTTTCTCTAGGTAGATATATTCCTAAGTATTTTATTCTTTCCGTTGCAATGGTGAATGGAATTGTTTCCTTAATTTCTCTTTCAGTTTTCTCATTATTAGTGTATAGGAATGCAAGGGATCTCTGTGTGTTGATTTTATATCCTGCAACTTTACTATAGTCATTGATTAGTTCTAGTAATTTTCTGGTGGAGTCTTTAGGGTTTTCTATGTAGAGGATCATGTCATCTGCAAACAGTGAGAGTTTTACTTCTTCTTTTCCAATTTGGATTCCTTTTATTTCTTTTTCTGCTCTGATTGCTGTGGCCAAAACTTCCAAAACTATGTTGAATAGTAATGGTGAAAGTGGGCACCCTTGCCTTGTTCCTGACTTTAGAGGAAATGCTTTCAATTATTCACCATTGAGGATAATGTTTGCTGTGGGTTTGTCATATATAGCTTTTATTATGTTGAAGTATGTTCCTTCTATTCCTGCTTTCTGGAGATTTCTTATAATAAATGGATGTTGAATTTTGTCAAAGGCTTTCTCTGCATCTATTGAGATAATCATATGGTTTTTATTTTTCAATTTGTTAATGTGGTGTATAACATTGATTGATTTACGGATATTGAAGAATCCTTGCATCCCTGGGATAAAGCCCACTTGGTCACGGTGTATGATCTTTTTAATGTGTTGTTGGATTCTGATTGCTAGAATTTTGTTAAGGATTTTTGCATCTATGTTCATCAGTGTTATTGGCCTGTAGTTTTCTTTTTTTGTGGGATCTTTGTCAGGTTTTGGTATTAGGGTGATGGTGGCCTCATAGAATGAGTTTGGAAGTTTACCTTCCTCTGCAATTTTCTGGAAGAGTTTGAGCAGGATAGGTGTTAGCTCTTCTCTAAATTTTTGGTAGAATTCAGCTGTGAAGCCGTCTGGACCTGGGCTTTTGTTTGCTGGAAGATTTTTGATTACAGTTTCAATTTCCGTGCTTGTGATCGGTCTGTTAAGATTTTCTATTTCTTCCTGGTCCAGTTTTGAAAAGTTGTACTTTTCTAAAAATTTGTCCATTTCTTCCACGTTGTCCATTTTTTTGGCATATAATTGTTGATCGTAGTCTCTTATGATCCTTTGTATTTCTGTGTTGTCTGTTGTGGTCTCTCCATTTTCATTTCTAATTTTATTGATTTGATTTTTCTCCCTTTGTTTCTTTAAAAGCAGTCCTAAGGAGAAAGTTCATAGCAATACAGGCATACCTCAAGAAACAAGAAAAAAGTCAAATAAATAACCTAACCCTACACCTAAAGCAACTAGAAAAGGAAGAAATGAAGAACCCCAGGGTTAGTAGAAGGAAAGAAATCTTAAAAATTAGGGCAGAAATAAATGCAAAAGAAACAAAAGAGACCATAGCAAAAATCAACAAAGCCAAAAGGTGGTTCTTTGAAAGGATAAATAAAATTGACAAACCATTAGCCAGCGTATCATTTAAAGCTTGTATTTCCTTTCCAATTTTCTGTTTTGTTGATCTATACATAGGTGTGAGTGGGGTATTAAATTCCCCCACTATTATTGCATTACTGTTAATTTCCCCTTTCATACTTGTTAGCATTTGCCTTACATATTGAAGTGCTTCTATGTTGGGTACATATATATTTGTAATTGTTATATTTTATTGGATTGATCCCTTGATCATTATGTAGTGTCCTTCTTTGTTTTTATTTCAAAGTCTATTTTATCTGATATGAGTATTGCTACCCCTGCTTTCTTTTGGTCTCCATTTACATGAAATATTTTTTCTAGCCCCTCTGACTTTCAGTCTTTATGTGCCTTGGGTTTGAGGTGGGTCTCTTTTAGACAGCATATATAGGGGTCTTGTTTTTGGATCCATTTGGCCAGTTTTGTCCCATGTACATTTAAAGTAATTATTGATAAGTATGATCCTGTTACATTTACTTTGTTGTTTTGGGTTCATTTTTATAAACCTTTTCTGTGTTTCATGTGTAGAGAAGATCCTTTAGCATTTGTTGAAGAGCTGGTTTGGTGGTGCTGAATTCTCTCACCTTTTGCTTATTTGTAAAGCTTTTGACTTCTCCTTCATATGTGAATGAGATCCTTGCTGGGTAGACAAATTTGGTCATTGGTTTTTCTCTTTCATCACTTTTAAGTATATCTTGCCATTCCCTTCTGGCCTGAAGAGTTTCTATTGAAAGATCAGCTGTTACCTTTATGGGGATCCCCTTGTGTGTTATTTGTTGCTTTTCCTTTGCTGCTTTTAATATTTGTGCTTTGTGTTTAATTTTTGTTAGTTGGATTAATATGTGTCTTGGGGGTGTTTCACCTTGGATTTATCCTGTTTGGGACTCTCTGGGTTTCTTAGACTTGGGTAGCTATTTCCTTCCCCATTTTAAGGAAGTTTTCAACTATTATTTGCTCAAGTATTTTGTCACGCCCCTTCTTTTTGTTTTCCTCTTCTGGATAACCCATGAATATTGAAGTATTTAACATTTGAATTTTGGGATATTTAACATTGTTTTAGAGGTCTCTGAGGTTGTCCTCATTTCTTTTTTTTCCTCTCTGCTTCATTTATTACAATTATTCTATCTTCCACCTCATTTATCCTCTCTTCAGCCTCAGTTATTCTACTGTTGGTTCCCTCCAGAGTGTTTTTAATCTCAGTTATTGCATTGTTCACTATTGATTGACTCTATTTCTTCTAGATCTTTGTTAAACATTTCTTGCATCTTCTCAATCCTTGTCTCTAGTGTATTTATCTGTAACTCCATTTTGTTTTCAAGATTTTGATCATCTTTGCTATCATTACTCTGAATTCTTTTTCAGGTAGACTCCCTATCTCCTCCTCACTTGTTGTTTTGGTGGGTTTTTATCATGTTCCTTTACCTTCTGAGTATTTCTCTGCCTTTTCATTTTGTTTAGATTGTTGTATTTGGGGTGTCCTTTCTGCAGGCTGGAAGGTCATGGTTCCTCTTAATTGTGGAGTCTGCTCCCTATGGATGCATTGGACCAGTGGCTTGTCAAGGTTTCCTGGTTGGGGGAGCTTATGTCTGTGTTCTGGTGGTTGGAGCTTGATCTCTTCTCTCTGGAGTGCAATGAAGTGTCCAGTAGTGAGTTTTGGGGTGTCTATGGGTTTCGTATGGCTTTGGGGAGTCCGTCTTTTAATGTTCAGTGTTGTGTTTCTGTTTTGCTGGAGAATTAGTGTGATATGTCTTGCACTGGAACTTGTTGGCTCTTGGCTGTAGCTTGGTTTCAGTGTAGGTATAGAGACTTTCGGGTGGGCTTTTGTCTATTAATGTTCCCTGGAGTCAGGAGTTCTCTGATGTTCTAAAGTTCTGGAGTTGAACCTCCTGCCTCTGGGTTTTGGTCCTCCTCATACAGTAGTCTCAAGACTCCTTTCAAAGTGATTCGGCTGCCTTTCTAGGGGCCTAGTGTCCGCTGCCAGCATTCAGAAGTTGTTATGTGGAAGCTGCTCAACATTCAAATGATCTTTTGATGAATTTGTAGGGGAGAAAGCGGTCTCCCATTCATCTGTGATCTTGGGATTGCTCCCCATTTCTTGGTCAAAGTCTTAAGGTGCTTTATCCCAGCTGTTTTATAGGTCAGCATGTCCATTTAATCCACAAAGTCAGCCAAATAAGGGATGTTTGAATTTGTCATTCTATTTTCAGTATTCTGTGATCTCAAGTTACTTGTGTTCCTGATACGTTTAAATGCTTATATTGTCCCTACTACTGCATATATCAGCTTGTAGAATGGGAAATTTTATTCTGATTTTCTTCTGAAAGGAAGTCCTAATCTAAACACATGAGGAGAAGCTGATGGAATTTTCTTGTTTTTTGCTGCCACATGCCACATGCTTCTCTACTCTGGTGGGTCAGCCTGTGAATTCTGTCTGTCCAGGGTTTTGCCTCTGTGTTGTCCTTGCTAAATCGTTTGACTCTTTGCAGACCTATGGACTGTAGTCCACAAGGCTCCTCTGTCCATGTGATTCTCCAGGCAAGAATATTGTAATGGTTTGCCATGCCCTTCTCCAGGGGATCTTCCCGACCCAGGGATCCAGCCTGTGTCTTGTGCATTGGCAGGTAGGTTCTTTACCACTGAGCCACCAGGGAAGCCTCTGTGCTGTCCTGGGTACAGAATAAAGAGCTTTTGCCTCATAGGATAAATATGCCCTTTTCCCCTTGGTCTCTTATCAGGCGCCTAGATTACCACCTGGGTTCTAATGCATTTCCCTAATGGTAGAACCCCATGCCCCGGATTATGCTTCCTACTCCTCTAGGTCTTGGTGTTATATTCCAGGGTTCTTGGCTTTCCCCAATCAATAGAAATTGATCAGAGGCCAGACTAGAGATTCATACATGGCTTTATTGGAGCTCCTGCTACAGCATAGGGGAGCCAAAACAAGTAACAGATTACCTTGCTCACTCCTGGACTGGAGAGGGAGGTGAACTGCCATATATGGGGTGAGGATAGGGTGTGTCCACGGCTGTGGAGTGGCTTAGGTGTTTTGCCCACCCCTTTGTGATCTTGTGTGCAGGTGGCGTGCACAGTCCCTTGCTTTTGTGCCTACCTTCCTGACAGCTCTTCAGAAGTGGCAGTTGGGCTTTTTGGTCTTTTTGCATTGTGTTGTCTGTAATTTGCCCCAACTGTGCATGCATGCAGTTATTATCAGTGCCTATAGTTTCTTTGTATTTTATTGCTGGAGGAGAAGTTTGTCTAGCTGCAAGCACTGTGGCGAAGGGTCCCAGGTCCCAGCCTTTCTCAACAGAAGAAGCCTGAGGTTAACTGGAAACTCACTGTCCTTCTTGCTTTCCTGCTTTGGAGTCCTTACAGGCTCTGGATGTCTGTAAGGATTCTCTCCATCCATTCCTGACCTTTTAAACTAGAGTGCTGGTCCTTGTGTCTTCTGGATTCCACTGCCCTCATAATCCATGTCTTTCTCTGTTTTATCTGATACCCCATCCAGACCCTTAATGTTTTTAATAATTCCCTTCCCTGCTTCCAGCACCCACCTATTAACTAGATTCAAAGTCCTGTGTCTTGGCCACGTAAGGCCATTCCACTAGGGAATCAAGTTTTCTGGTCACTGTCATCTTTGGCATTACTGTTGATCAGGTTTTCAAGGCTGACATGATGTATGTGTACATCATAAACTGAGCCATAATCTCTGGCCTCTTCCTGCATAATAGAAATGTTAATGGAAAAATATTGCCTGCGCATTAGCAAGGAAAGGAAGCTGCAGCCATCAAGCTGCCACATTCTAGCTACCCCAATGGTGAGCCCTGAGGGGACTTAGGGTAAGAAAGCACAGGATGTTGGCCCCAGGTAGCTGAGCTGCAGGTCAAAAGAATGATTTCAGGGAGCTCAGACTCTTGCATCTTCCCATACACAGAAAAGTACTACATTCTTTAACTTGAGACTCCTAATTTCCTTAATTAACAGTAATCTTTTAATGTCCTGACTACTTGGTCTTTGTTGCAAAAACCCATATATATCCTGGCTCTTCCCTTATCACTTCAGACCAGCCCCTTACAGCCATCTGAGATGCTGTGTCCCAGGCTTAAGATCTTAGTTTTGTCTGCTAAGTAAGACATAAGTCTTAACTTTTAGGTTATGCTTTTTTTTTTTTTTCAGTCAACATAAAGGAAGTACTCAGATTTCTAAAAGCAAGGTTACTGTGAGTTTTTACATTGCTGCTGCTGCTGCTAAGTTGCTTCAGTTGTGTCCAACTCTGTGTGAGCCTGCAGCCCACCAGGCTCCCCCATCCCTGGGATTCTTCAGGCAAGAATACTGGAGTGGGTTGCTATTTCCCTCTCCAGTGCGTGAAAGTGAAAAGTGAAAGTGAAGTCACTCAGACTTTCTCAATTATTCTTGTGATTACCTTTTAATCTGATGCAATTTATTTTTCATTGCATTTCTTAGTTCAAAAAATAGGAGATCAAAAGCAAAAGGGAAAATAATTTAAAAGTAAAATAATATGACACAAAAGTTATACTAAAGCTTAGGCAAAGCAATTTTAATGAACAGTGACTTTTAAAAGCCTAATTTAACTTTTTCAGTAGTATTTGACAGAACTTCCCTGTGATCATTGTTTTTAGAGGCTAAGACACAGGTGAAGTGTAATAAAAAAAAATATTCAGGTGCTTGTTTAGTAATTCAAACACAAGTACATAAATATCAGAAATAAAGCTCAGGATATTCTGTGTGGCTCCCTACTTCTTAAAAAGTGAATGTAGCCCAAATGTCTGTACCCCCTTTCCTTTCCAGATTATTCCTTGATGCAACATAGGAAAGTGAGATGACTTTTTTTTTTTTTTTTAATGGAAAGTATTCTGAAAAACAAAGTGAGCTAATATAAACAGACAGTTCTTACTGCCCAGATTTTCCTTAGTAATGGGACTTGTTTTAGTGTCCTGCTTTTCAGCACATTTTGTGTTTACAGCTTTTGGGGATTTGAAGGGTCCAGATAAATAATAGATTAGTATTTTCTATCATGTTGTTCTCTTTTTCCTCCCTGTTTTATTCTGGGAAATCTCATTTTAAAAAAGTTTGTTTTTATTATTTTCATTTTGGCTAAGAGGAATGACAATTAAAATCTGACTTTTCAGTTCAAGTTTTAGGGATCCAATATTTTAATAAATCTTTTAATTACATTTTTTAATGGTTAATATTTTTGCCTGCTTGTTTCTGTGCTTCTCTCTCCCCCACCGCTCTGGGCCAATTATTTTTTTGGTTGGCATATGCCACAGGGGGCTTCAGGTTACCCAGGCTGTGACAAAACTTGAGACAGACTTCCTCCTTCCTCTGGTTCCCAACCTTTCTCTTAGAGGTTTAAGAGTTAGTTATTGTAATTTCTATTTCTGCCCCTTGGAGATGCATATCACTCTAAAGCCTCCTGTAGATATTATAACCTGGGAGTGCCCTTCTCAAGGACTTGGGGGCTATCTTCTGAAATGTGATCATCAAGGAAGACAGCTCCCATCTCCTGGGGAGTGAGCTTGGGCAGGGATCTAGCTTTCCTGGGCACCGAGCTCCAATTTGTGAAGCTGTGTCCTGTCTTGATACAGGATAGCTTATTCCTTTGGCAAGTCCAGTTATCAAAAGCAGATGGCTGGTGATCCTCCTGCCTCTTGAAAAGTCTCTTGTCCTTCACCTTAGTGGAGTTCAGTATGAGTATGGTTTCTCTTATTGTAGCCATGCGTTCCGGGAAACAAACTCACTCAGAAGGACAATGCATAGTGGAGTGCAGTTTATTACACCGGCGGACCCAAGGCAGAGTCTCCTCTTAGCCAAGGACCCCGACCAGTTTTTGTGAAAACCTTATATACCGTAAGTGTACGTGCCCAAACCCACCTCCCCAAATTCCTCGACACTAGTCTGGACAAGGTAAAAGAGAGATATGATCAAAGTTAACCGATGATTCATGTGTCATAAGCCCAGATAGTTAAACAGTGGACATTTATCAATAGGCCTGTGGTCATACCCTGATAAGCATAATGGGATTTACGACTTTGTTCTGTTACAGAGATAATTAGCATATTCTTTTAGGTGAAGGAGAGTCTGGGTACAAATCCTGAGGCTCCTTCATGGTGGGGGGGAGGGGAGGTGGGGAAGGGGTCTGGTTTTCCAGTTTGTATGTCGTTTCCATAGATACAGGGCACATAGCTCAAAGTCCACAGTCCGGCCCGAGATGGAGTCCTGCTTTTGAGCTGGAACCTGTTCCGTCTGTTTTCTCCTTCACTCTTGTGACAATAGCATTGGGTTTGCCTGGTGCAGTTTTTGCTTTGACATTCGTTTTTAACCTGTCTTGCCCTTTTAAAACAGCTTTAATTGAGGTATAATTTATACACCATAAAATTTATCCATTTTAATTGTAAAAGTCAATAATTTTTTGTAATTTTATTGCATTGTTTCTCCCCTGAATGGGAAGTCTGACCAGTAGTTCTACATAAACAGTTAGGGCTTGTCCAGTTGCAGGACTTACTTGAAGCTGAGCAGGTGGGAGCCAGGCATGAGGCTGTAGGGTTCCAAGTACTTTTCTATGATCCTCTCACAAGCGTTTTTATCTGAGATCTTCAGCTCTGTTCTTTCTTTCTTTTTTTAAAATTTTTGTTTTCATCAAAATTAACCTAAGTCTTCAGCTTTATTTCACTGGGATGTGGTAACAAAATTGTCATGGAAAGGATACTGATATTAGACCTAGTTAAAGAAAATGCCTCCAGCCAGGTGGTAGGAGCATGAAAGTGATCAAGATAAACATGAAGTTGGAGTTTTTAAAAAATGAGTTTAGTATTAGTTGTGCCACATTTTATGTGACTGGAGATGGGTTTTCTTCTCTAACTCTAAGCCTGTTTTCTCACATGTCGGTGTTTGGATTTGGATCACTCTGTTCACATTGTTACAATCCAAGCGTTTTGTCACTGGAGTGTCCCTTCATGACCACTTGAGGCTACCATCATCTGAGCTGTGGAGATAAAGCCACAGTAGCGGAGTTGGTCTGAGGACCGGGGCTGGCTGGGCTTGAAGCCAGGTGACCGGCAAGCTGGCAGCGCCATGCCCAACTTAGGTGTCAGGGGACAGAGGGTGGGGAAGGTCAGGACCTTCTGGGTTCTGGAAGGAGAGACCCATGGGAGGTTGAGCTCTTCAGTTCTAATCTTTCTACCCAGGCTGTTTATTTTAAACCAGGTTCTGCCCAAATGGAAAACATCTGAATTCTTCTGCAAACTGTTATCCCCTATCTCTTGTTGTTTTTAAAAATGTTTGTCTTTGTTCTATCAACCTCGAAGTAATCATAGCAGCCTCACTGTAGGTGGTGCCTCCAGTCCCATCCTGACATTCCTTAGGATCCTCACCTGCCTGACTGCCTGCCATCCTCTCTCCAGACTAAACACAAGCTTTCCCAGGGCTCTGCTGTTTCCTTCTAGTTTGAGGTCCTCTCCTCCCAGTGTTCTCAAAGCTCCACATGCTCAGGGCACATGCTGTTATAGAGGTGAACAGTCCTCTCACCTGGGCTTGCTACTGAGTTCAAGCTCATATTGCTCACTGCGTGCTAGGTGAATAGATCGAGAGATGAGGTGCTGGGAAGCAACACTGACTTTATTAGGAAAGCCAGCAGACCGAGGAAAGGGTGGACTAGTGTCCCCAAGAATCATCTTGCCTGGGTTTGGATGTTAGTTTCTTTCATAGAACAAAGAAGAAGAGTTGAGGGGATAAAGTAAGAAAAGGCAATAGGTTGTTGTAAATATTTCCAGGTTCCAGCCAAACTCTGGAGGAGATGTGTTCACTTCTTCTTTCCTGCAGTCATTCATGGTGGGGCCTGGTTAGGATGTTTTCTGGAGCTAAACAAAGATATTTTAGCTTAATGCTCAGACATGCAGGGCAGTGTTCACAGAGATGGGCTGTCATGAACACTTCAAACCATGGGCAACATCTCTTTACTGATTAACTTTTAGTGGAAGCAATAGAATACAAAAATCAAAGTACAAGGAACAGGTCCAATACAGAGTCAGATTTGTTCCTCCCTGTTACAGGCTAAAAGGCCTTGGGTGTGGGGAGCAGAGAGGGTGTGGGTGGTGAGGATGAGCCCAGTAATTAGGGCAAGCCCCCTGGGCACAGTTCTAGTTCACTCTCTAGAGAGGGGTTAAGTGGTTTTTATCTTCTAAGTACCAAGAGACTGAAAAGCTACATTTCAGTATTAGACTGATAAGCTTTGTAAGAGGTTATCCTAAATTCCTACTTTGTCTCCAGCAGAGAAAGATCCTTGAACAGAGCTGACAGAGTAAGATGCGTAATGACAGCAGTGATAATCTCAAACTGTGCTGTTTTTATCTTCCTATTTCTGGTTTAGAGCCATGAAGTCATTATATTTAACCCACTGCTCGTGCTCAGAAATAATGCTGTAACATAACTTAGGTTATAGAAGATTTCTTACAGCTTTTATACTCTTTTATGACTGAAACTTGTATTTTCCTCGTGACTGCTAATTCCATATATCCCAACTCGGTCACTGTGCTTGCTATTTTATTAAACCTGGAATTACAGGGAGCAAAGGGGAACTGGGAACCCCATTTGTTTCCAGGAAGAGGAGAAGACTGAGTTGCCCCATCTGCTCACTGGTTTGTGGAATAAGACAGGGGCTCCTTGTCCTAACAGTGTCTTGCTCCTCAGGTGGTGGTTAGAAGAGGCTCAGGAGGGAGGTTCAGGAGAGAGGGTACTTATGTACACCCATGGCTAGTTTATATTGATGTAAGGCAGGAATCAAACCAATATTGTAAAACAAATATCCTTCAGTTAAAAATAAATGAATGAAAAGAAAATACTGAATGGGTTTTTAATGAGTGGGAACCCTCTCTACTAGCTGTTTAGGAGAGACCTAACACCAGGTGCCCCGTCGGTAGCCTGGATGGGACAGACACCCAAATCAGTAGATTCTTCATGGCACACGGTCTCCAAGACTATAGTCCTGTGCCCTGGGGGGAAAGGACTTCTCTAGGAACTGAAGCAGATGGGAGTCACACCAGCCCCAGAGGGACTGGTGCCCAGGCACTGCTTTGACCAGGTCTCAGAGTTCTGAGCATTGGCTTCCTTCCTAAATCTCACTCAAAAGTCTCAGCTGCTCCATTTCCTTCCAGTCTGCAAACCCCTGAGGCTTGCAGGTGAGGGTACAGAAGGCACTGGGAAGACCCCTGACATGGGCTCAGGCCTTACCTGGTGGAACATTACTGCTGAATCCTTCCTGGTTTCTGGGCTCAGTAGAGCTTCCTTCTCTGCTCACCAACACCCTGCTCCTGAGAAAGTAGGAAATGAAGCAACAGAGTGCTCACATCCTGCCCCAGAGACTCCATCCTTCCTTCTTGGGCCTTGCATGTTCCCCCACTGCTCTTTGGGTTGGGTCTTGTATCCCGCCTTGAAAATAAAGGGGAGGGTTTGGGTCAGAGCCTCATCTCCCAGCTTCCCCCCACCCCCGAAGCCTGGGGTATAGCAGCATTGTCCCCAGACTCCCCTCTGCTCTGACTGCCAGGCTCCTCTTGCAGGAGGGGCCGTTGTTCCTGGTTGGGGGAGGGCAGCTTGTAGTCAGAGCAGAGGACCCTGCAGTGAGAGGGCACACTGGGGATGGCTGAGTGCAGGGCTGAACTCTGTGATCAGAGTGAACTCTGCACTCTTTGCAGTGCCTGGGACCCGGGGCTGCACAGGGGGCAGGGGGCATTTTGGAGAACTCTGTGCAGGGGTCCTGGAAACAGGATGGTGCCCCAGCTGGACAGACACTGGGGTGTCCACTGAGCTGTGCAAGAAGAGAGACCTGTGGGCGCTGCAGGCTCTGTAGGCCTGGTGGAGAGCCTCCCCTGGTGGGAGCCAATTGTGTGTGTGTCCCGTCATCCTGAATTCCAGCTCAGTTGTCTTCCAAAAGTTCTCCCAGGCCTGGGGAGTCTGCCTGGAGACCTCAACACTGGGGCTGAATGGTATAGCCCCTCACGGGCAGGGTGAAAGGGAGAGGTTCCCTCACCTCCTCACCCTTCCCCCTTCTGAGGGGAAGGAGTTTGGCCCCAGTCCCTAGAGAGCTGGGTGGAGGGAATTGTGCTGAGAATTTAAAACCTCAAGCCTGCTGCATTCAGAGGCTAAACTCATGTATTTTGTATTGCCCATAAAACTTTAAGGCAAAAATGTATTGTGTTTCACTAACTTTGTGACAGTTACTTTTTCCTTCCATTTTAACATCTGTAAAATCAAAATGTATCCTTCTCTCAACAACTTATAGTCTATGAAATATTGTAGTCTAAAATTTCCTGGCAGAAGCTAAAGCAAATTTTCTTTGGAGTAACCCAACTTCATGGTAGTCTCAAAAGATTCCCACAGATAATTTTTTTTTTTTTTGGTGTGTGTGGAAAATGAGTAGCTTGCTGTGAACAGTTCTTACCCAGGCAAGTAACAGAGCACACATCTGTGAGGCCAACACAAAGACAAAGACAGCAGGAACACATCCTGTAAATGAGGTTATTAGAACCAGTGATTATTAAAGAAGAAAATGTTGGCATAACTGTTCAAAGGAATCAGACAAGATTGAAAACATCTTTAGAGAACAAGGAATTCTAAAACATATCTAACAGGTTTGAGAAAAAACCAAATAGATAATCAGTAAATTCTTTGAATTTGTTTGGTTTGATGGTATAGTGTTCTCTGTTTTTCTTTTCATGATGTCAACATTAGGTCATTATTAGGGTTCTCCAGAATATCAGTAGAGAAAGAGAGAGAGAGAGAGAGAGAGAGAGAGAGAGAGAGAGAGAGAGAGAGTGTTTGTGTAAAGAGATGGAGAGATTTGTTGTAAGAAGTGGCTAATGTGATTGTGAAGTTGACCAAATTAAAAATCGCAGGGCAGACTGGAAATGTGGAAAAGAGCTGATGTTGATACTCAGGTTCAAAGAGAGACCCACAGGCAGAATTTTATCTCCCTTGAGGGAAGTCAGTCTTTTTTCTCTTAAGGCCTTTAACTGATTGGATGAGGCCCACCCACATTATGAACGGTAACTTGCTCTATTCAAAGTCTGTTGGTGGTGTTGTTCAATCACTAAGTCGTGTCCAACTCTTTGATACTTCATGGACTGCAGCACAGCAGGTTCCTCTGCCCTTCACTATCTTCCAGAGTTTGCTCAAACTCTTGTCCTTTGAGTCGGTGATGCCATCCAACCATCTCATTCTCTGTCACTCCCTTCTCCTCCTCAGTCTTCCCAGCATCAGGGTCTTTTCCAGTGAGCTGGCTCTTTGCATCAGGTGGCCAAAGAATTAATCTCATCTTAAAACTAACTTCACAGCAATATCCAGAATAGTGTATAACCAAATATCAGGATACCATGGCCTTGCCAAGTTGATGTACAAAACCAACCATCACAACTGTATTTCTCACTCTGTACATTTTTGACTTTCTCAAATTATTCTTCAGGCTGAGGATATTTTCCTTTAGAAGACAACTTTCTGGAACATTTTATTTATGCTAATCTCAGTAACACAGTTCCTCTTCTTAGAAGACTATATTGTTTCTTATTCTTGTGTGCAGAAAGCACTTTAGATATTTTAGAGCCATATCTGCCATCTTTCTAGATTCCACGTATATGCATTAAAATATGGTATTTGTCTTTCTCATTCTGACTTCACTCTGTATAATAGACTCTATGTTCATCTACCTCATTAGAACTGATTCAAATGTGTACCTTTTTAAAGCTGAATAATATTCCATTGTATATATGCACTATGTGTGGCTTCTTTATCCATTCATCTGCTGATGGACATCTAGGTTGCTTGCATGTTCTAGCTATTGTAAATAGTGCTGCAGTGAACAATTGCGTACATGTGTCTTTTTCAGGTATGGTTTCCAGAGGGAATATGCCCAGTAGTGAGATTGCTGAGTCCCATGATAGTTTTAGTTTTTAAAGAAATCTCCATACTGTTCTCCCTAGTAGCTGTATCAATTTGCATTTCTACCAACAGTGTAGGAGGGCTCCCTTTTCTCCACACCCTCTCCAGCATTTACTGTTTGCAGATATTTTTATTTATTTATTTATTTTTTAAAGAAGTCTGGAACTAGTTTTCTTTTATTAAGAAAAGAGGCACGAGCCTGAACATGCAGTTAATAGGACACTGGTGCAGATAAAACAAAGCTAATTATCATTTCTACTGGCTGTGTTTGCAGATATTTTTAATGATGGCCATTCTGACTGGTGTGAGGTAATACCTCATTGTAGTTTTGATTTGCATTTTTCTGCTGCTACTGCTAAGTCGCTTCAGTTGTGTCCGAACCCCAGAGATGGCAGCCCACCAGGCTCCCCTGTCCCTGGGATTCTCCAGGCAGGAACACTGGAGTGGGTTGCCATTTCCTTCTTCAATGCATGAAAGTGAAAAGTGAAAGTGAAATCGCTCAGTCGTGTCCGACTCTTAGCGACCTCATGGACTGCAGCCTACTAGGCTCCTCCACCCATGGGATTTTCCAGGCAAGAGTACTGGAGTGGGGTGCCATTGCCTTCTCCATGCATTTCTCTAATAATAAGCAATATTGAGCATCTTTTCATGTGTTTTTTAGCCATCTGTATGTCTTTGGAGAAATGTCTGTTTAGTTCTTCTGCCCACTTTTTGATTGGGTTGTTTGTTTTTCTGCTATTGAGCTGCATGAGCTGCTTATCTATTTTGGAGATTAATCCTTCGTCAGTTGTTTCATTTGTTATTGTTTTCTTCCATTCCAAGGGTTGTCTTTTCACCTAGCTTATAGTTTCCTTCATTGTGCAAAAGCTTTTAAGTTTAATTAGGTCCCAATTGTTTATTTGTTTTTTTCTCTAGTAGGTGGATCATAGAAGAACTTGCTGTGATTTATGTCCAAAACTGTTGTACTCAAATTTCTTCTAAGAATTTTATAGTTTCTGGTCTTAGCACATCTTCTCTATCCAGTCATCTGTTGATGGACATTTAAGTTGTTTCCGTGTCTTGGTTGCCAAGCATATTTTTATGTGTAGTTTTTCAGTTTCACGTTGACTTACTAGCCTAGGAACAGCCATCTTCTTTCTAAAGTGAGCACATTACACAGAAGGTGAAGTTTATCGTTCTGTTTGGAGGATGGTTCTGGCCAGCACCATCAGTTATAACATAAAACTAAGGAGGAAATAAATGTGGCTTCTCCTTCGGGTGTCACTTTACTTCATTTGAAACTTCAGCCCTAGAGAATGTGTGCCTTTGTACAAGAATGCGAGTTGGTGACATATTAGTTGTTATGGAAAAATGATGCAAAAACCACCCATCATACAGTTGGTGTTTCAATAGCAGCAGTTTGTATATGAATTATGACACTTCAACCAGATTGTTTTGATTTACTTATTTTCATTTCCCTGACTCTGTTTGTACTTGAAAATAGTACCCCAAATGGGAAATCCCTAAGAAATTTTTTTTGTCATCAAGGACATTTCTACATGTTAAATTCCCAGGAAGGATTTTTACAGAATGATGTATTTCTGCAGAGGCAAATTTCTTTCACTAAACTTCTTCGAGTTGATGGATACAGATTATTTTCATACCTTCCCTGTTAGGAACTGTGCCAGCATCTAATGCTAATGGCATGGGTCATTAGCATTTCTTGTCACTTTTTCTTCTTAGGAACAGCTAGGTGAAAATGGCGGTTTTCATCTTTGCATACTGCTAAATCTCTATGCTTCTTTTTTTTTCTGACAAAGAGTAAATGGAACTTGTTCTTCTCTTAATTTGATAGCTTCTCCTTGTCAAAGTATTATTCTTAGATAATTCAATAATTCTGTGATAATTACAAGAGATATTTTTTAAAAATTTTCGTATTTACTTCACTTGTTTTTGGCTGTGCTTGGTCTTCACTGCTGAGCACAGACTTTGTTTAGTTGTGGTAAGCGAGGGCTCCTCTGTTGTGGCTCACTAACTTCTTGCTACAGTGGCTGTCTTGTTGCAGAACACGGGCTCTGGGCACACAGGTTCAGTAGTTGTGGCACATGGGCTCACTAGTGGTGGCTCGGTAGCCCTAGCACAAGTGCGTTTCCGTAGCTGCAGCTCACAGGTTCTAGAGCGTGGGCTCAGTGGTTGTGGCACACGAACTCAGCAGATCCTTGGCACGTGGAATCTTCCTGGAAACCAGGGATTGAACCTGCATATCCTGCATTGGCAGGCGGATTCTTATCCACTGCACCACCAAGGCGGAGAAGGCAATGGCAACCCACTTCAGTGTTCTTGCCTGGAAACTCCCATGGATGGGGGAGCCTGGTGGGCTGCCGTCTGTGGGGTCACACAGAGTCGGACATGACTGAAGCGACTTAGCAGCAGCAGCAGCACCACCAGGGAAGTCCTACAGCAGATGTTTCTGCCAAGGAGTTCTCAGTTTTTTAACCCCCAAGTCATGTCAGTCACCACAGCCACATAAAGGAAGGTGAAATGACCAGGCATGAAGGGTGGTTGAGATACACCTCATTAGTGCAAGGTGCTTCTCTTCCAGAGGAGCAACAACAGCACAGTGGAGTTAGGCGCCGGCACTGCTGTGAATGTCGGGATGGAACACACTGTCACAGACTCTCTCTTTGCACTTGATGTCTCTCTGTTTCCAGCTGTCTCTAACCTCTCTCCAGGGAATCCACTCGGTTGTGATGATCAGAAGGTTTCTGGACACTGACAAGTGTTCCCAGGGGGCATGGGGGCAAAAATTCCCTTCTTTGAGAACTCCTGCCCTAAGTCACTGTCATCAGCCCTGGTCTCTCTCAAGCCTGGAAAGAACACAGCTCAGGGTGACAGTCCATATGGCTTTGGGGAGCCGCTGAGTTAAGGTGGTTCAGAAGTGTCTCTCTAGCCTGTGTTGAGCCATCTGTTGTGCAAACAGATTTATCCTGTGGTTTTGTTTCCTGGGAAGAGAAGCAGGGTTTGCTTACAGCAGAAAACCAGGTTACAAGACTATCTTGTTTGGAGAGTCATTCTGCATTTGAGGGTCAGTTAAAGAGATAGTGGGAGAGGGTACAGCAGACAAGCCATACGGGAGTGGATCCTGGAGCAAGGCCATCTGGCATAACCCAGATCTCCAATGCCAAGCTGAGTGACCTTAGCAATTTACTACAGTTTCCTATGCTGCAAACTTCTGCAAAAACCTAGGGGTGATGGTAATGTCCAATTAAGGAGTTGCTGTGAGAATTAAATGAGATGCTATGTGAGAGAGTGCTCAGGAGGATAGTGGGTGTGTGGTTCAGTTCAGTTCAGTTCAGTCACTCAGTCATGTCTGACTCTTTGTGACCCCATAGACTGCAGCACACCAGACCTCCCTGTCCAACACCAGCTCCCAGAGTTTACCCAAACTCAGGTCCATTGAGTCAGTGATGCCATCCAACCATCTCATCCTCTCTCGTCTCCTTCTCCTCCCACCTTCAATTTTTTCCAGCATCAGGGTATTTTCAAATGAGTCAACTCTTTGCATCAGGTGGCCGAAGTATTGGAGCTTCAGCTTCAACATCAGTCCTTCCAATGGATATTCAGGACTGATCTCCTGAATGTGATGTCAGTTCTATCCTCAGGTGTTGTTAGAGACTTGACTACACCTTTGTCTTCAGTGCTGTGACCACCAACCCTAGACCCATCCTAGTCTAACCTCAGACATGAGGAATATTTCCTAGGCCCTTCTCCTTTAGTTAATGTGAAGTGTCCAGCCAGGACATCTAAGGAAACCAGGCAGAGCATACAGATCTGAGAGCTCAAAGAAGGGCCTGGTGATGCTGAGTGGGACCCAAACAAGGAGAAGCAGCCAGACTCAAGTAAATGACTTGTGTCCTCCAAGTCTGCCTAAGTTGCCTTTCCTCAGCTCTGGAAATACACAGAGAAATTTAGCCCTAACCTGATATGCCATCTAACTGCAGCAATATAATGTTTTGTGGTTTAGATGGAAAAAGAAAAAACAGGTTTTTACTGTTATCTATTATTGTGATCACAGATACCTGGGCTTAACAGAAATGGCTACTGGCCCTGGACTCCTGTTAGAATCCTAAGTTCATACTGGGTTCCAATCCTTGCAGTCTTAAAGACTTACAGAAAGCCCAAGTTAAGCCTGATTTGATGCACATATGTAGAAATAATATTTTAGAATATCAGTTAGGTTCAGTTGCTCAGTTGTGCCTGACTTTTTGCAACCCCACAGATTGCAGCACGCCAGGCTTCCCTGTCCATCATCAACTCCCGGAGCCTACTCAAACTTGTGTCCATCGTGTCAGTGATGCCATCCAACCATCTCATCCTCTGTTGTCCCCTTCTCCTCCTGCCTTCAATCATTCTCAGCATCAGGGTCTTTTCCAATGAGTTGGTTCTTCACGTCAGGTGGCCAAAGTATTGGAGTTTCAGCTTCAGCATCAGTCCTGCCAATGAATATTCAGACTGATTTCCTTTAGGATGGACTGGTTGGATCTCCTTGCAGTCCAAGGGACTCTCAAGAGTCTTCTCCAACACCACAGTTCAAAACCATCAATTCTTCGGCACTCAGCTTTCTTTATAGTCCAACTCTTACATCCATACATAACCACTGGAAAAACCATAGCCTTGACTAGACAGACCATTTTTGGCAAAGTAATGTCTCTGCTTTTTAATATGCTGTCTAGGTTGGTCATAGCTTTTCTTCCAAGGAGCAAGCATCTTTTAATTTCATGGCTACAGTCACCATCTGCAGTGATTTTGGAGCCCCCCAAAATAAAGTCAGCCACTGTTTCCACTGTTTCCCCATGTATTTGCCTTGAAGTGATGGGATTGGATGCCATAATCTTAGTTTTCTGAATGTTGAGTTTTAAGCCAACTTTTTCACTCTCCTCTTTCACTTTCATTAAAATGCTCTTTAGTTCCTCTTCACTTTCTGCCATAAGGGTGGTGTCATCTGCATATCTGAGGTTATTGATATTTCTCCCAGCAATCTTGATTCTAGCTTGTGCTTCATCTAGCCCGGAATTTTGCATGATGTACTCGGCATATAAGTTAAATAAACAGAGTGACAATAAACAGCCTTGATGTACTCCTTTTCCTATTTGGACCCACTCTGTTGTTCCATGTTCAATTCTAGCTGTTGCTTCTTGTCCTGCATACAGATTTCTCAGAAGGCAATTCAGGTGGTTTGGCATTTCCATCTCATGAAGAATTTTCAAGTTTCTTGTGATCCATACAGTCAAAGGCTTTGACATAGTTAATAAAGCAAAAATAGATGTTTTTCTGGAACTCTCTTGCTTTTTATGATCCAGCGGATGTTGGCAATTGATCTCTGGTTCCTAAACCTTTTCTAAATCCAGCTTGAGCATCTGGAATTTTGTGGTACACATACTGTTGAAGCCTGGCTTGCATAACTTTGAGCATTACTTAGCTAGCAAGTGACATGAGTACAATTGTGCAGTATACATTTTAAAATATACTATTATATATTATAATAAATATATAAAAAATACTATTATAATATACTAAAATATATTATTATATCATATATTATGATTATATTATATATAATTATATATAATATATATAATGTAATAATAATATATATTGTATTATATATATTATATTATATATAAAAATAATATATATAATAATAAATGATAAATAATAATAATAAGGCAATGGCACCCCACTCCAGTACTCTTGCCTGGAGAATCCCATAGGCGGAGGAGCCTGGTAGGCTGCAGTCCATGGGATCGTTATGAGTTGAACACGGCTGAGCGACTTCACTTTCACTTTCATGCATTGGAGAAGGAAATGGCACCCCACTCCAGTACTCTTGCCTAGAGAATCCCAGGGATGGGGGAGCCTGGTGGGCTGCCATCTATGGGATCGCACAGAGTCAGACACAACTGAAGTGACTTAGCAGCAGCATAAATATATATAATATATATATATAATATATGATATATCATATATATACAAAACATTATATATAATATATATAATATTATATATTATACATGTATATATGTATATATATGTATATATATCATATGTTATATGTATATATGTATATATGTGTATACATATGTATATACATATGTATGTATATTATAATATGTAATATATTATATATTATAATATATAATATATATAAGTATGGATGTGAGAGTTGGACTGTGAAAAAGGCTGAACACTGAAGAATTGATGCTTTTGAACTGTGGTGTTGGAGAAGACTCTTGAGAGTCCCTTGGACTGCAAGGAGATTCAACCAGTCCATTCTGAAGGACATCAGCCCTGGGATTTCTTTGGAAGGAATGATGCTAAAGCTGAAACTCCAGTACTTTGGCCACCTCATGTGAAGAGTTGACTCATTGGAAAAGACTCTGATGCTGGGAGGGATTAGGGGCAAGAGGAGAAGGGGACGACACAGGATGAGATGGCTGGATGGCATCACTGACTCGATGGACATGAGTCTCAGTGAACTCTGGGAGTTGGTGATGGACACGGAGGCCTGGTGTGCTGCGATTCATGGGGTCGCAAAGAGTCGGACAAGACTGAGCGACTGATCTGATCTGATACATACATACACACATATATACATATAATAATATATATGTATATATATGTATATAATATGCATATATATACATACAATATACATGTACATATAATATATTATATGCAATATTATATAATATATTACATGTAATATATTATATATACATGTATATATATACACATACATTATATATATAATATGTATATTAATATATATAATATAATATATATACATATGCATTTTATATAATATATATATAAATATTATATACGATATATATATACAATACATATATATCATATATAATGTATTTACATACATATTATATATTATATATGTAATATAATATATATAATCATTATTATAATTATAAGATAATATATATATTATATGTATTATATACATATATATAATACATATTATATACATATAATATGTATTATATATATAATATATTATTATATATTGTATATATATGTATAATACATAGACAATATATATAAATATATATAATATAATATAATACATATTATATAATATACTATATATATGTAATAAATATGATAATATGCAGTATATAATATATTATATATAATAAAAGTTTATATATATAATTATATGTAATATTATATATATATTTAATATATAATATAATTATACATACAATTATATATAAAATATGTATATGTATTATGTATGTATATACACAATATATATTATATTTATATATTATATATATTATTTATTATATTATATTATATATTAATTATTTACCATATATAATATATTTATATTAATGATATATAATATATATCACATAATATGTATTATATATAATATAATATATATTATAATATAATATGTATTATAATATAATATAATATATTATATAATATATATAATATATTATATTATTTTATGGGAAGTAACTTCCATTTTGAAGTCTTGGTCATAGTAAATTTTAATTCTGTGGCTTGCAGTCACCATTTGCAGTGATTTTGAAGCCCAAGAAAATTAAATCTGATTACTTTGGCTATCTGATGTGAACAACTGACTCACTGGAAAATACCCTGATGCTCAGAAGGATTGAAGGCAGGAAAAGATGGGGGCAACAGAGGATGCATGGCTGGATGGCATCATGAACTCAATGGACATCAGTTTGAGTAAGCTCCAGGAGTTGGTGATGGACAGGGAAGCCTGGCGTGCTGCAGTCTGTGGGGTCACAAAGTCATACACAGCTTAGTGGCTGAACAACAATAGTGGATTATTTTAAAGTCTAAACAAATATAAATTGTGTACAATATTCCAGATGTTAGGGATATACATTGATGGAAGTCAGTTGTGGATGGCACTGTCTCCAGAAAAGCCTATCAGGTCTGTGCCCTTATGGGGAGAATCGCACAGGCGTGGGCTGGCTTTGCGTCCTTCTCTGCTGCCAGCACTTGTCTTTTTGGAGGTGTCTGCTGGGTTGGCCCTTGCTTCAGTTACACCCATGAAACTACCTCAAAGTGGTCTCCCCATTTATAAAAACAACAGAAAAGAGTTGTTTCAGTACAATAAACTCATATCAACAAAAAAAATATTAGAGACAATTTAGTTTACTAAATAATTAGCTACATTCACATTTGCTATGAATTTTAGTTCACAAATTTAATTGGGCAAATTAAAACCCAGCATATATCTATTTTTTTTCAAACCTAAGTATCCTAGCCCTCTACTGAGTCCCTCCACACATTCCTACTACCTTCAAATTAGGGAGAAATTGTTGATGAGCCATTTTTGGCACTTTCTCTCCTTTGTAAGACTTCCGAGGCAGCACTAGTGGTAAAGAACCCACTTGCCAATGCAGGAGAAGTAAGAGACTAGGGTTTGATCCCTGGGTCAGGAAGATGCCCTGGAGGAGGAAATGGCAACCCACTCCAATGTTCTTGCCTGGGAAATCCCATGGACAGAGGCGCCGGGTGGACTACAGTCCATGGGATCACAAAGAGCTGGACACGACTGAGCACACACTCATACAAGCCATTTTGGGGCACATTCCCTCTCTTACACCAATTGTATATGAATCCAGAAGTTTGAGTTTATTGGAAAATAGGAGAAAGTGTCTAATTGTCACTACATCATGGCTGTCCACAAAAAATTACAGTGGGTTGTTTCACTAGAGGGATGTCTGGCAGGCCACAGGGTCCCTGAATCTGGGCTCTGGTGTGTATAATCCAGCATCAGAGTCAGATCTTGTTCACTCCTCTGTGTCCTATATTTTTCTATTAGGACATTTGTCCTGAGAGAAGAATGTACTTTTTTAAAGACACTGCTAATCTTTTAACATCAAGCATGATATCATCAATTTTATGTTCATAGTTTAAATCTGTTTCAGTGACAGGAGAAATGGTAAAAAATAATATGTGCTTATTACACTTTGCCTTATGAATGTTGACATAGCCATGGCTATTGGTATGGAAGTTATGTGTGTGTGTATGCGTGCGTGCATGGGCCTGTGTGCACTCAGTCATGTCTGACTCTTTCATGGCTGATTCTTTGCAGCTCCATGAACTGTACTGTAGCCTGCTAGGCTCCTGTGTCCATGGGATTTCCCAGGCAAGAATACTGCAGTGGGTAGCCATTCCCTTCTCCAGGGTGAGCATTGCTCAAACTTGAAGGAGTCATTTCAAGACCTGGCGCTGTTTCTACTGGGCATCAGCTGTAAGGTCTGTGCTGCTCTGCAGGCGGTGGACCTCCTCTTCTCTGTAGAGTCCTTCTATGACCCCTCTTCTCCATCTTGCCTCTCCTCTTTCTGAATATGCGTGGAGATATCCTGGAGCCGTATGGGCACATCCGGCTGTCACCACCTGCCTCTCTTCCTGGTGTTACTGTGCAGAGGCCTCTGTGGGCCTTCAGTGGTCCTGAGTGCGTCCAGGCACTGGTGACGCATGCTGCCTTCTGTGCTCGTCCTTCCTGACTGCTGAGAATTGAACTGGCAGGTGACGGTGGTTTAGGAGGCTTTCTGGGCATGTGTTTTCCAAATTTCTCTTGTCTTGCACCAAAGCTTTTGAAATGAAAAACAAAAAACCAAAAAACACCCACAAATTAAAGACTGTTTTCAGATGTTATGGAAATAGAACCTGAATTCTACCACTAGAACTTCTAAACTCTTATTTAATTGTTGATTTTGGCAGTGAGTGATGGGCAAGGAGGACTTCAAAGGGCAATAGTTTTGTTCTCATTCTAGTCAATGCCCTGTTGCTAATTCTTATACAGACTTTATCAACCATGTTTATAACTTCACTCGTGTTCCTAATTTGCTGCCCAAGGTTTGTTTTCCTTCTCTGTTGGCACTGAAAGTGTCACTCCCACTGCCCGCTACCAGATACGGCTCTGCTCCTCTTTGTACCAGGGGTAGGAGATTGTTAGAGATAGTTATGGCTTTTTGGCAGTCACAGAGCAGCTTCCAGGTGAAGTCATACCTGAAAAAATCTACCACTGTGCAGAAGTCGTTTCTTTCGGATGCTTTCAGTGTCAGGCCCTCCAACACCTTTGTGGCTACAGGACCCCAGTGTTTAATTGTCCAGTGGGTTCTCTGGATAAAACAGAAGGAAGAAAAGTCAGGTTTGAGCTCCCATTTAACAAAGGAGATTTGAATGACAGATGCACAGATGCCCACATTTTCCTAATTTTTTTTTTTTTGGTAGTATTTTACTCTCTCTCCTCTGAACACATTTTTCCCCCCCTGACTTTTAAATCTCTCATACATTTTCCCAAGGGGACAGCCTTGTCTATTGCCTTCACTTAAAAGAGTATGAAAAAGTTGTTTTTGTTTGATGTCTTGTGTGCCTGCCTTGCCATAGATGATGAAACAGACTGCTGTTTAAATCTTAATTCACACCCCTTGCAGGGGAGTGGACGAGCTCACTGAATTAAAGTTTAAGAGATGATATAATTAACATGCATCAAGCTGCTGCAAAAGCAGGATGTTTCACTTGCAGTGGGCTCATCTCTGTATTAAAATAACTCCATTTAAACACATTTATTATCATTCTGCTGATAACTGTCAGTAATTAAAGCAGACACTTTATTCCCTACTATAGTAATACAGTAGTATTACTATTAGTATAATTAGTATAGTATATTAGTATATAGTATAGTATAATTCCTATTATTGTTATTAATTTTCTTTTTAAATTTTACTGTTTAAAATTTATGGTTGATTTACAATGTTGTGTTAATTTCTGCTGTATAGCAAATTGACTCAGTTGTGTGTATACATTTTCTTTTTCATATTCTTTTCCATTATGGCTTATCACAGGATATTGAATATAGTTCCTTGAGCTATACAGTAGGCCATTGTTTATCCCTCTGTTATATAGTATTTTTCATCTGCTAATCCCAAACTCCCAATCTTCACCACCTCCCCACCTCCACCTTCCCCACCCTTGGTAAGCACAAGTCTGTTCTCTGTGTCTTATTATGCCTATTATTGTAAGTAATCACTGATATAATTTCTATCATAGGTTTATTGAATCAAACCTATTTAGGTCTTCCTGTTTTAAAATAAAAGATGAAAAAATATTATGCCAATCATGGTCCTCAAAAGTATATATTTTAAGTAAAGTTTATTGAATCTGAAAATGTCCCTTCATAAGGATTCAGTGAACTCTGGGAGTTGGTGATGGACAGGGAGGCCTGGCGTGCTGCGATTCATGGGGTTGTAAAGAGTCGGACATGACTGAGTGACTGATCTGATCTGATCTGATCTGAAGGATTCAATATCATATAACTATAGAAACAGAAATTTTATTTTTGCCTATTGAATGAATCCCTTCAGAACCTAAAAGAACATCTTTAGTTGGTACATCTTCTTCCATTTCTACTAATCTTGCCTTTACCCTCTTTGTCTAAAAGAGAAGGAAATATCACTGATGGGACATACATAAAACCAGCATTGTTTAAAAAAGAAAGCTAAATATTTTGTAATTTCCATTTGAACCATTGAATGATAATAAGAATCTTCTTTTAAAGGCAACTCTGAATAATTAAGCATCAGAGTCTTGGTCGTTTGAGTTTTCTTTTTTTTTTTCTTCTTTTCTCAGCTATTTGTAAGGTCTCCTCAGACAACCCGTTTTGCCTTTTCGCATTTCTTTTTCTTGGGGATGGTCTTGATCACGGCCTCCTTTTTTTTTTTTTTTTATTTTGTAGGTTTTGGTTTTTATTTCAGCGTATACATGTCTTCTTGCAATTTGCTTTATTTACAAAACAATTTGTCTAGGAATTCATTCCATATTATGACACATAGATCCACCTATTTCTTTTTAACTGCTGCATAATATTCCCTAATGTCCATATGCCATTGTTTATTTTGCTTGTGATCTATGTTCACAATTAACAAAATTCTATGATTAATATCCATGTCTGTGTGTCTTTGTACCAGTTTAGGAGTGTTTTTCCAGGTTAGATACAGAGCAATAGAAATCCTGGGTCAGTTTTTTTTTTTTTTTTTTATAAATTTAACGCCTTTTACTGCCATACCTCATTTTACTGTGCTTTGCTTTAGTGAACTTTATAGATACATGTTTTTTGTTTTTTTTTTCCTTGTTAATTTTCTGTTTAGTTGATCTATCCATAAGTGTGAGTGGGGTATTAAAGTCTCCCACTATTATTGTGTTATTGTTAATTTCTCCTTTCATACTTGTTAGGATTTGTCTTACATACTGCGGTGCTCCCATGTTGGGTGGATATATATTTATTATAATATATTATTATTAACAAAGATCAAACACAAAGAACAAATATTAAAAGCAGCAAGGGAAAAACAACAAATAACACACAAGGGAATTCCCATAAGGATAACAGCTGATCTTTCAATAGAAACCCTTCAAGCCAGGAGGGAATGGCAAGACATACTTAAAATGATGAAAGAAAATAATCTACAGCCCAGATTATTGTACCCAGCAAGGATCTCATTCAAGTATGAAGGAGAAATCAAAAGCTTTTCAGACAAGCAAAAGCTGAGAGAATTCTGCACCACCAAACCAGCTCTCCAACAAATACTAAAGGATATTCTCTAGACAGGAAACACAAAAATGGTGTATAAACTCGAACCCAAAACAATAAAGTAAACGGCAACGGGATCATACTTATTAGTAATTACCTTAAACGTAAATGGGTTGAATGCCCCAACCAAAAGACAAAGACTGGCTGAATGGATACAAAAATAAGACCCCTACATATGTTGTCTACAAGAGACCCACCTCAAAACAGGGGTCACATACAGACTGAAAGTGAAGGGCTGGAAAAAGATTTTCCATGCAAATTGGGACCAAAAGAAAGCAGGAGTCACAATACTCGTATCAGATAAATTAGACTTTAAAACAAAGGCTGTGAAAAGAGACAAAGAAGGTCACTACATAATGATCAAAGGATCAATCCAAGAAGAAGATATAACAATTATAAATATATATCCACCCAACATGAGTTTTCTTAAATGATTTGGTTAATTTGGATTTAGATTTCACACAAATTAAGAATCCTCTCACTGAACACCACTTGACTGGCTGGACCCTTTCTACTGCTCTCCAGCAAATCATTTTTAGAACGAGGATTGAATTTTGTCAGAAAGGGACCTGGAATACTTTGGATTGTAACCCCTTTTGAGAACATTGGCGGTCAATTGCACATGGCTCCACTTTGGCTGCTGCACTAAGGGTTGTTCATGTTACCTGCTGAAACTTCCATCTGTGTGTTCTTGACTCCTCTAGATACCTTGAGTTTATCATGTAAGATCATATACTTCTTTATCTAAAATGGGGACATTTGATGAGATTACTGAATTTTTGGATGTGTTTTTGTCTCTGGTGTCACTTTTAATCAATAAAAATATAAAATAATGGAAACTGAATCAGCAGGAATTCTGCTGCTAATGTTTCAGTCATACTTCTGTTTGGCATGTTTTTAGATTTTGTCCATGTGGGTCATCAGCAGCATGTGTAACTGAGTCCAGTTGGTACTCACCATGGCTCCAAGCAAATGCTTTGGCTGATGAGACTACATCATCATAGAAACTGCAAACTGTAATGGCTGTGTATAACTAGATTGTCTGCATGTAAGGATTTCTTCATACCTCCTGGTGTTATTGAATGTGGGGTCCTGCTTCTCACCACTTACAAAATCAATTACATACTCACAAATGTTGGTAGAAAGGAAAGGTACCTTTCATCAGAATGCTGGCAGTCTGGGAAGAGGGCAGACTGAGCATCTGCCAAACCACCTCTGAGATTCTGCTCAGCCATGAAAGTTTTAAAGGGAAGGAGGGGAGTCATTTCAGTGAATCACTGAGATGAGGAGGGGTGGTCAGTCATTGCTATCCCCCACTGCATGCAGGCTTGAGGATGCCTCAAAATCTTCCTCTGGTTTTATCTTGTTCACATAGCTTGGTCACATGTTTGTTTGCATGTTTACTGAAGGGAAAAGCCTGGGGCACCTGGTTAAAAGTTAGTGACAATATAGCTCTGCTGAAGTGACAAGAGGGACTTCCTGCTGAGAACAGTTTCCTACAAAGAGCTGATTACAAATCCCCACTTATCAGAACATCATTTTATTTCTATGGGATTAGAGGCAGAGGTCAACCTTCTGTAACTGCTTCATGCTGGCATAGGATGCCATATTCTCAGAGCAGATGTCAGCGTGGGTCTGTAGCATCTCTTAGCTGACATTTTTAGTTGCCCATTTACATGCATAGGCAGAGCAAGCTACAATTATTTTAATGTCCACAAAGATATAGATTATTAAGAGCACTAATGTTAATTCCACTCTGTTGAGGCCAGTTCTTAGAATTGTACTAACGCATAGATTCGTTGCTGCTCAAGATGAAGCCACTTACGTAGTGGCTGCAATATGGTGATCACACAGTTAGCTTTCTCCCTCTGGTGGCAGTTACAGTATCTGTGAACCAACTCAGGAATGCGCATCAGTCACTGAGTCTGTGACTCTGTTGTCCTAATCATTAACTGCTGGGTTTTGTACTTGGTCATTGTTTCATAATTTCTTGTTCTTTTATGAATGTCATTCATTTATTTTTATGATCTTGAATTTTTAAAGGCATTATCAACTTTTTCTCTTTTTAAATCTTTATATCCTTATTGTTGATTGCGTTAGCTATTTCCTTAATATCAGATCTTGTGAACCTTTTTAGCAGTTTGTATGCAGCTTCACTTGAGAGAGTGTTTCTTGTTTCCTGACTCTTCCTCCGCCCTCCTCCCTGCTTTCCTGTCTGGAGGTTTATAGTTGTCCTCACCAGGTTCCTCCCTGAAGTCCTGAACTGAGGATCATGCCTTATACTTGCAGAGCAGTCTTCTATCCCAAGGAATATGCAAATACCGGCAAGGCAGTTGACAATTTAGATACATTTAGATTTGTCTGATAACCCATGTCTAATCCTTCCTTTCTCCCCTTGCACGTATGCAGTTTTGTATAACCCACTGACCTGTAACAGTGTTGTATCATTTTTTTCCAGCTTCCCTTTCTCAGCAAAGTCTGAAAGTTCCAGTTGCTCCATATCATAGCTTATACTTGACATTGTCAGTCTTTTCAGTTTTATCCATTCTAATGTGTGTAAATTGGTATCTCATGGTGATTTTAATTTGTGTTTCTCTGATAACTTAAGATACTCAACATTTCATATACTATTGACCTATGTTTGTTGTCTTTTGTGATAGGTCCCAGTCTTGTGTTCATTTCCTAAAAATTAGGTCATTTGTTTTTCTTATTTTTGTGCTATAAGAATTCCTCATATATTATGAGTTCTTTGTCAGATATATATATTGCAATTGTCTTCTCCTAGTCTATAGTTTGCATATTCATTTTATCAATAGTATACCTTGAATTTTTATTTTCTTTGAGGTTCAATTTGTCAAATTTTGATTTTATGGTTTTTACTTTAATATATAGTCTGAGAATGCAAATATATTATGTCCTAGAGGGAATACATACCTATTCGTAATTATGCCTTCATGTATGGACAAGAGGGCTCATTATAGAGACTTATAATTTTCATTAAAATATTCTTTTAATATTTGCTTGCACTATAAAAAGCTGGTTATAAGTGGGACTATTTAAAATAGATTTCAATAATAGATCTGTAGGATTAAATGGAGAGATTCTCATTTTTAACAGTGTACTTCAGGATGAGAAAATCTGATATTATGCCTTGTTATTTTTACATATGCCTTTTTAGGCCATATAAATAATAATATATATGTTACTAATTCCATCGTATTTCTGTTCTTTCCAAGTGTAAATTTAAAAATATTCTTTTTGCTTTAATGTTGTATACTTTTCTGCAAAACATAAGATTTGAGACATGAACTTTTATATGTTAACTACTTACTGCAGACATTGCAAGAATGTGTGCTGAGTGTTAGTATAGTTATTGTGAAGGAATTTAGAAAGAATTAAACATTTCATTAATTTAAAACGTTTGACAATACCACTTGTACCTTGTTTTGATCAAATATATTTTCTTTCCAATATGGTGAAAATGCAATGGGGTCATAATCAAATATCCCTTTTTCCTTTTTGTTCTTTCTGAAGCTAAGGAGTGCCAACACTGCTCTTAATACTTACTCCAAAATGGCCGATGGGGCTGTTGTCAAGCAAAGTTTCAGAGCTGACTGTCGTTTTTGCTCTGGAACCAATGAGAGGGTGTATCATTCTATTCATTTGCTTTGCTTTTGTTTATTTTTTAGCTGATTTATTGAGTTATTTATTCACATACCATTCAACTCACCAATTTGAATTATGTAATTCAGCATTTTTCAGTATACTCATGAGTTGTGTAACCATCATCAGGATCAGTTTTAGAGCATTTTTATCACTCTTACAAAGAGCTGGAACTCACTAGAAGTCACTCTCGACTGCCTCCCTGTCCTCTCCCACTCCCCAGTCCTGGGCAATGGCTAATGGTTCTGTCTTTATGTTTTTTTGTTCTATTGTGGACATTTCATGTAAGCACAGCCACACAATAAGTAATCTTTTGTGACTTGTTCCTTTCATTTAGAAATGCTTTCATAGATTGTCTGTGTCAGAGCCTGTATCAAGTTCCTCACTCCTTTTTGTGGCTGAATATACTTCATTATACAGCCAGGCCACCTTTGGTTTCTCTGTTCACCAGATGAGAGAGATTTGGGTTGTTTCCACTGTTCAGCTGTTGTGACTTACGCTGCTCTGAACATTGATGTGTGGGTTTTTCGTGTGGACCTTTGTTTTCATTCCTCTAGGATATATACTTAGGAATGGGAATTAAGGGTCATATGGTTACTCTGTGTCACATTTTTGAGGAACTGCCAAACTATTTTTCCGAAGTGACTGAATTTGATTTATTTTAAAATTTATCATGATACACCTTCAAAAAGAGTGCATCAACTTGTGATAGATACTGGAGTTGGCTCTGCCTTTCTCTGTGTCTTCGAGATAACCCATTTCTTCAGCTCATGCTTTATTTTTTCTGCAAAAATACATGATTAAGATAGTTGGAGATTTTGTCTCATCTTAGGATCATATACCAGAATTTGGCATTAGTGACTTTTTAAAAATGGACTCTGTGGGAGAGAGCGAGGGCGGGATGATATGGGAGAATGGCATTTAAACATGTAAATTATTATATGTGAAACCAATTGCCAGTCCAGGTTTGAGGCATGATACAGGATGCTCGGGGATGGTACACTGGGAGGACCCAGAGGGATGAGATGGGGAGGGATGTGGGTTCAGGATGGGGAACACATGTATACCCATGGTGGAGTCATGTCAATGTTTGGCAAAACCAATACAATATTGTAAAGTAAAAAAAAAAAAAACAGAACTGAGATAAAAAAATAAAATAAAACAAAACTTAAAAAAATGGAAATATAGGTGATTTATAATGTTATATTAGTTTCAGGCATACAACATGGCAAATAATATTTTTATAGATTATACTTTATTTGAAGTTACTGTGAAATATTGGTTGTTTTCCATGTGCTGTACATTGCATCCTTTTCTCTTATTTAATTTAGGCCTAGTAGCCTGTATCTCTTACTCTGTTCCCTTTCTGTGGCCCTGCCCCACCCTTCATATGTTACTGACTTGTGTCAAGGTGGTACCCTAGTTACTGAGATCTTGCCCAGATTTCAATATCCTGTTCTGTTGCCCCCAGTAGTGAGAGTTTGCTTAGTCCAAGCAAGGATTTCAGGCTGAAGAAATAGTTTGTTGCCACAGACTCAGACTTCTGATTCTTCCTTGCAGATTTAATATGAATATTATTTCCTGACAAAGTGTGGGTTATCCAGGGATATGTTTATGGCCTGATTTGCAGGTGTGCTGTTTTGCCTTTCAAGGAGATGTATAAGGAGCCTGGGGGTTCTGGATAAGTCTGCTGAAGTCCTGGGATGAGACAGACCGAGGCCATACACAGAGCTTTTCCTGGACCGCACCCTGGAATTCTGGGAGCTGTCCTCCCAGGATGACTGGGATGTCAAGAAAGATCATTGAAAGGATTCAAAGCCCTCCAGATGGGGCAGGGCAGCTGGTCTCTGCAGCATGTGTAACTGCTGCTCAGCCTCTCACCTCCGCACAGATGTCATTCATGTAGTGGGGGTGTGACAGACTCCTCTCACTGCCGTCATCCAGGAAGCAGGAGAAGCCCAGTGACAGCTGTTGCAGACAGCTGGTGAGGACCCCTGGGGCTGCTGCCAGCAGGAATGGCTGACGGGACAAGTAGCGTCTGGGGGTTGTTCTCTGGGAACTCTGTCCAGAGTTGCTGCCCTTGGCATCTTCTCCTGGGATGAGCAAATTAAGTATCAGTTTGGAGAGGATTCATTTTTCGCTAGTATCTGCCAGACTCTGCCAACTGACATGAATTATTGAAGGGAAAATGTGCTGGGGTACACTTTGCAATTGCCAAGCTATCCCTGGGTTTTTATTATTTACTGAGAAGAAAGAGTTAACAATTTCTTTCTAGGAAACATGGAAGGATACTGAGCCAGAAAGTGAAGTCGCTCAGTCGTGTCCGACTCTTTGCGACCCCGTGGACTGTAGCCCACCAGGCTCCTCCGTCCATGGGATTCTCCAGGCAAGAATACTGGAGTGGGTTGCCATTTCCTTCTCCAATTGAGCCTCCCAGAGACACATAAAACAGAGACACTGTTTTATGAACCAGTTCTCAGATTTCTGGTGATGAATGCACTGCAGAAGGAGAAGAGCACATAAAGAATAAAATGCCTGTGTCAAGGCTCCAGAACTTGTTTAAGTGGTTTCATAAAAGATAAAATAAAATTCTGAAAGCACAGAATAGAAACTTCACACTTCAAGTATATGTGTTCTACATTGATTGGTTTGTCTACCACATGACCATTTCCTCCAACTTTTTCTCCAGCTGTGCTGCTGTTAGAGTGTTTCTTGTTTGTTTGTTTACAATGAGGGCAAAGCACATTATTGCTTCATGTTATAGTTATCAGGAGGGGCATTAGGATTTGGAGTTAGATCTGAGTTAGAATTCTACTCCAGCACACAATAATTTTAGATGTGGAACAGAACACTTGATTTTCTCTGAACCACACGTTCCTCAGATGTTGAATGTGGAGAATACCTGTACTAGGAGTATTTTCATCTGAGCCTGTATTCTGATGGTCACGAGCTTTTGTTTTTCACCCAGATTCCCTAGCTGAGAGGCCTATTTTTGTGTCCAATGTGGGTTTAGAGCTGTAGTTCCCAGCGTGGGGAGACTCTGCCCCCAGGGTAGAGCGGGTGAGGCCTGGAGACACCTTTGGTCCTCGGCTTGACCTGGGTATGCTGGACTGTGCTCGTGGCATCCAGGGGTACAGGCCAGGGAGACGGCTCCATGTTTTGCACAGGACAGCTCCCCTCCCCTCAACACAGATGTGTCCAGCCCAGATGTCAGCTGTGTGAGCTAGAGGAGCCCTCCTTAGGGGAGGGGAGGGACAGAGCTTCAGCGGGGCCAAGTCCTGCCTAAAGGGAGAGTGTATGGATGTCTGTGGCAAAATATCCCTCTTCTAAAGGGATGATGGTGAGGAATTGAGAACGTGGCATGGTCTCAGTATTGGGTTTTAAGTATTTGAGCTACTTGACCAGATGAGAATTGTTAACATCTAAGAAGAATATATTGTAAATTTATCAAAAGGAATGTCTTGAAATGTGTTTTTGTTTTCATCAAGGAAATTGAGCCTTGTAGATACTGTTATGAATGGGAAAAACAAAACAAGAACTTAGAAGCCACTCATGACTGGGTTCCATTGCCACTTTTAATATTTTTTTCTGTGTGACCTTGGGGAAATGACGAAACCTCTCTGAGCCTTCATTTCTTCACTGTAAAGTATAAATAATATTCATCTTAGAAGATCATAAATTTTGGATTTTATTAGGATGAATGAAGTGATAAAGTGTCTAGTATATCATATAAGATGAACCAGTGTCAATTTCTTCTTTCCCATGATGAAGTTTTGGAATTAGAGTTGGTGGATTTGAAGATGTTTTTCATAATGGGAAAAGTTTTATTTGGGGAAGAAAATTGGCAGAGGGTATCAGAACGAGCTATAAAGATCCAGGGTGAGATGCACAATGCAGTGACCAGTCTGCCTGGAGATGAGTGTGATGTCACTAGCTGGACAAAAGTGAGGAAACACATTTCATGGAAGAGTAATAACGTGGCACAGACACTAACTGGGTGCCCCAGATGGGTCTGGACAGTGCGCTAGAGGCAGGGACACCTATGGGGGAGATGCAGATGGCTCAAGCCTGGATGTTGTTATGGGTTTGCCTCAGGAGATAGGAGTGTGATCATGGTGATGAATAAAAATATGTTATGAGTAAAGGATTAACACATATGAATCTGAAGCATGAAGAGGGTTTGGGAAGCTAGAGGAGTGAAAAACACAGATTTCAAGCCTGGATGGTGATGGGGAAACACCCTTTGTCTAGAGAATAGGGAGGCTGTCTAGACCAAGTTTGTTTTGAAAGGGGTTTTATATACATTACTTGAATGGCTTATTTCTGTTGATGGGTGGTGAGGTTTCTACAATTATATTGCATCATGTGTATACGTGTAAGACCTAGAGGTGTTCCTTAAGTGGCATGACCTTTGTTTTTTATCCATTTCCTACACTAATAGGTGAGGTCCTTGAAGAAGAGGGCTGTGTATTTCCAACTTGGTCCCCAGGAACATGGCATGGTGCATTGTGTATGCACATGATCAAAGGTTAAATGAACTCGTGTGTGAACAGCACACTCTTAAGTTCAATGATGACTCTTCATTTTTACATGACAAAGCTCTAATATTCATGCTCAGTCTAATCTAACTGATATAAAGACCATTTTCCCTGGATGTCAGGAAACTTTAAAAAACCAGCTTCTGAGATTTCAAGGGAAAAGGTTTCCTTTATTTAATACTCCTGGACTCTGACCCTGTGTCTCCTCCTTGGAGGGAAGAAGTGGATTCTGGTGGGAAGTGCTCAGCTTCTCTCTTGTCACCTGCTTTTGGGTGACATCTGGTCCTTGTAAATGAAACCACACAACTCAGACTGGGACTTGAATCCACAGTCTTATAATTGAGATCACACATCTGGTCTCAGGACTTAAGGAAGCTCAGGTTCTTGATGTCTCATCACAGAAAGAATTCAGTGAGAGACAAAGTGATAGGTGAGAAGTGGGTTTATTTAGAGAGAAACACACTCCACAGACAGAGTGTGGGCCATCTCAGATGAGAAGCCCCCAAATAGGGGGCGGTTAGTTTTTATGGACTGAGTAATTTCATAGGCTAGTGAGTAGGAGGATTATTCCAACTGTTCCAGGGATGGGGCAGAGTTTTCCAGGAACCAGGCTACTGCCTGCTTTTTGATCTTTGATGATCAATCTTGAAATTGTCTTGGTGTCTGTGGGTGTGTCATTTAGCTCATTTATTACAATGAGCTTATCATGAGACTGAAGGAAGTCATATTTTCTGCCATCTTGGACCTAGTTAGTTCTAACCAGTCTTTGTCATGTCCTATTACTTCTTTTAAAGGTTGTACCTTGCCTGCTTCCCTCCTGTTTCAGAAACACGCTCTTGCTTACTGTTCATGCTATGTAAGCCAGCTGTGGTTGTTCAATCTGCCTTGGCTGGCTGGGTGAATCTGTCTAATTTTGGCATGTGGAATTTGTAGGCTGTTTAGAATGGTAGTTCCAGGCACTTTAAAATTTAAATATGTTTACCTATTTTCTGACTGCATATATTTCTTTTCTCTATGAACAATGATGCTCTCTCTCCTAGTCCATCTGTGGGTTTACATTTAAATATTCAAAAATTTGTGAAATAATTCTAATTACTTTCTTTAAGAATGAGTAAAATCTTTTTTTAAAAAATTGATTTTTAAATTTTAGTTGGAGGCTAAGTACTTTGCAATTATGGTGGTTTTTGCCATACATTGACATGAATCAGCCAGGGGTGTACATGTGTTCTGCATCCCGAAACCCTTCCCACCTCTCTCCCCATCCCATCCTTCTGGGTTGTCCCAGTGCACTGGCTTTGAGTGCCCTGTTTCATGCCTCGAACTTGTACTGGAGATCACATATGGTAATATACATGTTTCAATGCTATTCTCTCAAACCATACCACCCTCACCTTCTCTCACAGAGTCCAAAATTCTGTTCTTTATATCTGTGTCTCTTTTGCTGTCTCGCATATAGGGTCATCATTACCATCTTTCTAAATTCCATATACATGCATTAATATACTGTATTGGTGTTTTTCTTTCTGACTTACTTCCCTCTGTATACTAGGCTCCAGTTTCATCCACCTCATTAGAACTGATTAAAATGCATTCTTTTTAATAGCTGAGTAATATTCCATTGTGTATATATACCACAGCTTTCTTATCCATTCATCTGTTGATGTACATATAGGTTGCTTCCATGTCCCAGCTATTGTAAATAGTGCTGTGATGAACATTGGGGTACACGTGTCTCTTTCAATTCTGGTTTCCTCAGTGTGTATGCCCAGTAGTGGGTTTGTTGGGTCATATGGCAGATCTATTTTAAGTTTTTTAAGGAATCTCCACACTGTTCTCCATAGTAATTGTACTAGTTTGCATTCCTACCAACAGTGTAAGAGGGTTCCCTTTTCTCCACACCATCTCCAGAATTTATTGCTTGTAGACTTTTGATAGCAGCTGTTCTGACTGGCGTGAGATGGTACCTCATTGTGGTTTTGGTTTTGATTTGCATTTCTCTGATAATGAGTGATGTTGAGCATTTTTTCATGTGTTTGTAACCATCTGTATGTCTTCTTCGAAGAAATGTCTGTTTAGTTCTTTGGCCTATTTTTAACTGGGCCATTTATTTTTCTGGTATTGAGTTGCATGAGCTGTTTGTGTATTTTTGAGATTAATTTTTTGTTATTTGCTATTTTTTCTTCCAATCTGAAGGATGTCTTTTCACCTTGCTTATAATTTCCTTTGTTGTGCAAAAGCTTTTAAGTTTAGTTAAGTCCCATTTGTTTATTTTTGCTTTTATTTCCATTACTCTGGGAGGTGGGTCATAGAGGATCTTTCTGCCACTTATGTCAGAGAATGTTTTGCCTATGTTTTCCTCTAGGAGTTTAATAGTTTCTGGTCTTCCCTTTAAATCTTTAATCCATTTTGAGTTTATTTTTGTGTATGGTGTTAGAAAGTGTTCTCGTTTCATTCTTTTACTGGTGGTCGACCAGTTTTCCCAGCATCACTTGTTAAAGAGATTGTCTTTTCTCCATTTTATATTTTTGCCTACTTTGTCAAAGATAAGGTGTCCATAGGCGAGTGGTTTTATTTCTGAGCTTTCTATTTTGTTCCATTGATTTATAAAACCTTTTAAAGAGTAGTTAATTACATCTATGTGGTAGCCTTATCAACTTTTTATTAAACTAATTTTTGATTTATCTCTAACTTTGCTGACATGTATTATATTTGTCTTTCATGTTGTAAAACAGCCTAATGTACTACAAACTATTATATGATATAGAATGTGAGAGACCCCAAGTAAGCTGTCAGGTACAATTATTTACATCATTTTGTTATTAAGATTGGAAGTTTTCAAAAGTAATTTATTTGACAATTATATAGCCTAATGTTTTCTACCCTATAGGGAAATCAGAAAGCTTTCAGATTTCATCCTCTTCTCTGTCTTGTTCTATTTTCTTTCCTTCATTCTAATAAGCCTCCAGTGAGGTCCCCATTTTCTCTGTTTCATGGATGTGTATTCTTGCTAGTTAATCATCCACAGTCAGCTGTAGGAAGACTGCTGCTTTAAGGTTAAATTCATCAGCTTGGTGGTTGTGGTATTTTGGTGATTTATGGATGTTTATGACTCAAGTATGGATACAAATGAGGGCTGTCACAGCACCATTGTTTTCCTTTCCAGTTCGCTGTAGTGCTTGACCATCCATGAACCAAACCAAATAGACACAATCTATAATTGCAAAAGCAGTCACACCTCCAGCAGGAAAGATCCCAAGATAGATTGCTGTGGGCAGCTTTAGGTAAACCAGCGAGCGGGATGGCATAGATGGCCTTGAATTCCATTGGTTATAGAAACAGGAATCAGAGAGCTAGTCAGTCACTCTCGTTACACATGTTTCCATTGTTTGGAGGTGTGGTACCAACTTGGTTTTTCTGGTTTACCTTTTCCAAACTTGGCAAAAGGGGCTGCTCGAGGGAAAGAGAAAGGAAACACAAGCATCTCTATGGGTTGGATGTTTGGCGTTAGTTAATTGTGTGTGTGTTAGTTGCTCAGGCATGTCTGACTCTTTGGGACCTCATGGACTGTAGCCCACCAGATTCCTCCGTCCATGGGGTTCTCCAGGTAAGAATAGTGGAGTGGGTTTCCATTTCCTTCTCCAATTAGTTAATGAGGTCATCACTACTGATGGTGTGTGGGTGATGGTGATGTGGCTTGAGGGTATCCAGAAAAAGAAATGTTCCCAACTCAGTTGGTGCAACTGTTCCATGGTGACAAGGACATATAAACAGGCTGGAGGAGATATGAAAGAAATGGTCCTTGGCCCATGATGTGTGTACTGTACATGGAGCATTTAATGATGAAAATTATTGGATGCCATCAGCCCGTTACCTAATCTATTATTTCAGCCCTATTGTTTGGGAGGAGATAAAAATGACTGCTTCTAGATGAAAGATGAAAGACAGATGGTGGTGTATAGTAAATGAAAATATTTTTATGACAAAATCAAATAAATACCACGTTTTAGAGGAATTAAATATACTCTTAACTGCCAGACTTCTGTCAATCATGTTAAAAATATATAGGAAATGTACATATTTAGAAGACCCAAGGGTGATTATTTAAATAACAAAATAGATTATAGAATTTCACTCTTTAGAAAAATGTTATATTGAAATTAACTATTTGTATTATAGTCTTATTAATATTATACTAAATATTTTGCATTTATTTCTAAAATAAAAATAAAATATTATAGCAATTTTAATTTGTTTTACGTAAGAGATGGCCTTCCTTTGGCTGGTCTACATACTTAACTGGTTTAATATATAAGAAAGTCCTCTGTAAATTGTGATATGCAATTCAGCTGTAACCCTTTCTAAAAAATAGAATGAGAATACTTCAAAAGCTTTAGAAGGCTTCACATACTCTGAAGGTTATCTGGTATTAAAAAAGGACTTGAGAGACACCACCTCCCTCCCCACAAAATAGCAAAGTAGGAATGCAATTTTCCAAAATATTGACTCTTAAATGTTAATATATATCCAAGACTTTTAATGCTTAAGAGCTTAATAAAATGATTACAAAATTCTGTTATTTCAAATACACACATGACTTTTTATTTCCAAATTTGCCTCATTGATCATTTCCTTTGGATTTTCCTACTTTCTCCCCTTGTCTTTGGAGATTATACTTTTAAATATGTCCCTCCAGACTCTGCTCATGTCTGTAAAGTGTGATAATTTTGTATGAACTCAGAGGAAACGAAGAACATTTGACTTAAACTAATGTCAGTGCTGTAGTAGGACGGGGGTGTGTCTGGAGGATTCACCAACACGGTTCAAGGATGTAGGGGTCCTTGGATGACAAAGAATACTCATGCTCACAGACATCTAGGTGTGCAGGAGACTGTGTAGTAGGGTTCAGGTAGCAGGAAGGGGATCCCTGGGCCCCACGCAGTGTGGAGACCTCATCTGTCTATAATCACTTCTGCAGGAAGTACAGACCCGGGAGTTGCAGGAAGGTCAGACCTGATGCTCAGGACTTCGTCCTACTGCCCTGGCCTCTCAGGGGAGCCTTGCCAGAAGGAGCAACCTGATGACATCCCCAGAGATGGGAGTTGGTCTAGATGTTTGAGGAGTGTGTATGGTTTCCTAAACTCCACAAAAAAATGCCACCAGCTGAGTGGCTTAGACAACAGAAATGAACTCTCATAGTTCCAAGACCAGAAGCCCGAGATCAAGGTGTCTACAGATTGGTTTCTTCTGAGGCTCTGAGGCTTTTTCCCCCCGTGTCCTGTTTTTCTTGTCTTGCATCAGAATGCCTAACACAGAACATAATTGCAGTATTTGGCTGTGCCAGAGAGGGTAGTGCTTAAGTACACATGGGAGATGTGACTTAAAAAATAACTATTTAAACACCACTTGGGTCCTGTGAGCACCTGGACGCCAGGTCTGTGGGGTGGAATTGCCTTGCCTGAGGCCCACGCATCTGTCGCAGGCTCTCCTCTGGCTTCTGGGGCCTTGCTAGCAGTGTCTGGGGGTCCTTTTCTGGAGACACATCCCCCAGTCTTTGCCTGTGTGTTCACATGTGGTGTTTCCCCCTGTGCATATCTATGTCCAAATTTCCCCCTTTTATAAAGACGTCTTGGATTAGGGGCCCACCCTGTCTCCAGCTTGACTGCATTTTAACTCACCGTGTTTGCAATGATCATATTTCCAAATAAGGTTGCCATCTGAGACACCATGAGTTAGGACTTGAGCATATGAATTTTTGGAAACATGCTTCCATCTGTAACAGAATACCTTGGAGGCCAGTGGTTCTGGAAACCACTAACAGGGTGCAGTGTGGAGGGTGGTAGGGGAAGATGTTGGAGAAATATCAGCCGCCAGCTTGTCTAAGGCCTAATGAGTCAGTGTTACATCTAAGGTTTTTACTTTGAGGTGTATAGGGTTTTGAATGGCAGGTTGACATGACTAGTCTCAAAAAGACAATCCCACCTGGTGGATTGAGAATGGGCTGTAGGCTGGCAGGGTAAAAGGAGGGAGGCTCAGCAGCTGTCATGGGTGCCCAGGGAGAGACGCCAGGGCAGAGAACTGTGATGGTGACTCAGCCAAAGACGGTGGTCAGGCTGCCAGTAGGTGCTTGTCAAGGCAGATGGGGCATGACTCACTGAGGAGCTGCAAGAGGGGGACGAGAACCAGAGAGTCAGGTGAGATGCCCCTGTTTTGGTCTGAGAAATGGGAAGGAAGGAGAGAGTTGTCATGGAGTGAGGTGTGTGGGTGTACCAGGCGCAGAGGGAGTCGGGGTGGTCTAGGACTCCTGTGTTTACATGTTAATCTCCTGGACCCGATGGCTTCTACTTCTTTCTGTTTTTCCTCTTTTTTGTTGTTGATTTTATTTTTTTCCAGTTCTGTTTGAGGTTTGACAAATGAAAATTGCACATACTTGGGTGTGCGCTGTAATGGTTTGATCTAAATAAATGTTGTGGGACAGCCACCATGAAACCAAGCTGATGGACACGCCCACCTTTCACATGGTTTCTGTCTGTTCTTTTGTGGTGTATATATTTCAGATCAGCTCTTTGTATGCATCTCACATGATAACCATGACTGATTGTGGTCAGCTTGCTGTATCTCCAACACTGGCTCATCTGGCACCATTGAACCTTGTGCCTTTTGAGCAACATCTCCCTATTTTTTCCAATCCTCTCTGCAGTATTTCCTTCCTTAACATTTCAGGACACAAATCCCAGTCTTGACAGGGTCTTTCTCATCTTTAATTCATTTTTATATCATGCTTTTTTTGCTTTATAAGATTTTGTTATAGTAGGTACCCCTTTGCAAGAAAGTGATGATTACTTACTACCTTTCACAGAAATATACCTGTTTGATCTTCCAGGTTCTTAAGTCTCTGCTTTTCTCCTCTTTCTTGTCATGGTCCAGCAAGCAAAGGAAAACAAAACAATGTGGTATCATGCACTGAACACACACAAAGGACTTTTGTAGCTGTCTTATTAATATGCTTAGAAGCTTCCCTCTTCCATTTACTTAAATAGTCTTCTTTACAAACAACACATACAAGATGACTCTGCAGGGGATACAGATAGCCTTCTTTTAAAGTGATTATACCTCTTTGCAGAAAGTAATATTTAGAAACATTCACATAGATAAGATTTTTAATGAGTATATGGATGATTTTGTGTAGACACTTGAAGCCAGAGTTATTTGTTACATTTAATACCTAACTTATCTTGCATTAATTAATTAGTTTATTGTCCCTTCAATTGAAATTTGTTTTTGAGTTTATACATGTTTCAGAGATTGGAGGATGAACACAAAAGTTATTTTGAGCTGTTTATTTCCCCTGGGAAGCCTTTAAAATGCCTTGGAGACAAGGCATTTTTAAACAAGACTTTTAAAATAGAACACACGAACTTACTGATGAGGCTCCATGGGGTATTTGGATATTTAAGGTTGCTTTATCATTGGTATTACAAAGCTTCTGGTCTTTGCCTTTTCTCTCAGCCATTGGTTTTCCGTCTTTCAGTCCTGGTATCTTCATGTCTGAGTCCCATCTTTGCTCCGTCTTCCTAGTGGACAAGTGGTGACATTCAGCTAGGAGAGCCTGGAGCCAAATCAAGTGGAGGGAGCAGGGGAAGAGTAAATAGCTGAAGTGTGTCACGGATGGAGTTCTGGACAGAGCGGCAGAACCAGTGAATCACACAGAATTACTCGTAATTTGGGAGACAAAGATGTACCTAATGAGAGGATATACACGGGCAGCAGACTGAGAGCAGAAGAAAGAGTCGGCATGAATTGCAGGCTAGTTTCCAGTGATGCCTGCTGCTGCTGATGCTAAGTCGCGTCAGTCGTGTCCGACTCTGTGCGACCCCATAGACGGCAGCCCACCAGGCTCCGCTGTCCCTGGGATTCTCCAGGCAAGAACACTGGAGTGGGTTGCCATTTCCTTCTCCAATGCATGAAAATGAAAAGTGAAAGTGAAGTCGCTCAGTCGTGTCCGACTCTTAGCGACCCCCTGGACTACAGCCCACCAGGTTCCTCCGTCCATGGGATTTTCCAGGCAAGAGCCCCACAAAGTGTTTCCCATTGGTCCACCCCCTACACACTCAGGTATTTTTGGAAACTACAGTACTTTCAACTTGGTAACAAAAGACTACAGAGTGGATGAGGACACAGGCCTCTTTAGTGACTACAACGTGCCTTCATGATCAGTGTAGATCACTGTGTGGTGTTTGTCTCTAGACAGCCTGCCCAGAAACTGCAGCGCAACCCAAGGTGAGAAGAGGCCGGGTAGTTCCATTCTTAGTGGTCAGCCTTCCTCGGGGGGAGAAACTTCTGCAATTTGTCTTAGGCCCAGGCCCCAGAACCTTCCGTAATTGCTCTTCTGACTCTAATTTATGCCAGTTGACGCACTTCCCTTCTGCCCATCAGTTTTACACTGACTCCTGTTCCTGAGGCCCCTGGCCTCTGCCCTGATGGACACACACCCCATTCTGACTTCTCCAGCCCACTGTGAGGTGCACATCCTGTTGACCTCTTTCTCTCTGACTGTCCTTGGCTCGAGACGGAGGGGTGACTCCAATCCACTTCCCCTACCTAGGACACACTTGGTTACAAGAGGCAGAGGGAGCGTCTTACCTCTTCTGTATACTTATGTTTACAGTATCATAGGCTAAATCAGAGTCACTGTTTTCCTTACTGTTGAGAACAGATCATCATTTCCTTCCATGGTCATAGACATCTGACTCAGATGAGAATTTTGCCTTTGTTGATGGGAGGATCAATAGCATGCACCAGATGTTTACTACTATTTTTCCATGATATTAATATTCCACACTGTGTTTACACTGTTATTATGTGATCTTACACCAACCACATACTTTCATATTCTGATTTTTCCTTCTCAGAAGTGAAGAAAAGGAAGAAATATGACTTGGTAGGAATGCATTTTTCAGTATTGGCATTTGTTTTACCTAGACTGGAAAAGGTCAGTTTTCATTCCAGTCCCAAAGAAAGGCAATGCCAAAGAATGCTCAAACTACTGCACAATTGCACTCATCTCACATGCTAGTAAAGTAAAGCTCAAAATTCTCCAAGCCAGGCTTCAGCAATACGTTAATCGTCCACTTCCAGATGTTCAAGCTGGTTTTAGAAAAGGCAGAGGAACCAAAGATCAAATTGCCAACATAGGCTGGATCATTGAAAAAGCAAGAGAGTCCCAGGAAAACATCTATTTCTGCTTTATTGACTATGCCAAAGCCTTTGACTGTGTGGATTACAATCAACTGTGGAAAATTCTGAGAGAGATGGGAATACCAGACCACCTGACCTGCCTCTTGAGAAACCTATATGCAGATCAGGAAGCAACTGTTAGAACTGGACATGCAACAGTAGACTGGTTCCAAATAGGAAAAGGAGTACATCAAGGCTGTATATTGTCACCCTGCTTATTTAACTTGTATGCAGAGTACATGATGAGAAACTGGAAGGGCTGGAAATGGATGGGCTGGAAGAAGCACAAGCCGGAATCAAGATTGCTGGGAGAAATATCAATAACCTCAGATATGCAGATGACACTATCCTTATGGTAGAAATGAAGAAGAACTAAAGAGCCTCTTGATGAAAGTGAAAGAGGAGAGTAAAAAAGTTGGCTTAAAGCTCAACATTCAGAAAACTAAGATCATGGCATCCTGTCCCTTCACTTCATGGGAAATAGATGGGGAAACAGTGGAAACAGGGGCTGACTTTATTTTTCTGGGTTCCAAAATTACTGCTGATGGTGGGATTGGAATGAAAATTGACCTTTTCCAGTCCCGTGGTCACTGCTGAGTTTTCCAAATTTGCTGGCATATTGAGTGCAGCACTTTCACAGCATCATCTTTCAGGATTTGATATAGCTCAACTGGAATTCCATCACCTCCACTAGCTTTGTTCATAGTGGTGCTTCCTAAGGCCCACTTGATTTCACATTCCAGGTTGTCTGGCTCTAAGTGAGTGATCACACCATCTTGATTATCTTGGTCGTGAAGATCTTTTTTGTACAGCTCTTCTGTGTATTCTTGCTACCTCTTCTTAATAGCTTCTGCTTCTGTTAGGTCCATACCATTTCTGTCCTTTATTGAGCCCATCTTTGCATGAAATGTTCCCTTGGTATCTCTAATTTTCTTGAAGAGATCTCTAGTCTTTCCCATTCTGTTGTTTTCCTCTATTTCTTTGCATTGATCGCTGAGGAAGGCTTTCTTATCTCTTCTTGCTATTCTTTGGAACTCTGCACTCAGATGCTTATATCTTTCCTTTTCTCCTTTGCTTTTCACTTTATTTCTTTTCACAGCTGTTTGTAAGGCCTCCCCAGACAGCCATTTTGCTCTTTTGCATTTCTTTTCCATGGGGATGGTCTTGATCCCTGTCTCCTGTACAGTGTCACGAACCTCATTCCATAGTTCATCAGGCACTCTATCTATCAGATCTAGGCCCTTAAATCTATTTCTCACTTCCAGTGTATAATCATAAGGGATTTGATTTAGGTCATACCTGAATGGTCTAGTGGTTTTCCCTACTTTCTTCAATTTAACTCTGAATTTGGTATTAAGGAGTTCATGATCTGAGCCACAGTCAGCTCCCAGTCTTGTTTTTGTTGACTGTTTAGAGCTTCTTCATCTTTGGCTGCAAAGAACATAATCAATCTGATTTCAGTGTTGAAACCATAGCCTTGACTAGACGGACCTTTGCTGGCAAAATAATGTCTCTGCTTTTCAATATGCTGTCTAGGTTGGTCATAACTTTTCTTACAAGGAGTAAGCGTCTTTTAATTTCATGGCTGCAGTCACCATCTGCAGTGATTTTGGAGCCCCAAAAGATAAAGTCTCACACTGTTTCCACTGTTTCCCCATCTATTTCCCATGAAGTGATGGGACCAGATGCCATGATCTTCGTTTTCTAAATGTTGAGCTTTAAGTCAACTTTTTCACTCTCCACTTTCACTTTCATCAAGAGGCTTTTTAGTTCCTCTTCAATTTCTGCCGTAAGGGTGATGTCATCTGCATATCTGAGGTTATTGATATTTCTCCCAGCAATCTTGATTCCACCTTGTGCTTCTTCCAGCCCAGTGTTTCTCATGATGTACTCTGCATATAAATTAAATAAGCAGGGTGACAATATACAGCCTTGACGAACTCCTTTTCCTATTTGGAACCAGTCTGTTGTTCCATGTCCAGGTCTAACTGCTACTTCCTGACCTGCATACAGGTTTCTCAAGAGGCAGGTCAGGTGGTCTGGTATTCCCATCTCTTTCAGAACTTTCCAGTTTCTTGTGATACACACAGTCAAAGGCTTTGGCATAGTCAATAAAGCAGAAATAGATGTTATTCTGGAACTCTCTTGCTTTTTCAATGATCCAGAGGATGTTGGCAATTTGATCTCTGGTTCCTCTGCCTTTTCTAAAGCCAGCTTGAACATCTGGAAGTTCATGGTTCACATATTGCTAAAGCCTGGCTTGGAAAAGTTTGAGCATTACTTTACTAGCGTGTGAGATGAGTGCAATTGTGCGGTAGTTTGAGCATTCATTGGCATTGACTCTCTTTGGGATTGGAATGAAAATTGACCTTTTCCAGTCCTGTGGTCACTGCTGAGTTTTCCAAATTTGCTGGCATATTGAGTGCAGCACTTTCATAGCATCATCTTTTAGGATTTGAAATAGCTCAACTGGAATTCCATCACCTCCACTAGCTTTGTTCGTAGTGATGCTTTCTAAGGCCCACTTGACTTCACATTCCAGGATGTCTGGCTCTAGGTGAGTGATCACAGCATCTTGATGATAATGTCTTCACTGTGTTTCATGGTTTTACATAAAGAAGAAGGGTAGGGTGAAATTTATTTTTATTAATAGATTTTTATCTTTTTGGTCATGGTGATCTTTTTTGTACAGTTCTTCTGTGTATTCTTGCCATCTCTTCTTAATAGCTTCTGCTTCTGTTAGGTCCATACCATTTCTGTCCTTTATTGAGCCCATCTTTGCATGAAATGTTCCCTTGGTATCTCTAATTTTCTTAAAGAGATCTCTAGTCTTTCCCATTCTGTTGTTTTCCTCTATTTTTTTGCATTGATCGCTGAGGAAGGCTTTCTTATCTCTTCTTGCTATTCTTTGGAACTCTGCATTCAGATGCTTATATCTTTCCTTTTCTCCTTGGCTTTTTGCTTCTCTTCTTTTCACAGCTATTTGTATTTTAGAATCAAATAGCAATATAAAAGGTTTTGGTGGACCATGTGTCAATTTAAATTTGATGACAGTCAATAACTTAAACACTGCAATTTTTTAAAAGCATAATTAAAGTATACTTCCCCACTCCTTTTTTTCCCACATGGGACAAGGGGGTTTTTCATTGAGTTTTGAAGTGAATCAGGACTCAGGCAGAGCTGGATGTCAGGCTACAGCAAATTCTGGGTGAATTTTTCTGCCTCTGATGAGATGATAATGTCTTCACTGTGTTTCATGGTTTTACATAAAGAAGGGTAGGGTGAAATTTATTTTTATTAATAAATTTTTATCTTTTTTGAGATCATATTTTCTTTGAAAGCTCCCCCATTTTATACCTTTTTCAGAAAGAAATGTTCTCAATCTGATCGTTTCCCTGAAGATGACTGTAGTGGGGTTGTGGAGAATCAAGAGGATATCAAGGAAGATTCAGTAGAGCTTATCCAAGGATTTAAGGCATTTAAAAACATTCCGAAACTGTGTGAAACATGCATAGATACTGATGTTTGGGGATGACTGCATTGTCAGTAGACAAAGGTTGTGTCAAAGGATGAGGTTGTAGTCAGCAGACTTTAACCTGAGCTCCTCGGTGCAGAAATCCCACACATTGGTAGGTACAGGGGGCTTGTACTTAGCTGTATCTTTGTGGGTTCACCATTTCCTAGTGGAGAATGCCTGAAATTAGCCCTTTTTTTTTGGTCTTTTATAGATTTTCAACTCTTCTTCCTTCTTCTGATTTATTCTTCTCATCTATTCCCATTCCTAGGTTGTTGAGGACATATACTGGCTTTACTTATGTTTTAAAAAGGGGAATTGTGACTTAATACATTTTCTGAAGTGCCTATGTAAGTTAACAGTTCAGAAACTGCACATGATGGGCTAATAGCTTCCTGCTGACAAAGGACAGAGTTCCAATGGTGCAGTGCTATAGCCTTAGCTGCCCAGCAGAGCCCCTGTAACAAGTGGAAACTTGCTGGGGCTTCTTGATGCAAGAGGAGATGTGTAGATTCTCCCCCAGCCCCCGGAGGGCAGGCTGTCTGTCCTCAACATCTTGTCTAGAGATGCCAGTGGTCTTCCAGTGTCTCTCTCTCTCAGCCCGTGCAGGCTGCTGTAACCAAACACCATCAGCTGGGTGACAACACTTGTTCTCATAGCTCTGGTGGCTGGAAGGCTAAGATCAAGGTGCTGGTAGATTCAGAGTCTGGTGAAGCCCGTTTCCTGGTTCATAGAAGGCTGTCTTCTCACTGTGTCCTCACGTGGCAGTGGGGGCTGGGGGCACTTTGGAGTTTCCTTCACAAAGGCATGAATCCTATTTATGAGGCCTCCACCCTTTTGACCTCTCACCTCCCAAAGCCCCATCTCCAAATACCATCACACGTGAGGGTTAGGTTCCAACCCCTGATTTTATATATAAACAGCTTTCCTTCCAGAAAACAGTTCATGTGAGTAGGGTTGGTATGGAATATAACATTTCCATGGTCACAGTGACCTTCAGGAATTTCTAACCCAAACCAAGATTGTAGTGTGGAGGGTTCCAGAATTCTCTGGCTCCAGGTAGAGTTCTTTTGGAAGCTCCTCTTTCTGTCCTAAAAGAAATGCCATATATTTTTTTCCTAACTAAGACCTGGGTCTCAGTGGGGTGCACAAAACCAATCATGAGACTGGAGGAATCCCTTGGAGGGGGTGAGTTTTGTTTTTAATAAAGTAACTCAAGTCTTTGTTTCCAGATTTTATAGCCATAACATGATATCATTTTCATATACAGAATCTTTAGAGCACTGTTTATTTAAAGTTGTATATCTATTTCTATGGCAGATCTGTTTCAGTGGATGCAGGCTCTGCTTTTAGCAGAGAAGTTCTGCTGTGCTGTTAAAATGAAATCAAGCCATGTTCTTGCCCAGCCATCTGCAGCTGCAGAGCCCAGAGTGGCTATTGCTACTCCCTGTCTTGCTGATATGAGTGCTTGTCCCTTAAGAACAGCACCAGAGGGGCCCACGTATATAGCGATCAGCAGAGATCCTCACAGAAAGACAGAAAATATAAATACCATTTGTTTGCCCTCATAAAGGGAAAAGAGTTCCTTTCAAAGCTTACAAGGCCCAGAAAGAAACGGAAATCATGGAATACAGACAGTGAAAGTGTTATTCACTCAGTCGTGTCCAACTCTTTGCAACCCCATGGACTGTAGCCCGCCAGGCTCCTCTGTCCATGGGACTCTCCAGGCAAGAATACTGGAGTGGGTTGCCATTTTATTCTCCAGGGGATCTTCCAAACCCAGGGATCAAACCCAGGACTCCTGCATTGCAGGCAGATTCTTTACCACTTAGCCACCAGGGAAGCCCACAGACAGTAAAATATTTGTATTACATTCAAAACTTTTGACAGGAAGGCAGTGGGCACCTCACAAGTGAAATTTTTATTCTATTTCCATCATAAAACAGGTGGAAAGAAGTCTACTGTGTTTATTATTCCAGGAAAGTGGATTTTGTTCCAAGTCTAACAAAATAGAATCTGTGGGGTCCAGTCTATTCAGTAGATTAATTTAGCTTTTCGATTGTATTTTCTGGTGAGAGCTTCTATGTGAGAAGACGTGAAATTAACTCAGCAGATGCACTTCCTTCTATTCTGACCACGGAGGGGAGGGGAGGGAGTCCCAGGCCCTCTTGAGGGTGGTGGAGGTGAACTCAGGGCCACTCCATCTCCACACCGCAGTTGTCCTGGACATATGGACTTTTTTTTGTTTGTTTTTGGTTTCTGCCAAAGTTCCGTGAGCGCTTGGGAAGTGCTTGCAGGAGATGCAGAAAATGAGACTGCCTGTCTTCAGGGAGCTCTTAGGCAAGTGCTGAGATGATGCTCTGTGTTCCCAGCACCAGGCAGTGCTCTGATACTCAGCAGACATGGACTGAACGTCCTACAAATGGGATTTGGTTCTAGCACCATCCATGAGGAGCAGCCTCAGGTCCGCACGGTGAGGGGCTCAGGCCCATGAGACTGCCCCCCTTTCAGATGCCACTCACAAGTCCAGGCTGTCACCTGTGCTTCTGACCCCCTGGGGACAAATTGGAGATTTCCACGACCCCTCCCTGGGGTTTGATTAATTTGGTCAATTCTCACAGCAGAGAAACATTTACTTACATTATTTTTTTTATTCTTTTAAATTTTATTTTAACCTTATTGAAGTATAGTTGATTTACGATTTTCTGTTAATTTATGCTGTACAAAACATGATTCAGTTATATGTATATATTCTTTTCCATATTTTTTTTCATTATGGTTTATCACAGGATACTGGATGTAGTTCCCTGTGCTATACAGAAGGACCTTGTTTATTCATTCTCTATGTAATAGTCTGAATCTGCTAACCCCAAACTCCTAAGCCATCCTCCCCCAGCCCCCACCCTCCTTGGCCACCACAAGTCTGTTCTCTGCGTCTGTGAGTCTGTTTCTGTTTCATAGATAAATTCACTTGTGCTCTATTTTAGATTTCACATATAAGTGATACATTATGGTATTTTAAATGGTGGAAAAATCAATGATTTTAAGTATATCATTAGGGAAATTATCACTTACATTTTCATCTAAATCTATGATAAAATAGATCACATAATATGTGAGAAAATACCTCAGATTGAAAAATCTGCAATAGTAATAAATGACTTTGTTCTTTATTTTAATTCAACTTTTAGTTATCAGGAGCAAGGTAACATAATAACCTATCAACAAAGTGTGTTGGTTTCCAGCATCCCTTTGTGTACCTTGCTGCCGTCACATGCATGCACACACACATTGCTGATGATAATAGGGAGATGGTCATTCACAGGTGGGTTCTCACCTGCCTGAGAGGAGCAGTCACATAGAGGAGGGTGTGAGGGCGGTCTGGGTGGACTGTTCTCAGTGACTGATAAGGCCCATCTAGGCATCCCCATTTTCACTGTCAGAGGTGGGTAAGAGTTCCTATCTTGAAAGCTGAAGCTTGCGTAGGTGACCTGGGACATAGCCAGGACTTCTGTCTCGTGCCAGTTCCCACGGATCAGAGCACTGTGTGCTGATGGTTTGGACCGGGTGCGTCCTTGTTGTTGGGACTCATCCACACTTCATAGTATGTTGAGCAGCATGTCTGACCCCTGCCCCCTACACACCACTGGCACCCCGCCCCTAGTTACCTCCAGACGTGGCAAAATCACCTCTGATTACAAACCACCGTTCTAGAGGGTACCACACACTTTACTATCAATACGTAGATTGTCTGGGACTGTGATGAAGAGAAGGGGCGCATCCAGAATTCTGCACATGTGACAGGTGACCTAAGGATGGTGTGACACAACAGTGTGATGAGGGGTGTGGGCAAAGTTGAAGGCACAACAGTGTCATGAAGGGTGTGGGCAAAGTTGAAGACACACTGATGTGATGAAGGGTGTGGGCACAGTTGAAGACACAGCAGTGTGATGAGGGATGTGAGCAAAGCTGAACGTGGCAGACGACTGAATTCTAGAGGATGGGCTGTTAGAACTTTCACTTACATTTTCTTTTTGAATTAAACCTAAGTAAGTGTCTTTGAAATTCAACACCTTGCTCTTGAAAACAGCTCCTGAATCTTTTCTGATAGCTTGCTATTTTATTCGTCTCTCTTTATACATCCTATTTCCCAAGCACTTGATCACATTGATGCTTATCTTTGGATGGTCTCCAGAGTCAGCATATCTGGGTAAAGTCTCAGGATGCTGAGAAAGAAAAGCAAAGGTTGAGGAAAGAAAGGGTATCAGAGGAATTCCTGAGCTAAAGTAAGATATCAAGATATTTTGCTAATAAGTGCAATAAAGACGTGATGAATTTGGAAGGAACAAGGATAAGACACTGACAGAGGGACCTTCTTATATCTCCTCTTGAATTTTAACAAGATGAAGAAGTGCGGCATCATGACTCACAAGTTTTGAGAGTTAGTAAAGAAATAATCTATGAAATAGTATATAATTAATGTGAGCCGGTGTAGTAAGCTAGGAAAAAAAATCAGTGTACTGGCATAGTTAAATTACTAATCTGATTTTTCTCTTAAGCAGAGTTTTATTTAGGTTTTGGAATGAAAGAATTTTATGATTCTTTCATTCTCAGGGAAATGCAGTTTCATGAAGGTGTGTGTTCTCTGTCCCCTGAAACTGGATTCAGCTGTTCTAACATGTTTCTACTGTTTGCGGTGGTGCCATTTTTATCAAACTTCTGTTATTTTCTTTTTAAAAAACATTTTACTGGAGTATAGTTGATTAACAATCTTGTGTTAATTTTAGGTATACAGTAAAGTGATTCAGTTATACATATATTCTGAATATACATATATTCAGTTATACGTATATGTATATATGAATATACATATATTCATTCTTTTTCATATTCTTTTCCTATGTAGGTCATTACAAAATATTGAGCAGAGTTCTCTGTGCTATATAGTAGGTCCCTGTGGAGCATCTATTTTATATATAGCAGTGTGTGTATATTAACAGTTTGGGTAGTTTCCAGGTCTGGGTAAGAACATCTCAGTGTCATCGTGTTATCTGATTATCATACTCATCTTTTCCCTCTAAATTAGGATTTGTGCCTGTAATGAATTCAGCAACTTGTACTGCAAAATGTTTGCCCTCTAATGAGTTCTCAGATGACATGAAACCCTCATCTTCTGGGTCAGATAAAAATTGGTATGTCTCCACTGGGGAGCTAGTGTAATAACAAGGTTCAGTCTGTGGTCCCATCAAGGTAACTGATCAAGTCCCAGAAGCAAGTACTGAGATGAGACTGGGCTTCTGCTGCTGCTGCCTCCTTCCAGCCAACACATGGGCAAGTGGTCTGGGTCTTTTATTATCCAGTGTGTGCTGTCACCTGTCTCGTCCAAGAGCAGTTTTCTGGACTGGGGACTGGACGTGTCAAGCATTTCATGTCATAAGTTATCTAAGCTTTCAGTGCCTAAAACTCTGCTCTGCTGGCCGAACAGGCACCCTTACACATCCCTTCAGCAGCTCCTCAGTGACTAAGGATTCTAGAAATGCAACCTGAAGGGTTTCTTCCTTTCCTCTCCTTTTATTTTGTCCTGCTTTATTTAATTTATTTTTTTAAGCACAGATCAACTGAAATCACTTGCCTATCAGATATGTCTTCAGCCATTTGTCATACAGCCTGTCTCTTATTTTTCCTTGACTTTATTAAGAAAACGTTTGCTGTGAAGGTATGTTCTGGAAGTGATACTGAGGAAATGTGTGGTTAGTCAGCTGGTCCAGTTCTGAGGTTTATTACCTCAGCACCCCCATCATCCAGTAGTGGGCGTCCCAGAGTCACTGCTCCAGAAATGAACTCAGTGCTGCCTGCCTACTGCATTCATGGAGAACTGCTTTACATTCAAGCCATGAGGGACTGTTCAAAAAAGTATCCTTGTTTACCTGCCATTTGTACAATCCACGGCTTTTATAAATGCTCCATGCACTGAGCTGTTATGCATCCTATATCCATTACTCACCAAAACGTTTTTAGGAAAAGCTTAACTGTAAAACAGAACAGCTCATTTCACGGAGAGATCGGCTGACATTTTAGTGACTTGTCGTAAACAGCGCAGGGGACTTCTAAGTAAACTGAGTTTAATGACGACTTTTACAAGGCAATTTGTTCCTCCTCCTTCATGGGCTCCGTGTCCTTTCCCTGAGGGACAGGGATTTTGGGAAATCTCCCTCTCTTTTATATTCTTCTGAACCTTTGAATCTCTAACTAGAATCAGAAGAGCCAAGATGGAATAAAACAAAAAAATTTAAAGAAGAGAGAGAGAATGCTTTAGCCAAGTGAAAGGAACCGACAGTATCTAGAAGACAGGTTTTCTCTGGGTGGGGTGGGCTGGGGGGATTAAAATCAGAATGTTAGGGATGAGGAATCAGGAGTGATGGACCAGTGGAAAGGGGAGTCTAGATTCACCCACAGCCCTGTGCTCACAGTAAATGGCTCCCCAGCCTCACTGTTGCTCAGCCCAAAGCCCGTGGTCTCCCTCATCACCCTCTCCTTCACCACCATCTCCTCCACTCCATCTTCCATCTGTAGCACTGGCTGTTTTCAAACCATCAACTTTCAAAGTCTATCCTATACCCTAGTCCTAACCACAAGCTCCTTTTCATCTATTTTATTTTTTCTTGAACCATCAGAAACCACCTCCCAACTAGGCTCACTGATGCTACTGCAGCCCCCATGGATCATCCTCTGCAGGGCAGCTAGAGGGATCCTTGGAAAGCTAAGTTTTCAGTCACTCTCCTGCCAAAACAATAAATGTCTCGGTTTACCTGGAATAAGAATCTTAAGTCAGTAAATATCAGGATTTATTCTATCACACTATATGGGCATACACTGTATGAATTATATATATATATATGCATATATATATATTTATACACACTGTCATGCATGTTATATACAGAATGTCTCATGAGTCTGCTATTCATGGGACATCTGATTGTCTAGACATTTTCTATTTCCCAGACATTGCGTGGGAATGAGATCTTATTAAAATATCTTATTATGCTTATGAACAGAAATGTTAAAATGTTTCTTGTAGTATAAGGTGAGACTTTCTTCCTTTCTCCTGATCTTGGCTTGTAAGTGCGTATTCATCTGGTCATTTGAATATTCATTTGAATTTGGAGAAAGCTGGCTGTGTGGCAAGAATTTTGCTGGAAGTTGGAATAAAAAAGATAATTCTGGATGGCAAGGAATCTGGTGTTCAGTGTGGGCATAGCTACAAATAGCAAGTTCTTAGATTTATATTCAGTCTTATATTTTGATTCTTGTCATGACATAGGATGACAAAAATAATAGTAGTTGTCACAGCATCAGTTAACATTTATTCATGGCTTTTTCATTTCTGGCATTGTATGAAGATCTTTATGTGTTCTGTGTCATTGCATACTTATAGTCACCCATGAACTTATTATTATTGCCATTTTATATGTGGGGAACTGAGTTTTGACAAGTGTTGTGGCCAAAATGGCGTAGCTACAAGGTGCCAGAGCGCAATATGTAGCACAGGTTTTTGATAATCTGAAGCCTGACTGTAAACCATCACATAATGTCAAGTGAGAATTAGGAAGATGGGAAAAGAAACGATAACTTTTTACATCTGTACTTCTTATAATATTGCCATAATAGTATCTAAAATCACAATGGCCATTCAAAGTAAAATAGGCTGTTTCTTTAAGAAAAAAATACACATTGACATTATCTCAGGGAAGTTTTGCCTTGAGAGAGTTGAATCTCCTGTCAGTACATGTGAGCAACTTCACACTGTTCATCATAACCAAGAATTGTGGCGCATCCAACAATGGGGCATCATTTGGCTTGCTAGTAGGGTAGAAATGCTTGTAAGTAAGGTAGAAATACCTTGCTAGTAAGGTAGAAAAACCTCTCAGGTTTTTATTGAATATACTCTAATGTGTATTTCTCTTTAGCAAGCAGTAAATAAAGCAAGCAGCAAAATAGGAAGCTCTGTTTTAAGACTTTCATAAAGGTAGCTTTTGTCAGATGAAGTGGCAATATCTTTAATGTAAGTTACATTTTATGCCAAAGTTAGCAGGAAAATCACCACTCCAAGCAACTTGTTTAGTCGTGTGATAACAGGTGAGCCTCGTGCATGGGACGGAGAAGTACACTGTGCTCTTGCTTTGAGGAGCACTGGCTGCTGTCTATGAAAAGAATGCAGGAGGGTCTTTGAGAATTTACAACGAGGTTCATGAACCTTGACACTGATAACCTTCGGGGTTGGATAATTCTTTGTTTCTTTTTGGACCTATCCTGTGCATTGTTTATCACTACTTCTGGCCTCTGCCAACTAGATGTCCCTTCCTGTCCATCCACCCCAACCAGGTGACAGCCATATGTGTCTCCACATACTGAAATCTGCTGAATTACAACTGATTTGTAAACATGTTGCAGAAAAAGTCATAAATTTATTGCAGGTACATTTCCCATGGCTTCAGTTTCTGAAATTTGCTTTGAATGTCCTGAAGCAAAGTGCTCAAAGGCAAATGAATTGCACAAGCAAGAACAGTGTGTTATTTGCATGACATTTTTATGATGAGACAAGAGACATGCACCATAAACAGGCTCAATGGCTCACAGGGAGAAAAATGAATTGGCTATTTTGCCATAAATTTACCTGTAAATGCGTGGGACTTAAGCAAGGATTTGTTTTAGTCAATAGATTTATCCACAAACACCATTATGGGGTGCATATCTTATACTAATTTACATATCAGTACACCAGAACCTTGTTAACCTGACACCATTACATTTAAAACAATATGTAAATCAAAGTAATTATTGTTTCTCAGGTGACCCAATGCCAACTTATAATCTTGTAAAAATACTAAGTAATCACAGGACTGGGTGATGTCAGTATCATGGCAGCATGAGATGCTCCTTCTGCCCAACACACCAGGATGCCATAGAATTCCATAAGTGTGTATCTAAAGGTGGGCGGGCTGGACTCACAGAGAAGGCAGAGCCAGGGGGCAGCAGAGGCCATGCCTGTGGTTCTGACCCCCTGCTGCAGCAGCTGAGCCCCCAGCTCCAGAGAACCTGGTAACGTCAGGGGAGGGCGTGCAAACGGCTCCAGCCTCCTAGCCACAGTGGTGCCCATGGCCACAGGGCATTGGACAGCAGTGGTAGGGGGGTCCTGCAACTCAATACCTCCAGTTTCAAAGATGCCAGCAACTCTGGCCTCTACGCCACTCAGAGCAACACCTGCAGACCTGACAACCTGAGTCACACAAGAGAGAAACCTGTGACCTGGTTCCCTACTCCATTCTCCTACCATGGTGACGGGAAAGAAAATTGGACCCTGGATGCAGAGGCCCCAGGTGAACACTAGAGCAGCAAGGCCCCAGTGACCCTGGCAGCACAAGCAGTGACAATAAGGACACCAGTGACACCACTGACACAAGGGGAGGAGGGTGGAAAAGTGCAGACTCTCAAATGACAGCCAGAGGCAGCTCAGTTAAGGCAAGACAAAACCGTGTGCTATAGCATCACCAGAAGACCAAAGAAAGGCCTCTAATTGTTAGAATCAAGTTTTTAAAAAAGTTTTACCTGAAGAAGGAAGGTGCTCACTACTTTGAAATTCCCGGCGAAGGGACAAACTTCATCAAGCATCATGAAGAACCATGGCAACTGAGTATCATTAAAAAATGACAGTTCTCCAGAGAGCAAGCTTAAAGTCATGGAAATGGTGGTATAAATGGTAGATGATTTAACAGCTGTCGTGAAGCTGTCATAGTTATCAGTGGGCTACAAGAAAACTCAGAAAGGCAGTTCCATGAGTTCAGGAACAGAATTAAGAAATAGAAGGAATACTTTACTGAAAAAATTGGTTCGTTTTGAGAGTTTAAAATGAAAGTTCTGGAGCTGAAATCAATAGAGATGAAGAATGAGTTAGAAAGGATTTAAAACAGAACAGATCATATGAAGAGAGAGTGAGCTTGAAAATAGAGATCTAGAAATGATATAAGTAGAGAAGAGAGGGGATTAGAATCTAAAGTCAGTGGAGAAATCCTGCAACAGCTACTCTGTTCCATTAGGAAGGGCAACATTAGGGCAATGGGTATCTCAGAGACATAAGGGAGGGAAAAGGGGGCATTTAGAGACATTTAAAAGAATAATAGCTGAGAACTTCCCAAACTTGGGAAAGGAACTGGACATGCACATCCTTAAAGCTAAGAGAGATTCTAATTAACTCAGTGCAAAAGTGAGTAGAATAACCAATTATAATTGACTCAGTGTTCTTCTTTATGTTAAAACTGTCAAAGGTCAATGACAAAGTATTTTAAAGGCAGCCAGGGAAAAAAGAATGATAACTTCCAAATAAAAGCCCATTAGGCTATCAGCAGCTGTCTCAGAAACTCTGTAGGCCAGGAGAGACTGGAATGACATCCTTGAAATATCGAAAGATAAAAACTGTTGGCCAAGAATACTCTTAAGACATTATATAAATAAATTGAAGAAGACACAAAGAAATGGAAGGTTACTCTGTGTCCATGGATTTGATGAATTAACACTGTTAAAAACTCCATGATGCGTACAACAGCCCACAGATCAATGCAAATCCCTATCAAAATCCCAACAATATTTTTCACTGAAGTAGAACAAAAAATTCTAGCATTTGTATCAAACCACAGAAGACTCTGAATAACCACAGCAACCTTTGGAAAAAAGAACAAAACTATGGTGCATATCACACTCTGTGATTTCAAACTAGATTACAAAGTTGTAATAATCAAAACTGCATGATATTAAAAGCAAAAGAGATACACAGATCAATGGAACAGAGTTAAGAGCTCAGAAGTAAACTCATGCATATATAGACAATTAATTTATGATAAAGAAGCAAGTAACACAATGGAGAGAGAGCAGTCTCATCAGTAAGTGGTGTCAGGAAAACTGAACACCACATACAAAGAATGAAACAAGACCACAGTTTCACACCATACAGAAAAACAAATCAAAGTGGATTAAAGACTTGAAACAATAAAATCCTAGAAGGAAACATAGACACTACACTCTTTGACATCAGTTTTAGCAGTACTTTTCTGAATGTGTCTCCACAAAGGACACAAAAGCAAACATAAAAAGTGGGACTACATCAAGTAAAAAAGCTTCTGCACAGCAAAGGAAGCAACATTTTTGAAAAGACAACTTACCTTTTACAAGTGGTTGACCAGTTTTCCCAGCACCACTTGTTAAAGAGATTGTCTTTAATCCATTGTATATTCTTGCCTCCTTTGTCAAAGATAAGGTGTCCATATGTGCGTGGATTTATCTCTGGGCTTTCTATTTTGTTCCATTGATATTATTTGTAGACTTTTGGATTGCAGCCATTCTGACTGGTGTGAAATGGCACCTCATAGTGGTCTTGATTTGCATTTCTCTGATAATGAGTGATGTTGAGCATCTTTTCATGTGTTTGTTAGCCATCTGTATGTCTTCTTTGGAGAAATGTCTATTTAGTTCTTCGGCCCATTTTTTGATTGGGTCATTTATTTTTCTGGAGTTGAGCTGGAGGAGTTGCTTGTATATTTTTGAGATTAGTTGTTTGTCAGTTGCTTCATTTGCTATTATTTTCTCCCATTCTGAAGGCTGTCTTTTGACCTTGCTGATAGTTTCCTTTGATGTGCAGAAGCTTTTAAGGTTAATTAGGTCCCATTTGTTTATTTTTGCTTTTATTTCCGATATTCTGGGAGGTGGGTCATAGAGGATCCTGCTGTGATGTATGTCAGAGAGTGTTTTGCCTATGTTCTCCTCTAGGAGTTTTATAGTTTCTGGTCTTATGTTTAGATCTTTAATCCATTTTGAGTTTATTTTTGTGTATGGTGTTAGAAAGTGATGAAACTGGAGCCTATTATACAGAGTGAAGTAAGCCAGAAGGAAAAACACCAATACAGTATACTAACGCATATATATGGAATTTAGAAAGATGATAACAATAACCCTGTGTACGAGACAGCAAAAGTGACGCTGATATATGGAACAGTCTTATGGACTCTGTGGGAGAGGGAGAGGGTGGGAAGATTTGGGAGAATGGCATTGAAACATGTAAAATATCATGTATGAAACGAGATGCCAGTCCAGGTTCAATGCACGATACTGGATGCTTGGGGCTAGTGCACTGGGACGACCCAGAGGGATGGTATGGGGAGGGAGGAGGGAGGAGGGTTCAGGATGGGGAGCACATGTATACCTGTGATGGATTCATTTTGATATTTGGCAAAACTAATACAATTATGTAAAGTTTAAAAATAAAAAAAAAAAGAAAAAAAAAAGAAAAGACAACTTACCAAGTGAGAGAGGATTTTATTTGCAAATCATAATTCTGATAAGGGATTAATATAATATATAAAACTCCTTTATCTCAACAGCAACAAAAAAAACCCAAACCACTTGATTAAAATATGTGGAGAAGAGCTAAATTGATGTCTTTTTTTTTTCCAAAGAGAGTATATGCATAGCCAACAGATACGTGAAAAGATATTCAAAGTTATTAATTGTTAGGAAAATGCATATAAAAGCCACAATGAGACATCACCTCATGGCCATCAGAATTTGTCAAGAAGGCAAAAAAAAAAAAAAGTGTTGCAGAAGATGTAGACATTAATGTCCTGTCCTGTTAGTGGGGGAAAAAAATTGGTGCATCCACTATGAAAAACATTATAGATGCTTTTCAAATAATTAAGAATAGAACTACTGTATGACCCAGATATTTCACTTCTGGGTGTTTATCTGAATATATGAAAATGCTAACTTGAAAAGACTTATGCACCTCTACGTTCATTGCAGTGTTATTCACAATAACCAAGATATGGAAGCAACCTAAGTGTCCCATCAATGGATGAATGGAAAAAGAAAAGGTGGTGTGTGTATATACACACACAGTGGCATACTACTCATAAAAAGAAAAATCTTGCCATTTTTGACAAGGTAGGTGGACCTTGAGTGTATTATACTAATGAAATGTAAGATGAATATAGACAAATACCATGTGACTTCACTCATGTGTGGAGTATAAAACCAATCCAAACAATAAACGAACAGATCAAACCAAAACAAACCTATAGATACAGAGAACAGAGTAGTGGTTACCAGAAGGGAAGTGGGGCAGGGGTATGGGGAGGAAAGGGGGTCAGCTGTGTGGTGATGGATGAGGTCAGAATGTATGCTGTACCTGTAAGACTTGTGTACTGTTGTAAACCCATAAAATAAAAAAAAAATAAAATGAGCAATTACAAATTGAAATGTTTTTTATCATGTTTATATATTAATTTTATAAGCTTTAGTGTTATTTATTAGAATTTTATATTAGTCCATTTTGGGTTTTTAATGCCAGAGTCATTTCAGATGCTGCTGAGTTTTAACATATGATGTGCATTTCACATGTTGTATTTGCTAAATTACCTCCTGAGAAGCTGTTGCATTTCAGATGGTTTTGGATTAGGCTGGGTTGGGGAAGCTGACTACGCTTTCTGAAGTTCTTGAGCATCCAATCATACTAGAAAGTCTTGACAGTGTGGAACAAACACAAGAATTCCTGGGAAAACAGCGTATGAGTACAGGTGGAGCATAGAGGGTTTTTAGGTCAGTGAAACTTATGTGCACTACTGTACTGGTGCAAATGTGTTATCATAGATTTTATTCAAACCCGTAGAATATGCAATGTTGAGCAAACATTAATGTAAACCATGGGCTTTGGAAGATGAAGATGTGTCAATGTAGGTTCAGCAATTGTTTACAACTGGATCTTTCTGGTGGGGATGTAGATACTAGGGGAGGCAATGCATTTGTGATAGCAGGGTGTGTATGTATGTAGGAAGTCTCTGTAACTTCTGCTAATTCTGCTGTTAACCTAATACTGATCTAAGAAATAAAGTCTAGGGAGTTTGCTTGCGATGTAATGGTTAAGACTCCATGCTGTCGCTGCCAAGGGCCCAGGTTCAATCCCTGGTCAGGGAACTAAGATCCCACAAGCCGCATGGACAGCTCTCCCCCACCAAAAATAAAAATGAATCTATTAAAAAGTATATAGTTCTTTGATTTCAGATGGTATACATAGTGATTTTAATATGGCATCAGTGTCTCATCTTGGTTTATTATTACTGTAACCCTTAAAGACCTGTCTGGAAATCTCTCTGATTTCTAATCTTTACTGTAGATAAGGTAGACATTGAAGACTATATTTAATGAAAGTGTGATCCTGAGGTCATACGTACACTCTTTCCAGGCAATACTGACCTTGTTAATAAAGACTTCTTCAATTAAATAATTTATAAATGAGGTATTTTTGGTGCTGAGGACTCAAGCCATTTTAATCTGTCTTTCAAATCTCAGAATTAAATTTGTGTAGTAGGTAACTTGAATCCCTATTTATTCTTTTCAGTCTAAATTTTTGATTCAAATACAGGCAAAAGGTGAATTTCTTCAGATTACAAAATTCTTACCAAAGATTGTCAGGGAGTTGATTCATTTTTTACAGTATCCCACCTAATTTGGTCAATCCTGTTGGCTATGGCTATTCTTAATGGCCATGGAAATAACTGTGGAGGTTGTAATGACCTGTCTTTATTGATTGTTTTGATCTTCAGAAGTCGCTAAAATAGGCTCACAAAACTTCTGAAAAATTCTGTTCAGCCTGTGATATATTTTTGAAAAAGTATGGTGAATCTTAAATTTTCAACTTAATTTTAGTTCTGCCACTGAAATCTAAGTACCTATAAATAGCTTTTTATATTCTTTAATCTATTCTCAGGGTTTTAGGAATTGCTTTCACAGATGTTTGAAATAGTTACTGTCACGGTGATGAGGTTATTGATGATAGTGACCCTTTCCTGAAAGCTTCTATAACATTTTATTTTTAACAGAACCTCATTCTTCAAAATTGAATTCATCATTGACTTCCCCTCAAGGTAACTGTTTTTCAAGTCCCTTTTGTCTCACATGAAACTAGTTTAAAGCCTCTGAAACCTTATGTCTGTTTATTGTCTTTGCGATGGGTTCTCCTTCATTACCTATACCCAATGTCACAGAGTCCTGCCAGCTTTACATTCAAGTGCCTCTCAAATAATTAAAACACTAAGAATAATGTTTTTCCCATAGGCCATATTCTAATTCAGGCACTCCTTCTAGTGCCTTTTAATTAATCTCCCTACTTGCATACTTTGCCCAATTAGACTAATACTACATACAATACACAGATCTATTTCTCTAAATATCTGTGTTCATGTTACTGCTATGCTTCTAAAACCTTCAGTCATTCCCTGTCATACACAAGATAAAATCTAAATCCTTTAGTCTAAACTTCAAATAATCTGTCATAATCTGTCCTAGCTATTTTTTCACAACATTTCCCAAAATATTGAACAGAACTGATTCCTCATTATTACTGTGTAAAAATTTTAACTATGCATAAAACACATCATGCTGTCTACTCTCAAAACAATTGACTTCCCCTCTCTGATCTTAGAAACTTCTTTTTCTTGTGAAAAATTAGAAAATATTACTGATCTTTTAACTAGTTTTGTTAATAAATTTGTTAAACATTGTTATATAGTGAGGCTGTAAAAATTTCAAAAGTACTTTGATATATGATTTTTCAAGGGGATTTTTTTTCAAGTGATGTATAGCTGATTTACAATGTTATGTTAGCTTCAGGTATACAGAAAGAATATACATATATTCTTTTTCAGATTCTTTTCCCTTTTAAGTGGAAGTCACTCAGTTGTGTCCAACTCTGTGACCCTATGGACTATACAGTCCCAGGCCAAAATACTGGAGTGGATAGCCATTCCCTCCTCCAGGGGATCTTCCCAACCCAGGGATCGAATCCAGGTCTTCCACATTGTGGGAGGATTCTTTACCAGCTGAGCCACCAGGGAAGCCCAAGAATACTGGAGTGGGTAGCCTATCCCTTCTCCAGTGGGTCTTCCCGACCTGGGAATTGAACCAGGGTCTCCTGAATTGCAGGCAGATTCTTTACCAGCTGAGCTACTAGGGAAGCCCCTTTGCCTTATAGGTTATTATAATACACTGAATCTATTTCCCTGTGCTATACCATAGGACCGTGTTGGTTACCTATCTTATATACTGTAGTGTGTATATGTTAATCCCAAACATCTAGTTTATCCCTCTGCACCCATTCCCCTTTGGTAACTATGAATTTGTTTTCTATGTCTGTGGGTCTGTTTCTCTTTTTGTAAATAAGTTCATTTGTATAATTTTTTTAGATTCCACATGTAAGTAATGTTATTTGGTATTTATCTTTGTCTGGATTACTTACTGTGATTATCCTTAGTATAGTGGAGTAGTAGGGGAAAATAGAATAGAGTGTTCAATGGTCTCGTTCAGTCTGTAAATTTTCAGTAGTTGGAAAACATAACTGTCTAATATGTACATATGTATAGTCTGTGCTCCTTTTCATTTGCTTGTTTTTTAAAATTATATTAAGCTCCTGAGAGGACAGGTGCTATCTTCTACGTGTGTGAATATGTGGTTTTGTATTTCTTCATAATGTTGAATTAGGTACTTGAGAAAGAGTGTTGCATGAGCTTGTAGAGTTGGGAAGGAGGTGTTTTTTCTTGCCTAATAGCTTAAGCAGATGAGAAATCCTTACTTCTCACAAACAGGCCTTGAAGCATGGCTGGTAACCACAAATGCCCCTGTAAACCAGGCAGTAAGATGAGAGAGTGGGCTTGTAGGTTGCAGAGTAAAGATGGGAGGGGGTTGCCTTTTCTGAAGGGTCAGCTGCTGGTCAGCGGGAGCTGTTGTTGCCACAGTCAAGCCCAGTGGTGCCTGATCTACCTTTTCGAGAGGAGATGGAGATTTGAGTTTTTATGTGAAATAGCCAATTTTTTTTTCCTCTGGAATTTAACAGGCCAAATTTTACACCAATGTAACCTGCATTTGTCCTGGAGGCCACTGGTTTGCAATATCGGCCCTAGAGAGATGTTCACTGTTCCCAAAGATGTGATTATATTAGAATTCTCTCATCTGACATAATCAAGGTGGGTAGCTGGTCAGTTAGTTAGAAAAGGCAGTTAAAGTGGCAAATCATAGACAAATGACTGACCTGTATCATTAAAGTCATAGAATAATACACCATGGTACTTGTGCCAAACATTTTATGTTAACTTAGAACATATAAATTCACCAATCTTTTCAAGTGGGCATAAGGCTTTTTTCTGGGTATCAGTTTACTGATTGTATTATTAAACTTCTTTTCCAGTCCTCCATTTCTAGGTCCCATTTCCTTCAAGCAGAGGGAGGAATATTAATACTAGCCTGGCCAGCTGAGGACAGAATCCTTCTAAATTTCTATGATGTTCTTCCAACTTTCAAATTGTCTTTTCCCAAAATAAGACTGCTTTATTATTAGAGAAAGATCTTCATGACCCAGATAATCATGATGGTGTGATCACTCACTTAGAGCGAGACATCCTGGAATGCAAAGTCAAGTGGGCCTTAGGAAGCATCACTATGAACAAAACTAGTGGAGGTGATAGAATTCCAGTTGAGCTATTCCAAATCCTGAAAGATGATGCTGTGAAAGTGCTGCACTCAATATGCCAGCAAATTTGAAAAACTCAGCAGTGGCCACATGACTGGAAAAGGTCAGTTTTCATTCCAATCCCAAAGAAAGGCAATGCCAAAGAATGTTCAAACTACCACACAACTGCACTCATCTCAGATGCTAGTAATGCTTAAAATACTCCAAGTCAGGTATCAGCAATATGTGAACCATGAATTTCCAGATGTTCAAGCTGGTTTTAGAAAAGGCAGAGGAACCAGAGATCAAACTGCCAACATCCGCTGGATCATCAAAAAAGCAAGAGAGTTCCAGGAAAACATCTACTGCTTTATTGACTATGCCAAAGCCTTTGAATGTGTGGATCACAAGAAAATGGAAAATTCTGAAAGAGACGGGACTACCAGACCACCTGACCTACCTCTTGAGAAATTTATATGCAGGTCAGGAAGCAACAGTTAGAACTGGACATGGAACAACAGACTGGTTCCAAATAGGAAAAGGAGTACATCAAGGCTGTATATTGTCACCCTGCTTATTTAACTTATATGCAGAGTACATCATGAGAAACGCTGGGCTGGAAGAAGCACAAGCTGGAATCAAGACTGCTGGGAGAAATATCAATAACCTCAGATATGCGGATGACACTACCCTTATGGAAGAAAGTAAAGAAGAAGTAAAGAGCCTTTTGATGAAAGTGAGAGAAGAGAGTGAAAAAGTTGGCTTAAAGCTCAACATTTAGAAAACTAAGATCATGGCATCTGGTCCCACCACTTCATGGCAAATAGATGGGGAAACAGTAGAAACAGTGAGAGACTTTATTTTTCTGGGCTCCGAAAGCACTGCAGACAGTGACTGCAGTCATGAAATGAAAAGATGCTTGCTCCTTGGAAGAAAAGTTATGACCAACCTCAGTTCAGTTCAGTTCAGTCACTCAGTCGTGTCCGACTCTTTGCGACCCCATGAATTGCAGCATGTCAGGCCTCCCTGTCCATCACCAACTCTCAGAGTTCACTCAAACTCACGTCCATCGAATCCGTGATGCCATCCAGCCATCTCAACCTCTGTTGTCCCCTTTTCCTCGTGGCCCCAAACCCTCCCAGCATCAGAGTCTTTTCCAATGAGTCAACTCTTCTCATGAGGTGGCCAAATACTGGAGTTTCAGCTTTAGCATCATTTCTTCCAAAGAACACCCAGGACTGATCATCTTTAGAATGAACTGTTTGAATCTCCTTGCAGTCCAAGGGACTCTCAAGAGTCTTCTCCAACACCACAGTTCAAAAGCATCAATTCTTCGGTGCTCAGCTTTCTTCACAGTCTAACTCTCACATCCATACATGACCACTGGAAAAACCATAGCCTTGACTAGATGGACCTTTGTTGGCAAAGTAATGTCTCTGCTTTTGAATATGCTATCTAGGTTGGTTATAACTTTCCTTCCAAGGAGTAAGTGTCTTTTAATTTCATGGCTGCAGTCAACATCCACAGTGATTTTGGAGCCCCCCAAAATAAAGTCTGACACTGTTTCCACTGTTTCCCCATCTATTTCCCATGACCACATAAATAGCACATTAAAAAACAGAAACATTACTTTGCCAACAAAGGTCCATCTAGTCAAAGCTATGGTTTTTCCAGTAATCATGTATGGATGTGAGAGTTGGACTATAAAGAAAGTTGAGCACCAAAGAATTGATGCTTTTGAACTGTGGTTTTGGAGAAGACTCTTGAGAGTCCCTTGGACAGCAAGGAAATCCAACCAATCCATCCTAGAGGAAATCAGTCCTGAATATTCATTGGAAGGACTGATGCTGAAGCTGAAACTCCAATACTTTGGCCACCTGATGTGAAGAACTGACTCATTTGAAAACACCCTCATGTTGGGAATGATTAAAGGTGGGAGGAGAAGGGGATGGCAGAGGATGAGCTGGTTGGATGGCATCACCAACTCAATGGACAGGAGTTTGAGTAAACTCCGGGAGTTGGTGATGGACAGGGAAGCTTGGTGTTCCGCAGTCCATGGGGTCACAAAGAATCGGACACAACTGAGCGATTGAACTGAACTGAACTGACTGATCTTTAGTGACTTTATCCAAAGCATTTAAATTAGTTTTCTTAGAAGTAATTCTCTTTTCACATGCCTAGTTCATCAGTTTACACAGTATTTAGTTTATATAATTACAATGTGAAACAAGTCGAGAATGAACAAGTTTGGGAACCAGTGAAATGGACTCCTGGAAACCATGCAGCTGAACACATGGCAGCAGGAGGAGACAGGAGAATAAAGATGAGCCTTCCGGTCATGTGATTCAGCAGGTTGTCCATGGAGATCGGCGAATTTCTGGAGAAGACTGGAGAACGTGAATAAATCCAGTCACTTGATTATGGGAGGGTCTAAGTGAGAAACATAGTGTATAGTGTTACAATGGATTGTGCTGGCCCCTACTGAAAAGCCCTTAGGCTGGCACAGCATCACTGCCACCCATGAATCCAAGTGATGCTCCAGAGGTGGGTTACATGGGCTTTGATATGCTTTTGGTGACTCATGGGGGCAGGGGGTGGTGGTGTTAATTCTCAACCTGTGGCAATATATTTGCTTCTGAGGAGGTTGTCTTGAGTAGGAATCATTTTTCTACTATTGTAACCAAAAGTGGGGTCCAGTGCTTGCCACTCAAAAGCCAATAAAGAGGTGAGGTTAGTGGAAAGGAAATTTTGCTTTATAATGGATGCTAGTATTTGGGACGGGAGATGGTATCCTATTTAACGAATAGCTCCACTTTCTACAATCCCCACTGCCAACAATCATTAGGGTAGAGTTTTACAGGCTGAGGGAGGGGGCTACATGTAGAAACAGCACAGTCAACCTGACACTCATCTTGAAATCGGTCATCAGTGGACTGTATGTGTTATTTGCTGAGTCATGACTGACTCTGTGCGATCCTGTGCAGTAGCCCACCAGGCTTCTCTGTCCATAGCATTCTCCAGGCAAGAATACTGGAGTGGGTTGCCATTCCCTTCTCCAGAGAATCTTCCTGACCCAGGGACTGAACCCGGGTCTCCTGGATTGCAGGCAGATTCTTTCCATCTGAGACACCGGGAAAGCCCCAGCAGTGGATTGACCAGCATCAAATGGATTGTTCTAAGTAAAGTTAATCTTCAATTCCAGGGTTGGTTTGCTTCCATTTCCTGGAGGTCAATTCTTGGAATTGTGACAGCTTATGTCATGGCTATGATCTGGTCATCATGTAGTTAACTTCTTCCACCTGGTGCAGGTTTCAGTATCTATAAGACGGCTCACACGATATGGTTCAGAATATTCTATAGCTCTTGAGGAAGAACTAAAGGTCCTCGATATGCTTAATGACTAAACTTTTATTGTTTGGTTTCCTTTGACAGTTTTCCTTTGTTTCTGCATTTTCTCCCTTCTCTGATTAAACTTATACTTTGGCTAAAGTTCTTCCACGGCAAAAGGCAGGCAGAAGACATGTGGCGAAGGTCCTGCTCCATTTCACTATGAGAATGAGAATATTTTAGTGCAACTTTGGTATAATGAACCATGCTTTGGAAAGAGTATGTAAATGTATTATAAGAGCAAGAGAAGAGAATGTTCCAAAGTTCAAGTTGCTTCTCTTGGACAAAATATTCTGTTTTCTCACCCAGAATTTTTATCCCATTTTTTCCTTAGTTCTTCCAAAGAGCAATTATTTGTGAGTACACACAAAAAATGGTTCACACTCAGATTAGGACTTAGATTTTCTTTGTCCTTGTGAAGCAGTTTGTGTTCCTTGAAGGAATCTAAAAATATACTGTGCACTTCTTCCTTTTTATGCTCATTATTTCTAACCTATTGTGGACGATTGTTTTGTACATAATGCTCTGCATACATTAAATCCTAGAGGGATTGTTTAGGCTCATAGACATTATGTGCATTTACTTTTAAACAAAGGATACCTTTGAATTGCAGAATTACAAAAACCTTAACATTTAGCTAAAAGACTAATTTTTTAAAATTCTTGTGAAAAACTGACCTTTGCCACAGGTTTAATAGTCTCTGATAGCCATGATGGATGGTTAGAGTAGACATTTTAATACTTACCAGCAAACATTTACAAAGCATCTATTAAGTGAGATGTCTTTCCTCAAGGAGATCCAGTGTTTCTCCAAATGATTTGCAAACTCATTTTGAAGTTTGTTCAGCCTCGAGTTTCCTGGAATCCATTCCAGACCCTCAGAGTTGAATCTTTAACTGTGAATTCTGGGATCTGCATGTTTATCAAAACTTGATGGTTTTGAGAACCAGTGCTTAGCATTTTCCAACCATAGAGAAAATCGAAATTATCTCCTTCCAGGAGTAGGTCCAAAGTGGTGGCTAAAATCTGGCAAGAGGGCAAGTAACCTTTCGTAAGATGAGAACTTTCATGGAAGTTTTGCTGCCTTGGCCTTTCTGCTTGTTGAACTTTGGAAATTTATAGCAGTCATACTGAGAAATGGCTTATACTCAAATAGAATATACCCAGAGTACAACTAAGCAGGGGGTGGTGACGTGTGTTTAGAAACAAAAGAGATTCAACCCAGAGTGTTTGTTACCCAAGCTCTGAAGAAGCCAAGAAGCAGGTAGGCCCCCTTAGGGCAAGAACTCAATAAAGTAGAGTCCATAGCTGAGTGTTTCTCTGATACGTCTCTTAGGGGCATGGAAGATCCTAGACCCACAGACATTGACTACAGCCTGTAAGAAATTCAGAAATCTGCAAATGAATCCTATTTCTGACTGACTGGCAATCTAGCGGCTGGGAGTGCCACACAGCCTGCCTTGAATCTCAAGATCTGATCAATTTTTTTCAAGACCCATAGCTGAGCAGCCACCCCAACACTGGGGGACATTTAGAAGCTGAACTTTATTGACCATTCATTGTAAGGAGTTTGTGGGTTGTATAAAAGCCATCAATGAAACAACAGTAAAGGAATCTTTTTGTTTTGTTTATCGTATTTTGCTTCAAAAGGAGACTCATGCTCTTTTTTTTCACAGAGAAGAACAATTCTGGAATTGATTAGAGTCCACTAAAACCTTTCAGAGATCTGATATTTAAACTTAAGAATGACTCTTTAGTTCTTTATTCAATATATGTGTGATAGGCAAACCTGTGACTCTGAAAGTTTTATTTGCTCTGAATACCATGAAGTGCTCAAAGACTTAATATTCTAATTTCTACCTATGTTCACAATACTCTTTTTAGTGAGTCACGCTTTGCTTCATTTCACCTTTTGAAAATGTCATGTGCAGCCTTTTAAAATTAAAGACCAAATGGCTGATAGGAACCTCACACAGCACAGCAGAGGTGAAGGTGTACAGTGTGTTCTGGCTGCAGGAGAGGCTATGTGGAGTCATACCATAGGTCCTGGAGAGAAGAAAAGGGTGGGTGCTGTATGCTTGAAATGCTGCCACAGCAAATACTCTCGAAGGAAAAGGAAACAGTAGTTTTACCTATGGGATTGTAAGAAAGCAAGATGTTTACTGCATATGGTTTTACACTTTTGGTTTTCTAACCATACATATATATTGTCTGTTTTAAAAATTAAATATTTTTAAATATTTAGAGCAAGTGTCCCAGTGATACACTATAACTTTAATATTTTAAGTGAAAGTCACTCAGTTGTGTTCGACTCTTTTCAACCCAGGCCAGAATTCTCCAGGCCAGAATACTGGAGTGGTTAGCCTTTTCCCTTTTCCACGGTATCTTCAACACAGGGACTGAACCCAGGTCTCCCGCATTGCAGGTGTATTCTCTACCACCTAAGCCACAAGGGAAGCCCAATAATACTGGAGTGGGTAGCTTATCCCTTCTCCAGGGGATCTTCCCAACCCAGAGATCAAACCGGGGTCTCCTACATTGCAGGGAGAGTCTTTACCATCTGAGCCACCAGGGAAGCCAGGTGGCTTAGTTTGTGAATATATATATATATATACAACTGGCGCCACTGTCAGCTGTCAGGATTGCTCTTCTCCTTCCCATGGACTGCAGCCTTGTTCTGGGACTCCTGGCCACTTCTCCATCTTACCTCTCTCCCCCATTTAACTGCACAGACAATGATGCATTGTATGTTTCATATTTTTGAGACATGGTATCTCAGTTTTTCCCAAGGCTGGATGAATAGAATCTATATCCTTATATTGTCTGGTCCAGGGATTTTAATTTTCAGGAATTTGTTGATTATTCAGGGTACTGACTTCTAAGTTAACTTAATTTGATCCTAAATTTGAGCACAGAGCTAAAATTAGGACCAAATTAAGTTCAACTCAGGCCAAAGAAATCAATACCTTGAAGGACTAACAAATTCCTGATCATATTTATGTGTCAGGAAAGAATATTTTAGTTATTTGCTTGACTCATTTGAAAATTTTGAAGATGTGAAGACTTTGAAAATACACTTTGGTGCATCTGTAGTCTAAAAATTTCCCTTCAGTTCAGTTCAGTTCAGTCGCTCAGTCGTGTCTGACTCTTTGCGACCCCATGAATCACAGCACGCCAGGCCTCCCTGTCCATCACCAACTCCTGGGGTTCACTCAGACTCACGTCCATCGAGTCAGTGATGCCATCCAGCCATCTCATCCTCTGTCATCCCCTTCTCCTCCTGCCCCCAATCCCTCCCAGCATCAGAGTCTTTTCCAATGAGTCAACTCTTCGCATGAGGTGGCCAAAGTACTGGAGTTTCAGCTTTAGCATCATTCCTTCCAAAAAAATCCCAGGGCTGAGAAATTTCCCTTAGCTCAGATTATTCTATTTTTCCTTACTCACTTAAATTTTTTTCCTATTCTTTAGTTGATGTGCTTATTTGCATTAAAACAGCCTTAAAATATAGAATTTTCCTTCTGATAAAATAAAATTGCTTCTGCTTTAATATGAATTAAGTGCCAGTAAACTTAAAGCAAGAAGCTGATGTTTGTATTCCTTGAGCATATGTGATACCATAGAGACTCAGGGGTGTTAATCCTTTAAGAAGGAGATTTCTTAAGAGAAAACACATACTGGTTCTATTGTCTAGTCTCAACCTTTATGTAACCAACAGATTTTTGGTTGCTAAGGATTTATTGTACAGCACAGTGAAATATAGTCATTTTATAATAGCTTTAAATGGAGTATAATCTATTAAAAATGCTGAATCACTATGTTGTATACCTGGAATTAATATAATACTATAAATCAACTATGCTTCAATTAAAAAATAAAAATTGCATTTGTACCTGAAGTTGATTGCCCATATTTTCAATAGGTGATAGTCCATAATTTTAAAGGCATGTTTTATGTACTAAATGGTGACTTTGGATATTGGTTTTAGTTTTTATGTCCCCTCCTTAAAATATAAAAAACATGTACAAATAGTTATTGTAGCAATGAAAAGAAATAGTGGCAAGCTTATTTTTTTCATGCTGGAAATCTGTCCCAGAAAGTTTTAATATATTTGAAAGTTCTTTGCTTTCTATATTATCACTTTACCACATATGCTATAGAGTCCAAAGAAAATCAACATCCATGGTATACTTTCACAGTGATGTGTACTTAAAAGTTTGGCATTGGTAGTTCCCTGGTTTCCTAGTGGTTAGTGTCCCAGGCTTCCACTGCCATGCCTGACTGAGAAACTGCGACCCCACAGGCCTATAGCTAACATCATAATGTCATAGTTAACGGTGAGAAATTAGACACTTTCCCCAAAGATCAGAACAAGACAAAGATTTCCCCTCTTACCAGTCCTACTCAGTGTTGTGCTAGAGGTCTTAGCAATGCAGTAACACAAGAAAAGAAAAGGAGCTGCTGTCTATGGGGTTGCACAGAGTCGGACACAACCGAAGCGACTTAGCAGCAGCAGCAACAGACTTGGAAGGGAGAAATACAATTGTTTGTTTGTGACATGATATGTCTACTACTTAGTTGTAAACCAATAACATATGTGGAGTCTACAGGTGGAAAATTACTCTGATGAAGAAAATCAAGGAATATCTAAATAAAAGAAGAGTTATTTCCATGTTCATGGATTGGAAGATTCAGTACTGTCAAGTTTATATGGAGAGGTCAAACACCCCAAATAATCAAAACACATGATAGAAAGAAGAATAAAGTTGTTGGAGTGACATTACCTGACTTGAAGACATATTATGAAGCTATAATCATCAAAACTGCATGGTGTTTGTGAAAGGACAGATACAAAGATCAAAGGGACAAAACGGAGGGCCCAGAAGTGGACCCAACACACAGTCATTTAAACAGTGAAGCAAAGGCAGTTCTGTGGACAAAAGGCAGTCTTTCAACAAACGGTGGTGGAACAATTAGGTTTTTAATGCAAGAAAAAAGTCTAGACACAGACTTTATTTTACTGAAGTCAACTTAAAATGGATCATAAATCTGAGTGTAAAATGCAAAATGCAAAATTATGAAACGTCAAAGAAAACATAGGAGAAAATTTAGATAGCCTGTGATTGGTGGTGAGTTCATAGATATAACACCAAAAGCACAATCCATGGAAGAAAATGGGTAAACTGAACTGTGGCAAAATTAAAATCTTTCCTCATAAAAAAAGATACTATTAAGAGAATGATTCATTTCGATATTTGGCAAAACTAATACAATATTGTAAAGTTTAAAAATAAAATAAAATTAAAAAAGAGAATGAAAAGATAAGCTGCAGTCTAGGAGAAATTATTTGCAAAACACATGCTTGATAAAGGAATATATCTAAAATATTCAAAGAACTCTTAAAGCCTAACATAAGAAAACTGACAACCCAATGAATACATAGGGAAAAGGTTCAAAGCCACTTCAGCATATGTAAATAGATGGCAAGTAATCATATGAAAAAACTCTCAAAATCATTTGTTATGGAATTGCAAGTTGAGATACCACTATGTCCTCATTAGAATAGCTCTGATCCAAAAGACTGACAGTACTCAAGGCATACAAGGATGTGGAGCAACAGGAACTCTCATTTGCTGCTGGTGGGGATGCATACTGGTGCAGACACTTCAGAAGACAGTTGGCAGTTTCCCAAAAGGCAGTCTTATCATTGTTGTTGTTGTTGTTCAGTCGTGCTGTCTGACTCTTTGTGACCCCATGGACTACAGCACACCAGGGCTCCCTGTTCCTCACCATCTCCCAAAGTTTGCCCAAGTTCATGTCCATTGCATCTGTGATGCTGTCCAGCTATCTTGTCCTCTTACACCCTCTTCTCCTTCTGCCCTCAATCTTTCCCCATATCAGGGACTTTCCCAATGAGTCAGATATTTGAATCAGATAACCAAAATACTGGAATTTCAACTTCAGCATCAGTCCTTCCAATGAGTGTTCAGACTTGATTTCCCTTAAGATTGACTAGTCTGATCTCCTTGCTGTCCAAGGGACTCTCCGGAGTCTTCTCCAGCACCACGGTTAGAAGGAATTAGCCTTATCATATGATCAAGCAGTTAGGCTTCTAGATACTTAGTTCAGTCGCTTAGTCGTGTCCGACTCTTTGCGACCCCATGAATCAGAGCACGCCAGGCCTCCCTGTCCATCACCAACTCCCAGAGTTCACTCAGACCCACGTCCATCGAGTCAGTGATGCCATCCAGCCATCTCATCCTCTGTCGTCCCCTTCTCCTCCTGCCCTTAATCCCTCCCAGCATGAGAATCTTTTTCAATGAGTCAACTCTTCGCATGAGGTGGCCAAAGTACTGGAGTTTCAGCTTCAGCATCATTCCCTCCAAAGAAATCCCAGGGCTGATCTCCTTCAAAATGGACTGGTTGGGTCTCCTTGCAGTCCAAGGGACTCTCAAGAGTCTTCTCCAACACCACAGTTCAAAAGCATCAATTCTTTGGTGCTCAGCTTTCTTCACAGTCCAACTCTCACATCCATACATGACCACTGGAAAAACCATAGCCTTGACTAGATGGACCTTTGTTGGCAAAGTAATATCTCTGCTTTTGAATATGCTATCTAGGTTGGTCATAATTTTTCTTCCAAGGAGTAAGTGTCTTTTAATTTCATGGCTGCAGTCACCATCCACAGTGATTTTGGAGCCCCCCAAAATAAAGTCTGACACTGTTTTCACTGTTTCCCCATCTATTTCCCATGAAGTGATGGGACCAGATGCCATGATCTTCATTTTCTGAATGTTGAGCTTTAAGCCAACTTTTTCACTCTCCTCTTTCACTTTCATCAAGAGGCTTTTTAGTTCCTCTGTTAGTACTTGGATCTGAAGTTCTGTGTCTCTATAGGAGGTTTTCTGAGAGACTGTATTCTTATATTTATGGGCTTCCCTGGTGGTGCAGAGGTTAAAGCATCTGCCTGCAATGTGGGAGACTTGGGTTCGATCCCTGGGTCAGGAAGATCCCCTGGAGAAGGAAATGGCAACCCACTCCAGTATTCTTGCCTGGAGAATCCCATGAACAGAGGAGCTTGGTGGGCTACTGTCCACGGTTCGCAAAGAGTCGGACACGACTGAGCGACTTCACTTTCACTTTCTGCCATAAGGCTGGTGTCATCTGCATATCTGAGGTTATTGATATTTCTCCCAGCAATCTTGATTCCAGCTTGTGCTTCTTCCAGCCCAGTGTTTCTCATGATGTACTCTGCATATAAGTTAAATAAGCAGGGTGACAATATACAGCCTTGACATACTCCTTTTCCTATTTGGAACCAGTCTGTTGTTCCATGTCCAGTTCTAACTGTTGCTTCCTGACCTGCATATAGGTTTCTCAAGAGGCAGGTCAGGTGGTCTGGTATTCCCATCTCTTTCAGAATTTTCCACAGTTTATTGTGGTCCACACAGTCAAAGGTTTTGGCATAGTCAATAAAGCAGAAATAGATGTTTTTCTGGAACTCTCTTGCTTTTTCAATGATCCAGCGGATGTTGGCAATTTGATCTCTGGTTCCTCTCTGCCTTTTCTAAAACCAGCTTGAACTTCAGGAAGTTCACGGTTCACGTATTGCTGAAGCCTAGTTTGGAGAATTTTGAGCATTACTTAACTAGCATGTGAGATGAGTGCAATTGTGCAGTAGTTTGAGCATTCTTTGGCATTGCCTTTCTTTGGGATTGGAATGAAAACTGACCTTTTCCAGTCGTGTGGCCACTGCTGAGTTTTCCAAATTTGCTGGCATATTGAGTGCAGCACTTTCACAGCATCATCTTTCAGGACGGCCGCTGCTCCTTACCTTGGGTGAGGGGTATCTCCTCACCACCACCCCTCCCAACCTTGAACGTGGAATAGCTCCTCTAGGCCCTCCGGCACCCGCAGCCACAGCCCCTTGGACGTGGGTTTGGTCCTCCCTGCCGCCGCCCCGACCTTGGGCGGGGGTAGCTCCTCTCGGCTGCTCCTGCGCTGTCGCAGCCTGGCACTCTCGGCCACCGCCCCTGACCTCGGACATGGGGTAGCTCCTCTAGGCTACGCTCTGCACGCCATCGCAGCCGCCCGCTAGATACTTACCTGATTCAATTGAAAACTTGTGTCATACAAAAACAAGCATACAGATTTTTATAGCAGCTTTATTCATAATTGACAGAAATTGGATGCATCTATTGTCCTTTAGCAGGTGAACTGATCAACCGTGGTCCAGTGGACAGTTATTGGCAGTAAAAAAAATGAGCTATTAAGCTATAACAAGACATGGAGGATCCATAAATGCATATTGCTAAGTGAAAGAGATTAGTCTGAAAAGGTCCATACTGTGTGAGTCCACCTGTATCGCTAAGTCGTGTCCAACTCCTGTGACCCCATGGACTGTAGCCCACCAGACTCCTCTGTCCAGGCAAGAATACTGGAGTAGGTTGCCATTTCCTCCTTGAGGGGATCTTTCTGACCCAATGAGCACACCTGTGTCTCCTGCATTGCTGGAGAATTCTTTACTGGTCTGAGCCACCAGGGAAGCAGTCCGACTTTATTACCTTCTGGAAAAGGAAAAGCTATAGAAATAACAACAACAAAAAAAAATCAGTGGTAGCCAGGGGTTCAGAGGAGGGGGAGAGGAATGAATAGGTAAAATGCAGGGGATTTTAAGGTACTGAGACTTCTATATGATATGCAGTGGTGATGGCCTGTTATTATGTGTTTGTCAAAAAGGCACAAGAGGAGGACTGAACCCTAATGTAAACTGAGAACTTTAGTGAATGTAATGTATTGGCTTATCGATTGTGACAAATATACTAACGCAAGAGGTTAATAATAGGAGAAACTGTGGGGTGGTGGGGAGGGAGTATGTGGGGACTTTCTGTACTTTATGTACAATTTTTCTATAAAACTAAAACTAAAAGAAACAAAAAGCCTTCATGTAGCTGTTATCAAGCTCCAGTGTTTTTCACTATTTCCCAAATATTTTTACCCATAGACCTGTGCTAGACAGAAGTTGAGAGGGACTATTAGCACTGGGGTGAGTTGTTGGAAAAGTGCCAGAGGGCATCTGGGGAGAGGCTGACCCAAAAGATGTTTGCAGTGTTCTCTGTGAGGGAGCCATCAGTGTGAGCAGATTGGTGCCCATGGAGGTTAGACTCCTCCCCTCCCACAGAGCCCTGGGAGACAGGAAATAGCTTCACAGTCACATTTCAAAGAGATGGCTTCCAAGTTCCGGAGAAAGATGCTCCTAGGTTGCAAAACTAGCAAGAGACTTTTAAAAAGATTTACACCTCAAAAGAATAGAAAAATAATTTATAATACAAATGTTCTAAAGTCAGTGTTACAAGAGAAGGGAGGTCAGGAGCCTAGAGTTTGAAAGAAGCCTTTCTGAAGTTTAGTCCAGCTGAGGGAAAGGCCTAAGGCTGTCTTGATCACTTTCATCTCTTGCTCCTCTTATTCTTAGAAAAATTCCTCTTGTGATTTCTAAGGAACACAGGTCCTATTTGTGAGTCTCATTCTTTAACTGCCTTAGCTTCTCACCCTGATTTATGGGTGACTTAAAAAACATTTCCACATCAAGACAAGGAATGCAGATAAGTAAAAGCATGGGTTGGAGAAGACCTTTGTTGTAGTTTAGTCTCTAAGTTGTCTCTGACTCTTTGTGATCCCATGGACTGCAGCATGCCAGGCCTCCCTGTCCCTCATTATCTCCTGGAGTTTGCCCAAGTTCATGTCCACTGAATCAGTGATGCTCTCCAACCACCTCATCCTTGCCTCCCTCTTCTTTTGCCTTCAGTTTCCCAGCATAAGGGTCTTTTCCATTGAGTTGGCTGTTTGCATCTGGTGGCCAAAGTATTGGAGTTTCAGCTTCAGCATCAGTCTTTCCAATGAATATTAAAAAGTTGATATCCTTTAGGATTTACTGGTTTGATAAGACCTATTAGGTTCTTAGCTTCCCTGGTGGCCCAGACAGTAAAGAGTCTGCCTGCCATGTGGGAGACTTGGGTTCAATCCCTGGGTTGGGAAGATCCCCTGGAGAAGAAAATGGCAATTCCTTCTGGAATACTGGAATTCTCCAGTATTCTTGCCTGGAGAATCCCATCGACAGAGGAGCCTGGCGGGGTACAGTCCATGGGGTTGCAAAGAGTCAGACATGACTGAGTGACTAACACATACCTTGGGTTCTTAAGTGACAGTGAAGTTGCTCTCTGTCCATGGGGATTCTCCAGGCAAGTATACTGGAGTAGGTTGCCATTTCCTTCTACACACTGGGTTCTTAATAAGTGTTAAAAATATCATGTAGCCTCAAACTCCTAATATGTAATTTATTTTAAAAATACTTACTTGGCTGCACCCAGTCTTAGATGTGGCATGTGGAATCTAATTCCTTGACCAGGGATTGAACCTGGGCCTCCTGCATTGGGAGCAGAGTCTTAGTCATTGGACCACCAGGGAAGTCCTCCCCACTATGTAATTTAAAACAAAAATTTAAAGTTAATCCATAAAATTCATTAGAAATTACCAAAGTGTGCTGATTGTTCCAGTGATTTATGTTTCAATGCTGTTTCTAAACTATTAAATTTCAAATTATTATAAAAAAAATTGACATTGGCCCCTCTGGTTAGTGGACACTTCAGGCCTTGCTGCCTGTGGTGTCTACACTGGAAACAGTGTATGTGGTCTATGTGGGGAAAATGACCTGGTTGCCTGTGGTGTCTCCACTGAGAACAGTGTCTGTGGTCTATGTGGGGCAGTGACCTGGCTGCCTGTGGGTGTCTACACTGAGAAACAGTGGGCTTTGCTCTATATTGGGACAGTGACCTGGCTGCCTGTGGTGTCTACCCTGAGAAATAGTGTCTGTGGTCTGTGTGGGGCAGTGACCTGGCTGCCTTAGGCAGCTACTTATTTGGGTGACAAGAATCATTCACATTAAACCCTGTGTTTTATTTTCAACCATTTGTACCAAAACTGTTTGTACAACATTACCTTTTCTTTCCTTATAAGAAACTTAGAGTCATGAATGTATTTTCCCCTACTTTCTTTCTTGGGCTGCATACAAGGGAAGCATTATCATTCAAATGTGCTTTTAATCATCGCGTCTATAACATCCCCAGCAATCAGAACAGATTTGTAATTTGTGAGCCATGTGCAAAGACGAGATATCTTGCTTCACTGAGAAAATAGACAATTTTGTGAAATATTGGCCATTTATCTGTCAAAGTGGGCCATTATACATTGAACTACAGTAAGAAGTCACTGTGTACCTTCAATTCTTGTCATTTATGCTTTAATGAAGTTTTTTTATCTGTTATAAGGCCGATCCAAATTCTGCTCTATTTGAAATTCACTTTTGACAAAATGAGGTATATAGAAATGTTAATCAAGAGAATACAATTGAAGAATAAAATTAGAATGCAGAGTCAGGTGAAATGCATTTTTTAAAATTAAAAAAATATATAAATCATCCAAAAAACAATGAGGGAGAAGAGAATAGAAACTAGTGTGGTTATCTGTTCCTGTCCACTGCCCTGCTTCATAAACTGGGTGTTTTCTAAGCCATAAGCCATGAGGCTGTCCTAGTGTCTGCCTTTCGGATTCATTATTCTCTGTGGAACATTTAAATAATATGTAGAAATAGGCATAGAATCAATTGTCAAAAGACTTGTTTTTTAATTCTTGCTCTATCATCTGTAGCACATAAGTCATGTGACCCTGGATGAATTATTAAATCTTTCTGAGCCCTAATTTCTTCATCTGAAAAATGAGAATAATAAAAAAAAATTATTTTCCATGTTACAAAGTTGTAACAAGCAGCAAATAATTTAATGTACATAAAAAAATCATAGTGTAAACTTAAAAGCACCATGAAAGATTATTATTTATGCTTCAATGCATGCATTGTACATGGTCTGTGTAATCTGTATTTTCGGAAACTAACCCTCCATCATGTTGACATTTGCTAATTTTAAATCATGCTGCAAATGAGTGATTCAGATTGGAACACCTGCTATCATCATTTTTAAAGAAAATGACTATCATTTGATTTACAAGAACATTTTATCTTAATAAGTTCAGTTCAGCATTTATTAGCATGTATGAGCCTTAAATTTCCTTAACAGAATATCATATCTAATTCTTTTCTCAGATATCAGAGTAGTAACCATATTATTCTTGAACACTATACTTAGTAGGAAATGCTGGCCTCGATAATTCCTATTATTTTCTCAGGAGTAATTTAAAAATTGTAAGTTTTGAAAATAAATAAAGGAAAAGTTTACAGTGTAGCTTAAGAGGATGAAAACCTTTGGACATCATATTTCTGTATTGTGTTCTCTATTATGTAAATACTTTAATTGCATTCTGTATCTGTTTAGAGCAAGGAAAGTCTATGTTTAGGGAATACACCTGAATACATGTGAGAGCTGGGTTGAAGGTGCACACAAATTGGAAAAGGGAAGAGAAGATAAATTGCAGAATGGAAGAACCACATACAGCCATTTAGCATCAGAAAGGAAGATTTATGAAGTTCTATTCTTCAAAGAGTGTATTGTGATTTGCTATTTACCAAGACTTTATGGTTTCTATCTCTGAAAATATGATTGTGTTAAATTAACACAGGGTTAATTTTTAAACCTCCCTAAAGAAGACCATCCAGCAGTTCATTTTATAGCAAAATGAGTATCATTGCCCCCACATAAACACTGGCGTTGGACTACTTTGAGACATCCTGACCTGTGTATTTTGAAGCTGTTTGCTTTCTAAAATGGAAGCCTCAGAAATTCTGAATGCCTTCTAAAGTTGGTATTGGAATCATGCTATAGTTTGTAAGTTCTTTTGTTTTTTCTAAATGGCTTCTGCTAAAGAGTGGCCCTCAAAAGCTCTGCTGTACAAAAAGATTTAACAAAACCAGAGTCATTTTGTCTCCTTAAAACACTATCCTTTGCAGAGCTTGACACTCTGGAAGATTTTCTTTCTTAGCATCATTAAGCATTCTGAATAGCAATATCACTCAGAGGACAGAACCAGCTTCAAATCAGTGGCCCTTTAAGTGGTATCAATAGACTAATACTTCAAGCTTTGTTCCATTTTGTCAAGAATCTCCATGAATCTTTCTCTCTGTGCATAGAGCCATGGAGTCAATACATGTAACAGCCTGAGGGCAGGGAGGGTAGGCTGTGTGTGCAACATCTTTGCTACTCCAGGACATACTGACATTCTACAAATAGTCTAGGCATGGAGAAGGAACCTTGAGCAATCAGGTTTCTACTCAACTTTTAAGGACATCCTGAAATATAGTACTTTAGGAGTACATGCAGTTCAAGGATAAATAGAGGAGTAATTTGCCATTTGTACCAAATTAAATCAGACTTTCAGTTCAATCAAAACAGCTTGCAGCTGGATTCAATAATCTGATTTCCTGACACTCAGAGAAAAATTGAAGGTCTCCAAAAGACCCCTGCTGATTTTCCACATGAAATATAGTTTGCTGGCAATTTCACTCAACTTCTTAATGCCTTCACTTTTAATAAGCTAAAAAATGCAAATAAAGCATAAGGTTACCCGGAGATAGCTCTCAGGTAGTGTTTTATTCCAGCTAAGTGAAACGCACAGCACAGTGCCTCTAAAGGATCATACCCTTGTTCTTCCTCAAAGCAGCTATTTTGTTAAATGTGCCACTAGATGAATCTTTGTATTAGTGTCCTGGGAGTACTGTTTTGACACTGGTTGTATGTTAAAACATAATAAAAGTCTTCAGAGAAGTAACGCTAGAATTCGGTATGAATAACTTGATATTTTCTTGAGAAGGTAATGAGACAAGTAAAGATAAATCCTCAAGTGTCCATTAACTGTTCATTATTCAAGCTAACAAGGAGCTGAACTTACAGATAAATCTAGTCCTGCCTAGTTAGTGCAGTTCCTAAGAATGTGTATTTATTGAGTTTTGAGTATGTAAATTGGTAAATGTAGATCTTTCGGGATGTGGAGTAGGCTTTTTCTGTTGCCCCAGAACTGAAAATTGCTGACAAAAGAACAAGGAGCCTTCTTGCATTTGAAGGCCGAAACTCCCTCTAGGGCTTATGACGAGGTCTCAGAACTGACCCTGATGCATTGTCACAAGTCTATCCCCTTCTTTTCCTAAAAAATGTATTTATTTCTTCTTGGCTATGCTGGGCCTTTGTTACTGCTCTGGCCTCTCCACTGTCAGAGTGGGGGCTGCCCTCTGGTTGCGGAGCGCGGGCTTCTCAACGTGGTGGCTTCTTTTGTCGTGGAGCATGAGCTCTAAAGCACAGGCTCAGTAGTTGTGGCTCACGGGCTTATTTGCTCTGCAGCATGTGGAATCTTCTGGAGCAGGGATCCAACCCATGTCTCCTGCACTGGCAGGTGGATTCTTTACCCTTGAGCCACCAGGGAAGCCCTGAAAGTGAAAGTGTTAGTCGCTCAGTTGTGTCTGACTCTTTGCAGCCCCAGGGACTGTAGCCTGCCAGGATCCTCCGTCCATGGGATTCTCTAGGCAAGAATACTGGAGTGGTTTGCCATTCCCTTCTCCAGGGGATCTTCCCAACTCAGGGACTGAACCGAAGTCTCCTGCATTGCAGGCGGATCCTTTACTGTCTGAGCCACTAGGGAGCCCCTATCCCCTTCTTAATAAGCACACAGCTTAGGGGAGAGGCAGAGGTCAAAAGGACATTGTTCAGATGATGAGTCCTTAGGATCAGGGGTGCTGGGGTTTTTCCTCCCTTCTTTTCAAGGCAGAAAAAGTGCTTATTCCCTTCCCAGTCTGCATCCTGACAGTCATCAGGCAGTTCACTCAGACAGGGCAACTGAGGAGAGGTTGATGAAGGGACCATGTACCAGGTGTGACTGAAGTTGAGAGAAGCCAGCAAGGCATAGGGGAGCCCACTGACCATCATAGAAGGGGAGGCTTAAACCACCACAAACCCAAAGAGGCAAGGAGGGGTAGTGGAGACTGGAACCCAGAACTGGAGATGGAGAGGTGGGCAGCTGGTTGGACAGACGGGCTTCTGAAGGACTTAGTCACTGACAATTTCCAGCCCTGCAAGCAAAGAGTCTAGGAAGTAAATACCTCAGTATCTTTCTGCAGACTCTTGTCTCCCACCAGCACCTCTCTTTGCCCAATCTGAGCAGAAGCCAGTGAGCAAAAGAGCCCAGTTGAAATTTCACATAGAAGTCAGCCATCTGGGCACCCAGAAAAGATGAGAAGCTGGATGTGGATCTGGAGGATTAAGCAGGTTACCCAGTACCTCGTGATAGGGCACTCCAAGAGTCAGTCATGGAGCATGGAGGATCTTGAAGGGAGCATTAGGATTTAACTCTGCGGCTGGAATCTTAGTTCCCGTGCTAGGGGAAGAGCATGAAGAAGATGCTCCCAGGTTTTGCCCGACTCCAAATCCTGTGGACTCAGCCCAGGGTGATGGTGGGGAGGGGGAAGGGAAGACCTCAGTCCGGTGTGATGTTGGTACAATATTGTGGTGAAATTGCATCAAGTTGAATTGGGGTTTTTACCACCTGAACATGAATGGGAAAGGTTTGTTTACGATGCTGTTGAGGGGATAAGGAAAGGTGGTTCCTGAGAGCAGTCTAGTCAGTGACTGTAGAAAAGCAAAGACCTTACATGTTTGTGCTTCATGGAGTTGAGACTCTTCAGTAAGCTGGTTACACTGGGAAGTCTGGGAATAATAGCACAAGTGTACAATTTATATGACAAGTGACAAATTATATGTGACAATTGATGAGTTTCTGATCTCACGTGGTGACACTCCAAAGGTGTAGACTGCCCATTCTTGTTTCTGATTTGTTAGCTGAAAACCTACGACCAACATGCCTTTGAGTAAAATCCCATCATGAAAATTTAATTTTTAAATTAAGAATGCTGCCACTTTTCTTAAGAATTACTGAGTCAAATTACCCTTGAGTAGATAAATTTGTATTAAAATGCATAGCTTCTGATTTTGACTATCTAATTTAAATATTCTTATTTTGCTATATACTTTCTCATTATAACATATATTATTTATTAATTTTAATTTTGGGCTCCCCAGGTGGCGCTAGTGGTAAAAAACCCACCTGCCAATGCAGGAGACATAAGAGATGCAGGTCAGGAAGATCCCCTGGAGTAGGATCTTACTCCAGTATTCTTGCCTGGAGAATTCCATGGACAGAGGAGCCTGGTGGGATATAGTCCATTGGATCGAAAAAGTCAGATATGACTGAAGTGACTTAGGATGCATAATTTTAATTATATATTTTTTATGCCGTGGGGCCTTAATATTTGTTTTTCCCCTATATTATATTATTTATTTTTAAGCAACAGAAAACTGGTGACCATCCGAGAGTCCAAGGGATGAGGTAAGAGGCCCGTATCTCACTTTAGAGCTTGTTAGCACTCCTAAAGGCCTCTCCCTAGTACCAGGGAAAGTGGTTGATGCTGGCTGGGGTTACTCCTAGGATGTGGTGGTCAATCATTTTACTCATTGACTCCTCTCCTGCCATACATTGCAAAGGCTGGACTTACTGCCCTTTGTGGTTAAGCAGGGCCATGAAACCAGTTTGGGTCAGTAAGTTGGTATTTCTAATTTTTAGAACAAATCACCTACCTTGAGAATTTGGAGTTGTTACTGCCACGTACATTAGCCTGAGGTACTGGGTGGAGGCAGTGGGGGTGGGGTGGGGTGGCTGCCCAGGTGCTGAGTATCAAGAAACAGAGGTCTCTGTTTCAGAGGTCTGTGCACACAGACCTCCAGCATGCAGGTGTCTGAAAAGGCCACCTGAGCCCTTCAGCCTGGTTGGGAGCTGTCCCTGTGAAGGGACTTGCAGCGGGATAATAGTTTGACATTTCTGGAGAAAATGTAGTCATGGAATGTTCTATCGGTCCTATTGGGCTGCCAGAAACCTGTGAGATGTATAAAACATCTTTTGGTAAAAGAGTAGAGCCTTTTATACCATGTTCTGACTCTTAAATAGAGAAGAATCATTTGACTCAGCTTCCCTCCTGGTAGGATTCTGTAAATTCCTTTTTCTTGGACTTTTGTTCATTTCTCTTCAGTATGGAAATAGAGGAGGAGCTGTCTGGTTTCAGGATTGCTGACACCAGGGCTGTCAGTTCTCTGACTGATGGTCCCCAGAAGAGACTCTGAGCAGACACCGCTGCTCCCCCTTCTCTAGATCCCTGGTCACAACCAGTCCAGGACGGAAGCTCAGAGACTGTGATGGACACCCGCAGAGCTCAATAAACATAGGAGACAGTTCTGGAAAAAACTTTTAATGAATTCTTTTGTAAAACTAGTAAGACCCTACAGGCTATTCTGTGCGTCTTGAGCTACTCACAGCAATCAGGCCACATCCTGTAACTAGGTCTTCACAAATTATTTTTTATTTTTATTATACCAGTTATGACAGAGACAAATTCTTCTTTTAAAACATAGCTCAGTATTGTGTTAACTTCCTTATGACCACATCTCTGGTCTGAGACATCTGTTGGCCTTTTTCCAGGTGATGGCATGAGGAGTTGAGTATGAGAAGTGAAATTTAACATGGGTCTTTCTTACACAGACCCTTCCTGGATAATGTTCCTGGCTCTCAGGGTTCCCATTCAATTGCTACTTTGTTCAGTTTTCTTGAGATCACTTCAGTTCAGTTGCTCAGTCATGTCTGACTCTTTGTGACCCCATGGACTGCAGCACACAAGGCCTCCCTGTCCATCACCAACTCCCGGAGTTTACTCAAACTCATATCCATTGAGTCAGTGATGCCATCCAACCATCTCATCCTCTGTTGTCCTCTTTTCCTCCCACCTTCAATCTTTCCTAGCATCAGGGTCTTTTCAAATGAGTCAGTTCTTCATATCAGGTGGCCAAAGTACTGGAGTTTTGGCTTCAGCATCAGTCAGTCCAATGAACATTGGACCAAATGTTAAGGACTGATTTCCTTTAGGATTGACTGGTTGGATCTCCTTGCAATCTAAGGGACTCTCAAGAATCTTCTCCAATACCACAGATCAAAAGCATCAATTCTTCAGTGCTCAACTTTCTTTATGGCTCAACTCTCACATCCATACATGACTACTGGAAAAACCATACCTTTGAATAGACGGCAAAGTAATGTCTCTGCTTTTTAATATGCTGTCTAGGTTGGTCATAACTTTTCTTCCAAGGAGCAAGCATCTTTTAATTTCATGACTGCAGTCACCATCTGCAGTGATTTTGGAGCCCAAGAAAATAAAGTCTGTCATTATTTCCATTATTTCCCCGTATGCTTGCCATGAAGTGATGGGACTGGATGCCATGATCTTAGTTTTCTGAATGTTGAGTTTTAGGCCAACTTTTTCACTCTCCTCTTTCACTTTCATCAAGAGGCTCTTTAGTTCTTTTTCACTTTCTGCCATAAGGGTGGTGTCATCTGCATATCTGAGGTTCTTGATATTTCTCCCAACAATCTTGATTCCAGCATGTGATTCATCCAGCCTAGCATTTCCTGTGATGTACTCTGGATATAAGTTAAATAAGCAGGGTGACAGTATACAGCCTTGATGTACTCCTTTCCCGATTTGGAACCAGTCTGTTGTTCCCTGTCCTGTTCTAACCGTTGCTTCTTGACCTGCCTACAGACTTCTCAGGAGGCAAGTCAGGTGGTCTGGTATTCCCTATCTTTTAGAGTTTTCCACAGTTTGTTGTGATCCATAGTCAAAGGCTTTGTTGTAGTCAATAAAGCAGAAGTAGATGTTTTTCTGGAACTTCCCGGCTTTTTTGATGATCCAATGGATGTTGGCAATTTGTTCTGGCTCCTCTGCCTTTTCTAAATCCGGCTTGAACATCTGGAATTTCACGGTTCATGTACTGTTGAAGCCTGGCTTGGAGAATTTTGAGCATTACTTTGCTGCTCTGTGGAGATATCTGGATACATAAATAGAAAGTCATTGTTCCTCTAGAGAAGGAAAAGGCAGAGTTGAGTATGATATTTTGACTTAAATAAGAATTTAAATCAAACATGTTGATGTTTGACAGAAAACAACAAAATTCTGTAAAGCAGTTATCCTTCAAATAAAAAATAAGTAGATTAAAAAAAATTCTTTGCTATCCTATAGGTTCTTGAAAAAAATTATGTTTACTTACAGTAAAATCAAAATAAAACTTACTTTGCTAAAAAAAAAAAATGTAGTGTTTTCTGAATCTTGTTTGGTTGTTCCTTGAATTTTCCTTCTTACTTTGGCTGGGACTCTTCAAAAGTCTACCCAACCATGGAGCCTCTGCCTCAGAGGGGACTTGGGGTTCCCTTTAAACCATCCTTTTATGGGGGGTACCTTAGGGAAGAAAGGGATACACGCAGTTATTCACACAGTTCTAATTCAGTTTCAAGTGCTGATTCCAGTACCTCACCTTTCAGCTGTAACTTTGACTTTAAATTTCAGTTTGTCCCAGAGTTTCGTATTCTTCTGTCCCATTGTGTCCTGGAATCTGATCTCATCATTTCATTCTCTTTCTGCTTTGCCCCGTTTCAGCCTGTTTGCCTCCGAGCCAGAAGTCCTAGTCTCTGCTTATGTGTAAATAAACATGAAGGCAAACCCCAGAGTCTTACCCGGCTCCCTGTTCCTAATCTCTGCTACCTGTCCTACTTCTTTTGCTTGTGCCTTGTGTACCCCTGTGACATCTGGAAATTGTTCCTTAAACTTAACTAACTTTCGAGCTGTGACCCTAAATGCACAGTTTCTGTATTGACTAATTTCCCAGTCCTGTTCTTTCTTGGTCCACTTGCAGCCCTGGTTTTGGTGCTAATACCACAGAAGTTCTGGGACAGTAAGCGGGAAAGGCCAGCTCAGACGAAAACACCCTTCTCACTTCAAAACCAGTTAGGATGTTTTCTCTTAAGGAAAAAATCCACAAAAAGAGGAAGAAAGCCCCCTGACCCTTTCTCCCTTGTTCCAAGTTCACTTTTTCCAGTTTAGAATGTCGTTAGCTCAGCACTGCTAGGAAACATCAAAGCATACATGATAAAAATGAAATTTGTCATTCTGTAAGGAAGTTAGGAATATCTGTATTTAAAAATCGTCCTTTTAACATAAATTTTGCTATATGTGAAAGGGATATCTTTTAAGAATGGGTTTGCAGTAAGCCAAGTGTCTCTGGAGGGTGGTGGATTTCACAGAATATTACATTGAGTTTCTTTTTGTCTCAGATTGGCTTGAATTCACAAAAAAATGTGGACCTCAATGCCGGGCTTATGTTGAGCAAAAATCAACAATGAGCAATTATATAGCAATTTCACTGTGATCCTGTTCAGTTTCTTCAAACCTGCCCTGTGAGCCAGGTTTCCTCCTGTCCTCTTAAGTCAGGATTGAGGTTACTCATGGCTTTTCAAACCCAAAATGTTTTTTTTTTTTTTTTTGGCAAGACTGGGTGTTTTTTGCTTTGCGTGGGTTTTCTCTAGCTGTGGCGAGCAGGGTCTTCTCTTCATTGTATTGCATGGGTTTCCCACTGAGGTGGCTTCTTCTGTTGTGGGGCACAGGTTCTAGGCATACGGGCTTCAGCAGTTGCAGCAGGCTGCTGAGTAGTTGGGGCACGCAGACTTAGTTGCTCTGTGGCAAGTAAAATCTTCCTGGACTAGGGGTCGAACCCGTGACCCCAGCATTGGCGGCGGATTCTTATCTGCTGCGCCACCAGGGAAGTCTTCAAGGCCATAACTTTTAAAGTTACCTGGATATGTGATGTTTATCCGGCTGCCCTCTTGGGACACTGAATTGCCTTACTGTCAAGAGTCACCATCAGGATTCCCTTCAAAATATCTCTAACATGCTCACCTCCCATAGGGTCTGCTTGACCCCAGGAAGCTCATGTATTTGCCCTACAGTGGTGTTCTCTTGACATCAGCATCATGGGGAGTTGGGCCTTTCATTGTATTTATCTTCATTCTTTTCTGGCTGAGGAATCTCCTGCCTTACCATTCCCTCCCCTTGAGGTGACGTGAAGTAAACTCCTGATTGTCCTTGTCTGCAGGCTCGTTCATGGGCAGATCTCACTTTAGTTCTGTTTCTCAGTACAAGGGAAGAGCACATCCCAGTGTTTCCTGCAGCAGACTGAAGCTTTATGGCTGTATTCTGGCCTTGGGAAGTTGACTGAAGTAATTCAGACTCTGGTGAGCCTGTTGCCTAGAAGCTTCCTGTTCCTCTTTTCTCCCTTTTCTCATGGTGGTGACCCAAGTCCCAAGAGGAGGAGACCTAACTCCTGGAGGCTATGGATGAAGAGAACATCCACCAATGTACACTTGCTTTGTTGTTATTGTTGTTTACTCACTAAAATGTTGGGTTTGTCTCTTTTAGCAGCAAGGCGAAGGAAGTGAACTTATTTTTTCTTTTCATTACGGTTTGTCCCAGGATACTGAACATTGTTTCCTGTGCTCTACGTTAGGACCTTTTTGTTTATCCATCCTACATATGCTAGATTGCATCTGCTAACCCCAAACTCCCAGCCCATCCCTCCTCTTGCACAAGCCTCTTCTCTGTGTCTGTGAGTCTGTTCCTGTTCCATAGATAAGTTCAGTTGGGTCATATTTTAGATTCCACATGAATAGATGATATCCTATGCTATTTGTCTTTCTCAGAAAGTAGATTGCTTTAACCTCAGTTCTCACACTTTGGGAGCTGATTTGGGTGAAGGGCTGCAGATTGCGTTTTTGAAGACCTCCTGAGAGCGGTGCAGCCCGCCCAGCTCCTCCCTCCCAGGTGCAGACGTAGTGCCGCAGTGGCTGTGCGCTCATCCTGCTGTGGGCCCGTTCGTCCCGCCTCACGTCCTCCATGTCAGCTCTGAAATCACAGTGATTTTTAATATCCTTTGTAAATATTATTATTTATACAATGTCTTTCTTCTCTCCTTTCTTCCCTCAGCTCCTATCTCCCTCTTTAATTTTCTTTATTTTTTCCTACTTTTTCCTTTGCCATTTGGTTTTTCACATGCAACACCTTCTTTTTGGAGCTTTCTTTCCTGCTCTCAGCTTGTTACACCTGGTTCAATCTTCAGGAATAAGTTGGGGCTGGTTTTTCTGAGCAGACTCCTCTGTCCCCATGAATCACGTCTGCATGACTCACCTGCCTCCCTGCAGCTCCTCTCCTGCTGTACAGTTGTCTGCTGTGTCTGTCTCTTCTCTGCGAGAATTCAGGCTCCTTGGGAAGGAATTTCTGCCTTCTCCATAACACTGCTGGAACTTAGTATAATGACTGGGACAGAGAGGTGCCAAAAATATTTGTTTAGAATGAAATGTGATGTCTAGAAAACTACCAGGTTGCCATCTTTAATTTCAGTATGGAGTTCACTGGAGCCATGGACTCCAAGATTTGTGTTCATTGAGAGTCCCTTGGACTGCAAGGAGATCCAACCAGTCCATTCTAAAGGAGATCAGTCCTGGGTGTTCGTTGGAAGGACTGATGCTAAAGCTGAAACTCCAATACTTTGGCCACCTCATGTGAAGAGTTGACTCATTGGAAAAGACCCTGATGCTGGGAGGGATTGGGGGCAGGAGGAGAAGGGGACGACAGAGGATGAGGTGGCTGGATGGCATCACCGACTCGATGGACGTGAGTTTGAGTAAATTCTGGGAGTTGGTGATGGACAGGGAGGCCTGGCGTGCTGTGATTCATGGGGTCACAAAGAGTTGGACACGACTGAGCGACTGAACTGAACTGACCCTGTAGGAGAATTTCAAAGTTTCATGTGCTCTCATACATTTTGATGGTGATATCTAAAAGTTCTAATTGTATATTAAAATAGTTTTAAAGAATGCAATTTACAGTGCAAGTGAATACTGACATTTTAAAGTGAAACCACTATATCATCCTTTAAATGTATCAGTGGAATATAAATATCATGTTGATTTGATGATCCTCATGATTTTAAAAATATATGAATAAACTCATTTTTAAAGTCAAAATTTTACCTTGTTCCTTTCTCTCCTTCCAATTATATTTTATTCCTTTTTCCTCAAAAATTTCTTTACTGTATTACATTGTTTTGATTAAATGTGATATTGATAGCCTTATATTGATTTAAAAGAAATATGATAATCTATATCTATCTATCTATATATATACACATATATACATATGATATGGGCAGGCTACACCAATGACTCAGTGGTAAGGATTTCACCTGCAATGCAGGGGACTCAGGAGATGTGTATTCAATCCCTGGGTCGGGAAGATCCCCTGGAGGAGGGCAAGGCAACCCACTACAGTACTCTTGCCTGGAGAATCCCATGGCCAGAGGAGCTTGGCAGGCTACAGTTCATGGGGTTGCAGAGTCAGACATGACTGAAGCAACTTAGCACACACACATATATATGGTATATATTTATATGTGTATAAATATTTATGTACACACAGAATTTAGTTCACATATGTGTGCAGTATATATGTATTCTATTTATCTTGTAAATATATAGTACATATGTTTTTAATTTTTCAGTGTTTTATTTATAATTATTACACTCTAGATATTAAATTCTTCTATCATAACAATCACTTATTTACATAATTGATCAAAACAGCACAAATACAGTAAAAAGTTTGATAAGTAATTGTTAAATGTAGAAATAAAATTTTATCAGAAACTCATTTTGTAATATAAACACAAAAGATTTTTTTTTTGATTATCCCACTTCTTTGCACCCAAAATAGGACATTCAAATATTCTAGCTAATAGATCTATTAGCTAGCAACATGATTAAGGCACCTCTTAAATATTCTTAAAAGCAAAACACTTGACTTCCAAAAGCATTTATTACTTAGTTCACTATTAATTTGCTCTCTGTTTTTAAGTACAATAGTGTATTTTTCAAGATATATTGATTGTGTATAAGTGATAGATTTAATTCATTTGTTTAGAGACACCAGTTTTGACTTGGTGTATCTTTAAAAGACTGAGTATAATGGTTGGATGGCATCACTGACTCGATGGACGTGAGTTTGAGCAAACTCTGGGAGCTGGTGATGGACAGGGAAGCCTGGCGTGCTGCAGTCCATGGGGTCACAAAGAGTCAGACACGACTGAGTGACTGAACTGAACTGGTACATGCACATAATCATTGGTGCTACAGATTTAGGTCATTCACTTTGTGGAAAATATTTACTGTATATACCAAAGCCATATTCCACTGTTAAAAGATCTACCAAATCAGACCCAATTTCTGTCAGAAAAGGTTTAACTTTATTTTTTAACTCAAGGAGACGTGTTAACATGTTTTCTCTGAGGCAGAAATCTCACTTCTGAGGCAGATTGTGTGGTCATGGGTTGTTGTCTGGGTGACACCATGATGCACTGTACTCCTCCCAGTTCGGTGTTTCTCATACTGTCCTCTTCCCTTTGCTCCCACTGGAAGTCCCTCAGGAATGGTGTGCTCTTTGAGAATTACCAAGAGATGGAGGAGGTGGGGTTATGAAGTGAAAATTGCCATCACTCCCTTATGTATCCAAACTCAAAACATCACCACACAAACCAACACACCAAGTTTCTAAGGCAGCTCTGCCCTTAACAGAAATACATGGGAGTACAAAGACATTGTGCGTTTTCTTTTTGTTACTTCTCTGAATTTTCTAAATTTTCAAAAATGACTGTTGTACATTTATTATGAGGAAGCCATAAATCAAAGAGAATGACTTTCAACCTTTAAATATGACACATTAATATAAGAATAAAAGCTGAGTTATTCGGCACTGTACCAATCAGAAATCTCTAAAAACACCTATTATTGACATCTTCAGATTGAAATTCTCAGTTTTCTAGCTATAGTACAGAATCCCCTAAGGTTAGAGCAGATCAATGCCAATGTTGATTTTCAGTGTGGTTAATGTGGGTTTGCTGAATACTCTTTATACATGAACTTCCAATTAAAATGGATGATTCAAGTTTTCCCAGCACCACTCATTGAAGAGACTGTCTTTTTGCCATTGTATATTCTTGCCTCCTTTGTCATAGATTAGGTGACCATAGGTGTGTGGGTTTATCTCTGGACTTTCTGTCTTCTTCCATTGATCTATAGTTCTGTTTTTGTGCAAATACCATACTGTTTTGATTACTACACCATTGATGGTAATGTAAATTGTTACTCCACTATGGAGAATAGTAGGGAGGTTCCTTAAAAAACTAAAAATAAAACTACCATATGGTCCAACAATCCTACTTCTGGGCATACATTTGAGAAAACCATAATTTGAAAAGATACATGCACCTCAGTGTTCAGTGCAGCACCATTTATGACAGCCATGACATGGAAGCAATCTAAATGTCCATCAACAGAGGAAAGGATAAAGATATGGCACATATATACAGTGGAGTATTACTCAGCCATAAAAAGAATGAAATAATGCCATTTGTGGCAATATGGATGGATCTAGATATTATCATACTAAGGGAAGTAAGTCAGACAAAAACAAATATCACACGATATCCCTTATATATGGAATATGAAAAAGAGTACAAAATAGTCAGATTTAGAAAACAAACCTATGGTTATCAGGGGGTTGAGCTGGGGCAGGATTAATTGGGAGACTGGGACTGACATATACATGCTACTGTATGTAAAACAGATAACTTATAAGGATCTGCTGTATGGCACAGAGAACTCCACTCAATATTCTGCAATGACCTATATGGGAATGAAATCTAAAAAAGAGTGGATACGTGTACAACTGTTTGGGGTTTTCCAGGTAGTGCTAGTGGTAAAGAATCTGCCTGCAATGCAGGAGACCCAGCATTGATCCCTGAGTCAGGAAGATTCCCCTGGAGGAGGGAATGGTAACCCACTCCAGTATTCTTGCCTAGAGAAGCTCATGGACAAAGGAGCCTGGTGGGCTATAGGCCATAGGTCACAAAGAGTCTGGCATGACTTAAATGAAGTGAAGTGAAAGTCGCTCAGTCATGTCTGATATTTTGCAACCCCATGGACTGTAGCCTGCCAGGCTCCTCTGTCCATGGAATTCTCCAGGCAAGAATACTGGAGTAGGTAGCTGTTCCCTTCTCCAGGGGATCTTCCCAACTCAGGGGACAAATGACTTAGCATGCACGCAAAACTATTTTACTTTCTTGTACATCTGAACATAGCAGAACATTGTAAATGAACTATATTCCAATAAAATTTTTAAAAAGATAAAATGACCACAGAATTTTAGACTTCAATCATGTATACTCTGGAGGATGGAAATGATTGATAGATGCACAGTGGCAGAGGGGAAAAAAAAAGTTGTATCAAACAAGGAAGTATTAGAACCAGCAGGAGATGACACTTATGAAAATATATACAGAAAATTTAGAAACGATAAAATTACTAATCAGTCTTCAGTAAACTCAGCAGGCAATAAGTTGCAGAGCTGCTAATGAATTATTAAACTGAAACATAGCCCTGGATTAAGATAAAAAGGAGCTTGAAAATGGCATCTTCCAAATGATATGAAGCAAATGCAACAATCAGCAACTTTGAAAATGTGAGGATGTAAGGGGGTGCTATTTGCTCCACATGTTTTTCTATCAATTACACATTTTTCAAGTAAACGTAAAGAGGTTCCTAATTAAGCTCCTTGTGCAGCTGTCAGAAGACTTTTTTCTTTATTTAGTACCAAGCTCAGAGCCTGTGATAAAAATCCATGATTACAAATATCAGTGAAAGAGCAAATGAATTAAAGATGCGCCCAAGACTATGAGCACCATTCAGGGAGCTCCTGAGTAGAGTTTCTACAACACTGCACACAACTGGAGTTGGAATTTTCTAAGAACTCCTTCTCCCTTTATTTCCACATAGACATGTATCTATTGGCACATGATGTTATTGTAAATGGGAAATTACTAGAGCACCAAGAAGGCTTATTACCCACTAATGAAGGAGAGAACAAACCACCTGGAATGGAGAGGTTGTGAGAAGCCATCCATCAACTCAAAATCTCAGGGCTGATTTTGGGAGATCGCACTCTTGAGACTCAGACTTTGTAAAGAGAGAAAAATTAGAATTTCCCCCTGAATAGATCAAGAGCCATTGTGCTGGAATCAAGCTAAAGAGCTCTCCTTTACTTTCTGGTAAGAAAGAGTGACCCTCAGGAAGGCGCACTTTCTCTGAGAGAATGAAAGAAGGACAGACAGAAGGAAGACAGGAGGTCAGGGGAACCTACAGAGAAAGCTGGGGCAGGGGCAGAAGGTTTATTTTGGAAATGCTTGGCTAAGTTTTGGTTGGTAAAAAATTCTGGTAAGTTGAGGAACAATCGGGGAACATCTGGAGTGGCAGCCCTCTGCTCATTTATTCTACCTTTGGTCATATGTCACCAGGAGAGGACTCTTGAGAGTCCCTTGGACAGCAAGGAGATCAAACCAGACAATCCTAAAGGAAATCAATCCTGAATACTCATTGGAAAGACTGATACTGAAGCTGAAGCTCCAATACTTTGGCCACATGATGTGAAGAGTCGACTCATTGGAAAAGTCCCTGATACTTTGAAATATTGAAGGCAGGAGGAGAAGGGGCAGACAGAGGATGAGATGGTTGAATGGGATCACCGACTCAATGGACATGAGTTTGAGAAAGCTCTGGGAGATGGTGAAGGACAGGGAAAATTGATGTGCTGTAGTCCCTGGGGTCACAAGGAGTTGGACATGACTGAGTGACTGAACAACAACACCAGACAAAGGAGCAGAATCAGAGGTTGTAGAAGGCACACAAGATCAAAGATTGCACTGATTTTCCACAGCCTAAGGAGAGATGGCAGGAAATCCAGGAAGACTCATGAATGGCAGCCGTGATCAGAGTCCTGGTGAACAGGTAGAGGCCTGGGGCCAGGCTCAGGAGAACACAGAGGTTAAGTGGCAGAATCCACCCTCAACCAGGAGTGGTGGTTGGTAGGCAGACACCTGCAGATCGGCGAGAGGACTTGTGGGGCCTCAGAGAACACAGAGGCTGGTGTCCAGAGAGCACTGTGATGAGGCACCTTGGCCAGAGACAGCAGTGCCCAGAGGTGGCACAGAGAAGAGGGCCTTTGGCCACACATGTGAAGATGCCTGCTTATTTAGGGGGATCAGATGACATTTTGGGGAAGTAAAGTGGGAGTGAGGAAGGTGCCATGGGTGACTGAGCATTGACCCTGAAGAGACTTTGGAGTCTCTTTGAATTTCCTTTGAAGAAGACTGACTTATTTTCAATAGGCAAGACACAGTGGGCACTCACCACAGCACAGTGAGCTTGGTTACAGAACACAGAGAACTGGACTTTGGTTTCATTTAACCAAGAATGGAAACTCCTTCTCTTATGTAAAATTCCAGAGGTGTGTGAACAAGGCTGCTCCATGAAGCCATGTCGTGTTATTTCTACGATGTCACGTTCTCCTTCTGGTCCAAGGTGGTAGCTGCTTATTCTTTCTCTCTTTTATTATTTAGCACTGACTTACATGCCCACATGGATTAACTAAGTAATTTTCAGAGATTCCCACCACTTCTGGTTTGTCTGTGGCATTGAGATTAAATGTCACTGCTATTTGTCTCTATGATAGTCCTGTTATTTTGTTTATAATTCCCTTAAGATAAAAATTGATCCCTGTGTTGGGAAGATCCTCTGGAGAATGGAATGACTACCCACTCCAGTATTCTTGCCTGAAACACACATGTAAATGTCATTTGTATAATGGATTTGACAATAGGATATGATGCTATTACTTACTGTGGTCTCTAACTTATCACCACGGGTGATCAATTTTAGCTCTTGGTTATCTCTCAATCCAGTCACTTCTCTCCATCTTTCCTTCTAATTCAAATCACCACCTGTCTGAACAGGACTATGGAAGAGCTCCTTACCAGAGCTTCCTGACTCACGTCTGCCTCTTCTCCACCCTGTTCTTCACAGGGCAACCTCTTCCTCTGCCCCTGCTCCTCAGGGCACGTCACAGGAGAGAAGTTAGTGGACATAGTACTGCTGTGTACTGCTACCTAGGGCATGGGCGGGGAACCCTCACTCCCCCGATTCTTGATGGAGAAAGCCTCTGGGAACTGACTATCAGAATTTTCCTTTGATGCTAACATCTGTATATATGGGCTCACAAGTGTTCAAGACATGACAAAAACTGCTGGAGCTTATTTCTGGGACTGGTCCCACGTTGGCTGAATGAGGTTAAATTAGTCTTTGGAGGGGTCTGTTGATTCTTTCCTGAAGCTTAAAAGACTGTGTCTAGATCACTAAGCCTCTTCTTGGTAGCTTCCCAGGGGTGCACCTCCCCTTGTTGTCAGAGTCACTTTTGTAGGTGATAGACTCGAGAGAGAGAGAGAAGGAGGTCCCTTAGCCACTGGGGTGGAAAGCTGCTGAAGTCTGCCTTGATCTTAGGCAAGGAGATGGGGTGAGTATGGAGGGGCCACATAGACTGCTGAGCAAAAATTTTGCAGGAAAATGATGGATTCCTTAGTCCAGTCATATTTCTCTCCCCCCTCCCTTGGCTTACTCTCAATTAGAATTGGAAGGCCAAGAGTTTAGAAATCAGGATTTTAATTCAAAATCTGAGGCAAAAGAATCTTGGACTATTCATAAAATTTCTATATTAATTAGTTATAATTAATAATCCTTCCTGATTTACTTCTAGGGGAACCCTGGGGCCTTTAGGAATATGGGTCTGTTTCATTGTGGGAATATCATCTTTGACACAGCTATCAAAGGAATATACATAGAATTTATCTGTATGCTACTGGAAAATGCAATGTAAAGTTCTATGTTGAAAGAGACTAGACTTCTGCTGTCTCACTGCAATTTGAGCATCAGTGTATCATGATTCAATTGCCCCTTCTTTGCCTGTATTACCTGCTTCCCATCCAGCTCCCATTCCTTTATGTTGGCAACATATACTCAAACAGGTGTAAGGCTAATAATTTTTACATATGAGCCATTGCATTATTTTTTTTTTGCATCCATTATTCTGGCCTAAATGAATTGTGAATGATTAAAGGTCACAAGATTGAATTTATTTGTTGTTGGGAAATTTGAGCCTATTATCCAGTCCTAGGTGAGCTTGTGCAACTTGCTAACTTTGTTCTATTTTCATTTTATATGAAATTATTTTCTGGGCAAGGATAATGATTTATCTCTCCTCTTAATTGGGAAGTATATAAATTCTTGAGAGAGTTGTGCTAACATGTTTTTCTTCTGCATGAGAAACAGCATTTTTTGAAAATATTTTATTATGGAGAATTAGATATGTTTTACATGTAGGGTCAAAACCAGTAAACTGGTTTTAAAGAGAAATAGAGACCACAGGACTGTAAATATAGAGGACTCTTGATATAAATGTGCCTGAATAATACCTCTTTGCATAGTAATTATGGGTGTCTAGACACATATATAAATACATGGCCTTGTTTTTACCCGTTATGCTTTTGTACTGCACTTGGTACTAAAGTCCCTCAAGCCTACTTCTGTTGCTCCCTTGAGTCACTTTGAGTCAAGTGTATTCACTATCCCAGAAAATTTACTGGGACATCAGCTATGTGAAGACATGAGCTGTCTTCATAAGCCATTCCACCCGAGGCTGTGGAAATATCTCAGTGAGTTTCCAACTAAATTCTCTAGGAAAGCTGTCTAATAGGTCTTTCTGCAATGATAGGAAAGTTCTACGTCTGTCCAGTATCCAAAATGAGAACTAGCACTTGAAATATGGCTAGTTTAAGGACCTGAATGTTTTTATTTAACTTTGAGTTTAAGTAACCATATATAGTTGGTGATTACTGTACTGAATGGTGCGGCTCTTGAAGTGGTCTTTCTCCCCCATTTTATTGAGAAATAATTAACATACATCACTGTATAAATTTAAGGCATATAACATGATGGTTTGATTTATACATATTGTGCAATGACAGTTCAGTTAACATTCATCACTTCATATAGATACAATAAAAAGACAGGAAAGAAGAAGAAGAAAATATCCTTGTGATTAGAACTCTTAGGATTAACTCTCTTAACTACTTTTCTGTATATCATATAGCCGTTTCCACTATAATAAGCCTGCTGTACACTATATTCTTTGTGCTGATTTATCTTATATGTAGAAGTTTATACCTTTTGACCTTCTTCCTCCAGTTCCTTCTCCCGCCACTCTCCACCTCTGACAACTACAAATCTGATCTCTTTGTCTATGAGGTGTTTTGTTTTGCTCTGTTCTGTTTTTAAGATTCCATGTATAAGATCATACAGTATTTGTCTTTTTTATTTGACTTACAATGCTCTCAATGTTTGTCCACTTTTTATACCCTTTATTTCGTTACTTGCCTGATTACTCTAGATAGAACTTCCAGAACGGAGAAGGCAATGGCACCCCACTCCAGTACTTTTGCCTGGAAAATCCCATGGAGGGAGGAACCTGGTAGGCTGCAGTCCATGGGGTCACTAGAGTCGGACACGAATGAGCAACTTCACTTTCACTTTTCGCTTTCATGCATTGGAGAAGGAAATGGCAACCCACTCCAGTGTTCTTGCCTGGAGAATCCCAGGGACGGGAAGCCTGGTATGCTGCCGTCTCAAGGGTTGCACAGAGTCGGACATGACTGAAGCGACTTAGCAGCAGTAGCAGCAGCAGAAGTGTTGAGAGTGAACATCCTTGTCTTGTTCCTGATATTAACAGGAGAAGTTTTCAATCTTTCACCATTGAGTATGATATTGTGGGATTGTCATACATCACCTTTATTGAGATGTGTTCTTTCTATCCCTAATTTGTTAAGAGTTTTCATCATGATGAATGTTGAATTTTGTCAAATGCTTTTTCTGTATATTCAGATGATCATAGATTCATTTCTTTCATTTAGTAATGTGATGTATCATATTCATTGATTTATGTTGAACCATCTTTGCATCCCAGTGATAAATCCCACTTGATGATGATGAATAATCCTTTTAGCGTACTGCTATATTTGTTTTGCTAGTGTTTTACTAAGAATCTTTGCACCTATAATAACCAGAGATATTTGCCTGTAACATTCTTTTCTAGTAGTTTCCTTTTCTGACTTTGGTATTAAGGACAATGCTGGCCTTTTAAAATGAGTTTGTGAGAATTTATTTTTTTCAATTTATTCAGAGTTTGGGAAAGATTAGTGTTAATTCTTCTTTAAACATTTGCTAGAATTCGCCAGAAGAGCCTGAGCTTTTCTTTGTTGGGAGGTGTTTTGTTTTTGTCTTTGCTAGTCTGTTCTTGCTTGTTTTTTAACTTCTTCAGCCTTCTTTCTAGTAATTGTTCTATTCAGATTTCCTATTTCTTCTTGTTTCAGTCTTGGTAAATTGCATTTTTGTAAGAATTTTTCTGCTACTTCTAGCTTGTCTAGTTTGTTAGTATATATTATTCATTGTAGCCCCCATGATCCTGTGAGTTTCTGTGGTAAGAGTTGTAATGTATCCTTTTTTTAAATTTATAATTTTGTTGGTTTTTTCATTTCTTTTTTTCCCTTGATTAGTTAAAGGTTTGTCAATTTTATTATTTTAAAGAGTGAACTCTTAGTTTTTTTTTTTGGATGATCTGATGACCTTTATTAGATTATGTAATTGGAAGGCATCATTAACACATTGAAACAAAATTAAAAAGAGATTTTAAAATTTAGTTAAAAATATAAAGTAATATCTGTTTGTTACTAATAACACAGAGAGAAATAAGTAAAGATTCCCCCCCCACCCCGTTTAATCTTTTCCGTTACTTTATTTTTTAATAAAATCACTTTTTAGGAATTTTTTTTTTTTTTTTTTTGCTATGCTGAGTCTTAGTAGTGGCATGTGGGATCATTAATTTGCACTGTGGCATGGGAGATTTTTAGCTGTGACATGCAGCTTTCTGTTATTCTCATGTTCTCTATTTTATTTATTTCTGCTCTAATTTTTATTTCCTTTTTCTCCTGATCTGGGTTCAGTTTTTCTTCTTTTTCTAGTTCCTTAAGGCATAGAGCTAGATTATTTATCTGGGATCTTTCTTGCTTCTTAATGTAGATACTTATTTCCCTCCTAAAAACTACTTTTCCTGCATCCCATAAGTTCTGGTATGTTGTGTTTTCATTTTAATTTGTCTAAAGAAACTTTAAAATTTCCCCTTTAACTTATTTGATTCATTGGTTGTTCAGGAGAGTGTTAATTTCCACGTGTTCATGAATTTCCAGTGTTCCTCTTGTTATTGATTTCTAGTTTCATGCCATTGCTGTCAGAAAAGTTACTAGGTATTATTTAAATCTTCTTGAATTTTTAAAAGTTATACTCAATTTATAGTTATTATGAAATATTGGCTATATTCTTCATGTTGTGCAATATATCCTTGTAGCTTATTTTAAGCCTAATAGTTTGAACCTCTTACTTTTCTACCCCTATCATGCCCCTTTCCCTCTCCCTCTCTCCACTGGATACCAATAGTTTGTTTTCTATATCTATGAGTCTGCTTCTTTTTAAAATTATATTCACTAGTTTGTGTTATTTTTAGATTCCATATATATGTGATATCATACAGTATTTTTTTTTTCTCTATTTGACTTTTTCCACTAGCATCATGCCCTCCAAATCCATCATGTTTCTGCAAATGTCAAAATTTTATTCTTTTTTCTATGACTAATATTCCATTGTATATATATTCCACTTTTTGTTTATCCATTTATCTGTTGGTGGACACTTAGGTTGTTTCTATGTCTTTGCATTTGTAAATAATGTTGCGACTGACATTGGGGTGCTGATATTTTATTGAGCTTATCTGAGTCTGAGCTTTTGGGTTCTTTTGGATAGATCTCCAAGAGTAGAATTGCTGGGTCGTATGATAAGTCTATTTTTAGGTTTTTGTTTTTTGAGAAATCTCCATACTGTTTTCCATAGTGGTTGCACTCATTTTCATTTCCATCAGCAGTGTGTGAAGATTTCCTTTTCTCCAAATCCTTTCCAGTGTATGTGATTTGTGGTCTTTTTATGATAGCCATTTTGACAGGTATGAGGTGATATCACATTTGGTTTTGCACTTCCCTGTTCATTAACAATGTTCAGCATCTTTTCATTGCCTATTGACCATGTGCATTTCCTCTTTGGAAAAATGTCTATTCAGTTCTTCTACCCATTTTTTCATTGAATTTTTTTTTTTAATGTTGATTTGTAGGAGCTGTTTGTATATGTTAGATATTAAACCCTTATCAGTCATATCATTTGCAAATATTTTCTCTGATTCAGTAGGAGAGACAACTCTTTGTCAGTGGTTTGCTTTGCCAAAGGTTTTATGTTTAGTTAGGTACCATTTGTTTATTTTTGCTCTTATTTCCTTTGCTTTAGGAGATGGATCAAAAAAATGTTGCTATGACTTATGTCAAAGAATGTTCTGCCTATGTTTTTATCTGGAAGGTTTATAGTACCTGGTTTTACACTTAGGTCTTTGATCCATTTTGGGTTTATTTTTGTGTATGGTGTGAGAATGCCCTAATACCATTCTTTTACATGTAGCTGTCCAGTTTTCCCAGCACCACTTACTGAATAGACTGTCTGTCATTCTTCTTTGTCATAGATTAATTGACCATAAGTGAGTGGATTTATTTCTGGGCTTTTTATCCTTTTCCATTGATCTATATGCCTGTTTTTATGCCAGTACCATCCTATTTTGATCACTGTAGCTTTATAGTATAGTCTGAAGTCAGGGAGCCTGATTCCTCCAGTTCTGTTTTTCTTTTCCAGACTTTTTTTTTTTTTTTTGACTATTCAGGGTCTTTTGTGTTTCCATACAACATTTGTTCTATGAAAAATACCATTGGTATTTGATAGGGGTTGCAGTGAATCTATAGATTGACTTGGTAATATGGTCATTTTAAAAATATTAATTCTTCTAGTCCAAGAATACAATTTATCTTTCCATCTGTTTGTACTGTCTTCAATTTCTTTCATCAGTGTCTAATAGTTTCCCAAGTACAGGTCTTTTACCTCCTTAGGTAGATTTATTCCTAGTTATTTGAATTATGTAAATTTTAAAATGAAAATAATCTTGATTTTTTAAAAAATATAATTTACACTTTAACCTACTTTAAACTTAAAATTAAAGGTAAGGCTTTCTCAACTGGAATACTTTTCTGATTTGTAAGAATAAATTTCTATCCAGTTAACCTTTAATAAAAGTAAAGTTTCCTAGGAAGGGTCTTTTTGTAAGCTGAGCAGACTGGAAACCAAGATACACAGGGGTAGGCTATTTGTATATCTAGCTTTTTCATGACTGCTGATTTCTGATATGTTTTCCACTTGAAAATCTAAATTTCTTTTCACTTTAAAAGTTCACAGCTCAGCAGGAACACTAAACCTATTTAAACCAAAATTATATATGAAATATGAAATTCAAAAGTTATACAGAGTAGGGTCAGACTTAAGATAACACTTTAAACGTGGTCCGAACAAGGAGGAAAGAGGAAGGAAACTTTAAAATTATTTGTTTAAATATTGATAGTTTTTATGGCTGGGTGGAAGGAAAGGAGGAGGTTAATCTATCTTCTGTTTATGCCTGAAATTATTTATCTTTTTATCTCTACAAATTCCTCCATTGAATGAGAGATTTATGTGAGAAAGAGGAGGCAAGAAAAAAGACTTAAAAGAATGAAACTCATTAACATTTTTCTCCTCAGAGTAAAATTTTCCAGTAATTTCTGCTCAGATTCTTATTCTCTAGTCAATCGTATGCACTATTTAAGGCTTTTAATGTAAATGTTTGATACTTTAGAAAGTCTGGATATATACTTAATTATCCCATTGTTTTTACTGAATTGTCCTCTAGTATTAATTTCATTTCTGATATTAGTAAGTTTATATTTATGTTCACAAAAATTTAAGATACAAACTTGTCTAAGGCAAGTATGTTCTACTATTTCCTCTGCAAATGAAAGAGTGCTTGATTATGTCTTGGTAGCTAAATAGGCAAGAATTTAAAACAGGAAGGTCTCCCATGCTGCAAATTGAATGAAATACATTGAAAATAAATTTTCCTCTTGAAAATACATTTGCTCTGAGGCATTCAAGGCTTTTCGCTAATAGTGTGTGTGCTCAGTTGCTCAGTCGTGTCCAACTTTTTGCTACCCAATGGACTGTAGTCTCCAGGCTTCTCAGTCCATAGGATTCCCAGGCAAGAATACTAGAAAGGGTTGCCATTTTCTCTTCCAGGGGATCTTCCAGACTTGGGGATCGAACCCACATCTCTTGTGACTCCTGCCTTGGCAGGCATATTCTTTAACCACTGTGCCACCTCGGGGCCCTTTAGCAAATAGTAATAAACACAATTTTAATTAAACATAAGTGGATTCATATTAAACAAGGAAAAAGGCACCCACATTTGATGGAGAGTTTTCCTGTCTCCATTGATTTGACCAGACATAAGACGTGTTACATTTTCTTTCCTATAACTTTCAGTACCTTTTAAGCCTTCTTCTTTACTTTATATTAGTGGGGATTCTTACAGGTTCAGTGACAAAAAGAGGAGTGCTCAACACCCCATGAACAGTAAAGTGACAGGAGTTCTCAACTCTACTCTTAAAATAACCATTGGGGATTTAGAACCTCAGTGTCTGAGGATTTGACAGTGGTGAAATTTGTCGTGTCAATTCTCTGTTTAAACCTAAATGACAGCAGAAGTTTGCTGAGAGCATACATTAAATTCTGCATTTAGTCTATTTGTACAATTGTCAGAAGCTCTTTAATTTCTTTAAATTTTCTTAGTCTCTCACAAAAGTGAGGTAGATAATAGAAAATAGTCAACACAGAAAAGATCTTGTGGCTTTTTCTGACATTTTAGGGAAGAGAAAATATAAAGGGAAAATAGATACATAATGTCATTCCCACTTTACAGTGAAAAGTTATCTCCACATATTTTATTAACCAATCTTATTCCCTTAAAACAATGCTCTCATGCCAAGAAATTCTGTTAATAGTGGAGGTTAGAGATTATATCAAAGATGTACTTGTAGTTAATTCTGACACAAATGTCCTTGGAAAGATACCACAGATGACAAAATTCTGTTTCGTGAAATATAGAGCAGGGTATGATTAAATTTAGTCTTATTCAGACCTTTCTTGAGCTTGATAAATCAGCAAATCAAGTTTTTATTTAGTGTCAGAGTTTTATCAAGAAACCAAGTGTCTGTCACACACAAGGTGCATGAGTGAAGTACCTTTCCATTTAAGGAAACTGTTTCCTCTTTGGGCAAGACCTTTTGTCTTCCTTGGAGAAATGGAGACCAACATAGTCACACAAATGTATGCTTCTATATTTTGACTAATTTTATTTTTTAAATAACATTATGGAATTTTGACATACTAAAAGTCAGAAAAGCAAAACGGAAAAAGAATCCCCACATACATTCCATGCAGCAATAATGAAAATATTACCAAAAGATTAAAGATACTTTTATCACCTTCTCTGATCTCATCTGCCTTCCTTCTCTATTCCTATTTTATATTCCAATGTCTTTAGACTATTTTTACATATGTATGAAGAGCTCCAGTTAAACCTCCATAATTGAAACCCTTCTCTTTGTTGTACATATTTCTTGTATATTGGTCTACTTGTTATTTTTGCTGGAGTGTTGTATCATGCTTTTTATAAAAAAAATGTTTAGAAGATAAAGAAAAATATATCTTTTGCCATAACTCTAATATTCTTCAGCTTTAATCTATCTTTTTCTGTAGTTTATTCTGCTGCTTAAATTCCATTGACTTTTTCTCTGTTTGGACCAGTTTTCTCATATTTGTATCATCAGTATTTTTTTTTAATTATTTATTTATTTTTTCGTAAAATTCTTTTTTTCTTTCTTTTATGGATCTTCTAGTTTACTTACATTTTAACAAAGGAACTCTTGACCTCTGTCAGGTGGCCATTTTCAATCAACTGCTGTTATTTTGCATTCTTTGTTCCCCATAAGACCTCTCTCTCTGGCTTCTCCTCCTCCTTATTCCAAGGTGGACAGAATATTCTCAGTGACTACCCTTCTGTGCTGGACACATTCTTCCCATTTCTTCTTTCTTGCTTCACTTCTTCAAGATCTTAAAAAAATTTCCTAAATAAAGGTGTGTGTTTGTTATGTTGTTATGTATGTATCAGTATGTGTGTTTTGTCTGTAATCTGCTTGTTATGGATTTATATCTTTCATCTTTAACTGTCTTCTTTCCTCTTTTCTTTGTGTCTTTCTTTCTTCCCTATATTTTAATGATAGTTCTTGAGGAAGGGATAAAAGCATATGTTCATTTGCAATCTTGGTCTAGGAAACTTAAAATTTTGGAGGAAAATTTTAGACTTAAAACAAATTTGTAAAAATTCCCAAATGCCCTTTACTTAGATTCCCCAAATGTTAGCATTTTATCACATTAATATTACTTTTTTCCCTGAGGTTTTGAAAGTTGTAGACAGTTCAGTTCAGTTCAGTCACTCAGCCATGTCTGATTCTTTGTGTCCCTATGGACTGCAGCACTCCAGGCATCCCTGTCCATCACCAACTCCTGGAGCTTACTCAAACTCATGTTCATCAAGTCGGTGATGCCATCCAACCTCTGTCATCCCCTTCTCCTCCTGCCTTCAATCTTTACCAGAATCAGGGTCTTTTCTAATGAGTCAGTTCTTCACATAAGGTGGCCAAAGTATTGGAGTTTCAGCTTCAGCATCAGTCCTTCCAATGAATATTCAGGACTGATGGACTGATTTCCTTTAGGATGGACTGGTTCGATCTTCTTGCAGTCCAAGGGGCTCTCAAGAGTCTTCTCCAACACCACAGTTCAAAAGCATCAATTCTTCAGCACTCAGCTTTCCAACTCTCACATCCATACATGAGTACTGGAAAAACCATAGCTTTGACTAGATGGACCTTTGTTGGCAAAATAATGTCTCTGCTTTTTAATATGATATCTAGGTTGGCCATAACTTTTCTTCCAAAGAACAAGCGTTTTTAAATTTTGTGGCCACAGTCACCATCTGCAGAGATTTTGGAGCCCAAAGGGATAAAGACTGTCACTATTTCTATTGTTTCCCCATCTATTTGCCATGAACTGAATTTTGATATAATACTTCAATCTATAGGTAGTTAACATTTTCAGCTGTCTATCCAGTGCCTTCTACACATAAGAAAACTTTTTATTTATTTATTTTTTTAATTCTTGAGCACACCTTACATTCCTGCCTCAACTTTACTTTGGAACATTTCCTTAGTTTTTTAAATTTTTTCATAACTACAACATATTTTTAATACTAGAGGTCAGTTACTGGTAAAATGTTCCTCAGTTTGGGGTTGTCAAATGTTTACTCATGGTTAGATTCAGATACTGCAGTTTTCATAGCAGTACATCAGCAGTATAGCTGAGATCTGTCTCAGCACCTGTCACAGTGTGTATGATGTCATCTGCCCCATTACTTGTGACACTAACTTCAGTCCCATGGTTAAGATGGTGTTGAGGTCACTTTAAAAACTTACAAGGCCTTTTACAGAAGGGATAGTGAATAGAAATGACAAAATCAGGGAAGCAGTGCCACTGTGGTATTAATACTATGGGGAGGGGAGGCTGTGGGTTAAAGGTTTGGAAATGAGTCAGAAGAGCAGATAAAGACTTGTTAACAATCTTCCCCAAACACAGGGTTAGGTGGAAGTTGATGGACCTGGCAAGGAAACTCAGGATGCTGGGCATGTGCACTCATAGAAGTCTGGGCCTCAGGGATGAACACTGGAGAGTTCTGTGGGACTCTGTGGCATCTGTGAGTTAGTTGTCTCTTGTCACAGACAAGTTATGGTAGGGAGCTTGGGGCTGCTATTGCTCAGCAGAATGGGAACTATGTGGGTAAATACTAAACATTTTTTTCTCAGTTTAAAATTTCTTTTAAATATTAATTGACAATGATTCCACTTGCAATTCTATTAAAATATGAAATTCCTAAGGATACTTTGAATAAAGTATGTCAAGATGTATATACAGACAACTACAATCATTGCTAAAATAAAGACCTAATTAGGTAGGTATATACCATAATGATAGATTGAGAAACTCAATAATGCTGAAGTGTCAATTATCCCCAAATTAATGTAAGGTTGAATGAAATCCAAATTAAAATCCCAGTAGAACATTTTTTGTAGAATTGATAAAATTTTTAAAAGATTATACAAAAAGAACACAGAATAACCAAAATAACTTTGAGAAAGAAGTTATAGGATTCAACTACCAAATTTCAAAATTTATTTCTAAAGGCTATTTAATCAAGACATAATAGGTTTTCCATAAGTACAAACATATTGATCACTGGAACAGAATGAAAATTCCAAAACTGAACCTATACATATATGGACAATTGTTTTCCAGCAAAATTTTCTTAGTGTTTTAGAAAAGGTCCAGGCAAGTCAATGAGTAAAGAATAGCTTCCCCAACCCCCAGCTAAAGGTGCCTGAAACAATTGAAAATCTATATGCAACCATATGAAGTCTAAGCTTTATTTCACATAATACATAAAAGCTAACTCAAAATGGATCAAAGTCCTAAACATGACAGCTAAGGTTACACAATTTCTAAAAGAGAACATAGGAGAAAAACTTAGTGAACTTGCAACAAGTAAAAATTTCTAAGTGAAATATAAGAAACATGACATTTGAAAAATGATATATTCATTTAAACAAAAAAGGACTAATAATTCTATAATACATTATATTTTCTGCCTGAGAAGTCAGATTGCTCTGTGAATCTGTCATCTGGTTCTAGAAAGAAAAACATAAATCAATCCTGTAAACTTTCTATTATTCACTGTTTAAACACTATATTATTTATAGTTATGATTATTCTGCATTGAAAATTAGTTTCTGAACATTATCATTTTTGAGAAATATTTCAATATATCTTTCAGATATGTTACTGCTTATGTAATTGGGAGGGTGGGATGCAAGAGTTCACTTACCTCTTCAAGTTTATTTTCCCTCAGCATACAGTAAAGGGCATGGTGTATAGTCTCAACAAGTTTGTTGCACAATTGAGTTAATAACTTAAAAAGATTGTTTGTCTGAAGAAGTCTTCCTAATTTATTCAAAGAAATGAGAATTGAATATATGATACTTAATTGAATAGTAAACAGGGGAGTCCACTTATTTTTTTAATTAGTTGATTGATTTTAATTGGAGATAATTACTTTACAATATTGTGGTGTTTTTTGGCCATACATCAAAATGAGTCAGCGATGGGTGCATATATGTCCCCCATCCTGAAATCCCCTCCCACCTCCCTCCCACCCCATCCCTCTGGGCTGTTCCAGAGCAGGGCACTCAAAGCCAGTGCTCAAACTTGTCTCGAACTTGCACTTGTCATCTATTTTACATATTGTAATATACATGTCTCAATGCTATTCTCTTAGATCATCCACTCTCGTCTTCTCCCACATGGTCCAAAATTTTGTTCTTTACATCTGTGTCTCCTTTGCTGCCCTACATATAGGATCATCATCACCATCTTTTTACATTCCATATATATGTATCAATATACTGTATTGGTGTTTCTCTTTCTGACTTACTTCACTCTGTATAATAGACTCCAGATTTATCTACCTCATTAAAACTGACTCAAATGCGTTCCTTTTTATAGCTGAGTAATATTCCATTGTGTGTATGTACCACACATTTCTTATCTATTCATCTGCTGATGGACATCTAGGTTGCTTCCATGTCCTAGCTATTGTAAACAAACAGTGCTGCAGTAAACATTGGGTTACACGTGTCTCTTTCAATTCTGTTTCCTTCATGTGTATGCCCAGCAGTGAGATTTCTGGGTCATATGACAGTTCTATTTCCAGTTTTTTTTTTTTCCCCCAAATCTTCCCACCCTCTCCCTCTCCCACAGAGTCCATAAGACTGTTCTATACGTCAGTGTCTCTTTCGCTGTCTCGTATACAGGGTTATCATTACCATCTTTCTAAATTCCATATATATGTGTTAGTATACTGTATTGGTGTTTTTCCTTCTGGCTTACTTCACTCTGTATAATAGGCTCCAGTTTCATCCACCTCATTAGAACTGATTCAAATGTATTCTTTTTAATGGCTGAGTAATACTCCATTGTGTATATGTACCACAGCTTGCTTATCCATTCATCTGCTGATGGACATCTAGGTTGCTTCCATGTCCTGGCTATTATAAACAGTGCTGCGATGAACATTGGGGTACATGTGTCTCTTTCCCTTCTGGTTTCCTCAGTGTGTATGCCCAGCAGTGGGATTGCTGGATCATAAGGCAGTTCTATTTCCAGTTTGTTAAGGAATCTCCACACTGTTCTCCATAGTGGCTGTACTAGTTTGCATTCCCACCAACAGTGTAAGAGGGTTCCCTTTTCTCCACACCCTCTCCAGCATTTATTATTTGTAGACTTTTGGATCGCAGCCATTCTGACTGGTGTGAAATGGTACCTCATAGTGGTTTTGATTTGCATTTCTCTGATAATGAGTGATGTTGAGCATCTTTTCATGTGTTTGTTAGCCATCTGTATGTCTTCTTTGGAGAAATGTCTATTTAGATCTTTGGCCCATTTTTTGATTGGGTCATTTATTTTTCTGGAGTTGAGCTGGAGGAGTTGCTTGTATATTTTTGAGATTAGTTGTTTGTCGGTTGTTTCATTTGCTATTATTTTCTCCCATTCTGAAGGCTGTCTTTTCACCTTGCTAATAGTTTCCTTTGATGTGCAGAAGCTTTTAAGTTTAATTAGGTCCCATTTGTTTATTTTTGCTTTTATTTCCAATATTCTGGGAGGTGGGTCATAGAGGATCCTGCTGTTATGTATGTCAGAGAGTGTTTTGCCTATGTTCTCCTCTAGGAGTTTTATAGTTTCTGGTCTTACGTTGAGATCTTTAATCCATTTTGAGTTTATTTTTGTATATGGTGTTAGAAAGTCTTCTAGTTTCATTCTTTTACAAGTGCTTGACCAGATTTCCCAGCACCACTTGTTAAAGAGATTGTCTTTAATCCATTGTATATTCTTGCCTCCTTTGTCAAAGATAAGGTGTCCATATGTGCGTGGATTTATCTCTGGGCTTTCTATTTTGTTCCATTGATCTATATTTCTGTCTTTGTGCCAGTACCATACTGTCTTGATAACTGTGGCTTTGTAGTAGAGCCTGAAGTCAGGTAGGTTGATTCCTCCAGTTCCATTTTTCTTTCTCAAGATCGCTTTGGCTATTCGAGGTTTTTTGTATTTCCATACAAATTGTGAAATTATTTGTTCTAGCTCTGTGAAGAATACTGCAGAATAACCTAACTCTACACTTAAAGCAACTAGAAAAGGAAGAAATGAAGAACCCCAGGGTTAGTAGAAGGAAAGAAATCTTAAAAATTAGAGCAGAAATAAATGCAAAAGAAACAAAAGAGACCATAGCAAAAATCAACAAAGCCAAAAGCTGGTTCTTTGAAAGGATAAATAAAATTGACAAACCATAAGCCAGACTCATCAAGAAACAAAGGGAGAAAAATCAAATCAATAAAATTAGAAACGAAAATGGAGAGATCACAACAGACAACACAGAAATACAAAGGATCATAAGAGACTATTATCAACAATTATATGCCAATAAAACGGACAACGAGGAAGAAATGGACCAATTCTTAGAAAAGTACAACTTTCCAAAACTCTACCAGGAAGAAATAGAAAACCTTAACAGACCCATCACAAGCACAGAAATTGAAACTGTAATCAAAAATCTTCCAGCAAACAAAAGCCCAGGTCGAGACGGCTTCACAGCTGAATTCTACCAAAAATTTAGAGAAGAGCTAACACCTATCCTGCTCAAACTCTTCCAGAAAATTGCAGAGGAAGGTAAACTTCCAAACTCATTCTATGAGGCCACCATCACCCTAATACCAAAACCTGACAAAGATCCCACAAAAAAAGAAAACTACAGGCCAATATCACTGATGAACATAGATGCAAAAATCCTAAACAAAATTCTAGCAATCAGAATCCAACAACACGTTAAAAAGATCATACACCATGACCAAATGGGCTTTATCCCAGGGATGCAAGGATTCTTCAATATCCGCAAATCAATCAATGTAATACACCACATTAACAAATTGAAAAATAAAAGCCATATGATTGTCTCAATAGATGCAGAGAGAGCCTTTGACAAAATTCAACATCAATTTATGATAAAAACTCTCCAGAAAGCAGGAATAGAAGGAACATACCTCAACATAATAAAAGCTATATATGACAAACCCACAGCAAACATTATCCTCAATGGTGAAAAATTGAAAGCATTTCCTCTAAAGTCAGGAACAAGACAAGGGTGCCCACTTTCACCATTACTATTCAACATAGTTTTGGAAGTTTTGGCCACAGCAATCAGAGCAGAAAAAGAAATAAAAGGAATCCAAATTGGAAAAGAAGAAGTAAAACTCTCACTGTTTGCAGATGACATGATCCTCTACATAGAAAACCCTAAAGACTCCACCAGAAAATTACTAGAACTAATCAATGATTATAGTAAAGTTGCAGGATATAAAATCAACACACAGAAATCCCTTGCATTCCTATACACTAATAATGAGAAAACAGAAAGAGAAATTAAGGAAACAATTCCATTCACCATTGCAACGAAAAGAATAAAATACTTAGGAATATATCTACCTAAAGAAACTAAAGACCTATATATAGAAAACTATAAAACACTGGTGAAAGAAATCAAAGAGGACACTAATAGATGGAGAAATATACCATGTTCATGGATTGGAAGAATCAATATAGTGAAAATGAGTATACTACCCAAAGCAATTTATAGATTCAATGCAATCCCTATCAAGCTATTTCCAGTTTTTTAAGGAATCTCCACACTGTTCTCCATAGAGGCTGTACTAGTTTGCATTCCCAACAACAGTGTAAGAGGGTTTCCTTTTCTCCACACCCTCTCCAGCATTTATTGTTTGTAAACTTTTTGATAGTGGCCATTCTGATCAGTGTGAGATATACCTCATTGTGATTTTGATTTGCATTTTTCTCTAATAATGAGTGATGTTAAGCATCTTTTCATGTTTTTATTAGCCATCTGTTTGTCTTCTTTAGGCAATGGCACCCCACTCCAGTACTCTTGCCTGGAAAGTCCCATGGATGGAGGAGCCTGGAAGGCTTCAGTCCATGGGGTCGCTGAGGGTCGGACACGACTAGCGACTTCACTTTCACTTTTCACTATTGGAGAAGGAAATGGCAACCCACTTCAGTGTTCTTGCCTGGAGAATCCCAGGGACGGGGAAGCCTGGTGGGCTGCCGTCTATGGGGTCGCACAGAGTTGGACACGACTGAAGTGACTTAGCAATAGCAATGTCTTCTTTGGAGAAATGTTTGTTTAGTTGTTTGGCTCACTTTTTGATTGGGTATTTCGTTTTTCTGATATTGAGCTGCATAAGCTACTTGTATATTTTGGAGATTAATTCTTTGTCAGTTGTTTAATTTGCTATTATTTTCTCCCATTCTCAACGGTGCCTTTTCACTTTGCATATAGTTTTCTTCATTGTGCAAAAACTTTTAAGTTTAATTAGGTCCCACTTGTTTATTTTTGTTTTTATTTCCATTACTCTGGGAGCTGGGTCGTAGAGGATCTTGCTTGATTTACGTCAGAAAGTGTTTTGTCTATGTTTTCCTCTAGGAGTTTTATAGTTTCTGATCTTACATTTAGATCTTTAATCCATTTGGAGTTTATTTTTGTGTATGGTTTAAGAAAGTGTTCTGTTTCATTCTTTTACAGGTGGTTGACCAGTTTTCCCAGCACCACTTGTTAAAGAGATTTTCTTTTGTCAATGGCACCCCACTCCAGTACTCTTGCCTGGAGAATGCCATCGACGGAGGAGCCTGGAAGGCTGCAGTCCATGGGGTCGCTGAGGGTCGGACACGACTGAACGACTTCCCTTTCACTTTTCACTTTCATGCATTGGAGAGGGAAATGGCAACCCGCTCCAGCGTTCTTGCCTGGAGAATCCCAGGGACGGGGAGCCTGGTGGGCTGCCGTTTATGGGGTCGCACAGAGTCGGACACGACTGAAGTGACTTAGCAGTAGCAGTTGTCAAAGATAAGGTGTCCATGCTGCTGCTACGTCACTTCAGTCGTGTCCAACTCTGTGCGACCCCAGAGACAGCAGCCCACCAGGCTCCCCCGTCCCTGGGATTCTCCAGGCAAGAATGCTGGAGTGGGTTGCCATTTCCTCTTCAATGCATGAAAGTGAAAAGTGAAAGGGAAGTCGCTCAGTCGTGTCTGACTCCTAGCGACGCCATGGACTGCAGCCCACCAGGCTCCTCTGTCCATGGGATTCTCCAGGCAAGAGTACTGGAGTGGGGTGCCACTGCCTTCTCCTAAGGTGTCCATAGGTGTATGGATAAAGGTGTCCATAGGTGTATGGATTTATCTCTGGGCTTTTTGTTATGTTGACCTACATTTCTGTCTTTGTGCCAGAACCATACTGTTGACTGTTTTTTTATAGTGTAGTCTGAAGTCAGGAAGTTTGATTCCTTCAGTTCCATTCTTGTTTCTCAAGATTGCTTTGGCTATTTGAGTTTTTTTTTATGTTTCCATACAAATTGTGAAATTATTTGTTCTAGTTCTGTGAAAAATACCATTAGTAGCTTGATAGGGATTGTGTTGTAATTTATAGATTGCTTTGAGTAATATGCTCATTTTCACTATATTGATTCTTCCAATCCATAAACACTGTATATTTCTCCATTTGTGTCATCTTTGATTTCTTTCCTCAGTGTTTTATAGTTTTCTATATATAGATCTTTTTTTTTCTTTAGGTAAATTTATTCCTAAGCATTTTATTCTTTTCATTTCAGTGGTGAATGGGATTGTTTCCTTAATTTCTCTCTCTGTTTTTTCATTGTTAGTGTATAGGAATCCAAAGGATTTCTGTGTATTAATTTTATATCCTGCAACTTTACTATATTCACTGATTAGCTCTAGTAATTTTCTAATGGTGTCTTTAGGGTTTTCTATGTAGAGGATCATGTCATCTGCAAACAGTGGGAGTTTTACTTCTTTTCCAACCTGCATTCCTTTGATTTCTTTTTCTTCTCTGATTGCTGTGGTTAGGACTTCCAAAACTATGTTGAATAGTAGTGGTTTGAGTGGCCATTCTTGTTCCTGGTTTTAGAGGAAATGCTTTCAATTTTTCACCATTGAGGATAATGTTTGCAATGGGCTTGTCATACATGGCTTTTATTATGTTGAGGTATGTTCCTTCTATGCCTGCTTTCTGGAGAGTTTTTATCATGAATGGGTGTTGAATTTTGTCAAAGATTTTCTCTGCATCTATTGAGATAATCATATGGTTTTTATTTTTCAATTTGTTAAATGATGTATCATGTTGATTTGAAAATAATAAAGAATCCTTGCATCTCTGGGATAAAGCCTACTTGGTCATGATGTATGATCTTTTAAATATGTTGGATTCTGTTTGCTAGAATTTTTTGAGGGTTATTGCATCTATGTTCATCAGTGATATTGGCCTGTAGTTTTCTTTTTTGTGGCATTTTTGTCTGGTTTTGGTGTCAGGGTGATGGTGACTTCATAGAATGCATTTGGTTTGTCTTCCTCTGAAATTTCCTGGAAGAGTTTGAGTAGGATAGGTGTCATCTCTTCTCTAAAATTTTGGTAGAATTCACCTGTGAAGTCATCTGGTCCTGGGCTTTTGTTTGTTGGAAGATTTTTGAGTACAGTTTTGATTTCCATGTTTGTGATTGGTATATTCAGATTTTCTATTTCTTCCTGGTTCAGTTTTGGAAGGTTATACGTTTCTAAGAATTTGTCCATTTCTTCCAAGTTGTCCATTTTATTGGCTCATAGTGGTATCTTATGGTCTTTTGTATTTCTGTGTTGTCTGTTGTGATTTCTCCATTTTCATTTCTAATTTTATTTATTTGAATCTTCTCCTCCCTTTTTTTTCTTGATGAATCTGGCTAACAGTTTGTCTATTTTATTTATCTTCTCAAAGAACCAGATTTTAGTTTTGTTGATCCATGCGATCATCTCCTTTGTTTCTTTTCAGTTATTTCTGCTCTGATTTTTACAATTTCTTTCCTTCTACTAACTTTGGGATTTTTCTTTTTTCTTTTTCTAGTTGTTTTATGTGTAAAGCTAGGTTGCTTATTTGATGCTTCTCTTGTTTCTTGAGGTAGGCTTGTATAGCTATGAACCTCCCTCTTACTGAATATACTGCTTTTACTGAATCCCGTAGGTTTTGGGTTGTTGTGTTTTCATCATCATTTGTTTCTATGCATATTTTGATTTCCTTTTTGATTTCTTCTGTGATCTTTTGGTTATTCAGAAGTGTGTTGTTTAGCCTGCATATGTTTGTGTTTTTTATAGGCCCCCCCACGTAGTTGATATCTAATCTTACTGCATTGTGATCAGAAAAAAATGTTTGAAATGATTTTAATTTTTAAAAATTTACCAAGGCTAGATTTGTGGCCCAGGATGAGATCTATCCTGGGGAGTCCACTTTAAAAAATGTATGTTTGTAGTCAGATAGTAAGAAAAATTATTCTTCTGTTTTGTTTATAAAAGCTACTTGTCCTCCTTTTCCTCTCTATAGTAGGCATATGTGTGTTGAAAACACTGTAAATCATTGACTGTAGACGATTTATATTTTTCACTAGATTTGAAGAGAATATTAAATGTGAAATAAAGTAATGGGGATATAACCCTATGTAGAAGATAAAAGATGTGAATTTCATAAAAGATTGTGTTTAAATCTATGCTGAATGATTTCCTGAGATTTTAACAACAGAACAAATTGATACAAAGATAGTGCTTGTCCTTTAAGAATTATAAATAGCATATGTTTTCACACTATTTTCAATTTTTCACATTTGGCATTTACTTTTGTCTGACATTTGAAAAATTGGAGCACGAGATAAACTTCAGCCTTCTTAATATTTTAGAAAAGGTCGATTCATCTTATTTGATATCTGTAAATGACATATTTCACTTTTAACAATGGGTCTTTGAAATCAGCTATTCAGTGGTAAATAACAAACCTGTTTTGGAAAACACAATATCATAAGAGTTTATAAGACTCTCATTTTCCTTTGAATTAACAAAATAAGGAGTAGAAAACGTCCATGGGCCTGTCAAGTCTCCCTTTTGTTTTGAGGTGTTAGGCTCAGTTTAAGTGGAGAATATGCAAAAGATCAGATTAATTCCATTGTACAGCCTTGTATGGAGAATATGGAAGGAGACATGTTTCTATTATTCTCTTGACTGAGGAAATACCAATGATCTTGTTAACAGACAATGTCTATTAACTTCATCTCAGTTTAAAAAATGCGTACAGGCCCTCCATTGAGTTCTGGAATACACTCTGTGAAGGTTTTATCCTCAAGTAGCTCACAATCTAGCAAAAAGGCAGAGAAGCCCACTTAATTATAATTGAATGTGTCAAGAAAGAATGAGTCTAGCCAGATAGACACTTGAGATGCAAAGGAGAGCATCACCAAGTTTTAGAGCCAACACATAAGTGACATTAGTGTAGGACTATAAATTTCTTTCAGATGCGGCAGCCTTTATATAAACAGAATTACAGGCAAAGTAAAACAAAGTGAAATTTAAACCTTTAGTCACTTGCTGTTAATCAGTGATTCCCCATCTGATTTAGGATGAAATCCAAAGTTCTCCCCATGTCTTCTGAGGCAGATGTGATCTGACCCCTGGTTGTGGGTCTAGTTTCACCTTCCTCTATCTCCCTGCACTGGGCTCTGCCGAAGTTGGCCCCCTCATTATTTCTCAGATGTGCTGAATGCCTCCCTAAGAAAGGTATTTGCATGCTCTTCCTGCCAAGAATACTTTTCACCCAGATGTGCACATCACTTCCATCTTCAACTTTTTCTTCTTGCTCAGAATTCACCTGCTCAGAATGCCTGAGAACCTCCCCATGCACAATAGCAACCCTCCCATGCATGTTCCATGTGCCTTTCTGCACAGCACTGGTCCTAACTGATATGTATTTGTTTATATATCTGTTTATGACTGACTTTCCCACTAGAATCTAAGTTCCTAAGAATAAGAATTTTTTCTACTTTATTAATACTGTCTCTCCAGCACTTAAAACAGTGTCTGCATTTTAGTAGAAATGTCATATGTACAGAATTCAGTAATTATATACCAACTGGTCTTTCCTTCTCATGGTTAGTCACTTGGAACTTAGACACAGCTCCTCAAGAGAAAGTGAGCTAGAAAGACTCAGGTGTATCTCCCAGGCCTTTGTCCCAGATACTGGGTCTGAATTCAGTACTACCACTGGGTGGGTATTTCATAGCCACCTTAGGTATGCACAGTTCTCAGTCTCACTAACTTCAGCATTGTGCAGAATTACCAGCAGCTTCTGCTTTGTAGTGGCATAATTCTTGGTAACATATTGCACTTAATTCTAATACAAATTCTCATACTTAATTCTCATATTCTTCATTGTCTCACTGTCAAATCTTCCTATACATTTAAGCCAAAAGAAGAAGCTCTCAAATACTAATTAAAATACAAATTGACATACATTCATAAACATGTGATATGAGAATATCACATGTGAGATGAGAATACTCAAGCCAAGAAAGTAACTTACGTCAGTTAAGGATGAAAAAAAAAAAAAAAGAAACAGAAAAAAAAAATTGTGTGTGTGTGGGGGCAGGAAATAAGCACCCTAAGAAAACTGTCCAATTAAGGACAAATTGGAAATAAATAGTATGTCTATCAATTCTTTAAAATCTGCACAGTGCTGAAAAAAAGTCCAAGTGCATGCAGATTACTGTGCTAACAGAACTGACCATTTAAAGCTGACTACAAATGTTCAATTATTTTCTAATGTCAACAAACTATAATCAAATTATGCAAAATGACACCCCCTTAAAACTCAGTTAACTGCTTGAATCAGTGGCAATAATTTCTCCTCTATTTTTGTCTGAAATAATTCTCATTGAGTTTAAAATCCATAACAAGCTTCAGAGTGAGGTTGGCAAAAATGATTTGTCCTTATGGTTAAAGTGATGGGGGTGTCATCAAGAGAAATGGTTCGTTTTGTGAAAGTCACTCAGTCATGTCTGACTCTTTGCCACCCCATGGGCTATACAGTCTGTGGAATTCTCCAGGCCAGAATACTAGAGTGGGTAGCCTTTCCCTTCTCTAGGGGATCTTCCCAATCCAGGAATTAAACCCAGGCCTCCTGCATTGCAGGTGGATTCTTTACCAGCTGAACAACAAGGGGGTAAGTAACTCACCTGTGTTAGACCACTCTTTGAATGAGTCCTAATATCATTAAGCCTCAGAACTGGACACCTGCTTAGAGCACAACTTAGAAGTATCTCCTGCCCTTACAGATGGGGTACAGTGGTTACAGTCAGGTCAGATAGAAACTTGATGGGGAATCAGTTCAGTTCAGTCACTCAGTAGTCTCTGACTCTTTGCGACCCCATGGACTGCAGCACACTAGGACTCCCTGTCCATCAGCAATTCCCTGAGGTTGCTCAAACTCATTCCATCGAGTCGGTGATGCCATCCAAACATCTTATCCTCTGTCGTCCCTTTCTCCTTCTGCCTTCCATCTTTCCCATCATCAGGATCTTTTCCAATGAGTCAGGTCTTTTCATTCAGTGGCCAAATTGTTGGAGCTTCAACTCTCACATCCATACATGACTACTGGAAAAATTGTAGCTTTGAATAGATGGACCTTTGTTGGCAAAGTAATGTCTCTGATTTTTAATATGCTTTCTAGATTGGTCATAGCTTTTCTTCCAAGAAGCAAGCATCTTTTAATTTCATGGCTGCAGTCACTATCTGCAGTGATTTGGGAGCCAAAGAAAATAAAGTCTATCACCGTTTCCATTGTTTTCCCATCTACTTGCCATGAAGTGATGGAACCAGACACCATGATCTTAGTTTTCTGAATATTGAGCTTTAAGCCAACTTTTTCACTCTCCTCTTTCACTTTCATCAAGAGGCTCTTTAATTCTTCTTTGCTTCCTGTCTTAAGGGTGGTGTCATTGCATATCTGAGGTTATTGATATTTCTCCCCGCAATCTTGATTCCAGCTTGTGCATTATCCAGCCTGGCACTTCTCATGATGTACTCTGCATATAAATTAAACAAGCAGGGTGACAAACTACAATCTTGACATACTCCTTTCGCAATTTGGAACCAGTCTGTTTCATGTTCAGTTCTAACTGTTGTTTCTTTACCTCCATACAGATTTCTCAAGAGACAGATCAGGTGGTCTGGTATTCCCATTTCTTTCAGAATTTTCCACAGTTTGTTGTGATCCACACAGTTAAAGGCTTTGGCATAGTCAATAAAGCAGAAGTAGAAGTTTTTTCTGGAACTCTCTTGCTTTTGTAGTGATCCAACATATGTTGGCAATTTGGTCTCTGGTTCCTCTGCTTTTTCTAAATCCAGCTTGAACATCTGGTAGTTCATGGTTCACGTACTGCTGAAGCCTGGATTGGAGAATTTTGAGCATTACTTTGCTAGCATGTGAGATGAGTGCAATTGTGCAATAGTTTGAACATTCTTTGGCATTGCCTTTCTTTGGGATTGGAATGAAAACTGACCTTTTCCAGTCCTGTGGCCACTGCTGAGTTTTCCAAATTTGCTGGCTTATTGAGTGCAGCACTTTCAAGCATCACTTTTTAGGATTTGAAATAGTTCAACTGGAATTCCATCACCTCCACTAGCTTTGTTTGTAGCGATGCTTCCTAAAGCCCACTTGACTTCACATTCCAGGATGTCTGGCTCTAGATGAGTGATCACACCATCGTGGTTATCTGGGCCATGAAGATCTTTTTTGTATAGTTTTTCTGTGTATTCTTGCCACCACTTGTTAGTATATTCTGCTTCTGTTAGGTCCATACCATTTCTGTCCTTTATTGTGCCCATGTCTGCATGAAACGTTCTGTTGGCATCTCTAATTTTCTTGATGAGATCTTTGGTCTTTCCCCTTCTATTGTTTTCCTCTATTTGTTTGCATTGATCACTGAGGAAGGCTTTCTTATTTCTCCATGCTTTCCTTTGGAACTCTGCACTCCAATGTGTATATCTTTCCTTTTCTCCTCTGTCTATTTCTTCTCTTCTTTTTCTCAGCTATTTGTAAGGCTCCCTCAGGCAACCATTTTGCCTTTTTGCATTTATTTTTCTTGGGGAAAGTCTTGATCCGTGCCTCCTGTACAATGTCATGAACCTCTGTCCATAGTTCTTCAGGCACTCTATCAGATCTAAAACCTAGAATCTATTTACAACTTCCACTGTATAATCATAAGGGATTTGATTTAGATCATACCTGAATGGTCTAGTGGTTTTCCCTACTTTCTTCAACTTAAGTTTGAATTTGGCAATAATTAGTTCATGATCTGAGCCACAGACAGCTCCTGGTCTTGTTTTTATTGACTGCATAGAGCTTCTCCATCTTTGGCTGAAAAGAATATAATCAACCTGATTTTGATATTGATATTGACATCTGGTGATGTCCATGTGTAGACACTTCTCTTGTGTTGTTGGAAGAGGGTGTTTGCTATGACCAGTGAGTTTTCTTGGCCAAACTCTGTTAGCCTTTGCTCTGCTTCATTTTGTACTCCAAGGCCAAATTTACCTGTTACTCCAGGTATCTCTTGACTTCCTACTTTTGCATTCCAGTCCCCAATGATGAAAAGGACATCTTTTTTTGGTGTTAGTTCTTAAAGGTCTTGTAGGTCTTCATAGAACCGTTCAATTTCAGCTTCTTCAGCATTACTTTTTGGGGCATTTAGTTCAGTTCAGTTGGTCAGTCATGTCCGACTCTTTGCAACCCCATGAACTGCAGCATATCAGGCCTCCCTGTCCATCACCAACTCTCAGAGTCCACCAAAACCCATGTCCATTGTGTTGGTGATGCCATCCAACCATCTCATCCTCTGTCGTCTCCTTCTCCTACCCTCAATCTTTCCCAGAATCAGGGTCTTTTCTATTGAGTCAGTTCTTCACAACAGGTGGCCAAAGTATTGGAGTTTCAGCTTTAGCATCATTCCTTCCAAAGGACGCCCAGGATTGATCTCCTTTAGAATGAACCGGTTGGATCTCCTTGCAGTCCAAGGGACTCTCAAGAGTCTTCTCCAACACCACAGTTCAAAAGCATCAATTCTTCCGTGCTCAGCTTTCTTCACAGTCCAACTCTCACATCCATACATGACTACTGGAAAAACCATAGCCTTGACTAGATGGACCTTTGTTGGCAAAGTAATGTCTCTGCTTTTGAATATGCTATCTAGGTTGGTCATAACTTTCCTTCCAAGGAGCTTTTTTTTTTTCCTTGGAACTTTTCTTCCAAGGAGAATGTCTATTAATTTCATGGCTGCAGTCACCATCTGCAGTGATTTTTGGAGCCCCCCAAAATAAAGTCTGACACTGTTTCCACTGTTTCCCCATCTATTTCCCATGAAGTGATGGGACCGGATGCCATAATCTTCATTTTCTGAACGTTGAGCTTGAAGCCCACTTTTTCACTCTCCACTTTCACTTTCATCAAGAGGCTTTTTAGTTCCTCTTCACTTTCTGCCATAAGGGTGGTATCATCTTCATATCTGAGGTTATTGATATTCCTCCCTGCAATCTTGATTCCAGATTGTGTTTCTTCCGGTCCAGCATTTCTCATGATGTACTCTGCATATAAGTTAAATAAGCAGGGTGACAATATGCAGCCTTGACATATTCCTTTTCCTATTTGGAACTAGTCTTTTGTTTCATGTCCAGTTCTAACTGTTGCTTCCTGACCTGCATACAGATTTCTCAAGAGGCAGATCAGGTGGTCTGGTATTCCCATCTCTTTCAGAATTGTCCACAGTTTATTGTGATCCACACAGTCAAAGGTTTTGGCATAGTCAATAAAGCAGAAACAGATGTTTTTCTGGAACTCTCTTGATTTTTTCTTGATCCAGTGGATGTTGACAATTTGATCTCTGGTTACTCTGCCTTTTCTAAAACCAGCTTGAACATCAGGAAGTTCATGGTTTATGTATTGCTGAAGCCTGGCTTGGAGAATTTTGAGCGTTACTTAATTAGCATGTGAGATAAGTGCAATTGTGTGGTAGTTTGAGCATTCTTTGGCATTGCCTTTCTTTGGGATTCGAATGAAAACTGACCATTTCCAGTCCTATGGCCACTGCTGAGTTTTCCAAATTTGCTGGCATATTGAGTGCAGCACTTTCACAGCATCATCTTTCAGAATTTGAAATAGCTCAACTGGAATTCCATCACCTCCACTAGCTTTGTTCGTAGTGATGTTTTCTAAGGCCCACTGGACTTCACATTCCAGGATGCCCACAGTAGTAGATATAATAGTCATCTTAATTAAATGTGCCCATTTCAGTCTATTTTAGTTCACTGATTCCTAAAATGTCGATGTTCACCCTTGCCATCTCCTTTTGACCACTTCTAATTTACCCTTATTCATGGACCTAACATTTCAGGTTCCTATGTGGTGTTTCTCTTTATAGCATTGGAGTTTACTTCCATCATCAGTCACATCCACAGCTTGGCATTTTCACTTTGACTCTGTCTCTTCATTCTTTCTGGAGTTATTTCATTGCTCTTCTCTAGTAGCATATTGGGCACCTACTGACCAATCCTGGGCACCTACTGGGGAGTTCATCTTTCATTGTCATGTCTTTTTGCCTTTCATACTGCTCATGGGGTTCTCAAGGCAAGAATACTGAAGTGGTTTGCCATTCTCTTCTCCAGTGGACCACATTTTGTCAGAACTCTCCACTACAACCTGTCTGTTTTGGGTGACCCTACACGGCATGGCTCATAGTTTCATTGACTTAGACAAGGCTGTGGTCCCTGTGATCAGTTTGATTAGTTTTCTGTGACTGGATTTCATTCTGTCTGCTCTCTGAGGGATAAGGATAAGAGGCTTATAGAAACTTCCTGATGGGAGTGAATGTCTGTAGGGGTGGAAACTGGGTCTTTTTCTGATGGGAGGGGACATGCTCAGTAAATCTTTAACCCAATTTTCTATTGATTGGCAGGGCTGTGTTCCTCCCTGTTTTCTGACCTGAGATCAAACTATGGTGGAGGTGATGAAGATAATGGTGACCTCCTCAAAAACTCTCATGCACACACTGCCATACTCAGTGCCCCCGACCCTGCAGCAGGCAACCAGCGAACCAGGCCTCCACTGGAGACTCCTGGACACTCACAGGCAAGTCTGAGTCAGTCTCTTGTGTTGTCACTGCTCCTTTCTCCTGGGTCCTGGTGTGCACAAGCTTTTGTTTGAGCCTTCTGGTCTTCTCTGATGGGTATGTGGTTTGATTGTAAATGTGATTTTGCCTCTCCTACTGTCCTGCTGGGACTTCTCCTTTGCCCTTGCATGTGGGGTATCTTTTTTTTGGTGGGATCCAACATTCTCCTGTCGATGGTTGTTCAGCAGCGAGTTGTAATTTTGAAGTTCTCATAGGAGAAGATGAGCGCACATCCTTTACTCTGCCATCTGGAAACTAAAAATTACTGATGAATTTTGTGGTGTCTAAAGGAACAAACTAGGTTTTTTCACTGTGATAAAAACTGAGAATTCACAAGAGTTTTGACTGTCAGGGTGCTGGCTTATGGCATGTGTTGGCACCTCTGTGGCAACACAGAGTAAAGAGTATGATCGAGAAGGAGGCAGGCCTGTGATCCAATGAATAGATCCTCTCTCTGTCAGTTGAAGTTGGGGTCCCCATTGGTTAGGAAAACATGTTCTTCTGAAGCTTAGTTTTTGTAGATGGTTTTTCCCTGGAAGAGAATGTGGAAAGCTCCCGAAAATCATTATACTTTGGAGTAAAGAGAGCTAAATACTTTCACAGTAGTAATATTTCCAGTTTTCTAAAATAAACCAATAATATATGAGAACTCCCTCTAACGACCTAGGCTTATGGTCCCCTGTTTTCAAAAATAAAAAGGAAACTAAAGGATGACTGGTTTTCATTGAAAGACGATCATTTCAATGCTTTTTATGTGTCTCTTTTTAAAATCAACTTTATTGAGATACAGTTCCATATAATAAAATTTTATACACACACACACACACACACACACACACACACACTCACATGCTTTTTATCAGATTCTTTTCCCATAGAGGTTGGAGTTACCTATGCTATACAGTCTTTGTTGATTATCTACTCTATATATTATAGTGTATATATGTTAATCCCAAACTTTTAATTTATCCTTTCCTCCCCACATTTTCCCTTTGGTAGCCAGAAGTTATAGTTTTCTCCACATATTTGCCCAGGAGTGGCACTGCAGGATCATATGGTTTTTTTTAGTTTTGTAAGGAATCTCTATACTATTCTCCATAGTGGTGCACCAATTTACCTTCCCACCAACAGTGTACTAGAAGGGTTCCCTTTTCTTCACACCTCTTCAACATTTATTGCTTGTAGCCTTTTGATGATACCATTCTCACTGGTATGAAATCATCAACTCTTTATTTTGGGCATTCTGTAGATTAGTGATTTTTTAGTTATGTCATAGGCTCTGTGATATTACTTTGAATTTCCCTAACAACTAATGATGTTGAAATTCTTAGCATGCCCTTGACATTTTGATTATCTTTTTTGGTGAAAAGCCTTAAAACATTTTCATCTTTTAAACATTAATTTGTTTTTCTTCTTACTATTGAGTAGTTAAAGTTACTCACATTCTCTGGATATGAACCCTTTATCAGATATGTATCTTTCTAATATTTTCCCTGTTTGTGGATTGCCTTTCTGTTTTTTTTATGAGTATATTTTGAAAAGAGTCTCTTATTTTGACCAAGTTTAATTTAGCAATTATTTATTTCATACTTTGTGCTTCTTGTGTCTTTTATGAGAAGAAATAACCTCAAATTCCCAAAGTTTTTTCCTGGAATTTAGAGCTTTAACTCTTTCATTTAGATTAATGATGAATTTCAAATCAGTTTTTGTAATACAATGAAGTAAATATAAAAAATTTCTACATCTAAATACCAAGAACTTCCAGGACCAGTTGTTTAAATTTTATCACTTCCCCACTGAATTTCTTTGGCATCTTTGTCAGAAACCAGTTGGTTACATACATGAATGTTTATGAGCACTATATCATAGGTACTGGCAAACTTATTTTGTAAAGGGATAAAAACTAAAAATTTAGACTTTCCAGGCCATTCATTGTCTGTTACAGCTACTAAACTCTGCCACTGTAGCATTAAAGCAGCCATAGATAACATGCAAATAAACAGCCATTGCTGAGTTCCATTAAAACTCATTTATAAAAAAGGCAGGAGACCAGAGTCAGCTCATGGGGCATGCTTAGCTGATCCCTGTGTTGTATTTCATTGATCTCTAGCCAATACAACAATACATTAATTATTATAAATTTATTATATATCTTGAAATGTCTTAAAAAGTTTTTAGTTCCCTCAACCTTGCTAAATCTATTTGTCATATCAGCTTTTTGGTGATAGATTATTTAAGATTTCTGTATAACTGATCATATCATTTGAAAATAATAGAGTTTTATATTTTCCTTTCCGATCGCTTCTTGGCCTTTTGGCTAAGATCAAGTGTAGTATAGTTTCCTTTCCATTCTCTAACTTAAAGTTTCTTTTATTACCTTATCCCGGTGGCTTGAACCTCTAGTAAGGTGTTGAAGTAGCAAGAACTTGCCTTATTTACAATCTTATGGGTAAAGATCCTATTTTTATCCATTAAAGGTCGATGTTATCAATAGGTTTTATTGATGCTATCAATAGGATGACTGTTTTCAGGTCAAGGAAGTTCCCTTCATTTCCTAGTTAACTGAGAGTTATTAAAAGTTAGTTATGCCTTTTGTCAGGTGCTTTTTATCTTAGCATCTATCAAGATAGTAAAATTAATTTTCCTTTTAGACTATTAATAGGGAGAATTATAATGATTTATTCAAATTTCTAGGATACCCCTTGTCAATGGAAGAGAGTTTTGTCAACATTTGTGTGATTTATTGTAAATATTAGTCATTCTAGTATATGTGTGTGTGTGTTTTGTACATTTTGTCTGTGGTATTAATTGGCATGTTTCTGATCGCTGCTAATACTAAGATTCCCTGCCCCCCTCCCCCAGAGGATACTGACTCTTCTTATATCTTCCTTTTTGAGGTGACTATCAAGTCTTTCACCACTTTAAAAAACTTGGGTTGTCTTTTTACTGCCATTGTAGGAGCTATTTAAGTATTTTCGACATTGGTCCTCTGTTGAAAATATTTGTTACAAACACATTCTCCCGGTTTATGGCTTTTCTATTAATTTTCTTTTCTGGCGTTTTCAAACTTTATGCCTTTAATTTTGTTAAAGGTTCCTATGTTAGCTGGTTTTCCTTTTAGTGATAGTGCTTTTGGGTCTTCCCTAAGGAAATCTTGTTACTTCAAGTTTATAAAGATTTTCTCTATTTCTTTCCATGCTATATAGTTTTAGCTTTTATATTTTGGTCTATGATTGATCACAGATTTTTGTCCATGGTTGAGGCTGAGATTCACTTACCTCCTTATATACCTCTAATTGGTCTGGTACCATTTACTGAAGACTCCTTTTTGCATTTACTTCCTTTTGCCAAAATTATTTGACTGTGTATTCATGATAATATTTGCTTTTCTATTCCATTGACCTATTTAGCCTTTTATCAGTAACACTGTTTAGACTATTGTAACATCATAGGAAATCTTTGATTTGATGAAATCAGATAAGATGCCTTCTAACTGTCATTTTTCAAGATTGTTTTGTCTATACCAGATCTTTTTCTTTTTATGTACCTTTTAGAATCAGCTTGTTAATTCTTGCAAAAAGGCTTATTTAGATTTTAATTGGGATTGAATTAGATCCAAGATTTGGAGAGGATTTATATTTTATTTTTATTGACTCAATCCATGTCCATGTTGCTTCCACTTTTTACAATTTCATTTACTTCATCACAACATCTTATAATTTTGGTATGATATCTTCCACATCTTTTATTACATTTATCCCCAAGTAGTTTATATTTTTGTGTTCAACTGCAAATTTAAAAATATGCATTGTATATTGCTTGTGCAATGGGAATGCAAGTAATTTTTATTTATTGCCTTTGTATCCTATACCAATGGTGATTGACATTTCTAGGTTTTTTTTTTTTTTTTAATTGAATCCCTAGTATTTTCTACATACATAATTATATTATTTGCAAGTGAATAGTTTTACTTTTGATGTATAGTATTTCTTTTTCTGAATGTATCATGTGGTCTAGATTCTCTTTTACAACAATTAATAGAAATAGAAGTAGTGATGGCTGAAATCCTTGCCTTGTTCCCAATTGTAAGAGGAAACCATGCAATATTTTATTATTAAGTATGTTGTTAGACACCATTGGACAGTAAAACTGGTTCATCCTAGATGCAAGATATGTGGATAAGTTGTAGAAAATTTAAATACAGTAACAATACTGAATTAAAGTTACTTGGCTTTTAAGTTCTTATTATGTGACAGACCTTAAACCATGTCACTGCTATAGGTTGAATTGTATTTTTCCCCTTCATATGCAGAGGCCCTAAACCCAAGTAAGTCTGTGACTGTTGGGAGATGGGGCCTTACAGGTGGTGATTAAGTTAAAATTGAGTTTTTAGAGTGGACTCTGATCCTGTGTGACTGATGTTCTTATAAAAACAGGAAATTTGAACACACAGAGAGATGCCAGGAGTGTGAGTGCACAGACGGACCATGTAAGGGTCACTGACAAGCCAGGAAAAGTGGCCTTAGACCTCCAGCACCTTGACCTTGACTCCTAGACTCCATAACCGTGAGAACATGAATTTCTGTTGTTTACACTGTCTGGTTTGTGTTATTTTGTTACAGTAGCCTCAGCAGACTAATACTGTTAGCAATAGTTCCCTTTCTAGAAAAACACAAACAAACAAACATTTGTTGGCCTAATTTCTAAAAAAATTCTGTGGTTAAACACATTTTTAATTGCTTATACGTTAACATTACATTCTATACAGGATTTGAAGAACTCCTGGTTATAGGGTTGAATCCCTGGGTAGAGAAGATTATCTGGAAAAGGAAATGACAACACTCTCCAGTATTCTTGCCTAAACAGTCCCATGGACAGAGGAGCCTGGCGGGCTACAGACCATGGGGTCGCAAGAGTCAATACAACTTAGTGAGTAAATAGCAGCAGTCATAGGGTAGGCCCCTAACAAACCACAGTAATCTACATGCATTTCAGTAATAAGTTTCAGTGGTTTGGGAGAGTCTGAGCTCACTCTAACTCTAAGTAACATTTCTAAATTGATATTAGAGCTGATTACTGTTTCTAAACCTTGTGAGGATATATATTTCTAGATTTAAATAGTACATTCAGAATAAACAATAACTTTACATTTATTGTAAAGTGAAAGAAAACATCACTTTAATGCCTTCATTTTACATGATCCCATATTTTCTTCAATGCAACCATTTTTTAAACATTGGAAAAAATTTATTCATTGTCTACAATCTTACCTCTTTACCAGAAAATCCTGCAGGATTTAGGAATATAAAACAGTGAAAAGATTTTCTAGATACAGTAAAGTAATTACAGAGTAGCTCCTGCATGAACATCAACACAAACCTTCTTTGAGATTGTTTAAATGACAATAATTATTCTTTAATATTGTTAATATGAACACATTTTTATTTTCCTCTATTTTAAAAAGACATTTTTACTCATTATAGGATCTAGACAGTTTTATTTGCTTTTTTTTTTTTTACTATAAATAAACTTGTGACTTTTTTCTGGACTTCATTGTTACTGTTGGGCTTTCAACTATCATTTCTATACCTGTGTCATGATATATAAAAATATAACATACTTTTGTTCTCTGATTGATTTTTAAAATTTTCTCTTTATCTCTGGATGTCATCTGTTTGAGTATGATGGGCCTAAGTGTGATTTATTTATTCTGCCTAATGTTGCATTGAATTTTGGTATGCAGTTTGTTGTATTTCACCAATTTGGAAAACTCTCGGCCATTGTTTTTTAATACTTTTGTCCACTAGTGTTCATAGAAACTTTATTTTCTCTATTTGCTTTTTAAGCTTTTTTTTAAATTAAAGAATGGTTGATTGACAGTGTTGTGTTATTTTCCAGTGTACAAACACAGTGGTTCTTTTTTTTTTTGTCCACTAATATTAATAGCAACTTTATTTTTTAAATTAATTTATTTTTTATCAAAGTATACTTGATTTATAATGTTTTATGTTTCTCAAAAGAAAATTTTGGCCTTATTTTTAGTCTCTTCTCTTTTTGACTCCAATTATACCCATGGTAGTTGGTTTGATACTATTCTATAAGCATTGTATGTTTTACTCTATTTTTTCCTATTTGTTTCTTGTATTATACCTTGAATAATTTCTGTTGACCCAAGTATATGTTAACTAATTTTGGGGGGATGATAAGCCAGACTGCTAATAAGCCTATTGTAAGAATCCCTCATCTCTGACATTATGTTTTCACTTTTTGGCATTTCCATTTTGCTCTTTTATATAGTTTTCAGTAATTTGCTGAAATTCTCCATCTATTCATGCCTGTCGCTCACATTTGCAATAGATTGTTTAGCACATTTATCATTATAATTATGAACACTCTGGATCTGGTTCTGTAATTCACCTTTTCTCTTGTGGATTGGTCATATTTTCTTTGCATAACTCAGTTTTTTCTTCTATAGAAAGAATTATACATTGGAGATCAGTGGTGTTAGTTGTTCAGTTATGTCCGACTCTTTCTGATCCCATGGGCTGTAGCTCCTCTGTCCATGGGATTGTCTGGGCAAGAATACTGAAGTGGGTTGCCCTTCGCTTCTCCAGAAGTTCTTCCTGACCCAGGGATTGAATCCAGGTTTCCTGCATTGCAGGCAGATTCTTTACCTTCTGAGCCAGAGACTAAGGTAAATAAGATGTGTGCTCAGAAGTAGACTTGCCTCTTTTGTCAGAGTGCCAGTGTCGGGAGTTAATCACATTAGTAATTAAGATGGGTCTGAATTTTCTGGATTTTTCTCTATTGGCTTCAACTATTATGAAGGCAGGATGAGGGCCTTTCTGCAGCATTTGGGATCAGAGGGCCTGAGGGCTCCTCAGTCTTAGAACCCTATCCTGGATCTTGCACAAATGTGTCCTGCCTCCCCGCCAGCCACGTGTATCCTCTCCCTGGGACACACTGGGGGCGCTTGGAGATTTTCTCTCATAGTTTTCCTGTCCTCACTCTTTAATAAATAAAAGTGAGTTTAGCAAACTCATGTTTCTTTGCTTTCTTAGTTCTTCAGTGGATTTGAGGTATGAATTTGTAGTTTCTCAACTTGTTCCTGTTGTTTGGGTAGTGAAAATTTTCTCTTGTGACTTTCTGTTTTAAACAGAAATGGGAGACCCAATGTGATTTTTGGTGAAAAGAACTATTTGATTTTAAAGTGATTCATTTATTAAACTTTTTGTTAGAGTATTTTTCATGTTTTTGTGTTAGGTTTGAGAAATCTTTACCTGTCTAAGGATGCAAAAATATTCACTTCTCTTTTCTTTTAAAAACTTTATTGTTTCCTGATAATAACTTTAATAAAATTTGAATTCTACTTGAGAGTGGAGGAGAAATATATCAGTTTGAGGGATGAATATTTTGCATCTCATTGAGCATGCAGCCCTCCCCTCCTCCTTCTTCTTCTTTTTTTTTATTTTGTTGCTTTCATTGGTTTGAGAACAGGGACAGATAATACTCATGCTTTTAGTTTGTTCCTTTTAATCAGAGTTTCTTTTATTGCTAAATATTTCTAGATTATAGTAGTTCTGTAATATCCTTGGAATTACATGAATTCATATGAATTAATCCTAAGATTTTTACAGTACTATTCTAATCTTTAGTGACATAAAATAAATTTAAAGTGGATTATTTAATCCTAATATAAATGTGCTCAGAGAGAAATAGGTTATAATTTAAAAAATGTAATATATATATATATATATATATATACAGATCAAGAGATTTTATTGATTTTCTCTCTCTAGTCAGTAAAATTCCAGTTGTATGGTCCAGTCTTGATTCATATGAAGCAGCCCATCTATTTTTCATGTTATTTGCCAGATATAGTTATTAGAATAAAGTAGGTCATTAGGCTATATAGAATAAAAGTATAGTTTAGTTTATTGGCTAATTTAAAGCTATATTTATAGGATACTAAAGTTTTAGAGGGAAGATCTCTGTAGTAATTTATATTACCTATTTTAGCATTTGAAAGATATAATCTTTATAGGTGACATACATGATTTGTGCTGCATCAAAGTGATTGATTTAAATTTTCTTTTCTGTAAATACATGCAATGGAGTGCAGGAAAAATTGTAAAAAGGCTTAAATTTTTATTATCATAAAATAATTCTAAAATCTTTAAAAGCAGTTTGTTTTCTTTGCTCTTTCATTCTTATAAACAATTATAATCCAGTATTTTATAGCTGGAGTCACATAATCCTATTTTATAGAAAACATTCTGTTACAAAGACAGGGAATATAGGTTTTTGTAGTAATATATTAAACATATAATTTTTATAGAAAAAATAAATGATTTTCTCTTTCAGAGATATGAATATCTCTTATGGGAGTGTTTTAGAATTCTATCATCCAGATAGTTTATCAGTGAGAAATAGTATTTTCTCTTTCAACTAATATTTGTTTAATCCACCATTTGTACTAAACTCTCCCAGAGATATAGAGGCACATGACAAGATGTAATATTGTTGGGAAAAAAAACATGAAATTTTATGACAAATTAAAAACCTTGAATCCAGCTATTGAAAGTGAAAGTCACTCAGTCGTGTTCAACTCTTTGCAACCCCATGGACTAGAGAGTCCATGGAATTCTCCAGGCCAGAATACTGGAGTGGGTAGCCTTTTCCTTCTCCAGTGGATCTTCCCAACCCAGGGATCAAACCCAGGTCTTCTGCATTACAGGTGGATTCTTTACCAGCGGAGTCACAATAGAAGCCCAAGAATACTGGAGTGGGTAGCCTATCCCTTCTCCAGCAGATCTTCTCTGCCCAGGAATTGAACCAGGGTCTCCTGGATTGCAGGTGGATTTTTTTTTTTTTTTAACCAACTGAGCTATCAGGGAATCCAGCTATTAGTGCTTTCAAAATTCTAACGGGTTGAGCCATTTGAAATTGGAAAGTAAGTTAACCACTAATTTTCTTATTATTTTAAAAGAAGTTTGTAGCAGCTGAGTAGTCTGATGGTTTAAAGGTGAGATGATAGCAGGTTAGCTGTCAAAACTGGTTCTCAAGGATCCCTACTTCCCGGTATTCACTCCCCTCCCTTCAGAGTGTGCTGAGCTGCTGTTGCTGCTAAGTCGCTTCAGTCGTGTCCGACTCTGTGCGACCCCATAGACGGCAGCCCACCAAGCTCCCCCGTCCCTGGGATTCTCCAGGCAAGAACACTGGAGTGGGGTGCCATTTCCTTCTCCAATGCATGAAAGTGAAAAGTGAAAGTGAAGTCGCTCAGTCATGTCCAACTCTTAGCAACCCCATGGACTGCAGCCCACCAGGCTCCTCTGTCCATGGGATTTCCCAAGCAAGAGTACTGGAGTGGGTAGCCATTGCCTCCTCCTAGCTTCTTCTAACTAAGCAAAGTTCCTCTCTAGGACAGAGGAATGGAAATTAGAAGTCATACTAGCTTAATTTGACTACAAAAGACTGTGACTTTGGTCTTGCTGGCTTTCTCTCTCTATTTCATCTCAGCTTGTACATTTGATTAAAAAAATAAAAAATAAAAACAGACCAAAAACCCCCCAAAACTTGCCATGTTGGAGATGCTCATGGAGCCAGAGAACTAAGTGGCATCTGCAAATAGACTGAAGAAGCAAAGCCTCTGAGACCAGCAGCCTGGAAGGAAGCATGTCCTGGGACCAGCTCCAAGGTCCAGAAGCACATCTTTCCCTCTTCTAGCCTTGAGAGGAGACTGCAGTTCCAGCATCAGCTTACCACAGCCAGTGAGAAACTGGAGCACAGAGAGCAGGGAAGCCACACCCAAACTCCGGACTTGCAGTAATTGAGAGAGTGGATGCTCTCTCATGCCACCAGGCTTGGGGTACTAGTTCATGGTGAAGCCATCCATGGATCAGAGGTCTAGAAGAATGGGTTTGTTGGGAATGAATAAATGAAGGAAGACATTTTGAATCAAGAAACAGCATAAACAAAGTCAAGAAGCTAAGCGTAATCACAAGGCTAAAGTGAGATCATGGCATCTGGTCCCATATCTTCATGGCAAATAGATGGGGAAACAATGGAAACAGTGACAGACTTTATTTTCTTGGGCTCCAAATCACTGCAGATGGTGATTGCAGCCATGAAATTAAAAGACACTTCCTCCTTGGGAGAAAAGCTATGAGCAACCTAGACAGCATATTAAAAAGCAGAGTCATTACTTTGCTGACAAAAGTCCATCTAGTCAAAGCTATGGTTTTCTAGTAGTCATGTATGGCTGTGAGAGTTGGACCATAAAGAATGCTGAGTGCCAAAAGTTGATGCTTTTGAACTGTGGTGATGGAGAAGACTCTTGAGAGTTCCTTGGACTGCAAGGGGATCCAACCAGTCAATCCTAAAGGAAATCAGTCCTGAATACTCATTAGAAGGACTGATGCTGAACCTGAAGTCCAATAATTTGGCTGCCTGATGTGAAGAGCCAACTCATTGGAAAAGACCCTGATGCTGAGAAAGATTGAAGGTGGGAGGAGAGGGGGACAGCAGAGGATGAGATGGTTGGATGGCATCACTGACTTGATGAACATGAGTTTGAGTAAACTCCGGGAGTTGGTGATGGACAGGGAGGCTTGGTGTGCTGTGGTCCAAGGGGTCGGAGTCGGACACAACTGAGTGACTGAACTAAACTGACCTGAACTGAATATGGTGTGCTAAGTGTTTTGTGAGCATTATCGCATTTCCTCATCACAATAACTCTGAAGAAAGATACTTATTTTAGTTATAGTTGAGTGAACTGGGGTTCAGTTTCCTTACGTTTTCACCCGGAAAGACTAAAAGCATATTGCCTTTTCTATTAATAATAGTGAAATAACTGTCTAATCAAGTGTTATATAGACATGTGTGAATTATGTGGATACAACTTCATGATCAAGTAAACATTTCTTTTATCAGGTACCTGCTCAAATATTTATGCTCTAGTAATTAGGGCACAGCATTTTTAAGATTTTTAAACTGAAACTTAATTAGGTTGGACCTAATAGAATTTAAGCAATTCCTTACTCTAATTTTCCAAGGTGTTTTTTCTCCTTCTATGTATTTAACTCTAGGGATCAGTCATGATTTTAAGAGAGAAAATATCCAGGAGACAGTCATTGGTTGGTTGTATGTGTGTGTGTGTTAATCACTCAGTCGTGTCCAACTCTGCAACCTATAGACTGAAGCCCCCCAGGCTCCTCTGTCCATGGGATTCTCCAGGCAAGAACACTGGAGTGGGTTGCCATTTCCTTCTCCAGGGGATCTTCCCCACCTAGGGATCAAACCCGGGTCTCCTGCAACAAGTAGATTCTTTACCATCTGAGCCACCTTTATCAATGGATTTTCATCTTTCATTAAATCATAATGATTCACTGACTATTAAACAAAATAATTGTATTTTAAAATTTAATGGAAAACAAATGTTTAAAAAATGTATATAAGAGAGGAGCTTACTATCATATTTTCTCAATCATCTTAAGAATTCCAAATCATGGTGACAACCGATTCAGGCTTTGGATTGTGAGAGAATTGCAATAAGGAAGTTTTCTTTGTGTAACCTAAGCACAGAGCTTCAGATGAGGGGAGTGGAGCTCCTCTAAGTCATACTGTAAACACTGGGGGATTAACTCAAATACAGCACAATGAAAATAATCATTATTACTCTTAATAAGAAACCGAGTTTCAAGTTGATAGTAAAGCTACTTCAATTATCACAAGAGGTAGGTATAGAGGAAATTTTTTAAAAAATCAAATGTCAATGGGGCATTGTCTGCAAAATTTCTGAAACAAATCCTTATGCTCTTCTCTTTATCAATTCACACATATAATGGTACTTGATTAAAGACAGTTGGTCAGCATTTCAGAGATGTAAAAGAGCTGTCTAGCTACTGTATAAGCTAGTTAGAGTATCTTATTGATTTTAAGCAAGTGGTAGGGACATTAAAAGGAAACTTGGATTATTTATCATAGAGGATTTAGAAGGTGATTTTCTTGTTGGTGTTATAGAGATAGGCTTGGGTGCTTTCAAGGAAGTTATATGAAAAAAGAGCAATAAGCTTTCAAAGCAGACTATTGACAATTTATCCCACCCTCTCTATCATGCATAACTCATTTCTCAATTTTCTCTCATTACTTTTTTATTCATTTCATTAGTAAGGGAGGTGAAATTGAAGAGATGCATTTAAACCTTTAAATATGACCTAAAATCATGGGATTTGGGTAAATGTTTCAATGTTAAAAGAAATGGAGAGATTCCAATTGTGCTCTGCCATATGAAAAAAAAAAAAGATGTGTGTGGGGGATGCTTCCCAGGTGGCGCTAGTGGTAAAGAACCTGCCTGCTAGTGTAGGAAACATAAGAGATGAGGGTTTGATCCCTTGTTCAGGAAGATCCCCTGGAGGAGGGCATGGCAACCCACTCCAGTATTCTTGCCTGGGAAACCCCATGGACAGAGGAGCCTGACAGGCTACAGTCCATGGGGTTGCAAAGAGCCCCCCTCCTTCTCCTCCTGGGCCGATTCTGAAGGTCCCACAGGGGCCACATTGTTTCCCCTCACAGCCTCCGCTCCCCTCCCTCCCTTCTTTGTAAAAGCCAGGACTGGGCTTCTTGTCACCAAACATTATCCTTCATTATCCCTAACTGTGGCTGCCATCTACCGTAATTATGATCATGGACTGTGACGTTACTAATTCCCAGTCCCTCCACAGCCTACGTTTCATTCATCCTGGGGTAACCTTCCCCTCCTAAGCTTGGAAGTAACTCAGGCAGTTAATCTGATACCGACAATCCTTTGACCCCACAAAAATCTCCAATCCATTGCTTCTACAGCTTTTTGTTGCCTTTTAACTATTTAATGCCCTCTCTTCTTACTGAGCATCAGTTCCAATCTTTCTAATCAACTCCTTGCACTCGCCCGTATACTCTGTTCCATCGTACCCTGTCTGCTTCACGCTGGCACTTGTGGTGGTGGGCATGGAAAGCACAGAGCTGTCTTGGGTATGTCCAGGTGAGTTCTGGTGGACAGTTAGTGCTGCCTGAGTACCGTGGTCTGTCTTCCTAGCTCATATGCTTGTCTCCCTCCTAGACAAATATTTCATGCCTTCTCCTCTGTCCTCAAACCCCTGACTTCTCCTTCACCATATTTATCTTGAAAGTGAAACTGAAAGTCGCCCAGTCGTGTCCGAGTCTTTGCGACCCCATGGACTAAACAGTCCATGGAATTCTCTAAACTAGAATACTGGAGTGGGTAGCCTATCTCTTCTCCAGGGGATCTTCCCGACCCAGGAATTGACCTGGGGTCTCCTGCGTTGCAGGACCTCAGCCTCACAACTGAGCCATCAGGGAAGCCCTATATCTTAGCTGATTATTTTGGCCCCATTTCACTGATCAAATTAAAGCGATGAGAAAAGAACGTCCACAGATTGCCACATTCACATCCATCATCTAATAGTGTCTGCACCACACACCATGCCTTCACACCCGTGATTAAATGCACGGTTCCTCTTCCATCCAGGGCTGCTTTTAAACTGTGTCTTTTATCCCCACTTTTCATTCGCTTCCTTTTGTTGCTTCATTTCCTTTCGTTGCTCAGTTGTCCCCTTTGAAATGATGTCAGCAGTGCTGGTCTTCTCTGAAATTGCAGACTGCCTCGCCATCCTGACACCTGGCTTCCCCACGTCCTCCGTGTGCTCCCATAGTACTTGTCATCTAACACACTATATTATTGACGCATTTATTATAATTAGTTTTATTGCCTGTCCCCCTGCTAGAAAGTGGGCCCCCTTGAGGGCAGGACTGTTTATATATAGTCACTGTTGTGTCCCAGATGTCTAGATCTGTGTCTGCATACAGGAGATACTAAATCTTTTCCCATCAAATCAATAAATTTTTGTTCGGAAGGATGTAAGTCATTCAGGGCAGGGATTGTAACACAGAAATGTATTTGGTACTTTGCTGATTTTTTAAAAAGAAAATCTTTCCTACCTTGCCATATTTTTACCTAGTTTGGAAAATTCATAAAAATTAGTTTTCTTATAATTCACTTGATATGTAAAAGCATACAAATGTGACACTTGCACGGATTATTTGGGCTAAGGGGTCTGTGCTATGGTAGACTCTGGGGACCCCCAGGCACCCCCAGACCTGACAGCCTGCCAGCACCTGCATCCTTCACTGCTGTGCCCCTACCACCTCCACATTCTCTTTTAAAAGACTTGGCCTTGAAGGCTCATGTGTTCTCCAATAAATAAAAGCTGTGTAGTGACAATTGCATTATTTGATTAGCAGTGCCTGCTATAAGGTATTTTTAACGTGCATAGCTGTTTTTTTTTTTATTTTTAAAATTAAAAAAAATTTCAGGTATACACGTGCTCCCCATCCTGAACCCTCCTCCCTCCCCCCTCCCCATACCATCCCCCTGGGCCGTCCCAGCGCACCAGCCCCAAGCATCCAGCATCGTGCACTGAACCTGGACTGGCATCTCGTTTCATACATGACATTTCACATGTTTCAATGCCATTCTCCCAAATCTTCCCACCCTCTCCCTCTCCCACAGAGTCCATAAGACTGTTCTATACATCAGTGTCTCTTTTGCTGTCTTGTATACAGGGTTATCGTTACCATCTTTTGTTTTTAAAGCAAGGAATTACTGATATGCTCTAGTTTCAATATTAAAATGAAATTTAACTGTGTGTACTGATTTAACCATAAATTTAGGAGAGTTACACTGCCATGGTGCTGTATTTGCGTATCACTTTCTTCACTCACAGATATGTAAACATTTCACAAACAGTTAATTTGAAAAAGAAAGTCCTTACAGTGTTGCATATAACCTAAGAAATCAGAACTTTAATGATACACAATTATCAGCTTTAAAAAATATTCCCTTAAGTCTATCATTTTGTTAACTTACATCAGTTAAAAATATAACCCTCCATAGTACATTTATTTCACCAAGGTTTTTTTTTTTTTTTTTTTGAAATGCTATTAATACTTTCTGATGATGCAGCAAAAATCTAAAGGGTCCCTGGAGTCACTCACCAGCCTTAATTGATTTGTGTGTCAGGCAAGCTAAATTCAGACACCATTCATCATGGCCCAAGTACCTGTCTCTTGGGGCCGAAGTGTGTAATAGGAAATGTCCCTCCAGCTCGGTCACGTTTTCAGGCAGTCTTCATCCAAGGTCACATCACCAGGAGAAGAAGGGACCAAAGTAATGTGTGCTCTCTCAGCGCCCCATCCCCCCTTTCCCCTGACCACAGAGCTCAGAGACCCCCACCCCCACAGCCCCTCCCCTCCTGCAAACTGATCTGAAGCCATGTTTCCACTTTGGTCCATTTTCTCCCCCATCTGACACCTGTTTCCTCCCTGTTCACCTCCTCGCCAGAAAGAATCTAACTGAAGGATGAGAGTGTAGTGGTAAAATATTCATTTCTTTCTCGAAAAAAGGCAAGCGGTATATTCACAAGGTCAGAGTTCTGAATTTTTTGTCCTAAAGGACTTCAATTCCAAGATTCCTTGAAGTATCTGCAGAGGAAGAGCCTCAGTGGGAAAGTTTTATGTTTTTGAAACTTCACACTCATTTTTCTCCTAAAACAGCTTTGTTAAACCAAGTTTGCCATTTTATTCAGACTCGTCATCCTATGGGTAGTGAGAAGAGATTAAGTTAGACTTAATTAGCTGCTGGAAGTAACTACATATCCCATTAATAAAAGGCTTCTTACTTGATAAAATGGGGCTTGAAATTTGTGAGATAAGCGTATTATGGTGCTTTTAACTACCTGCACCTTACTGTCGTACCAAATTTTTAATGCTTTTATTTCTAGATAGCAAAGAGAAATACGTAAGAATACTAGGCATCCACCTATATTGGTATAATTTGAAAGGGCTTCCCTGATGAGGGAGATGATAAAATATCTGCCTGTAATGCAAGAGACCTGGGTTGGATCCCTGGGTCAGGAAGATCGCCTGAAGAAGGGCATGGCAACCCACTCCAGTATTCTTGCCTGGAGAATCCCCATGGACAGAGGAGCCTGGCAGGTCACAAAGAGTGACTGAGCACACACACAAAATACATATTAGCAATAGTTTAGCTTATATGTGCTGATGATAAAAAAAAAAAAAACAAAAAAAAAAACAACTAGCCCCAAGGAAATAAAGCAGAGTGCAACTAATTTTCTACAGTTAAACCGAGAGTGGAATCAGAAAATGCGTCTCGATGGGACTCTGGAGAAAGGATAGCCTGGTAACAGTGGCAACATGATGGCCTCTGATGCTCTTGAGGAGGAAGCACTCAAAGTGGACTGGAAAGAGGCGGACTGTCCATTGGGCAGTTGTTCAATTTAGCTGTTTTAATATGCACTTGGTAATTATTATTATTACTGATTTTGTCTAAGATAACTTCATGAGCACTTGTTGGGTGGAAGGAAAGATGGAAAGAAGGAACTCAAACTCAAAGGACAGTATTAGTGGGCAGAGCAAAACATAGGGTAAACCAGGCAGAGTCAGGAGCCAGATCCTGTAAATCGAGTAAAATGAAATCTGACAGCAAACAGTCCCATGTGGGGCACTCTGGGGGCAGGGGAGAGGCTGTGGGCCTGTGGCCCTGTGGGTTCTGCTTGCTGGCCCCCTGTAGTGCCCCCTGAGGCAGCGCCAAGGAACCGAAGGATCTGAGATTCAGTTAAAGATTACTGGACAATCTCTAGAGATTATCCTAACTGAAGTAAGTCAGACAAAGACAAGTATCATATGAAATTGCTTATATGTGGGGCTAAAAAAATATACTAAGTGAAGTAAGTCAGAGAATGATAAATATCATATGAAATTGCTTACATGAAGAATCTTAAAAAAATGATACAAATGACCTATTTACAAAACTGAAATAGACTCACAGACATAGAAAACAAACTTATGGTCACCAAAGGGGAAAGAAAACAAAGGAGAAATTAGGAGTTTGGTATTAAAATATGCACACTACTAAAATAAGACTTCCCACGTGGCTCAGATGGTAAAGAACCTGCCCACCATGCAGGAGACCTGGCTTCGACCCCTGGGTTGGGAAGGAATGGGCTCCAGATCCCCTGGAGAAGGAAATGACCACCCGCTCCAGTATCCTTGCCTGGAGAATCCCATGGGCAGAGGAGACTGATGGACTACAGTCCATGGGTTGCAAAGAATCAGGCAATACTCAGCAACTAACCCACACACATATATACAACAGACTACCAAACAAAGACTATAAAGCACAGAGGACTACAGTCGCTATCTTGTAATAACATATAATGCAAAGAACCTGAAAAAAATATATATGAATCATTTTGCTCTACTCTTGAGACTAACACAACATTATACATCAAGTATGAATGAGTGTGAGAGGTGGGAGGGGCCATATCTGTAACAAGAGGAGAAATCATGCCGCAGACTGTGCCTCTGACCTTGGTGGGAAGTAGAGAGAAGACAGGAGACAGGGAGGGTCCAGGTGGTATTGATAGCTCTCATTCTGGTGGTTCTGGTTGTTAGAGACCTTGGTCTGCACTCCCACACTCTCTCCTCTTTAGCTTCCTAGCCAAACCCATCTCCTCCTCCCTAGGATCATACATTTCCACCACATGCAATGGAAATTTCCAAGTTTAATTCACAGTCTAGCCATCGTTGCACTATTTCAATAACATATGCAAAATGACTCATAAATAATTTACTCATAAATAATTCCAACTCTACCCTCTGTATTCACTCCCTCAATACCCTTCCAGGTACTGAAGAGATTTTGTAAAATGACCGAGTGATTCTCCTACCATGAATGATGCACAGACATATGGAAACAAAGCTTCTTCTCTTAGAGATTCACTTATTTCTTCACAGGGCAATAAAACATTTCAGGTTATTTGAAGTAAATGAGATGTAGTACTTCTGAAGTTTACTTCTGAAGGATAGGAATTAGAAAATCTAAAACACTGTTCTTGCATATAGTTAAGAGACTAGTATCACTGTGATTTTTTTGGACTCTTAATGGAGACGGTGATTGGTCAATTGTCTGAACTTTTCTTGGCAAACTGAGATACTGTGTTCAATCTGTTCTAAAATAATGAAATCAATTATCTGGGTTGTTGAGCAGGTGTTAGCTTGGATTCTCTAAAAATAAATCATGTCAGACTAATCTGAATTTTTTGATGAAGTAACTAAGTTAATTTATGAAAAGGCATAATTTATCTTGATTTTAGCCATGCCTTTGATAAAGCATCTCTTCAAAAGCGTGTGAATAAGTCCCAACCTACTGGCATTAGCAGAGGATTGCTATTATAAAATAGATGACTAGCTGGCAAACCAGAGGAAGTAATAATACGTGGACAATAATTCTTCAGGGCAGAGTTGACAAGTGGGTTTCCCATGGGCTCCGAGTTCAGGAAGATGTTAAACAAGATTTATGTGGCTCATTCTGCAGTCAGTTCTTGGTGCGCCAGGGGAACAATCTGCTGATGACTCACGGCTAGTAGGTTGGGTTTGGAGGAAGAAGGGCAATGAGGATGGGCACACACATAAGTCCCCAAACAAGATAAGAAGCTGAATGTGGACTTTCAGGCTTCAGGAGCAGTTCACTCATGGGATGGAAGGAACAGGGAGAGGCAGGGGGCCCACTCGAGTGTAGGTAGTTCAGGGTGTCACTGGTCTTGAACAGCATGTGTGATAGAGCTGAGAAGCTGCTGGCTGGGGCTGTTACTGGCTCGAGCACTCCCCAGTCTGTGCACAGTTTTGGGCTTCCAGTCTCATCAACTATTTTCCAGAAAACTCTGACCTCCTCTCATTTAAGCCTCTGATCAAAGACCAGCGGCCCTCACTCTGCCTTGAGATGCACGCAGATATCTTTATCCTCTAGGGTCACACACAATATGAAGAAGCCAACAATTCTAAGGAATCAGGCCCCTGAGCAGCACCCTCAGTGCCCTTCCTTGGGGGTTGCCCTCCTTGGTGTTTCCCTGGCATGCTTCCCAGGAGCTTCTGTGAACAGGTCACTGCTGGCAGAGCTCCTCAGTGGGGGCCCTTCTGTAAAAAGGACCTTACCTGTCTTCTCCAAGTCTCACCATGTCTCTCATGGATTCCGCAGGTCAACAAGATGATAAAGATGGGCCCTTTATCATCCTAGACCCATCCTCTGGTGGTTACAAACTTCAGTATCAATCTTTCTCTAGGTGAAGGTGAAGGTGAAAGTCACTCAGTCGTGTCCAACTCTTTGCGACCCCATGGACTTAGTCCATGGAATTTTCCAGGTCAGAATACTGGGGTGGGTAACCTTTCCCTTCTCCAGGGGATCTTCCCAACCCAGGGATCAAACCCAGGTTTCCCACATTGCAGGCGATTCTTTACCAGCTGAGCCACTCTAAAGGTAACTCAGAGTAGCATCACAGCTTCACTCTAGTTTCTGTTTTATGTGAAATGCCACAGATGTTTGAAAGAACTCAAGTTGTACATGAGTCTTGATCACCTTGTTACTTGTAATACGGTCCTCAGACCAGCTGCACTGGCAGCATTGGGGCTAGAAATGCAGAATCTTGGTCCTGTCCTTTGCCACTGAAATAGAATATGCACTCGCCATGAAATCCTATGCTCATTAAGGTTTGGAAAGTGCTGATCTAGACACAGACATGTGGAGAAAACTGAACCTTGGCGGAACATGGTTAGAAACTGACAGAGTCTGTTTGACTTCAGTTATATCTTTTTTCCTCTATATCAAGCTGTAAATAGTTGTATAAAGGAGAAATATAGGATACTTTAGATGACTATGTTCTCTGGTGCCCGAGTCTTAGAAATGGTGCTGTTAAGTGGAGTATCTAACAGTAGAAGAAAGTAGTTGCAGCTCAGGACACACCCATGGTGAGAGAGACTAGGCTGGAATCAGAATCCAAGTCTAGGCAATGTTTTGAACAACTGCCATGGCGTGGCTGTGGGCAGGGGCACACCTGAGGGGATTCGGTCCTGCCTGTTAACAGAGATGAGGTTGCTAGTCCCTGGGATTCCAGCAAGCCACAACCCCCCTACCCCCACCACCACCTGTGCCCACCCAGATCCCATGTCTGCCATGACTGGGCTGCAGCATGGAGATTTGGAAGCATAAAGACTTATAAAAATGTATTTCTTAGTGAACTTTGTTCTGAATCAAGGGAAATCACACATCTGCTTTAAACATCCCAGAAGCAATGCTCTATTTGGTTATAAATACTGAGTGTAATTAAGGAGTTTAAAATTGGTGAATGATACTGAAAATGACTGTAAAATTTATTCAAAAAGCAGAATAACTATTTTTGTGAGGCAAGATTCAAAATGAACACATTTGTGTCAGAAAAATACGTTTAAAACAGTCTGAGGAGACCTGATTGCATCTAAAAATTTTAGAGAGATAGTAAATAAATGACTGCATGTAAAGAGGAAGGAATTTGCATCCCAAAGGCCTGAACTGAGGGACAGAGAGAATTTTAACTCTTTAATTGTGTAACTGGGATGAAGTTGGGGTAATGGGTGATGTTAGCTCAAAAATGTAAACACATCAAGTGGAAAAACCCTTGAGAAGTGATCTAAGTCCATGTACAAATTGCCCAGGGAGATATCAATGTGGTAATTGTGTTGTTGTTGTTCAGTTGCCCAGTCATGTGTGACTCTTTTTGACCCCGTGGACTGCAGCACACCAGGCCTTCCTGCCCCTCATGGTCTCCTGGACTTTTCCCAAGTTCATGTGCACTTCATCGGTGATGCTGTTCAGGCATCTCATCCTCTGCCACCCTCTTCTCCTTCTGCCCTCAAATCTTTCCCAGCATCAAGGACTTTTCCAATGAGTCATCTGTTCATATCAGATGAATGAAATACTGGAGCTTCAGCTTCATCATCAGTCAATATTCCAGTGGATATTCAGGGTTGATCTCCCCTAAGATTGACTGGTTTGATCTCCTTACTGTCTAGGGGATTTTCAGGATTCTTCTTCAGCAGTGGTAATTGTATTGCTGGGTATTTCAAATTGTTTCAACTTTCCTCTTAACCCATCTGTATTCATCTTTACCCAGCTTTCTTTTTTTTTTTTTTGGTTTCTGCATAATCTATTTTTACCCACTGTCCCCCTGTTAAAATCTCTGGTCTTCAGTGTGTATTAAAACTCTCGCCTCCTTTCATTTTGCGTGATGGATTAATACACACCCTGTGGCATGTATTAATCTAGGTTCTCTTTGCCTAGGTTCAGACTTTCTCTATGCCTACTGTTTAGATCAGAATAACAAAGATGGACGTGAGTCTGAGTGAACTCCAGGAGTTGGTGATGGACAGGGAGGTCTGGCATGTTGCAATTCATGGGGTCGCAAAGAGTCGGACATGACTGAGTGACTGAACTGAACTGAAACATTTGATGAATGAGTGGATGAATGAATGAGTGAGTAAAGTCCATTAGAGTGCTTTCCTTAGAAGCACTGTGCAATCTTTTTTTCCCCCCAAAGTGATAGCTTCTCAAATACTGTTTTCCTATGATCAAGTCTCTTCAATTATTATCATAACCTTGCTCTCTGGGTGGTTGGGAATCTTTATCAGCATCATATGTTGATGGCATCATGTTAGCCTTACTGAGGTTTGTTAGGTATTTACCTGTTCGCTGTTCATTAATGGAGACCTCGGAGATGAAAGTGGACTTACATCTACAGACTAAAGGTGCAAAGATTTAACTTTGTTTTGTAAATTTAGAAGAAAAGATTCTGCTTTTTTTGGTTTTGTAAGGTTGTCATATGTCTTTAACTTGAGACCCTTGCCTTTGAAGCTGAAATGTGGTCTGATCTTTGCAGACCAGAAATGGGGATTGGAATTATAGGTAGAGCTAACATTGGTGAGGCTGGTATAACACAGGGGGACACCTTGAAGGTGCCTCTCTGCAGTAATTAATGTCCTGCTGTCACAGAGATGAAACTATATTCAGGGACCAGGCATATACAAAGATGTATTATTACAAGCTATTTTTCTGTTAGATATTTGACTTCTTTCTGGCATGACTTTTCCATGCTCAGAACATTCATGCGAATGTTCCCAGTGTTTATTCTTTCTCCCTTTCCTGTCTTTCAACACTCATCATTTACTTCCTCATATGCGTGTTATCCAAGCTAACTTCAGGGTGTCAGAAAGTATCTCATAAAGTTCACAATAAGTAACCTGCACACTAAGATGAATACGAAGTAAAGTTCACAAGACTTTGGTAGCTTTAAGGGCTCAGTTAATTAAATGACCACCAGGAGATATTTTAATTGAGCTAATTCCCTCCTTAATTTGACTCCTTATCCAGAGTCAAATGTTCTTAAGACAGCGAGCAATGAAATATGAGACTTGGAAATAGGGTCAGGCCTAAGGGAATAAGATTTCTCTGTGGAATTAACATTGATTCCAGTAGGTGGCCACCTGGCTGAGTGATATAACAGGAATATGCTAAATCAACTGTGTTCTCAGCTTGAGAACACAGTACCCAGGTACTGAAGAGCACCATCAGCTCCTCTGAGCTTAACTCTGAATCACTGTCACGTTTAAAACAACATCTGCACATATTTTGTTGCTATTTTTGGGAAATTTATCAAACTTTAATCAAAACACTTAAAATATAAGTTGGGAGTTTTGAAACTTTGGGGAAAGAAACTCTAAAACATACTGGTATTTTTGACCTATATTTCTTTGTGCGTTTTTACTGTCCTTTTTCTCTCCTATTTTCTTTTTCTACCCTAAATCTTAAATAGCTGATATTAGCATTGATTTATTTCTTCAGTTATTACTAAAAACTTGATGCTATTTCAAATTTGGACAATGAGATTAGGACTTTTGTGTCTTCTTATGTTGCTGCTGCTGCTGCTAAGTTGCTTCAGTCGTGTCCAACTCTGTGTGACCCCATAGACGGCAGCCCACCAGGCTCCCCCGTCCCTGGGATTCTCCAGGCAAGAACACTGGAATGGGTTGCCATTTCCTTCTCCAATGCATGAAAGTGAAAAGTGAAAGTGAAGTCGCTCAGTCGTGTCCGACTCTTAGCGACCCCATGGACTGCGGCCCACCAGGCTCCTCCGTCCATGGGATTTTCAAGGCAAGAGTACTGGAGTGGGTTTCCATTGCTTTCTCCACTTCTTATGTTAATGTTTTATTAATTTGCAGCAAACCATCTATACTTTTATTTTAAAAATTGGAATCATGTTGAAAATTTCCCTGATGAAATGTCAGCCTCAAAATACACTACCAGGCAAATTATTGAGAGTTCACAGACAAGATAAAATTGCTTGAATCACGCACATATGGACACCTTATCTTTGACAAAGGAGGCAAGAATACACAATGGATTAAAGACAATCTCTTTAACAAGTGGTGCTGGGAAATCTGGTCAACCACTTGTAAAAGAATGAAACTGGACCACTTTCTAACACCATACACAAAAATAAACTCAAAATGGATTAAAGATCTAAACGTAAGACCAGAAACTATAAAACTCCTAGAGGAGAACATAGGCAAAACACTCTCCGACATACATCACAGCAGGATCCTCTATGACCCACCTCCCAGAATATTGGAAATAAAAGCAAAAATAAACAAATGGGACCTAATTAACCTTAAAAGCTTCTGCACATCAAAGGAAACTATTAGCAAGGTGAAAAGACAGCCTTCAGAATGGGAGAAAATAATAGCAAATGAAGTAACCGACAAACAACTAATCTCAAAAATATACAAGCAACTCCTACAGCTCAACTCCAGAAAGATAAACGACCCAATCAAAAAATGGGCCAAAGAACTAAATAGACATTTCTCCAAAAAAGACATACAGATGGCTAACAAACACATGAAAAGATGCTCAACATCACTCATTATCAGAGAAATGCAAATCAAAACCACTATGAGGTACCATTTCACACCAGTCAGAATGGCTGCGATCCAAAAGTCTACAAATAATAAATGCTGGAGAGGGTGTGGAGAAAAGGGAACCCTCTTACACTGTTGGTGGGAATGCAAACTAGTACAGCCACTATGGAGAACAGTGTGGAGATTCCTTAACAAACTGGAAATAGAACTGCCTTATGATCCAGCAATCCCACTGCTGGGCATACACACTGAGGAAACCAGAAGGGAAAGAGACACGTGTACCCCAATGTTCATCGCAGCACTGTTTATAATAGCCAAGACATGGAAGCAACCTAGATGTCCATCAGCAGATGAATGGATAAGCAAGCTGTGGTACATATACACAATGGAGTATTACTCAGCCATTAAAAAGAATACATTTGAATCAGTTCTAATGAGGTGGTGAAACTGGAGCCTATTATACAGAGTGAAGTAAGCCAGAAGGAAAAACATAAATACAGTATACTAACGCATATATATGGAATTTAGAAAGATGGTAACAATAACCCGGTGTACGAGACAGCAAAAGAGACACTGATGTATAGAACAGTCTTATGGACTCTGTGGGAGAGGGAGAGGGTGGGGAGATTTGGGAGAATGGCAATGAAACATGTAAAATATCATGTAGGAAATGAGTTGCCAGTCCAGGTTTGATGCATGATGCTGGATGCTTGGGGCTGGTGCACTGGGACGACCCAGAGGGATGGTATGGGGAGGGAGGAGGGAGGAGGGTTTGGGATGGGGAACACATGTATACCTGTGGCGGATTCATTTTGATATTTGGCAAAACTAATACAATTATGTAAAGTTTAAAAATAAAATAAAATTAGAGAAAAAAAAATTGCTTGAATCACATAGGTTTTTTAAAACCTTAGCATTTCTTCAACTTTTTCACTATTTAGTACTTTTGTAGCAAAGAATGGAAATTAAGAAAAAGTTGAAGAAAAGAAAAAGTGAGGAGAAAGAAATGGGATGGGGTGCCAGTCAGTGAAGGCATCTTGGGTGTTCAGCATTCCCACCTCTTGCCTCTCTGCACATCAATCTTCCTCTCTGGTGCTGTGCTTACAGGGACTAGTGTAGAGGTCTGAGCGAGGAGGCCCAGGGATGAAAGGTGTCTTAGGCTCTGACCTATACTTGCCCATCAGAGAAAAGCAGAATCGTGCATGCCCTGTACAGTCTGACTAGCAGTTAGATGGCTGACTAGCCCTGTCTAGCTCAGAGCACACAGAGCTGGGATGGGACCCTCCTGGGGAGGAGCCACTTGTGCTGTGTTTGCAGGTAGCTGCTGTCAGCCTATACGTGGTGTGATCAAAATCTTGTCTCACCATGCTTCCTATTTATATGCAACACTCTTCTTTTATCCATCATGTTTTGTATTGATTCAATCTACTGTTACCATGTTTTAGAAGTTACTAACTTACCATCTAAGTATCTGCTGGATTCTGCTTGTGGTTAGCAGCTGTGTATACATTCTCTATACTTGATACAGACCATGAGCTTCACTGATATTTCCTAAGCTACTAGCTTACTTACTGCCTTACAATCTTTGTTTACCATTTCTCATGAATTTCATCTGTCTCATTTCCTTCAATTTCACAGCAGAATGCAACTTCCTTAAAAAATCCATCAAGGAAACAATACAATGTGCATACAGCATTTCATTGGTAATACAATTAAAATTTTTTATGTTGTTGTTTGGTCATTCAGGCTTCCCTGGTGGCTCAGAGGGTAAAGTGTCTGCCTGCAATGCAGGAGACCTGGGTTCAATCCCTGGGTCAGGAAGATCCCCTGGAGAAGGAAATGGCAACTCACTCCAGTACTCTTGCCTGGAAAATCCCATGGACAAAGAAGCCTGGTAGACTACAGTCCATGGGATCGCAAAGAGTCGGACATGACTGAGAGACTTCACTTCTCTTCTTCTTGGTCGCTAAGTCATGTCCGAATCTTTGTTACCCCATGGACTGCAGCATGCTAGGCTCCTCTGTTCTTCACTCTCTCTTGGAGTTTGCTCAAATTCATATCCACTGAGTTGGTGATGCTATATAACCATCTCATTCTCTGCTGCCCTCTTCTCCTTTTGCCTTCACTCTATCCCAGCATCAGGGGCTTTTCCAATGAGTCAGCTCTTTGCATCAGGTGGCCAAATTATTGGAGCTTCAGCTTCAGTCCTTCCAATGGATATTCAGGGTTGATTTCCTTTAAGATTGACTGGTTTGATCTCGTGAGAGTCCAAGGTACTCTCAAGAGTCTTCTCCAACACCACAATTTGAAACCATAAATTCTTTGGCACTCAGCCTTCTTTATGGTCCAACTCTCATATTCATACATGACTACTAGAAAAACCATAGCCTTGACTAGATGGACCTGCTTTTTAATATGCTGTCTAGCTTGGTAATAGCTTTTCTTCCAAGGAGGAAGTGTCTTTTAATTTCATGGCTGCACTCACCATCTATAGTGATTTGGAGCCCAAGAAAATAAAGCCTGTCACTGTTTCCACTGTTTTCCCATCTATTTGCCATGAAGTAGTGGGACTGGATGTTATGATCTTAGTTTTTTGAATGCTGAGTTTTATGCCAGCTTTCCCACACTCCTCTTTTACTTTCATCAAGAGGCTCTTTAGTTCCTCTTCACTTTCTGCCATTAGAGTGGAGTCATCTGCATATCTGAGGTTGATATTTCTCCTGGTAATCTTGATTCCAGCTTGTGATTCATCCAGCCTGGCATTTCACATGTTGTACTCTGCATATAAGTTAAATAAACAGGGTGACAATATACAACTTTGTCATACTCGTTTCCCAATTTTTGCTTAAGGAAATGCAATTCAGTTTCCAGTGTAAATCACATTAGTAAACAGTATTAATGTTAACACTGCTGATATTAACAGGGGGCTTCCTTGGTGGCTCAGACGGAAAAGAATATGCCTGCAATGCAGAGACCTGGGTTTGATCCCTGGGTTGGGAATATCCCTTGGATAAGGAAATGGCTACCAACTCCAGTATTCTTACCTGGAGAATTCCATGGACTGAGGGGGCCATAGGGTCACAAACAGTCAGACATGACTAAGCTACTAACACTTTCACTTTCAATATTAATAGGCATTTAATGCATATAATAATAGTATTAAAATGTTAATTACTATTCATATTACATCATTACAAGCTTTAGGATTAAGGATGAAAATGCTGATACTGGAAGCCCAGTTGGTATTGGACATAGGCTGAAGACAGAAACCATTGAAGTCAATTTATTAATGGTGTTTTTTCTCTTAATGCAATGGTTTATTTTTTTTTAACTTCTTTTGTGATCTGCAAGTTTTGTTTGCTATCAGAGTACTAAAACAAAAAGAATGTTAAAGGAATTTCAAGAAACAACCTTCTCTTCAGCATGTCAGTTTGGGGTAACATTTGGTGTCACCCCGTTCATTCCCTCTCCCTCATAAGCTGCATTGAAGGAAACATTCAAGATGCAGAAAGTTACCCAGACTTGGAAGTCACCAGGTCAAAGGCTGTTGCTTAGGTTGGTTGCACACATGGTGCAGGCAGTGCTTGGTGGGTGGAGATTCTGGAGTCAACTGCCATCCCTTCAAACCCCAGCTCTCCCTCTAACTAGCTGAGTCTACTTACCTCCCTGCTCCGTGAACATTATCTCCCCAAACAAGAATACAGGTTACATGAATACAGGTTTATTTGGGTAAATAATGTCTGGTTCATCTTCACATAGATTAGCTACATTTCAGAGAGTTCAGCACCACTTTTACTGAAACTGTGTTGAGATTGGCTATGACCAAGAGAACACACTGGTCACAGCAAACACCCTCTTCCAAAAAACAAGAGACAACTCTACATGGACATTACCAGATGATCAATACTGAAATCAGATTGATTATATTCTTTACAGTCAAAGATGGGGAAGCTCTATACAGTCAGCAAAAACAAGACCAGGAGCTGACTGTGACTCAGATCATGAACTCCTTAATGATAAATTCAAACTTAAATTGAAGAAAGTAGGGAAAACCACTAGACCATTCAGGTATGAGGTATCACCTAAATCAAATCCTTTACGTTTATATAGTTGAAGTGACAAATAGATTCAAAGGATTAGATCTGATAGACAGAGTGCCTGTGGATGGAGGTTTGTGACATTGTACAGGAGGCAGTGATCAAGATCATCTCCAAGAAAACAACAAAAAAAGGCAAAATGGTTGTCTGAGGAGGCCTTGCAAATAGCTGAGAAAAGAAGAGAATTGAAAGGCAAAGGAGAAAAGGAAAGATATGCCCATCTGAATGCAGAAACCCAAATAATAGCAAAGAAAAATAAGAAAGCCTTCCTCAGTGATCAATGCAAAGAAATTGAAGAGAATAATAGAATGGGAAAGACTAGAGATCTCTTCAAGAAAATTAAAGATACCAAGGTAACAAAGATGAGCACACAAAGGACAGAAATGGTATGGACCTAACAGAAGCGGAAGATATTAAGAAGTGGAAAGAATACATAGGAGAACTATACAAAAATATCTTCATGACCCAGATAACCATGATGGTGTGATCACTCACCTAGAGCCAGACATCCTAGAGTATGAAGTCAGGTGGGCCTTAGGAAGCATCACTAGGAACAAAGTTAGTAGAGGTGATGGGATTCCAACTGAGCTATTTCAAATCCTAAAAGACGATGCTGTGGAAGTGCTGCATGCAAGATACCAGTAAATTTGGAAAACTCAGAAGTGGCCATAGGACTGGAAAAGGTCAATTTTCATTCCAATCCCAAAGAAAGGCAATGGCAAAGAATGTTCAGACTACTGCACAATTGCACTCATCTCACATGCTAGCAAAGTAATGCTCAAAATTCTCCAAGCCAGGCTTCAACAGTACCTCAATCAAGAACTTCCAAATGTTCAAGCTGGAAGATTTTGAAAAGGCAGAGGAACCAGAGATCAAATTGCCAACATCTGTTGGATTATAGAAAAAGCAAGAGAGTTTCAGAAAAACATCTACTTCTGCTTTATTGACTACACCAAAACCTTTGACTGTGTGGATCACAATAAACTGGCAAATTCTTCAAGAGTTGGGAATAACAGACAACCTGACCTGCCTCCTGAGAAATCTGTATGCAGGTCAAGAAGCAACAGTTAGTACTGGACATGAACAACAGACTGGTTTCAAATAGTGAAAGGAGTACATCAAGGCTGTATATTGTCACCCTGCTTGTTTAACTTACATGCACAGTACGTCACGTTAAATGCTGGGCTGTATGAAGCACAAGCTGGAATCAAGATTACTGGGAGAAGTATCAGCAACCTCAGATATGCAGATGACACCACTCTTATGGCAGAAAACAAAAATGAACTGAGTAGCCTCTTGATGAAAGTGAAAGAGGAGAGTGAAAAAGCTGTCTTAAAACTCAGCATTCAAAAAGCAAAGATCATGGCATCCAGCTCCATCAATTCATGGCAAATAGATGGGAAAATAACGGAAACAGTGACAGGCTTTATTTTCTTGGGGTACCAAATAACTTCCCTGGTGGCTCAGATGGTAAAGTGTCTTTCTACAATGCGGGAGACCTGGGTTTGATCCCTGGGTTGGGAAGATCCCCTGGAGAAGGAAATGGCAATCCACTCCAGTACTATTGCCTGGAAAATCCCATGGACAGAGGAGCCTGGTAGGCTACAGTCCATGGGGTCGCAAAGAGTCAGACACGACTGAGCGACTTCACTTCACTTTCACCAAATAACTGCAGATGGTGACTGCAGCCATGAAATGAAAAGACGCTTGTTTCTTGGAAGAAAAACTATGACCAATCTAGAGAGCATATTAAAAAGAAGAGACATTACTTGGTCGACAAAGATCCGTCTAGTCAAAGTTATGGATTTTCCAGTAGTCATGTATGGATGTGAGAGTTGGACCACCAAGGAAGCTGAGTACCAAAGAATTTACACTTTTAAACTGTGGTGTTGAAGACTCTTGAGAATCCCTTGAACTGCAAGGAGATCCAACCAGTCCATCCTAAAGGAGATCAGTCCTGAATATTCATTGGAAGGACTGATGTTGAAGCTGAAACTCCAATACTTAGGCCACCTGATGCGAAGTGCTAACTCGTTGGAAAAGACCCTAATGCTGAGAAAGATTGATGGCAGGAGGAGAAGGGGATGACTGAGGATGAGATTGTTGGATGGCATCACTGATTCAATGGACACGAGTTTGAGTAAATTCCGGGAGTTGGTGATAGATAGGGAGGGCTCATGTGCTGCAGTCCATGTGGTCGCAAAGAGTTAGACATGATTGAGTGACTGAACTGAAGTGAACTGATGTTGAGATTGTCTTTCCCACTGTATCTAATTTTCCATGTGTTGTAGGTAATAATGAAAAGGCAACTTAACTTTAATGAATGAAAAATTTTCTGAATGTTTACATTTTCAGTATAATTCAGCTCCCAATACTTTCATTTTCTTGACTTGTTTAGCTCAATGAGCAAAGAGAATGGCTTGGTGTCTATATTTTCCAGAATAACTAAATAATTTTCTGTGATAATTTTAAACATTTTGCTTTCATTTTAATTTTGTTCACTAGATATTAAAGTCTCCTTATGACCATTTATTCAAATAATATTCCAGTCTTTTCGAACTTGTATAATTGAAAAGTGAAATTCACTCAGTCATGTCCGACTCTTTGTGACACCATAAAGTCCATGGAATTCTCCAGGCCAGAATACTGGAGTGGGTAGTTATTGCCTTCTCCGGGGGATTTTCCCAACCCAGGAATTGAGTTCAGGTCTTGAGCTTTGCAGGAAGATTCTTTACCAGTTGAGCCACAAGGGAAGCCTGATTTGTATTATATCCTACTTAAAGATTTATATTGCATTTTCCCAAGTACCAGTTTTATGTCACTATTAAAATTTTTTTGGTATACTACATCACTATAGTTTTCATTTTGTTCTTATTCTATAAGGCTTCATAAAAGGGTATTTTTTATCTGTGCTAATTTGCTTATACAAAAAATGTAATGAAAAGAAAACTAATTGACTTACTGATCACCATAAATCATAATCATCTTTCTAAGTTAAGAAGTTGAGCCCAGGTTTGCTGTTAATATAGCAATAGAGGAAGGCAATAAAGAATACTGTTACTCAATCTATGTGTAACTTAGACTAAGAGTTACTGTGTTTTATTTATCTGTAGCTTTTCCACCTTTTATGTATTCTGACTTTTAGTCAGAAGATTGAGAATAATGACTTGAAAAAATTGACAGTATTTTAATTGATGATTTGTAATAGATCTGCATAAAGCCCAGTTGCAAGTAACAATGGAGATGAAACTGACAATTCACTTACCTGCTCTGGTCAATATCAAAAACAAATATTTTGAATGAGTCAATTATTTTCTTCTTGGTTTGACCAGGTGTCCTCTCACTGTTTGGAGTGACATCCTTGTTCCTCCCAGCATAGAGAACTTATTCATTTTCAGAAACTGTTTTACTCTCCGGAAATAGCACCTCATTCTGTGGTGGGGTAGGAGGGAAGAGGGTGTAATATACATAGATTTTGAAAAGAAAAAACTAATTTGCATTTAAAGTGCCCAAAGTTTTTACTGTTCCTCAGCTTCCCAATGTTTGATCACTATAGGAAAAGAAAGACATCAATTTTTTTCTTTGTGCTTGATTTTATTAGTTCATGCATTCATTTTTTGAGTACTAATATGCTAGGTTGTGTTCTGGAATCTTGGCAGTGTGATACAGTAGATAACTAAACTGAACAATTTCTTGCTTTAGAGAACCTACCCCTGGAGGAGGGCATGGCAACCCACCCCAGTATTCTTGCTTGGAGAATTCCATGGACAGAGGAGTTTGGAAGGCTAGGTTTGCAAGGAGGTTTGCAGGGAGTCAAACACTACTGAAGCAACTTAGCATGCATGGAACCTATACTTTTATTTAGCAAGACAGGAAATTGAATATACATGTAGACCTAGGATGTTAAGGCATATTCTGGTACCAGAAAACAGGGTACTGTTGCCACAAAAATATCCAAAAATAAAGAAGTGATATTGAAATTTAAAGCTGTATAGAAGCTGTAAGAGTTTTGAGGTGCTTGATAGATTGCCTTGAAGAGATTGTTGATGGAACTATGAATGTTAAAGGTAATAGTGGTGAGGCCTCAGAAAGAAGGGAGAAGAGCACAGAAATATTTCTAGCACCTTAGAGAACACACATATCATCGTGAACACAGTGCTGTTAGGAATATGTGTGTTAAAGGTGCCTCCAGTGAGGCCTCAAGTGGAAGTGAGAGACATGCTTTTGGACCCTGGAGGGAAGTGATCTTTGCTATAGAGTCACAGAGAACTTGTCTAAATTATGTTATGATGTTGGCAGGACAGCAGAACCCGTGAACAATGATAGTGATTGGATATATATGAAAAGTTCCATATGATCATTGCTTAATAAGATTTTTCCCAAGTGAGGCTCTTCAGCAGCCTCTTCTTTCTTCCTTGTTGTGTGTGTGTGTTAGTTGCTCAGTCGTGTCTGACTCTTTGCGACCCCATGGGCTGTAGCCCACCAGGCTTCTCTGTCCATGGAATTCTCCAGGCAAGAATACTGAAGTGGATTGCCATTTCCTTCTCCAGAGGAACTTCCCAACCCAGGAATCGAAACCTGGTCTCCTGCATGGCAGGCAGATTCTTTACCGTTTGAGCTACAGGGAAGTCTTCCTTGTCATGTAGCTGCTACCTAAGAGCAATTCCTGGCTCCTACCACCAACTTTTGGCACATCCTATGTCTTGGGTTGCAGCTGTTGGAAAGGGGGTTCTTCACGGCCAGAGGAGAAGCTTCTCTGTCTCACCCTTGCTGCATTTCTGCACCCTCCTGTCTTCTGTCTTGCATTACAGTTCTGTGGAGCCAGACAGGCTCAGCTCTACTGTCCACGATGAGCTGTCTATGGTACTAGGGGGGGCAGGGCCAGTTCTTCAGTTAGCCCACCTGGCATCCTGGTTCCATCTCCTGGGGAGAACTCCCTCTCCACCACCGTCCATGGTCCCTGAACATACTCTCTGGAAGGAAACATCTGGAATTGACTTTGCTGGGCTTTTCCAGCTCCTCTTCTCCCTGGGTTTAGGGTCCAGGTGATTATTTGAATAGGCACAGGTTTTTGAAAACTACACTTGGGGATATGTTTGTCATACATTTTCCTCAAACAGCTTGGAAAGTCTCTGGTCTGTTTGTTTCTGGGCATTTTGATGTGTGAGTAACCATAGCCAGGGTTCTTCGGGAGATAATCTTCTGAGCCTGGAGCCTGGCCTCTTACTTGTTGGTCCATTCTCTTCCCACAACTACTCAATGGCAGTGAAACAGCTGAGGCAGTGGGCTTACAGGGAAGGCACCCCACCTAGGAAATGCACACAGCTGTCTCACAGCCCTGTGACCCTGAAATTCCCTTGTTTGTTTTACTTTTCATCTCAAACTACTTACTGTGTAGGTTGAATCAGATGAGAGCCACTGAATGACAAAAATGATTCCTAAATAAAGATCATTTAAATAACTCTGAAAATAATTTTATGACCCTTTAATACAAACTTACCAAGAACAATTTTTGCAACTTTATTAGTTATTTTAATGCACTAAAATTAAATAAAATTACCTATTATATATTCATTAATTAATATGGGAAGAATATTTTTCAACTCAATATCTGGCTAATCATCTAAAATGATATTTTAGGTCACTTCTGAATATTGTAAGCATTCTAGGGAAATAAAATTGGGTGCTGAAATTTTGTATTCTGGGAAGTTTGGATAATCTGTGTGGGCAATTGAAGTCCTTTCAGAAAACTCCAACAATATAATAGGATTTTCTGTAATATTTTATGCCATAAACATGAGTATTTAAAAAATAAGGAATTTTTATCAGAACATATTACCTACACTATACAAAATAGCTTCCTGCATTTTCTAGGTGATTTTGTCTGGTGATTTTTACATTGAATGAAGTAGGTGTATATAAATATGATATGCTGCCCTACAAGAAAATGTATGTTCAAACTTGCTAGAAATTATTTTATTTTACTTTTTTAAATTTAAATTTATTTATTTTAATCGGAGGCTAATTACTTTACAATATTGTATTGGTTTTGCCATACATCAGCATGAATCCACCATAGGTGTACACGTGTTGCCAATCTTGAACCCCCCTCCCACCTCCCTCCCTGTACCATCCCTCGGGGTTATCCCAGTGCACCAGCCCCAAGCATCCTGTATCCTGCATTGAACCTGGACTGGCGATTCGTTTCTTACATGATATTATACATGTTTCAATGCCATTCTCCCAATTCATCGTAACCTCTCCCTCTCCCTCTCCCTCTCTCTCGCCCTCTCCCTCTCCCTTTCCCACAGAGCCCAAAGACTGTTCTATACATCTGTGTCTCTTTTGCTGTCTCGCTTACAGGGTTATCATTACTATCTTTCTAAATTCCATATATATGTGTTAATATACTGTATTGGTTGGAGAAAGAAATGGCAACCCACTCCAGTGTTCTTGCCTGGAGAATCCCAGGGATGGGGGAGCCTGGTGGGCTGCCATCTATGGGGTCGCACAGAGTCGGACAGGACTGAAGCGACTTAGCAGCAGCAGTAGCAGCAGCATACTGTATTGGTGTTTTTCTTTCTGGCTAACTTCACTCTGTACAATAGGCTCCAGTTTCATCCACTTCATTAGAACTGATTCAAATATATTCTTTTTAATGGCTGAGTAATACTCCATTGTGTATATGTACCACAGCTTTCTTTATCCATTCATCTGCTGATGGACATCTAGGTTGCTTCCATGTCCTGGCTATTATAAACAGTGCTGCGATGAGCATTGGGGTACACGTGTCTCCTTCAATTCTGGTTTCCTTGGTGTTTATGCCCAGGAGTGGGATTGCTGGGTCATAAGGCAGTTCTATTTCCAGTTTTTTAAGGAATCTCCACACTATTCTCCATAGTGGCTGTACTAGTTTGCATTCCCACCAACTTTGTAAGAGGGTTCCCTTTTCTCCACACCCTCTCCAGCATTTATTGCTTGTAGACTTTTGGATTGCAGCCATTCTGACTGGCATGAAATGGTACCTCATTGTCATTTTGATTTGCATTTCTCTGATAATGAGTGATGTTGAGCATCTTTTCATGTACTTGTTAGCCATCTATACGTCTTCTTTGGAGAAATGTCTATTTAGTTCTTTGGCCCATTTTTTTGATTGGGTCGTTTATTTTTCTGGAGTTGAGCTGAGGAGTTGCTTGTATATTTTTGAGATTAGTTGTTTGTCAGTTGCTTCATTTGCTATTATTTTCTCCCATTCTGAAGGCTGCCTTTTCACCTTGCTAATAGTTTCCTTTGTTGTGCAGAAGCATTTAATTTTAATTAGATCCCATTTATTTATTTTTGCTTTTATTTCCAATATTCTGGGAGGTGGGTCATAGAGGATCCTGCTGTGGTTTATGTCGGAGAGTGTTTTGCCTATGTTCTCCTCTAGGAGTTTTATAGTTTCTGGTCTTACGTTGAGATCTTTAATCCATTTTGAGTTTATTTTTGTGTATAGTGTTAGAAAGAGTTCTAGTTTCATTCTTTTACAAGTGGTTGGCCAGTTTTTCTAGTACCACTTGTTAAAGAGATTGTCTTTTCTCCATTGTATATTCTTGCCTCCTTTGACAAAGATAAGGTGTCCATTGGTGCGTGGGTTTATCTCTGGGCTTTCTATTTTGTTCCATTGATCTATATTTCTGTCTTTGTGCCAGTACCATACTGTCTTGATGACTGTGGCTTTGTAGTAGAGCCTGAAGTCAGGCAGATTGATTCCTCCAGTTCCATTCTTCTTTCTCAATATTTCTTTGGCTATTTGAGTTTTTTTTTTTTTTTTGTATTTCCATACAAATTGTGAAATTATTTGTTCTAGCTCTGTGAAAAATACCGTTGGTAGCTTGATAGGGATTGCATTGAATCTATAGATTGCTTTGGGTAGTATACTCATTTTCACTATATTGATTCTTCTGATCCATGAACATGGTATATTTCTCCATCTATTAGTGTTCTCTTTGATTTCCTTCACCAGTGTTTTATAGTTTTCTATATATATGGAGAAGGAAATGGCAACCCACTCCAGTGTTCTTGCCTGGAGAATCCCAGGGATGGTGGAGCCTGGTGGGCTGCCGTCTGTGGGGTCACACAGAGTCAGACACAACTGTAGTGACTTAGCAGCAGCATATACAGGTCTTTAGTTTCTTTAGGTAGATATATTCCTAAGTATTTTATTCTTTTTGTTGCCATGGTGAATGGGATTGTTTCCTTAATTTCTCTTTCTATTTTCCCATTATTAGTGCATAGGAATGCAATTGATTTCTGTGTGTTGATTTTATATCCTGCAACTTTACTATAATCATTGATTAGCTCTAGTAATTTTCTGGTGGAGTCTTTAGGGTTTTCTATGTAGAGGATCATGTCATCTGCAAACAGTGAGAGTTTTACTTCTTCTTTTCCAATTTGGATTCCTTTTATTTCTTTTTCTGCTCTGATTGCTGTGGCCAAAACTTCCAAAACTATGCTGAATAGTAGTGGTGAAAGTGGGTACCATTGTCTTGTTCCTGACTTTAGGGGAAATGCTTTCAACTTTTCACCATTGAGGATAATGTTTGCTGTGGGTTTGTCATATATAGCTTTTATTATGTTAAGGCATGTTCCTTCTATTCCTGCTTTATGGAGAGTTTTTATCATAAATGGATGTTGAATTTTGTCAAAGGCTTTCTTTGCATCTATTGACATAATCATATGGCTTTTATTTTTCAATTTGTTAATGTGATGTATTACATTGATTGATTTGTGGATATTGAAGGATCCTTGCATCCCTGGGATAAAGCCCACTTGGTCAGGGTGTATGATCTTTTTAATGTGCTGTTGGATTCTAATTGCTAGAATTTTGTTAAGGATTTTTGCATCTGTGTTCATCAGTGATATTGGCCTGTAGTTTTCTTTTTTTGTGGTGTCTTTGTCAGGTTTTGGTATTAGGGTGATGGTGGCCTCACAGAATGAGTTTGGAAGTTTACCTTCCTCTGCAATTTTCTGGAAGAGTTTGAGTAGGATAGGTGTTTGCTCTTCTCTTAATTTTTGGTAGAATTCAGCTGTGAAGCCATCTGGACCTGGGCTTTTGTTTGCTGGAAGATTTCTGATTACAGTTTCAATTTCCGTGCTTGTGATAGGTCTGTTAAGATTGTCTATTTCTTCCTGGACCAGTTTTGGAAAGTTGTACTTTTCTAAGAATTTGTCCATTTCTTCCACGTTGTCCATTTTATTGGCATATAATTGTTGATCGTAGTCTCTTATGATCCTTTGTATTTCTGTGTTGTCTGTTGTGATCTCTCCATTTTCATTTCTAATTTTATTGATTTGATTTTTCTCCCTTTGTTTCTTGATGAGTCTGGCTACTGATTTGTCAATTTTATTTATCCTTTCAAAGAACCAGCTTTTGGCTTTGTTGATTTTTGCTATGGTCTCTTTTGTCTCTTTTGCATTTATTTCTGCCCTAATTTTTTAAGATTTCTTTCCTTCTATTAACCCTGGGGTTCTCCATTTCTTCCTTTTTTAGTTGCTTTAGGTGTAGAGTCAGGTTATTTATTTGACTTTTTTCTTGTTTCTTGAGGTATGCCTGTATTGCTATGAACCTTCCCCTTAGCACTGCTTTTACAGTGTCCCATAGGTTTTGGGTCGGTGTGTTTTCATTTTCATTTGTTTCTATGCCTATTTTGATTTCTTTTTTGATTTCTTCCGTGATTTGTTGGTTATTCAGCAGTGTGTTGTTCAGCCACCATATGTTTGTATTTTTAATAGTTTTTCTCCTGTAATTGAGATCTAATCTTACTGCATTGTGGTCAGAAAAGATGCTTGGAATGATTTCAATTTTTTTGAATTTACCAAGGCTAGATTTATGGCCCAGGATGTGATCTATCCTGGAGAAGGTTCCGTGTGTGCTTGAGAAAAAGGTGAAATTCATTGTTTTGGGGTGAAATTGTCCTATAGATATCAATTAGGTCTAACTGGTCTATTGTATCTTTTAAAGTTTGTGTTTCCTTGTTAATTTTCTGTTTAGTTGATCTATCCATAGGTGTGAGTAGGGTATTAAAGTCTCCCACTATTATTGTGTCCTTGTTAATTTCCCCTTTTATGCTTGTTAGCAATTGTCTTACATATTGCAGTGCTCCTATGTTGGGTGCATATATATTTATAATTGTTATATCTTCTTCCTGGATTGATCCTTTGATCATTATGTAGTGTCCTCTTTGTCTCTTTCCACAGCCTTTGTTTTAAAGTCTAGTTTATGTGATATGATTATTGCTACTCCTGCTTTTTTTGGTTTCTATTTGCATGGAAAATCTTTTTCCAGCCCTTCACTTTCAGTCTGTATGTGTCCCCTGTTTTGAGGTGGGTCTCTTGTAGACAGCATATGTAGGGGTCTTGTTTTTGTATCCATTCAGCCAGTCTTTGTCTTTTGGCTGGGGCATTCAACCCATTTACGTTTAAGGTAATTGTTGATAAGTATGATCCTGTTGCCATTTACTTTATTGTTTTGGATTCAAGTTTATACACTGTTTTTGTGTCTCCTGTCTAGAGAGTATCCTTTAGTATTTGTTGGAGAGCTGGTTTGGTGGTGCTGAATTCTCTCAGCTTTTGCTTGTCTGTAAAGCTTTTGATTTCTCCTTTATATTTGAATGAGATCCTTGCTGGGTACAGTAATCTGGGCTGTAGGTTATTTTCTTTCATCACTTTAAGTATGTTTTTCCATACCCTCCTGGCCTGAAGAGTTTCTATTGAAAGATCAGCTGTTGTTCTTATGGGAATACCCTTCTGTGTTATTTGTTGCTTTTCCCTTGCTGCTTTTAATATTTGTTCTTTGTGTTTGATCTTTGTTAATTTGATTAATATGTGTCTTGGGGTGTTTCACCTTGGGTTTATCCTGTTTGGGACTCTCTGGTTTTCTTGGACTTGGGTGATTATTTCCTTCCCCATTTTAGGGAAGTTTTCAACTATTGTCTCCTCAAATATTATCTCATGGTCTTTCTTTTTGTCTTCCTCTCCTGGGACTCCTATGTTTCAAATGTTGGAGTGTTTAATGTTATCCTGGAGGTCTCTGAGATTGTCCTCATTTCTTTTAATTCGTTTTTCTTTTTTCTTCTCTGATTCATTTATTTTTACCATTCTATCTTCTACTTCACTAATCCTATCTTCTGCCTCTGTTATTCTACTATTTGTTGCCTCCACAGTGTTTTTTATATCATTTATTGCATTATTCATTATATATTGACTCTTTTTTATTTCTTCTAGGTCCTTGTTACATCTTTCTTGCATCTTCTCAATCCTTGTCTCCAGGCTATTTATCTGTGACTCCATTTTGGTTTCAAGATTTTGGATCATTTTACTATCATTATTTGGAGTTCTTTGTCAGGTAGATTCCCTATCTCTTCCTCTTTTATTTGGTTTGGTGGGTATTTATCCTGTTCCTTTCCCTGCTGGCTATTCCTCTGTCTCTTCATCTTGTTTATATTGCTGAGTTTGGGGTGGCCTTTCTGTATTCTGGCAGTTTGTGGAGTTTTCTTTATTGCGGAGTTTTCTCACTGCAGGTGGGATTGTACAGGTGGCTTGTCAAGGTTTCTTGGCTAGGGAAGCTTGTGTTGGTTTTCTGGTGGGTGGAGCTGGATTTCTTCACTCTGGAGTGCAATAAAGTGTCCAGTAATGAGTTATGAAATGTCAATGGTTTTGGAGTAACTTTGGGCAGCCCGTATATTGAAGCTCAGGGCTGTGTTCCTGTGTTGCTGGAGAATTTGCATGGTATGTCTTGCTCTGGAACTTGTTGGCCCTTGGGTGGTGCTTGGTTTCAGTGTAGGTATGGAGGCGTTTGATGAGCTCTTATCAATTAATGTTCCCTGGAGTCAGGAGTTCTCTGGTGTTCTCAGGATTTGGACTTAAGCCTCCTGCTTCTGGTTTTCAGTCTTATTTTTACAGTACTCTCAAGACTTCTCCTTCTATACAGCACTATTGATAAAACATCTCCTTTCGAAGACAATGGGCTGCTTTTCTGGGTGCCTGATGTCCTCTGCCAGCATTCAGAAGTTGTTTTGTGGAATTTACTCGGCGTTTAAATGTTCTTTTGATGAATTTGTGGGGGAGAAAGTGGTCTCCCCGTCCTATTCCTCCACCATCTTAGGACCGCCCCTAGAAATTATTTTAATAGGTAGAATCACTAGTGTCTTCAAGAAAATACATTACTGACAATCATATCTGAGGTGATACCTGGCAGTATGTTTTAGTGATGGTACAATTGCTAACAAAGAGAGATGAGGGCTGGCATCTGTAAGTTAAACTTGTAGAATATACATGAAATGAGGCTACAACATATGTGGTGCTGGAAGCACTGACCCTCAGACTCCATCTAGTACTAATGGGTGAGTCATTCTATTAACAAGAAACATAATACAGGAGAACTGATTGTCTTTTACTTCCTTATAAATAACTCCTGGAGATGTCTGAGCAGCAGGAAGTCTGCTTTAATTTGTATTCACTTCTATCATATTAAATTAGTACCTCATCACATCTATATGTGCTGCACATTCCAGGTCAGAAGGATACTTACTGAATGAGATTCAGCGATCCTGTTTGTACCTTCACTGATGTTGAAGTGTGGTTGGAGCAGTCTCTGCAGATGTGTGGCTGACTTGGGACAGAGGCAGGACAAGGGCTGGGTCATTACTGAATAGATTCTGGCTTCTGCTCTAGGAGGAATCACAAACCAGACTGGTCAATTGGGACCAAATGAAGTTTCCCTTACTGTTTGTCAAGCATACAAATCGAGCAATCTGTATTGTTGATAAGATATTTTAGCCTCAAATGTTTATGATCTTGACTGTAATTATCATGGAGACTAATGACAATCCCACTTCTTTTCCTGTGCACCTGAATGGCCTGCAGGGTGCAAGATGAGCTTCACTTTTTGACATAATGGGGTTTCTTCTTGAAAAGGGCAATGATGGCAGAGCATTAGAGTGTGCTGATTTTCCTTGGCTGCTAATGGGAAGAAAGGATGTGATCTGATTTTCCTGTACTGAAACAAGAGTTTCTTCTGCTATACCTTCCTGTTCCTTAAACTGTTTAACCCCATAGCCCATCAGGTTGATGCATTTATTAGAATTGTCTCCAAGCTGATGAAGAAAGTTGGGTATTATCAAGCTTAAACATTTTTATACTTCAAGAAAGATCAGGGATGTATGGCTCTTATTAATGACATTTAGATTTTCCTAACGTTCTCTGGTATTTTGGCACCTATGTTGCATTACATTGTAGTTAGCAGCATTAAAATGTCTAGAAAAAAATAGGCCACGTGAAATACTTAAGGAAAATAGTACAAAGTAGAAATTTAAATTGTTCAATAGTAAGTCTGGTCGTGATGCCCAAGGCCAGGGGCGGCGGCCGGGAGGACCAACCCCATGCCCAAGGCGCTGTGGCTGCCTGGGTGCAGGAGCGCCTAGAGGAGCTATCCCATGTTGAAGGTCAGGAATGGCAGCAGTGAGGAGATACCCCTCGTCCAAGGTAAGGAGCAATGGCTGCGCTTTGCTGGAGCACCCATGAAGAGATACCCCATGTCCAAGGTAAGAGAAACCCAAGTAAGACGGTAGGTGTTGCAAGAGGGCATCAGAGGGCAGACACTCTGAAACCATACTCACAGAAAACTAGCCAATCTAATCACACTAGGACCACAGCCTTGTCTAACTCAATGAAACTAAGCCATGCCCGTGGGGCAACCCAAAATGGGCAGGTCATGGTAGAGAGATCTGACAAAATGTGGTCCGCTGGAGAAGGGAATGGCAAACCACTTCAGTATTCTTGCCTTGAGAACCCCATGAACAGTATGAAAAGGCAGTGGCCACAGGACTGGAAAAGGTCTGTTTTTATTCCAATCCCAAAGAAAGGCAGTGCCAAAGAATGCTCAAACTACCGCACAATTGCACTCATCTCACACGCTAGTAAAGTAATGCTCAAAATTCTCCAAGCCAGGCTTCAGCAATATGTGAACCGTGAACTTCCTGATGTTCAAGCTTGTTTTAAAAAAGGCAGAGGAATCAGAGATCAAATTGCTAACATACGCTGGATCATGCAAAAAGCAAGAGAGTTCCAGAAAAACATCTATTTCTGCTTTATTGACTATGCCAAAGCCTTTGACTGTGTGGATCACAATAAATTGTGGAAATTCTTCAAGAGATGGGAATACCAGACTACGTGATCTCCCTCTTGAAAATTTGTATGCAGGTCAGGAAGCAACAGTTAGAACTGGACATGGAACAACAGACTGGTTCCAAATAGGAAAAGGAGTACGTCAAGGCTGTATATTGTCACCCTGCTTATTTAACTTATATGCAGACTACATCATGAGAAACGCTGGACTGGAAGAAACACAAGCTGGATTCAAGATTTCTGGGAGAAATATCAATAACCTCAGATATGCAGATGACACCACCCTTATGGCAGAAAGTGAAGAGGAACTCAAAAGCCTCTTGATGAAAGTGAAAGTGGAGAGTGAAAGTTGGCTTAAAGCTCAACATTCAGAAAATGAAGATCATGGCATCTGGTCCCATCACTTCATGGGAAATAGATGGGGAAACAGTGGAAATAGTGTCAGACTTTATTTTTCTGGGCTCCAAAATCACTGCAGATGGTGACTTCAGCCATGAAATTAAAAGACACTTACTCCTTGGAAGGAAAGTTATGACCAACCCAGATAGCATATTAAAAAGCAGAGACATCACTTTACAACAAAGGTTCGTCTAGTCAAGGCTATGGTTTTTCCTGTGGTCATGTATGGATGTGAGAGTTGGACTGTGAAGAAAGCTGAGCACCAAAGGATTGATGCTTTTGAACTGTGGTGCTGGAGAACACTCTTGAGAGTGCCTTGGACTGCAAGGAGATCCAACCAGTCCATTCTGAAGGAGATCAGCCCTGGGATTTCTTTGGAAGGAATGATGCTAAAGCTGAAACTCCAGTACTTTGGCCACCTCATGCGAAGAGTTGACTCATTGGAAAAGACTGTGATGCTAGGAGGGATTGGGGGCAGGAGGAGAAGGGGATGACAGAGGATGAGATGGCTGGATGGCATCACTGACTTGATGGACGTGAGTCTGAGTGAACTCCGGGAGTTGGTGATGGACAGGGAGTCCTGGCGTGCTGCGATTCATGGGGTCGCAGAGTCGGACACGACTGAGCTACTGAACTGAACTAAACTGAAGCCTGGCCGTGAAATCAGAAAATGATTGCTTCTTGGCAGGAAGACAATGACAAACCTAGACAGTGTGTTGAAAAGCAGCAACATTACTCTGTTGACAAAAGTCTGTATAGTCAAGGTAATGGTCTTCCCAATGGTCACATATGGTTGTGAGAGCTGGACTGTATAGAAGGCAGAACGCCAAAAAATTGATGTCTTAAAACTGTGGTGCTAAAGAAAACTCCTGAGAGTACCTTGGATGGCAAGGAGATCAAACCAGTCAGTCTTACAGGAGATCAACCCTGGGTATTCACTGGAAGGACTAATGCTGAACCTCCAATATCTCAGTCATCTGATGTGAACAGACAACTCATTGGAAAAGTCCCTGATCCTGGGAAAGATTGAGGGCCGAAGGAGAAGAGGTCATCAGAGGATAAGATGGCTGGACGACATCACTGATGCAGTGAACATGAACTCTGGGAGATAGTGAGGGAAAGGGATGCCTTGTGTGCTGCAGTCCATGGGTTCACAAAGAGTCAGACAAGACTGTGTGACTGAATAACAACAAAGCCTGGAATTAGTGAGTCTAAGATTTCAGGAACGCTCTGGAAGCAAGGAAAGAAAATGCAAAGGTCAGTTCATAAAATCCTTGAAAGGCAAATTGATGGGTTGAGTAAGGAAATGACATAATCCAGCTTAAACTTTGAAAATATAATTCTGGCTGCCCCTCAAGAAGTGAAAACAAAGAGATGTCAGGAAACCAATGCCATCATCCAACAGGAGGTGATGAGGCCCTGGACCAGGACATCAGCAACAGGGTCACTGAGAAGTCCCAAGACTTTGGATGTAGTTGAATCTTCAATAAACTGTAGTCAGAGGGCTGGACCTCCCTGCCATTGGCCAGAAAGAAAGAAAGAAAATGAAGTCGCTCAGTCGTGTCCGACTCTTTGCAACCCCATGGACTGTAGCCTACCAGGGTTTCTTTCTCCAGGGGATCTTCAAGACCCAGAGATCAAACCCGGGTCTCCCACATTCGAAGCAGATGCTTTAACCTCTGAGCCAGCAGGGAAGCCTGCTATTGGCTAGAAAATGTGTCCCTAAATAATCCAACTGATTTAGGATACCTTATAGCAGAGGCATGGAGAAGGCAATGGTACCCCACTCCAGTACTCTTGCCTGGGAAAATCCCATGGTCGGAGGAGCCTGGTAGGCTGTAGTCCATGGGGTCGCTAAGAGTCGGATACGACTGAGCAACTTCCCTTTCACTTTTCACTTACATGCATTGGAGAAGGAAATGGCAACCCACTCTAGTGTTCTTGCCTGGAGAATCCCAGGGATGGGAGCCTGGTGGGCTGCCGCCTATGGGGTCGCACAGAGTCGGACAGGACTGAAGCAACTTAGCAGCAGCAGCAGAAGCAGCATAGCAGAGGCAAAATAAAGCATTGTAGAGATGAAATTCTGCCTCAGAATTGATGACATGAAAGATCAGGTGTAGGAAGGGAAGTATTGAAAGTCAGAAAGACAAGAGGTTAGAGTGTCCGCACATGGTAACAGCTGTGCTTCTATCGAATTTGCTCATCTTTCTCTTCAAAGCAAAGTGTTGCTATGACAGTCTTACTGCTCAAAAAGCAAACATTTTCAAGGGTGACTGCATTATGAGTGGGAGTATTGATACTTTGAAAAAGGGAGTGAAGGCATTATGGGTGAAAATATTGATATTTTAAAAAGGGGAGGAGGGCAAAGGAATTTATCATTTTCCCAAAGCTAGTAGACTTAAATATCAGTTCACTTCCTCTCTGCCATACATCTTAGTCACACACTGAATGACTATTTAATCATGCTCTGTTAAAATTAATATCATATAATGAGTGATGATCAGTGATAAATGGGAGAAGAATACTTACAAACACATAAATTACTCTTCCCTGTGCGCAACCATAGCAAGATAATACCTTGTGTCATCCATAACAGATTTTCTAGTTCTTGGAAAGCAATGATACATTCTCATTTTTTCCCTTGTAAAAATGAGTAACATATTGTTATGAGTATCAATTAGTTAATCCAATAGGGACAATTCAATGACACCATGAAAACTAATGATCCTGTGATTTCTAAGAAAAGATGTATTTTAAGGTCTTATTGATCAAATTGCTCTCAGCCTCCTGTCAGGTAATGTGAATATATACCGGGGGACATGCTTCTGCATTGACAAGGACTGAGGTTATGCCTTTACGTTAATAGATGGGTGTAAACCCTCAGGATCCCCTAAAGTCACTTGCTTTATACAAGCCCACCTCTCAATGATAAAATGTTGATTCTTGCTGAATTTGGAAACCAGATTTTAGGAATCGCAGATAAACTGTATGAAAGGGTGACAGGCCTGCTAGCTCTTGTTCACCTTGGTATCCAAGAGACCCTGCACAAGGACAAAGTTACACTTAATACACCTTCACAAATTCAGAATGTGGAGTGCTTATCATCTTGCAAAATGCAGACAACTTAGGGACAATTGTAATCATGAGGTTAGAAACAAAGGCATTTTGAGAAGGAAAAATCCTGGTTCTTTCCATGGTAAACATGAGGTTAAATATTTTATAAAATTAGCAAGACTGGAGCGATGATTGTAATACTTCTCATGTTATTAAACATCGAGGAACATCCACAGAGATTGAAATTTTGCACAAAAACATTTAAAAAATAAATTCTCTCTGTTAAGTAAAAATAGTAACAATTTGTTAAATGGTGATGATTTTCAGAGAAGGAAATAAAATCTTTTTTGTATGGTAAGATTATAATATTTAATGAAGCAAATCCTACTGTTCTAAGAATGAGATCATCTTTACTTGGCCAGCTCTTCCCTCACAATTATGATTAAATGATCATTTCTTTCTTTAGAAAATAAATCTAAAATAAACTACAGTAATGAACTTATAAGAATTGCTTTTTGTTAATTTATCAGGTGCATAGTGCCTCTGAAATCACAGATAATTTCAGACTTTGCTGTTTGAAATTGTATTTGGGAGGACAGAACACAGTACTCTTGTCTGAAGGATCTGAGCCACGAGGGCCACAGTGACACAAAAAGCTCTATTTCCAGAACAGGCACAGAGCTTCAGATAAGGGTGTTCTGAAAACAGTATTCCTCATATATCTTCACTCTTCACTCAAGATATAAGATATAAGATATATGATATATGATATTCAAGATACATGAACCTGGCAAGTCCCCAGGTTCTGTCCTTGCCCTGGTGGAAGTCAGACTGTAATGCACCTAAGGAATCTAAAAGGGTATCATTACAGAATATAGCCAAAGTTATATAAAGAATATATAAGGCCATTTCTCATGTTCCGGCTCATCTTGCTTCTTTCTCACCAATGACTCCCTCACCCCCTTCTGTCTCTTGAACGAAAACTGCTGAGACACCCTGCGTCTAAACCATCATCTGAGCATTCCACATCCCTTCCCAAGCACTCAGCAGCGGGCATGCACACACCCTTTACTTAACTACCTGCCCCATCCCCACCCTGCCCCCAAATCCATGTCCTAGGCTCCAGGCTTCCTCTGCTGTAACCCTCTGGTGCAGCCGCTTCATACACAACAAACCCAACTGAACTTGACAGTAATGTATTTCTTGCAGTTCCTTTCTATACAATTTATGTTAATAACTTTAGCTATTGCACTGAACCTAAGCATATGGCAAAACCCACTTTCTTTTCTGGGAAATAAAGTCAAAAATGGCTATCATTTTAAGTTTCTTTAGCTATTTACATAAACATATCCCTCCAAGCCTTGAAAGAAAAAAAGCTAGATACATCTGCCAGGAGTTGTAATTAGTATTGTAATTCTCAAGGGGGCATCTAGAAAGTGTGCTCAGACATACCACCATGTGTCCATGATGAATGCATTAGAGGTGGTGAGGGATGAAGAATGGGTCACAAGTGTGGAGATAGATTAGCCTCTAGATTTTCTAAGAGGGGAAATAGCAAAGTATGTCTCAGAAGCAAAGCTGGAGACCTTGATTCTTGTGGGGAGCTGGACAATGAGCTGGCAGGTTTCCGAACATCTACTGGGAAAGATAATCAGGGTCTTGACCTTGAAAGACTAGACTAGAGAATGGGATAGAGGAGTAAAGTGGTGACTGGGTTGTTAGGAAGCACTGATCAGAAGTAGGGAACAACATAGGCCCTGATGTAGAGGCCAGTGGGTCCTGGTGTAGAGTGCCAGGGCATCACTGGGACTCCTCAGGCCCTCTTAGGGCCATCGTCAGTCTGGCGGACGGATGGGGCTGGCCCAGGCAAGGAAGAGGAGACCCTGTTGTCCTATCAGGGTGAACATCCTCTGCTTGCATTCCTCGGGTGAAAGAGCTGAATTTGGGGCTTTTCAGATCGGTGCTGCCCTGATGGCTCAGCAGGTAAAGAATCCACCTGCAGTGCAGATGCAGGTTCAGTCCCTGGGTCAGGAAGATCCCCTGGAGAAGGAAATGACAACCCACTCCAGTATTCTTGCGTGGAGAATCCAATGAACAGAGGAACCTGGCGGACTATAGTCCATGGGGTTGCAAAGAGTCGGACAGAACTGAGCGACTAACACTTTCCCACTTTCCCAATGAATGCATTATTCAAACAACAGGTTCATTAGCCACATGATTCATTAGGCACACGATGAAAAATGGGGAAGACAGGATAACAGTGGTCAATACTATTTCCTTGACTATTCCTTTCTCAACATTCAGTTCAGTTCAGTTCAGTTTAGTCTCTAAGTTGTTTCCAACTCTGCAGCCCCATGAACTACAGCATACCAGGCTTCCCTATCCATCACCAAGAGCTTGCTCATCTTCCCAGAGCTTGCTCAAACTTATGGCCATTGAGTTGGTGATGCCATCCAACCATCTTATCCTCTGTCGGCCCCTTCTCCTCCTGCCCTCAATCTTTCCCAGCAGCAGGGTCTTTTCCAATGAGTCGTTACCGTGCCCCAATTTTTTGCTCCTGTGTGTGTGTTTTAACTTAGTTCTTCTATAAATAGGGCAATTTAGAGCCCAGAGTTAGTTGCTTTGATGACCCTATGCAGAAATGAACACAGAAGCAAATGGGGAAAAAAAAAAGGATTTTAGAATAAAATAAACATTTAAATGCTTTCTGGGATCTTTTGACCTGGATTTTTGTAATTCAACCAATAGTATGTTTATGTAAGTCACGCTGACTCCACCAGTCTGTCCCCACACTTCTTTTATCTTTCATTCCTCTGAGTCCCTTTCTTTCTCCTCTTCCCAGCAGTTCTTTAAAGCAGTGTTTGTTATTTTAAGATTAAAATTCCCAGATGTCTTTTCTGCAGGCAGAAATATTGTAGAAGGAAATGCAAGCTGTTAATATTTCCAACTACAGTGGGGAAGTGTGAAAGCCTTAGAGTGGTGTTTTCTACATTCCAACAGGGAAAGTGTTACATATATTTGATAGAAAGGTGATGAAAAACCACATTTCCTCAAGTTCTGTGACTTCTCAAACCAGATCGCCTTGTTCTGGTGGTAGGAAGCCACATATGACGTGGCTTGAGGGGGAAATGCAGGTAGAAACAAAAGACCAGAATGGCAGCGCCCTCAGGAAGTCCTCAGTTACATGCTGCTGTGTGATGTCAAGGCTCTCTCCTATCTGGAGATGAAGTACTAAACTACAGTGCCTGGACACCCAGTTTCCATTGCATGGGGGAACAGAGATTATTTAAATGATCTTTGTGTGCTATTCTAGGTAGATGTGGTTGTACAATGAGTTCTAGCTTGAGCAGGAAGAGGCCCTGGCAAATTTCTGAATCAGTTGTTGTTGTTCAGTTGCTAAGTCGTGCCTGGCTCTTTGCAACCCCATGGACTGCCGCGCACCAGGCTTCCCTGTCCTTCTCTGTCTTCCAGAGTTTGGTCAGATTCGTGTCCACTGAGACTGTGATGCCCTCCCACCCTCTCATCCTCTGCCGCTACCTTCTCCTTTTCAGGTTGGGATGAGCTGGTGTGAAACCAGCACTTTCTGAGCTCTTGGTAAATGCCCCGCACTGTGTGAATACTTTATATGTATTGTACAATCTAATTTCCTCAGAGGTCTGGAGGGGGAAGCAGCATGATTATCCCCTTTTTGAAGTAAGAAAATTGAGCCTCACAGAGATTAAGTGGTTTACCCCAGACCACACCACAGCCCATCTGGGGCCAACTCCGATTTCAAGTTCAAGTTCATCTCCCATTGTTGCCCTTCTCGGCTTTATTTAATCCCCTCACACATTGAAGGCATTATGTTTAATAACTCAGAGGTACGATGGTTGATTTCTTCCTTCACAACAATTCTGGTGGATATCGTAACATAAATAAACTATATAAAACTCTAAGGCTTATGTTTATAGTAGGAAGATAATATTTTTAAAAGGAAAAATGTAAATCTTTGATGCAGCAGAATAAACACCTCTCCTGAGTTGCTCTTTGTCAGAACATGTCTCAACATGGATTGCATGAAAGCACGTCTTACGGAGCCTTAATGTTTGGTGTCCTTGTGGGAACCTGTTGGTACCCAGACAGTGGGGCCACTGTGATTGTCCCAAGTCAGTGCCTGAGGCCATGACCACCCATGGCTGAAGTGCCTGACACTCTAGTCAATGACTATGAAGATGGATGTGGTAGGAAGAGGCAAGCCCTTTGTCCACATTCACGGAGGCAGAACAACTCGTTTCATTGGGGCAGCAGCTCTGATTTAAACCAGTCTCTGACATTTTTAGTCTGCAGTGGAGATTTCACACATCCTCCCAGTGCATGCTGTTGTATGTTCTGACTTGGGCTATTTGTTTACTTTGATATTGAACTCTTGTTTCAGGTGTCACTCTTTTTTTATTGCTTTAATTATTATTATACTGTGAGAGTTCTGTGGAGGTGTTTGGCAGGAATTTCTACAGGGAATAATTAGAAGACAGACTGCATCATGTTGGCAGAAAAGAGCAACTCCAAATGGCTTGAATAATAAGAATGAGCATGTGCTTAGTCGCTCAGTCCTGTCCGACTCTTTGCGACTGAGCATAATCCACGTAAAAGAAAGTTCTGAAGAAGAGTAGCTTTAGGAGTCAAAACTCACTGAATGAATAACATTGCGGTGGTGGCCGGGTCTTCCCTGCTGCCCTTTGTGGCTTCTGGCATGCTCTCCTGGTGATAGGTTGGCTGCATCAGTTCCTGCCATCACACACACTCGGCAGCAAAACGGGCTGACTATTCTGTGACCGAGAAGCTCCCCGATTGGCTCCCCTTCATTTGTCAGAAGTGGGTCACACAGGGGGCTCGTTCCAGCCTCCCAGGAGGGTCTGACCTTTGTACGCATCTCTAAGATGCTAGTTTCTGGCTGGGTTTGGTCAAAGGGAGGGACTGATGGAAATTGATGGGCGGTCAGGAGAGAAGCGTGTTTCTGTTCCTCCCTCTCCCTCGGACTACATCTCCAGCAACTGCCTGGCTCTGTTGCTCCAACACCACCAGTCAGTGGAAGTGAGTCCAGGTTCTGCAGACAACCGCCCCCCCCCCCGCCCCCCACCGCAGGCCACTGGGCTCTGGTTAAACCCCCATTTCCACTTTTACTGGCTTAGGTATGGTTGTGGCTTTGTTGCCTCCCCTCCTCACTTTCTAGTTTTTCAACTCTTCCATCATAGGTGGAAAAAATTGCCTGCAATGATTTCCTTTTTAAAAAATACTTGCTGTGTTTATATTATCTTGGTTAAATCCTGAGTGAGACATGTGTCCACTGCTAGAGCAATTACTAGCAAGGTGTATGGGGGCCCCAGAATTAAAGAACCTACCATATTTTACAATTTTTCTTGGTTGTGGATAACCACTGGAGAAGGAAATGGCAACCCACTCCAGTATTCTTTGCTAAAGAATCTCATGGAGAGAGGAGCCTGGTGGGCTACAGTCCATAGTGTCAGAAAGAGTTAGACCCGACTGAGTGACTGAGCACACACAACCACCAATAATGATGCTTCTCTTTGCAAAGATGAGGGTAGGCGATTTGTACATTATAGATTTTTGAGGTACTCTTCCATCTTCTTTCTAAGATTCTGTGTATGTATATCATAGATGGGGAAATAAAACAACCTATGTTTGCCCAGCAGTAAATTGATGTAAAATATACAGACAATTATGGCAAAATAAGAAGTGATTTAAAAAAGGAATTAAGAAGATTGCATTTGGTGTCTATATAAATTACCTTGAACTGCCATAACCAAATACCATAGACTGGGTGAATGGCTGAAACAACAGGAATGTATTCATAGTTCCGGAGGCTGGAGTCCCAGGTCAGGGTGCTGGCAAGGCTGGTTTCTGGTGAGGGCTCATCCTGGCTTGCAGGTGGTTTTGCATATATTTTTCACAGTGCATGTGGGCTCTTCTTACAAAGAAACCAATCCTGTTTGGTTCAGGGGCCCACCCTTGTCGTCTCACTTACCCTAACTCTTACCCTGACAGTATACGTACATTGGGAGCTAAGGCAAAAACATGAATTGTGGCAGTGGGGGCACGCTCAGTACAGCAGTCCCGGATTGGTCTGTGAGGGTGTGGCGATTTTCTTTGATCGCCCTGCATGTCAGTTTTCTGTCCTAAGATAAGTATGTTGATACATATAGAGGGAATGACGTAAGGGAAAAGTTGGGAGTCATTAGGTTTTACTGATTGTACTGAATAGATCTCATGTACTATGTTCTAGGAAAAATACGTCTTCCTTTTTTTTCTTTCCTTTGACATGGTTCTGTGTTGATGGATTTGCTAACAAGGTAGATGCTCTTCTCATCTTACTCCCTGCCTTGATTATATCTGTTGCTCCAGTGGGTCTGACATACATCATCCAACATTTCTCTCTGTTTCCTTATCTTTCTGGAGGCACTTGGCAGTTTTGGCTGCCCTCTCATGCCTTCCTAAGCTTCTAGGATTCTTGGTGGGGCCATCATGTCCATAACCGTCTGGGATAGATAAGCATCTACTTCTGTCATTGCCTCTACACTCTGATCATGTGGGAAGTTTCCAATATTTCAGTGATGCTGGAACTCACAATCTTCTGTTTGATTTCCCACATTTAACTGAAGACCCATTCTTACCTTCACTCCTATTAATTGGGGACAGCAAAGGGCAGGGTGTGTGTGGTTGTGGAGGATTTCCATCTAGCCTGATGCACCAGGCAGTTGGGGGAGGGCAGGAAAATACTGTGTTACCAATTTGTTAATTCTCGAAATCTCAGAGTTTGTTGTTTTTGTTTTCAAGCTTCAGAGTAACTGTTCCATTTAGGGGCAAAATCAAGCTCATCAGTTCAGTTCAGTCATTAGTCATATCCAATTCTTTTTGACCTCATGAATTGCAGCACACCAGGCCTCCGTGTCCATCATCAACTCCCAGAGTTCACTCAAACTCATGTCCATGGAGTCGGTGATGCCATCCAGCCATCTCATCCTCTGTCGTCCCCTTCTCCTCCTGCCCCCAATCCCTCCCAGCATCACAGTCTTTTCCAATGAGTTAACCCTTTGCATGAGGTGGCCAAAGTACTGGAGTTTCAGCTTTAGCATCATTCCTTCCAAAGAAATCCCAGGGCTGATCTCCTTCAGAATGGACTGGTTGGATCTCCTTGCAGTCCAAGGGACTCTCAAGAGTATTCTCCAATATCACAGTTCAATAGCATCAATTCTTCAGTGCTTAGCTTTCTTCACAGTCCAAATCTCACATCCATACACGACTAATGGAAAAACCATAGCCTTGACTAGACGGACCTTTGTTGGCAAAGTAATGTCTCTGCTTTTGAATATGCTATCTAGGTTGGTCATAACTTTCCTTCCAAGGAATAAGCGTCTTTTAATTTCATGGCTGCAGTCACCATCTACAGTGATTTTGGAGCCCCCCAAAAATAAAGTCTGCCACTGTTTCTACTGTTTCCCCATCCATTTCCCATGAAGTGATGGGACCAGATGTCATGATCTTAGTTTTCTGAATGTTGAACTTTAAGCCAACTTTTTCACTTTCCCCTTTCACTTTCATCAAGAGGCTTTTGAGTTCTTCTTCACTTTCTGCCATAAGGGTGGTGTCATCTGCATATCTGAGGTCATTGATATTTCTCCCGGCAATCTTGACTCATAATGGCCCTCAAATGTAGGAGAATCGCAGGAATAAAAAGCACAAGGGTGTCATCTCACTGTCATTATTTTAATTTCATTTTGGGCAAAAGTTCCACTTGTTGCACATTTCAAAGCATGAAGCTCTTCTGATCTACACATGTCTGGATCAGTTTGAATTCTGTGAGTAAAGTGCAGCCTAAGGCACTGAGTGGCTGCTCGTTATGGTGCATCTTTGGGACATTTTTGTCCCCCTAATGACCACTCACAATAAAATCTGAGACAGTGTTAAAATCTGAGATTAAAAATCAAGATGCAACCCTAAAGTAGATTTATTGAATCCAGGACTGAGTCCAGGCACATGCATTTTAACATCTACCCCCAAGGGATTCTTATGCTGATCAGTTGTGAGAAACAGTGCCACAAGATTTCATTGTTGCTGTTGTTGTTCAGTCACTTAGTTGTGTCTGACTCTTTGTGACCCATGGACTGCAGCACGCCAGGCTTCCCTGTCCTTCACTATCTCCCAGAGTTCGCTCAGACTCACATCCATTGAGTCGGTGATGCCATCCAGACATCTCATCCTTTGCCATTTCCTTCTCCTCCTGCCCTCAACCTTTCCCTGAATCAGTGGCTCTTAACATCAAGTGGCCAAGTATTAGAGCTTCAGCTTCAGCATCCATCCTTTCAATGACTATTCAGGGTTGATTTCATTTAGGATTGACTGGTTTGATCTTCTTGCTGTCCTGATTTCATTAGGTTGAACTATTTGATTTTTAAGGACAATTCAAACAGGAAGATGGCTAATCGAAGACTTTTTTTTTAGTGAGAAGATATCTATATGTACTTATTTGACCAGGAAGCCTTAAAAATTATGTCCAACATATTTCTAAATATAACTAAATGATATTAATACCACTGGAAAATTTTAAATTGGAAAATCTCCTTAATTAAATGGCAACCAACTCCGGTGTTCTTGCCTGGAGAAGCTCAGGGACGGGGGAGCCTGGTGGGCTGCCATCTATGGGATCGCACAGAGTCGGACAAGACTGAAGCGACTTAGCAGCAGCATTCAGGTATGACCTAAATCAAATCCCTTATGATTATACAGTGGAAGTGAGAAATAAATTTAAGGGCCTAGATCTGATAGATAGAGTGCCTGATGAACTATGGAATAAGGTTCGTGACATTGTACAGGAGACAGGGATCAAGATCATCTCCATGGAAAAGAAATGCAAAAAGGCAAAATGGCTGTCTGGGGAGGCCTTACAAATAGCTGTGAAAAGAAGAGAAGTGAAAAGCAAAGGAGAAAAGGAAAGATATAAACATCTGAATGCAGAATTCCAAAGAATAGCAAGAAGAGATAAGAAAGCCTTCTTCAGCGATCAATGCAAAGAAATTGAGGAAAACAACAGAATGGGAGAGAGTAGAGATCTCTTCAAGAAAATCAGAGATACCAAAGGAACATTTCATGCAAAGATGGGCTCGATAAAGGACAGAAATGGTATGGGCCTAACAGAAGGAGAACATATTAAGAAAAGATGGCAAGAATACACAGAAGAACTGTACAGAAAAGATATTCACGATCCAGATAATCACGAGGTGTGATCACTCACCTAGAGCCAGACATCCTGGAATGTGAAGTCAAGTGGGCCTTAGAAAGCATCACTACCAACAAAGCTAGTGGAGGTGATGGAATTCCAGTGGAGCTATGCCAAATCCTGAAAGACGATGCTGTGAAAGTGCTGCACTCACTATGCCAGCAAATTTGGAAAACTCAGCAGTGGCCACAGGACTGGAAAAGGTCAATTTTCCTTCCAATCCCAAAGAAAGGCAATGCCAAAGAATGCTCCAACTACCGCACAATTGCACTCATCTCACATGCTAGTAAAGTAATGCTCAAAATTTTCCAAGTCAGGCTTCAGCAATATGTGAACCATGAACTTCCTGATGTTCAAGCTGGTTTTTAAAAAGGCAGTGGAACCAGAGATCAAAATGCCAACATCTGCTGGATCATGGAAAAAGCAAGAGAGTTCCAGAAAAATATCTATTTCTGCTTTATTGACTATGCCAAAGCCTTTGACTGTGTGGATAACAATAAACTGTGGAAATTCTGAAAGAGATGGGAATACCAGACCACCTGACCTGCCTCTTGAGAAATTTGTATGCAGGTCAGGAAGCAACAGTTAGAACTGGACGTGGAACAACAGACTGGTTCCAAATAGGAAAAGGAGTACATCAAGGCTGTATACTGTCACCCTGCTTATTTAACTTATATGCAGAGTACATCATGAGAAACACTGGGCTGGAAGAAGCACAAGCTGGAATCAAGATTGCCGGGAGAAATATCAATAACCTCAGATATGCAGATGACACCACCCTTATGGCAGAAAGTGAAGAGGAACTCAAAAGCCTCTTGATGAAAGTGAAAGTGGAGAGTGAAAAAGTTGGCTTAAAGCTCAACATTCAGAAAACGAAGATCATGGCATCCGGTCCCATCACTTCATGGGAAATAGATGGGGAAACAGTGGAAACAGTGTCAGACTTTATTTTTCTGGGCTCCAAAATCACTGCAGCCATGAAATTAAAAGACACTTACTCCTTGGAAGGAAAGTTATGACCAACCTAGATAGCATATTCAAAAGCAGAGATATTACTTTGCCAACCAAGGTTCGTCTAGTCAAGGCTATGTTTTTCCCTGTGGTCATATATGGATGTGAGAGTTCGACTGTGAAGAAGGCTGAGCGCTGAAGAATTGATGCTTTTGAACTGTGGTGTTGGAGAAGACTCTTGAGAGTCCCTTGGACTGCAAGGAGATCCAACCAGTCCATTCTGAAGGAGATCAGCCCTGGGATTTCTTTCTTTTTTTTTTTTTTTGTTAATCTACGGATTTTATTTTTTAAAATTTGGATGTAAGTAGAGATTTTCAGTATTTTTCTTTTTTGAAGTCATTTCTTCTTTTCTCAAGTCTTGTGACACATGGCTGAAAAGGAGGGGGTACACATGAATCCAGCCATAGCACCAGTCTTTTCACCATCCCGAGGCTTTACCCCCATCCATGTGCCTCGCCCACATCGGTCATTTTCTGAAGCCTAGATCATGTTAACAACCCATCAGGTGCAGTGTCAGTTTCAAAGCAGATTATCTTCCACTGTTTTCATCAGTACTGAAGCTGAGATCTTCAGGGCCTATTTGTTCATCATCAGGAAAAGTGGAATGTGTATCTTTGTCTGGGGGCTGCGCCATGAAAGCGTCGCCGAAGCCACCCATGCCGGCGCGCTCCTCCCGCTCCTCGCTCTCGGTGTCACACTCGATGTCGCTGTCGCTACTCATTCCGTCCTCTGGGGCAGCAGAAGCTCCTTCAGGTAGAACAGGCTGTAGCTCCCCAGTTTCCGAGTTATTTTCCAAATCAGTCATTTGCATTCCTTCCAGACGACTTCCTGTAGCATTAGTCCCCAAGGTGACCATTTTTCTTCTTTTTTCAACAACAGGTACGCCATTGAAAACTGCAACCACAACAGCATCTGAATCCAAAGCTTGACACTGCCGATCTTCAGATTTCGGCAGAATGTCACTGATACTGACATGGGTCAAGGCTCGGGGAGAACTGTGCCTGCTCCCAGACTGAGAGCTTCCCGGGGAGACTTCAGCTAGAGTCTGACAGTCCCCCTTTGAACGGCTATTTTCCCCAGAGTCTATTGCTCTTCGAAGAGACAGACTACCTGCTACACTGGACCGAGCAGGCTTGGGTGAATGACTCTTCTTATTTGTGGCTGTGGGCTGAAGTGAAGCAGGGGGCCGAGGCTGTAAGCCCCACAAATTTTCCATACTGCTCCGGTCCTTAAGGTCCAAGAGATGTATTAAAATTAAAGGATCGATGTCTAATAAACTACTGGTAGCAGCAGAGCACAAGTGTGCTCTTCTTGACATTCTGCTACTGGCACCCACATAGCCATGGTTACCACCTGGAGGTCCTGCTGCAGCTGCATCTTCCATGAGTTCTCCCTCTTCCAATTCCATGTTGTTGTATTCCACATCATTCTCTCCAGACATCGTCTCCTCGTCAATGTCATTCTCTTCAGTGTTGCTTGTGGCTGTGGAACTGGCAGAAGAGCTGCTGCCATCGAGCTGATTCGCTTCATCTTCCCCAACGAGATCCAGGTCCAGGTCTCCATCAGAAAGCTCATGATGATAATCTTCATTCTGAATCTTCTCCTCATCTTCTTCATCCTCCTTGACCTCTCGTACAGAAGCTGTGGTAGGACCATCCTGGAGAAGCACGTTAGCGCATGATCCAGACTTCTTAGCTCGTGTCTCAGGAGTGTCATCATTTTGGGGGCTAAGATGATTATCTGGTGGTGACAAATCTCTTGATTTCTGAGTTCGAGACAACTCAATAGTAAGTCTCTCTTTAAGGTTATTTATCTGTTGGATATAGCTAGTTTGTGCAGCTTCCAATTGAGTGATATACCAATGCTGGTCCCGGCATTTTTGAAAGAAAGTTGGTGAACGAACCTGAAACCTTAAAATCACTGTATCATTCTGTCGATTCAAGTATCCTTCATTTGCAAGTAAGTCCAAACGGAAAAATCTATTATAACCCCAGCATTCTCCAACTTCAAAGTCAGATGCAAATTCTCGAATGATATTTTTGGTAGGATCATTGCAGGATTGATGAACCATCTCTACACGATATTCATATTTGGAAGTTTCTGGCAAGCCAGCTGAAAGTTCCAGAAACACAGATAAGTAGTAACCACGAACAACTCCATTTCCATCTGGGTAAACTTTTAACCTCCAACAAAGTCCTGAAACTTGAAGAGGCGGACTGTAAACAGGATCTGCTCTCTGTCGCAAAGTACTGAAATTCTCTAAAACAAAAGTAGCTGAATCATAAGATGGTACCAATTCACTCGTAAAGTCTGGTGGAACAGGAGTGGTAACAAAGGATGCCATAGGCTTTCGATGAACTTGTTGAAACATCATGAGGATCTCTGAGCTCTTAGATATCAACTCACTCTTACTACAAGACCGCAACTGATGCTCTACTTCCTGAACTAAGGATTCCAACAGTTCTGTTTCTTGTGTCAAAGATGTCTTCTGACCCATCAGTGTTATTAGCTTATTCTTCAGCTGTGTGTCTAATCGTGCAATCATCATCTCCACTGCATTTCTAATTTCCCGAACACGCTCATCTTTTGCATTTCTAACAGCTTCTACATTTCTTTCCACTTCTTGAACTAAGCTGATCAGTTCCATGAGACGTCGACGAAGTTTGGCTACTTCTTCGTTCACTTTAGTAACATGCTGCTCATAAATTTCCGCCAAAGGTTTAAAGGTATGTCTGCTATGCATTCCTCCCCAAAGTGCACACTGGTGGCAGATACACTTCTTACAAGTCCAGCAAAATACACTAAGTTTTTCATGGTGATTTTCACACTTGTCCTTTTCATTTTCTTCATGTTTGGTGAGACTGCAGAGTTGAAGAGTATCAAGTTGCTGTGTTACTTCTTCTGCCCAACGACAGTTTACTAGTTCTCGTAACTGGAGTGGAGCACGGCAATGAGGACACTGGGCTCTTTGCTCTGTCAGCCAGCGCCTAATACAGCTGAAACAACAGAGCTTGGAGCAATGAGGACACAAGCGCGCATCCCGCAGTTTCTCCATGCAAATGAAGCATCGGAACACCTCAGCAATGCTCTCCACACTCTGTTCATCCATTGCCCCCTTCTCTCGGCGGGGCCCTCGGAGACCCGCGGAGCCCGTGATCTGACGGATTAGGCGCAAGCCCGAGGTCGCCAGGTCAAACTGCCCCGGAGAACCGCCAGGCGCCCGCCTCAGGGGGCTCCGACGGCAGCCACACCTGCGCGCCCCATAGCTTCACGCTCCGCGCCAGCTACCCCCACTTCGTCATTTTCATCCGGGCGCCAGCCCCTGGGCGCGGTGGGAGGGTGAGCGGTAGCCCGCAGCTCCTCTCCTCCCGGCTCAGCGGCTCCCCAGCGACCGCGAGGGAGCCTCGGCCCACGTGACGCAGGCGCGCGCGTATTGAACTGCGTATCGAACTGCTGCTGGAGTCCGGCAGCGCTGGTCTCCTGGGATTTCTTTGGAAGGAATGATGCTAAAGCTGAAACTCCAGTACTTTGGCCACCTCATGCGAAGAGTTGACTCATTGGAAAAGACTCTGATGCTGGGAGGGATTGAGGGCAGGAGGAGAAGGGGACGACAGAGGATGGGATGGCTGGATGGCATCACTGACTCGATGGACGTGAGTCTGAGTGCACTCTGGGAGTTGGTGATGGACGGGGAGGCCTGGCATGCTGCGGTTCATGGGTCGCAAAGAGTCGGACAGGACTGAGCAACTGATCTGATCTGATTACTTCAATGGTGTTTAATGAAATGGATCTTTTGTTTGTGATAGTGAGTCTTAAGTAAAGTTGAATTGTTTTTTGGAAATAACTGTCACTTATCTATGCCTTATAGAAGATTATTTTACACACACACACAAATCATCTCATATGCTCTTCCATTTCATGTCTAGAAGAAAAACAGTGTGAGGAACTGAACCCTTATTTTCTGATTTAATTTCATGCCTTCATTACTGGGAATTGGAACACACTGTCAGTTTCCTGGGGCCACTGTGAAAATTAGCACAAATTTGGTGACTTAAAGCAGACTTCGAATTCTGGGGGCCAGAACACCAGACCAAGGTGTGGGCAGGGCTGCACTCCTGCTGAAAGCCCTGGTGGGGGTGGGAGGGTAGAGGGTGGGGAGAACCCTCCCTGCCTCTTCCATTTCTGTAGGCTCCAGCACCGCTTGGCTTATGGCTGTTCAACTCCAATCTCTGCTTTGCTCTTCCCAGCCTTTCTCCTTTCCTGGTCTTTTCCTGTCTCTTAGAAGGACACTCAGCATTGAACTTAAGCCCCTTGAAGATAATCCAGATAGTTATATAATTTTCAAAACTTCTCCCTCTGAATGTGTCCTGATTCACACTCTCTGGGTTGAGCATGTGCACGTCTTTGGGGCCGTGACTGAACTCATTACATACATTATGGCCACGTTTCATTGTTTGCATTTGTGACTTTTCCCAGAGGTCCTATGTGTACTGCTCACACCTGCTCCAGCTGGGGCTAGTTAGGAGTGGATGCCCCTCCACTGGAAGAGAGGAAGGCAGCAGGAAGGAGGGATTGGATCACCCCAACTGTGCTCCTTAAGACCCACTTAACCTTTTCCCTAAGTCTTTTCAACACCTGGAAGCAGAGGAATGAGATGCTATTTCTTTAACTTGGAATGTAAAATAAACTTGGTTTTGAACCCGGGAAGAAGCTTCTGTTCATTTTGTGGAAATCGTGGCTTAGGTTTTTAAGTGAATGAAACCTTCTCACATAATGAAGGCATCACAGTGAAAACCACTTGCCCATCAGCCTGCAGGGGCCAGGCAGTGCTGAATCCTCAGACTGCCTGGCATATCATTAACTTTAATCATTTCTCAGTATTTAAAAATGAAAGGAGAAGGAAAACTAATTAATTTAAAACATAGATGATGTATCCTCTTCAGTAGAATCTAATTTAAAAGGAAAGTGTGAAATAGCCTTTAAGCAACATGCTAGCCCAGGAGGAAAGGGGAGAAATGTGGAAGAATTAGAGATGGAGATCTCGAGTGTCGCTGATGCTCTGGGTATTCCTGAACTCCTGAGGGGCAGTCGTTAGTCTTTGCTGCAGGACTGATTACAAATGGTTATGATCATAGAAAAATCCTACAAAATTGGTAAGAATGGTGTTGCTCACTTTGCATCTATGGAGACAGGGGTTGTAGGCTGTGAACTCTTGCTTCATTCCCAAAAGGCAGTGCAATTCTCTCATTATCCACAATATAGTTACTTTGTTGTTGCTGTTAAGTTGCTCAGTCATGTCTGACTCTCTGTGACTTGTGGACTGCTGCACACCAGACTTCCCTGTCCTTCACCATCTCCCAGAGCTTGCTCAAACTCATGTCCACTGAGTCTGTGATGCCATCCAATTATCTCATCCTCTGTCATCCCCTTCTGCCTTCAATCTTTCCCAGCATCAGGGTCTTTTCAAATGAGTCAGTTCTTCGCATCAGGTGGCCAAAGCGTGGAGCTTTAGCTTCAGCATCAGTCCTTCCAATGAATATTCAGGACTGATTGCCTTTAGGGTTGACTGGTTGGATATCCTTGCAGTCCAAGGGACTCTCAAGAGTCTTCTCCAGCACCACAATTCGAAAGCATAGGTTCTTAGGCGTTCAGCCTTCTTTATGGTCCAACTCTCATATTCATACATGATTACTTGAAAAATCATATCTTTGACTAGATGGACTTTTGTCAGCAAAGTGATGTTTCTGCTTTTTAAAACTGTCTAGATTTGTTATAGCTTTTCTTCCAAGGAGCAAGCGTCTTTTAATTGCATGGCTGGAGTCATTGTTCTCAGTGATTTGGGATCCTAAGAAAAACTGTCACTGTTTCCATTGTTTTCCCATCTATTTGCCATGAAGTGATGGGACCAGATGCCATGATCTTAGTTTTTTGAATGTTGGTTTATAAGCCAGCTCTTTCACTCTCCTCTTTCACTTTCATTAAGATTCTCTCTAGTTCCTCTTCACTTTCTGCCATAAGTGTGGTGTCATCTGCATTTCTGAGGTTATTGATATTTCTCGCAGAAATCTTGATTCTAGCTTGTGTTTCATTTAGCCCGGCATTTCTCATGATGTACTCTGTATATAAGTTAAATAAACAGAATGACAGTATACAGCCTTGACGTTCTTCTTTCCCGGTTTGAACCAGTTTATTGTTCCATGTCTGGTTCTGTTACTTACTTAAATCTTTCACAACTAGAATACACACAAACTTTTACTTTGAGTTGCTAGCTGATGCTTCTGTGTAAAATGAGTCTCCTTTCTGGAGTTCACCCTTTGTTTAAAGTTATTTTCTTTCCTTATCCTGAAAAATTAGCTGAAAAACTATGTTTAAAAGTTGCCAAGTTTATTCTTTCCTTCCCTCTCCTCACTGCCTCCTTAGTGTAGTTTTATTATTAATGTGAAATACAACTTTGGTTTATTTGTTTTTATTTTTTAATTTCACAGTTCTTCCTTTTAATTTTATGTGTGTGTGTGTGTTTAAGCATGTGAAATACTTTCATGGTTCTGAAGGTTAGAACTGTTTAAAAAATTGTCAGAGATGTGTTATTCCCCCCAATTCCTTCTATTCTTTCACTCTATTCCCACCCACACTGGGAGGTAACCCATAACAGTGATTTCTAATTTGTCCTCTCTTTGTGTCCAAGAGAGTAGATACATAAAAAAAAAAAAAAATCCTGTGTTTCTTACAAAAGAGCTATGATAGACCTTTATTGGCACTTAGCTTTCTTTGTAGACCCATTTATCCTATAATTCACTTCACATGAGGTTAGAGATCCTAATTCCTTATACAGCTGCATGGTATTCTATTGTTAGATGTGCCATAGTTTATTAAACTTTCTTTTTACTTAGAAAGATAGTTTCCAATATCTTGATACTATAAACAGTGTCTCAATAGATAACTTTGTAATTTGTGTTTTCATGTCTTTGGATGTGAACCTTCAGGGTATAGTCATGTTTGATATTATTTGCATTAAAAAAGAAACGTTATGTGTTAAAACAACAGAAGAGAGCAGTATGACCCCAAATAAAATGTGTCTATGCTGCTGCTGCTGCTGCTGCTAAGTTTCCTCAGTCGTGTCTGACTCTGTGTGACCCCATAAATGGCAGCCCACCAGGCTCCCCCATCCCAGGCAAGAACACTGGAGTGGGTTGCCAGTTCCTTCTCCAAAATGTGTCTATACCTCCCACCTATCCCTACCCTATACTTCTTGGAGTTAATCTATTTTAACAGTGTCTAATTTCAGTTCTGGTTGTTACATCTGCATATAATGTAAATCACATGTTTTGGGGGAGGTTTAGAGTACCAATATATCTTTATTTCTTTCTAATGTTTAGAGACGCTTGATGTAAAGATCAAAGGATAGTGATCAAAATATCAACTGGATGGACTAATAACTCAGATTAGATTTTAAGACTATAATAAGGTTTCCTAGCACATCCTTCTTAGCCCAGACTTTGGAACAACTCATTTGAGCAACAGTTTGAGACTGCAGAGAAAGAAACCATTCCTAGAATTATTATCTCAGTAGTTACTAAAGATATTACTTAGTGTTTTAGTCATACTAAGTATAATACATGCTTAATATAGAGTTAATTTGTTATGAATTCTGGAATGTTTCACTTATAGATGTTTAGAATTGCTAGAATAAAATATTAGAAAGATGGATCTTAAAATATTTTAAAAGTACTTATTTTTAGACACTTTATATCCATGTTTTTGAAGCACTGTAACAAAGATCCTCCTCTATATGTTCTTTTAAATATTAATCCTTTGCCTATGTAAATATTCTGTTATAAATATTGTTAATTCAACACATAGGAGTAAGGTTATAGATTAAATAGAAAATTTATACATAAATTCATGGAGCAAAATAAACATTAAGTAGAAATTTTCTGTCATTCAAAGTACTGTCAGCAGTCTACTCTTTTCACCAGACTTTATCTTAAAATATGTAAGGCCATAAATTAAATCAATATGTTTTCTTTATTCCTGACCCAATGTGTATTTAGCCAACAAATGGGTAGGGGAACAGTTACAAGACAAATTGAATGTCTTTGCTTTGTTTCAGGCTATTTGTCACTATAACATATTGAAATTAAAAGAGCCATCTTTGATATCATTCTTCAACCATATATTCCTTTTGTCACTATTCTGCACACTATATTTTCTTTAAAAACAAACACATTTAGAGGAACTATTTTTGAGACATTTAAAAAGGGCTTTCACAGAATTTGATTGTATGTTAGGAAGAGCATCTTCAGTTCACAAATAGCGATTCAGTAGACTACTTTGTTGAGAGAGAGCTTGGTTTTCCTCTTCCTTTAGAATCTCTTCTTAAGAGCTGTGCTGCCTGAAGTTTTAACTTCCATCTCAGGTTCAGAGGACTTGTTAACAAAATAAACCAACAGATAAGCAATACCAGATAAAAAGATATCATAAACAGATATAATACCAGGTATTATACTATGGTATCATATAAATACCAATTATAATTGAATTATATAAATACCAATATTTATATAATATTAAATATATATAATACCAATTATATATAATATTATATAAAAATATAATAACAGAATCCTCCTGCAATGCGGGAGACCTAAGTTTGATTCCTTTGTTGGGAAGATCCCCTGGAGAAGGGAAAGGCTACCCACTCCAGTATTTGGGGCTGGAGAATTCCATGGACTGTATAGTCCATGGGGTTGCAAAGAGTCATACATGACTAAGTGACTTTCACTTTCTTCAGTTCAGTTCAGTTCAGTTGCTCAGTCCTTTCCAATTTTTGGGACCCCATGGACTGCAACATGCCAGGCTTCCCTGTCCATCACCAACTCTGGAAGCCTACTCAAATTCATGTCCATTACTTGGTGATGCCATCCAACCATCTCATCCTCTGTTAATCCCTTCTCCTCCTGCCTTCAATCTTTCCCAGCATCAGGGTCTTTTCCAATGAGTTGGTTCTTTACATCAGGTGGCCAAAGTATTGGAGTTTCAGCTTCAGCATCAGTCTGTCTAATGAATATTCAGGACTGATTTCCTTTAGGTTGGAGTGGTTTGATCTCCTTGCAGTCCAAGGGATCCTCAAGAATCTTCTTCAACAGTTCAAAAGCATCAGTTGTTTGGTGCTCAGCTTTCTTTATAGTCCAACACTCACATTCATACATGACTACTGGAAAAAACCATAGCTTTGACTAGACAAACCTTTGTTGGTGAAGTAATGTCTCTGCTTTTTAATATGCTGTCTAGGTTTGTCATAGCTTTTCTTCCAAGGAGCAAGCATCTTTTAATATCATGGCTGCACTCACCAGGTCACTTTCTTCAAGCAATACCAGTACTTATCAGAGAATTATCTAGCTTACTTTCAATATACTGACCTTCAATATACTGACCCTGCTGGAGGATACACTATCCTCCAGCAGAGGATATACTATCAAACTGGATTTTGACCAACATACAGACCTAACCAGCACTGGGAAGTCCCATGTCACAGCAAGTCCAGAGTCCCAACTGGGAAAAAGTCCCAGGTAGGGCATCCGCTTTCTGGGTGAAGTTTCAAATTTCAGTTCGAGGTTCCTGTTTATAATCCTAGGCTGAAAACTAATAACATCATTAGTCTCTGAGCAAACTGCACCTCTGGTTTCGTGTTAGTGCTTCCTGTTTTATCTTATGAGTGCTGGTATTCTCTAGAGCCAGGAGCTTGGTCAGATCTCCAGGGCTCAGGAGAATCCCAGGACTTGCTCGGTGTCTTATCTAGGATCCGCCCAGCTGCCTGGAAACAGTCTGTGGGTGAGCAGGCAGGCAGGTACCCAGGGTGGCATCCAAGCGGTCAGAATCAAGGTCAGAGGCCTGCTTGGTTTTCTTTGTCTACTGAAGCTTGAACAATACTTCAGTTTTAATTTCCCTAACAATGAAACCATTTACTTCAGATTGGCACTTGAACCCACATGGCTGGGACTCAACCCGGTCTAAACCCACGGCAGCTGGTTTCAGAACTGAATGCAGCTTAGGTTCTTGATGTCTCAGTGCAGAAAGAATTCAGTGAAAGACAAAGTGACAGGTAAGAAATGGGTTTATTCAGATTCCGAGAGAAGCACACTCCACAGACAGAGTGTGGGCTGTCGCAGAGGGTGAGTGTGGCCACAAAAGGTAACATGGTTAGTTTTTATAGGCAGGGTAATTTCATATGCTAATGAGTGGGAGGATTATTCCAACTGTTCTTGGGAAGGGGTAGAGAGTTCCAAGAATTGGGCCACCCACCACTCCTTAGTGTTTTGACAGTTTCATTCCAACTGAGCTATCTCAAATCATAAAAGATGATGCTATTAACATGCTACATTCAATATTCCAGCAAATCTGGAAAACTCATCAGTGGCCACAGGACTGGAAAAAGTCAGTTTTCATTCCAATCCCAAAGAAAAGCAATGACAAAGAATGTTCAAACTACTACACAATTGCACTCATCTCACATGCTAGCAAAGTAATGCTCAAAATTCTTCAAGCCAGGCTTCAACAGTATGTGAACCAAGAACTTCCAGATGTTCAAGTTGGATTTAGAAAATGCAGAGGAACCAGAGATCAAATTGCCAACATTTCTGGATTGTAGAAAAATCAAGAGAGTTCCAGAAGAACATCTACTTCTGCTTGAATGACTATGCTAAAGCCTTTGACTGTGTGGATCACAACAAACTGTGGAAAATTCTGAGAGATGGGAATACCAGACCACCTTACCTGCTTCCTGAGAAATCTATATGCAGATCAAGAAGCAACAGTTAGAACCAGACAAGGAGCAACAGACTGGTTCCAAATTGGGAAAGGAGAATGTCAAGGCTGTATATTGTCACCCTGCTTATTTAACTTATATTCAGAGTACATCATGTGAAATGCCAGGCTGGATGAATCACAAGCTGGAATCAAGACTGCTGCGAGAAATATCAGTAGCCTCAGATATGCAGATGACACCACCCTTATGGCAGAAATTAAAGAGGAACTAACTCCTCTTGATGAAAGAGGAAAGTGAAAAGGCTGGCTTAAAATTCAACATTCAAAAACTAAGATCATGGCATCTGGTCCCATCGCTTCATGGCAAATAGATGGGGAAACAATGGAAACAGTGACAGACTTTATTTTCTTGGGCTTCAAAATCACTGCAGATGGTGACAGTAGCCATAAAATTAACAGATGCTTGCTCCTTAAAAGAAAAGCTATGACCAACCTAGACAGTGTATTAAAAAGCAGAGACATTATTTGGTCTACAAAAGTCCGTCTAGTCAAAGCTATGATTTTTCCAGTAGTCGTGTAAGGATGTGAGAGTTGGGCCATAAAGAAAGCTGAGCACTGAAGAATTGATGTTTTTGAAATGTGAAGTTGGAAAAGACTCTTGGGGGTCCCTTGGACTGCAAGGAGATCAAGCCAATCAATCCTGAAGGAAATTAGTCCTGAATATTCATTGGATGGACTGATGCTGAAACTGAAACCCCAATACTTTGGCCACCTGATGTGAAGAGCTGACTCATTAGATAATACACTGATGCTAGGAAACATTGAAGGCAGGTGGAGAAGGGGTTGACAGAGGATAAGACGGTTGGATGGCATTACCTAGTTGATGGACATGAGCTGGAGCAGGCTCTAGGAATTGGCGTGCTGCAGTCCATGGGTTTGCATAGAGTCAGACAGGACTGAGCAACTGAACTGAACTGATGGAGTTGTCATGGTGCCTCTGGGTTTGTCATTTAGCTTGCTGATTGAGGATCAAGATCTTATCACAGTCTACTTGTGTGCCATCTTGAACCCATTTGATTCTAATTGATTTATATTGTGTCCTTGGGTTATGCCATTTTTTCAAAATTTGTGCCCTACACATTTCCCTCCTGTTATAACAGGAGCCAAGCTTCTTGTATATGTGAAGTGACTTGAATCCCTGAGAATTTGGGGGCAGAGGCATCAACTGATTCAAAAATTAAGAAATTTCTAGTTCTGTTTTTTTTTTTTTTTTAAATGTTGCAGCTGATTTCAAGGTGAGAGTTTGTTATTGGTAGCATGTAGTATTCATCCATGGTAAACAGAGATTTATTGGAAATAAGCCGTAGGTAACATCTGGAAAAGTGGATTGTGTATGCTATTTAAATACTTTGATTTCTTATTCAGGGTTATTTATGAGAGAAATTTGACATCTTCTGCTCCCAGAGGTTTAATAGAATCCCTTGAACAGCTGCATGGGCACACGAAGCAAAGTGGATGCAATTTACATAAGGAATAAAGGAATGTACGAAAGTCTTTAATCACAAAAATAAGCTAAGTGAGACGTTTGAAAAGGATGATGGAAAACAGTTCTTGTCAGCTGACTTTTTAAAAAAACATTTGAAAAAATTACCTTTAAATCTCTTGTTTCACTTGGAAGGTCACCTACATTCTGCCTGCTGTCGTAGCTGATCCCTGAATAGGTGGGGCTGTGTAAAGGTTGCGCTAAACAGGTTAGGCGTTTCCTGTAGTTTTCTGTTAGGCGTTTTGTGTTGTTTCCTATGCAGACTACATTCCTGGCACACGAGAATTGGTTGTCAGCACTGAATAACACTGCCTGTTACTTCTGAGAACTTACGACCATGAGAGTGGTTCCTAAAACCTGAACCAGGGCGAATGTGCAGACCCTGAGGAAGAAGGCTGGGTGAGCGTAAAAGCAGTTTTCAAAGTTGGTGATATGTTACACATTACAATAATTAATGTAAGCTGACAAGTTCTGACAACTTAAGCTGCTTTTTCTCTTTTTTTTTCATATAAAAGTGATTGTCCTAGAAGGTAAATGACAAGGAGCAAAAAGTAATATGATTTCACCTTAGTGAAGCTAAAGATTTTATCTCACAGGACATTTATCAGAATATTTTAGAAATAAGGTTTAGGTCTAAGAGGTCTTAGCAGATGTGAGTGGCAGGAAAATGGAATTTAAAAGTCTGCTCTAAATAACTCAAAAGTAAGGGAGTAACTAAAATGCAGTAACCAGGGTTGGTGGTAATATTATTTGCTGTATTAATGAAAGATTTAGATGAGAGAATATATAATATGATCACTTAAACATAATGATTCTACCAAGTTGGTGACTAATTCGGGAAATGGAGAGTTATAACGATATTACAAGAGAGTCTACTTGAAGAAAATTAGAGTGAGTATAGCATCAGTAAAAATTAGTTATCCAGAAGTGATACAAAAATGATTACAGGTCAAATACAGGTGAGCAAGACATTGAAAAGTATGAGTAGCTATCTAAAAAGTAGGAAACTTTATACTCAGTACAAGTCACCCAGCTGCCTCCCCCACCAGCAAACCTTATGAAAATAACACATCAGAAAGGACTTTGCTTGGAAGAAAGGAAATGCAATAGAAAACATTTGCAGCGGGAGTGTTCATTTTACTAGGTGTTCACTTTAGTTTTGATGATTTACTTGAAGGCTGGAAAACTGGGAGAGGGCTCCAAAAAGAAAGATAATAAAAAATAGGAAGATGGATTAACAACAAAAGAGAATTTCATTTGGAGCAAAGTATAAAGTTGGACTTAGTAGATGGAACTGAATGATAAAGTGATAGGGCATTGACATTTGTCAACTCTTCCTGGTCTCTTCTGAGAATCAGTGTGTGTGGTTGTATAAGTAGCAGAAATGTTCCAGGTCTGTGAAAACTGCCATTTGTATTTTAATGGGGATTACCCTGAATCTATAATTGCCTTGAGTAACATTGTCATTTTTAACAATTTCAATTCTTCCAATCCCCAAAAACGGTATATCTTCCAATCTGTGAGTGTAGTCTTCAGTTTTTTTCATTAACATCATTTACTGTAAACAGATCTTTTGCCTTCTTAGGTAGGTTTTTTGCTAGGTATTTTATTTTATATTTTTGATGCAATGGTGATTGGGATTGTTTTCTTAATTTCTCTTTCTGATATTTTGTTGTAAGTGTGTAGAAAAGCAACAGATTTCTGTATATTAATTTAGTGTCCTTTGACTTTACCAGCTTCATTAATGAGATCTAGTAGCATTTTCTATGTATAGTATTATGTCATCTGCAAACAGTTATCTTCCTTTCAATTTGAATTCCTTAATTTATTTTTCTCCTCTGGATGCTGTGGCTGACTTCCAAAACTGTGTGGAAAAAATGGGCATCCTTGTCTTGTTTCTGATCTTACAGGGAAAGACCCATCCCACAGGGATAGTGCTGACATTCTAGAGTGGTCTATGAGATATTTGGAGAGATTAGTAAATTTTGTGAATGTTTTTGTTATAATAATATACCAGTTATGAAATACATGTCAATGAATTTCCTTTCTCTTAAAATATTCAGTTTCATCAATTGTGTTGAGCATGTTTAAAGATGGATTTTTCCCTTAGAGCTTTGGAAAGAAGTTTAAGCCAAGAAGAGTGTGTTAAGAGTCTTAGAAACTAACATCCACTGTATGAATTTCAGCTACTTTTTGTTTAAAGGATACAAGTACATATTAGAAAAAGTTTAAGTTATAATTAAAACTTTTGGGCATGAGAACACTAAACTTCAATTATAGATATTTGAATCAAAATTTCACTCATTAGATACATGAGTTTGTGAAAGTAATCTTTGCAGTCATAGAAACCTACTTATAATAACAAAGTGACAATTATGATAGCATGGTAATAATAATAAATGACATTTATTGAGCTCTTAGTGTGTACCAAATCCTACTGTGGATGTTTCACATGGATTAACTCATTTACTTTCACAATAATTCCATGAATTAGAATTACGATTCTAACAATTCTCTTACACTTATGATCATTTTAAAATTAGCAACAAGGGTATAAAGTGAGAGAGATTAAGTAATCTGCCACAGTTTGTGTGCCTGTTCTGTGGTCTGACTGTAGATCCAGCATGTTTCATTGGTCTGACACAGAACACACTTAGCTACACATAATCAAATGAATTTCAGCTCAGTTCTTCAATGAATAACTTGCAATTCCTATTATCTGTGGTCAGAATAGTAACCCATGAAATACAACACACAGTGAGGGCAAAATTGTGTGTAGAATTTTCCACCAATATTCTGTAATAAAGATGATGCTTTCTGTAGACATAATTTATTGCAGATCCTCCATAAAATGCATGTGTACCCAGTCATGTCTGACTCTTTGTGACCCCATGCACTGTAGCCGTGCAGGCTCTCCTGTCCATGAAATTTCCAGGCAAGAATACTGGAGTATGTTGCCATTTCCTATTCCAGAGGATCTTCCTGACCCAGAGATGGAACTGTGTCTCTTGCATTGCCAGGCAGGTTCTTTACCACGTGAGTCACGTGGGAAACCCACAGTGAAAGTGTCTTCAAACTACAATCTCCAGTATGTTGAATTGGTGCTGTGTTATGAGTGTTTTGTCTGCACACTGAAATATATAAATAGCTTACCTGAAAGTACAGATTTGAGTTTTAAACACAATGGTAAGTTAAAGCATTCTACAAGTGGAATCATTTTCTTGAGTTTTAGAAGACCCTTTTTTTTTTTTGTGGTTTTGCTAAAGTGAGATTTTAGGACATTGTGCCTGTTAAAATTCCCATGATATTCTAAATGCAATACTCACTTTTTAACATTATAAATATCTATAATATATATTTTATTATTTAGTATTAGCATTTAGTTTAGTATGTAAATAGTCAACACTTTTTAGAAAATCTCTTTTTCAAGAGTCTGTTGGTATAAACTCATTATTATTGTAAATCAATACTTGCTTGAGTTAGCCATAAGATTAATTATGTTTCCTCAGATCCTAAGAGAATCGACAATGGAAACTCTCTAGAAGGAAATCCACCAGGTTGGTGATAGTCATTTCCACCAATATGAGGGAGAACAGGCCACCATGAAGGCAGTGACGGGAGGTGACAGCAATATTATGCTTCTCTTTGGTTTTGATAAGAATGCATTCCTGTAATCCCTGTGCATTTAAAAGCTAATTTTAAATTAATAAAATCTTTTTATTGATAAAGATGATCAAGTCTGAAAGAGATAAAACTATTTCATCCTAAAAAGTCAGTGCACTGAGAAAAGTAGTTAATTTGGGTGTCCTAATTTTTGAATATGTGGTCAATATCTACCAAAGGCATGACTGAGTGATGGATGGCTTTTTAGATCTGGAAAGGACCTTGTGTGTTAGGTTGCTTCAGTCAAGTCCAACTCTTCTGTGACCCCATGGATTGTAGCCCACCAGGCTCCTCTATCAATGAAATTCTCTAGGCAAGATTACTGGAGTGGGTTGCTGTGCCCTCCTCTAGCAGATCTTTTGAATCAATGGATCGAACTCATGTCTCTTATGTTTCTGGTTTGCAAGTGGCTTCTTTATCACTAATGCCATTTTGGCCTTTAGTCTCTGTGATTTCATTAATTAGCTTAGGCATGTGGCTTGCTGCTGCTGCTGCTGCTAAGTCACTTCAGTCGTGTCCAACTCTGTGTGACCCCATAGACGGCATCCCACCAGGCTCCCCCGTGCCTGGGATTCTCCAGGCAACAACACTGGAGTGGGTTGCCATTTCCTTCTCCAATGCATGAAAGGGAAGTCGCTCAGTCGTGTCCGACTCTTCGCAACCCCATGGACTGCAGCCTACCAGGCTCCTCTGTGTGGCTTAGATCTTACCAATTAGGAGACAAGATAGATTTGAAGGTGGGAGGTGAGAGCAAAGGCCTGCAGGGGAGAACTGGCCTTCTGACAAGTGTGCAGCAGACACATTGTGTCTGTTGGGGGTGTGATGTCACAGGTGTGACAGCAGAACAGATCAGGGTCCTGCAGGCAGCGTGAGGAGCGGCTGCATGTAAACCTTGCTCCAGGGTCTGGAGCCTGGTTCCTGGCATACAGGAGCCACGTGGTTTCATGGAGTAAGCTTCTCTTCTGTATCAATTAGACAGACCAGGTTCTGTCTGTTCGTTCTTTTACTAAAAACCTCAAGTGATACAGCTAAAACCTTTGTTTCTAGTTTATCCACCTATTCAATGTTCTTATTGGAAGAAGCTATTCGATTACTTTTCCCACATCTCATCTGGTCCATGAAAGTACATATTAAAGATTAATTCATGAATGAGCTAGCTTAATGTCTTATACAACACTTGTGAAACAGGTGTTAGCTTTTGTAAAATGGGCATAATTCAGGTTTTATAGGTAGCATTTTGTAGTTTATAAGGAATCATAGAATCCAAGAAGTTTTAGTTTCTCTGTTGGTCACATAATTTGTCTTGATAAAAGTCTTTGGACAAAAAAAAAAACAGAGGCCTGAAATCAAAAATTCTGCTTCCAAAATGAGAATATGGGAAAATCCCCCAAATCCCTTAAGCCCCAAGTAATTAGTTCTTATTACACGGTCAAGGGCTGTCAGAGAGAAATTCAGGGCCTTCTGGAGCTTTTGTTTCCAACACTCTGTCCATTTCACATGATTCATCTGCCAGAGAACTCCCACCACCTGTCTCTGCACTGCTCCTCTGAGGGCAGATCTGGGGACCCAGCTTAGACCTCTTGCATTTTCTCTCACTGCCTCTGCCCCAGCTCATGAGAATCTGCACTCTTGGAAGAGTTCGTTCCCCTTCTCTCTCCAGACCCCACTCATAGGAGAGAGAGAGCAGGGACAGTTTGCTTACTCAAGTTGCAGTGTGTTTTTAAGATATGTCCACCTAAGGTGTTGATTAATTCCATTTCTCTCTGGTCATTATCACCCAAAACCCTTCTCCCAAGTGGGAAAAATCCATTATCACTCAACCTTCAGCCCAACGTTTCTGAATTACTAAAGGAATTTGATTTTCCAATTCTTTGTCCATTTTGTAAGCAAGCATCCTTTCTATATTGATGCATTAATGGAATGACTCTATTCTGAGAGGAAGTATTATGAGCCTGGCAGTGTTAGAGGCTATAGAGATATATCTGTAAACAGGATGGATTTTGTTTGCAACATTTGTGTCCTTGTGGGGCTCACATTCTATTAGGGGAGACAAACACCATGCCTATGACTTTAGAAGCACATGATGTGGCAGGATAGACAGAGGGAAGTCCGGGCGGGGGGAGTACCAATCCAGGCTGGGAGAATGGTTTCCATGGGATCACAGTTCCACAAGAATCAGAGAGTCATGATCAGGAAGTTGATATCTGAGCAATGATCTGAAGAGGAGGGAGATGTGGAGGATGTTTTGAGATTTTCATGGAGGAGGATATAACATTTTGTCTGGTTCTGTGGAGTGAGAAGTGTACAGGGATTGGTGGGCCCTTTGAAGGGCCCTACTTGAGGTTGTTTTGTGGGTATAAAGTTAAGGTTTCACAAATCAGAATGCTTGTGGAGGGTGTGTGTGTGTGTTTATCCACATTCACTTACACAGGGGCAAGCATTCAAGGAGTAGGCAGAGAGTTGGGTTTAATGGGAATTGTAGTAGAATGAGGCTGGAGAGGATCAAAGAGTTAACACTGTGAATATACTGATTGCCCATAACATTTATACTGGGTTCAGAGGGAAGACCCTCTTATTATGGGCGTGAAGACAGAAGATGGGAGAATCAACTGACTGTATGTCCTGGTCGAGTCAAAGGATGACTGGAAGCTGTCTGAGTGCTCCTGGTAGCTACACTGATGTTTATTGAGCACTTGATGTATTCTGGGCATGGCACAGCTGCTGTAGAAGGATTACCCCTTTACAGCTTCTCAGACCTAGAGGGTAGATACCATCCTATAATCAACCTCATTCTGAAGAGGGGGAGATTGAAAGTGAAGTTAAACTGGGCTTGGCCCTTTCTAACTCTCCAGATCAGTCACGTTAAGATAAGGTGAATGTGTGAAACCCGACAGCTGTTGTTCAGATATAACTGTTATTCAGGGGATAGTGGCCTGGAACATATACAACATGTGGTTAAATTAATGCCTAAAGGTAGTCTTCTGTGTCCACAAACCCAAAGAATCTTCCAGCAATGCAGGAGGCCCAGGGTTCAATCCCTGGGTTGGGAGGATCCACCCTGGAGAAGGAAATGGCAACCCACTCCAGTATTCTTGCCTGGAGAATCCCATGGACAGAGGAGCCTGGTGGGCTACAGTCCATGGGGTCACAAAGAGTCAGACACAACTGAGTGACTAACACACACTTTTGTTTCTATATTTAGTAATCTGATTTTCATATGCATTCAAAGAGCACTATGTGAATGTAAGAAGACTCAAGCTGTTAGTACAGCATATTTTAATTTCTGAAAATAATGTTTTTCTTTAAAAATAATTAATCTTGATATCTTATTTCATGGGCTTTAATACATAAACCGGCCTGAAACTAAAATTTCAATATACTTATGCTCCATTTCAGAAATAAAAAAGCATGATATGTTTTCCATATAAATGTCAAATGGTAGAATATGTGTTTGTCAGTGAGAACAAAAAGCCTAGTACAATAGTCGAAGACCAACATGAGTAAGTAGTTTCTGTGGAGAAGACTCTGAAAGGAGGAAATTTATAAAATTAAATTATAAGCTGATAAAGTGCTGCCTCCACCTCAGATGTCCTTTCCAACTCTTACTGGGACCTGTCTGTTCAACTGAGAAGAATGACTCAGCTCTCCACATGCCCTGCACCTTGTGGAGGGGAGCCATTTCTGAGAGTGAGTCATTGAAGCGTTGCCTCTGGGATGAGAAGCCCTTGGACTCCAGGTGCCCAGATAGCAGCAGATGTAATAACCAGGGCTGCACATCCCCAGTGGTTATTTTCGCCCATCTTCCCTACTTTTGCTATTGAACTCAGGTTCAGTTGTTCACTGCTCCAAAGCCAATAATTCAAGAGGCAACTGTCAGTAGAAAGGGATGGTGTTTTAATCAGAAAATCCACCAATCTGGGGAGAAGGTGGACTCATGTCTTGAGACCGACTTGGAAGATTCTTCTGAGCCATGAAAGGATTTTAAAGGGGGAAATGGGGAATTATCTCAGTGACTCATTGAGGCATGAGGTTGTGTTCAGCATGAATCTTTCTTCTGATGTTATCTTGCCTGTGTGATCTGCCTGCAGGGTTGCTAACAGGGCTCTTGAAAGTAGAGAACCAGTGATTCTTTAACTTCATTCTTCATCCTTACTTCTTTTTATCTAGGAAAAGAATCAAGAGGCTAATTAGATTCTTCCAAAGTTAGGGGGAGTAGAAATGGACAAACAGGAAAAGGGCAGATTTGCTGCTTTCAGTCTGCCTCAGTGGACATGATACAGCCTCTCCTGACTACCTATGTAAATGGCAGCTTTCAAAGGGGGTTTTAAACATAACTGGAGATGACAGCCAAACTGGTCTCTCTCCATGAGTGTGTACAGGTATTTACAAGTGGACAGGTGAGAAGGATGTTATTCTGTGATCATGCCTGCCACAATAAATCAGGACAGAAAAGCAAGAGGGTCATTTTCAGCATCTCATCCGTTCCCGCAGTAATGAAGGACCCTCAGTTATGCTTTATTTCTTTGTTTCTTTCAGAAGAGGCTGTCACTTTTAGTTGATGCAAGTGATAGAGGTTTCCTGAACTTTGTTGGGGAGTCAGTTCTGGGCTTAACATACGTCACAGTTTCTTTTTCTCAACGTCATCTCATCTAAAGCTGTCTTTATTTACTAATTTCTTTCCCTTAATGAGTCTGTCCAGAATCTCTCTTCAACTCTAAAAAAGATTTAAGTTATTTAAGGCCATTCTCTCCATGAAGAGAGGTGCTATGTTTAATCTATGAAGTGTTCTTACCTCCAAAGACTTTGTCATATAAGCGCCGATGTCCTTAAAGATAACCTGTCTTTATCCTGTCTTTCTTTTCATTTCTTTGTCCCAAAGTTGCTCTGTCTTACTTCCAAACTTTACCAGATAGCAAACAAGAACCTCAGTGGAAAATGGGCAAATGCATGAAGAAGCAATTTTCAGAAGGGAAACCTTAAGAATTTATTAGTAATCACGGAAATACTGATTATGTATGTATGTATATACACCAGGCTTCCCTGGTGTCTCAGACAGTGAAGAATCTTCCTGCAATGCAGAAGACCTGGGTTTGATTCCTGGGTTGGGAAGATCCCCTGGAGAAGGAAAAGGCAACTACTCCAGTATTGTTGCCTGGAGAAATCCATGGACAGAGGAAACTGATGGACTATGGTCCATAGGGTTGCAAAGAGTCAGACACGACTGAAGGAGTAACACATGTATGTGTAAGACTGTGAAAAATACCAGGTGACATCCCATTGGATAACCTGGATGATGGCGAGGAATGTGATGCGGGGTTCTTACTCACAGGGGATGGTGAAAGCTCCACCCATCCTGGAGAGCAATCTGACACAGCTTAGTCAAAATGGTTGCCTATGTCCTCCAAGATGCAGCTAGTCATCTCCTGCATGTATACCCCCAATAAATTATTGTACGTCGAAGAACTTGCAAAAGGAAGTTCATCACAGCATGTTTGTGGTGACAGTGTTGGAGGTGGTCTGAGTGTCCAAGTTGGCCAGGTTAAATCTGGTGGGTTCCTACCCCTGGACACTCAGCAGCAATTAGAAGCAACTGAATAAACTACTAGCAATATGAATGGATCCTAGTCCAAATTGTTGAATTAGGATTGAGGGGAGACATGTATGCCTATGTCCAATTTATGTTGATGAAGGCCAAAAACCATCACAATATTGTAAAGTAAGTATCCTCCAATTAATATAAATATATAAGTTTTTTAAAAATACTGGAAAAAAGGTGTGAATAGAGAGCACCATTTAAGCAAATTAAATCTACACTCCTTTAAAATAAATTATACATTTTGCAGAAACACATGAGAACAAAAATACATATATTACCTATGAAGGGGGAGAGGAATGAACAGAGAATGGGGGCAATGGGAATAAATCCCATATAGATAAAATAAACCATAGGATTTATATTTGTGGAGTTTTGTTCACTCACCCTGAGATCCAAACATAACTTAAACTCTCCTTAGCATTCTAGCCAGCTTTTCTTCTCAGCCACCTCTCTTTCCAAGGACACTGAAGTTTTTTTCAAGCTATTAGTGTTTCAACTAAAACATTGTTAATCCATCTTTAAAATCTATTATGTATCCCATATTGCAGACATTCTTTGTGTTGAAGGCAGGAGGAAAAGGGGATGACAGAGAATGAGATGGTTGGATGGCATCACTGACTCAGTGGACAGAGTTCGAGCAAACTCCAGGAGATAGTGAAGAACAGGGAAGCCTGGTATGCTGCAGTACATGGAGTTGCAAAGAGTCAGATACAACTGAGCAACTAAGCAACTGAACAACTGAACAACAACAACCCATGTTAGTGCCCCGAGTCAGGCCTGGCACCTTCTCTGACATATACCTTTTGAGTGAGGAAAAGGAGCACATGGTTTCCTATCTGGGCACTTCACTCTCTGATCTCAAGGTCACACGGTTTTCTGTCTGGGAACTTCAGCCTCTCATCTCAAGGTCACATGGTTTCCTATCTGGGAACTTCACCCTCTGATCTCAAGGTCACATGGTTTCCTATCTGGGAATTTCACTCTCTGATCTTAAGGTCACATGATTTTCTGTCCGGGCACTTCAACCTCTGATTTCAAGGTCACACGGTTGCCTGTCTGGGCACTTCACCCTCTGATCTCAAGGTCACACGGTTTTCTGTCTGGGAACTTCACCCTCTGATCTCAAGGTCACATGGTTGTCTGTCTGGGAACTTCACCCTCTGATCTCAAGGTCACATGGTTTCCTGTCTGGGAATTTCACTCTCTGATCTTAAGGTCACATGGTTTTCTGTCTGGGCACTTCAACCTCTGATCTCAAGGTCACACAGTTTCCTGTCTGGGAACTTCACCCTCTGATCTCAAGGTCACATGGTTTCCTGTCTGGGCGCTTCACTCTCTGATCTTAAGGTCACATGGGTTCCTATCTGGGAACTTCACCCTCTGATCTCAAGGTCAAAGGACGGAGCATCACCCCTGAGGCAGGGCTGGGAGGTGCAGCAGCCTTGGCAGGGGCAATTTGAGGTCTTGGACAAGTTTGCCTAGAGAGGCCTCCACACTCCCTGAGACTCCCTTTATGTCCTTTCTAATGTTGCCAAGTTAGAAAAGCCGCATTCAGGCACAGGGGGGCCTCTTCCCAAGCCCCGTCCACACCCCCAGGCCCTGTTAGGCCCTACTGTAAGCGTATCACCATTTTCTCCCTCTGCCCCTCCCCCCCGTGACCCTCCTGACCTCCCTGCATCCCCCAGCTTTACCTAGATGTTGCTGTGATACAATGTGTGTAGATATCAGCCTGCCTTTCTCAGTAGTCTTCCCCCAGTACACGACCTTGTTTCTGGTTCCCCCTCAGCTCCAGTTCTACCTCAGGAGCTTAATTCAGCTCTTGCCAGAATCTGCCCTGATTTCTGCCCTCTGACCAGGGCTGGTGTCTACCAGTGGGCCCTGAATGGAGTTCCTCCTCCATGAAGGCCGACGATACTGAAGTGAATTTCAGTAAGAATAACCAGGCTCTCTAAAGTACTAGATGGGGAAACAGTGGAAACAGTGTCAGACTTTATTTTTTGGGCTCCAAAATCACTGCAGATGGTGATTGCAGCCATGAAATTAAAAGACGTTTACTCCTTGGAAGGAAAGTTATGACCAACCTAGATAGCATATTCAAAAGCAGAGACATTGCCAACAAAGGTCCGTCTAGTCAAGGCTATGGTTTTTCCAGTGGTCACGTATAGATGTGAGAGTTGGACGGTGAAGAAAGCTGAGTGCTGAAGAACTGATGCTTTTGAACTGTGGTGTTGGAGAAGACTCTTGAGAGTCCCTTGGACTGCAAGGAGATCCAACCAGTCCATTCTAAAGGAGATCAGTCCTGGGGGTTCTTTGAAAGGAATGATGCTAAAGCTGAAACTCCAGTACTTTGGCCACCTCATGCAAAGTGTTGACTCATTGAAAAAGACTCTGATGCTGGGAGGGATTGGGGGCAGGAGGAGAAGGGGACGACAGAGGATGAGATGGCTGGATGGCATCACCAACTCGATGGACATGGATTTGAGTGAACTCCAGGAGTTGGTGATGGACAGAGAGGCCTGGTGTGCTGCAATTCATGGGGTCGCAAAGAGTCAGACATGACTGAGCAACTGAACTGAACTGAACTAAAGTACTAATGGAAAGATCTTTTCTGGCTTTTTTAAGATTTGGGCTCTATGTGTTTAAACACTGAATCCTCTCAGTGTAGAGGATTGAATAGTAGCGCCGCCCCCACCCCCCAACAATCTCTGTGTACTAGAACCTCAGAATATGATTTTATTTGGGAATAGAGTCTGTGAAGGTGGCATGAAGACAAGGATAACAATGAAATGATACTAGATTGGAGTGGATCCTGAATTCAGTAAGGATCCTTATAAGAGACAGAGAGGGACACACAGTCTCACACACACAGATGAAAAGACTCTGGGAAGATTGAGACAGAGATTGGGGTAATGTTACCATAAGTCTGGGAAGCCTGGGGTCTGTCACCTGGAAGAGGCAGGAGGGACTCTTTCATAGAGCCTTCAGAGAGAAGACGGCCCTTGACTTTGGGCTCTGGCCTCCAGACTGTGAGAGAATAACATTTTATTGTTTCAAGCCACCAAGTTTGTGGTATTTTGTTGAGGTAACCCTAGGAAGTCAATACACTTAGAACAGCTCATGACTCACTACTTCATCATCATCAGGTCTCATACAGGTTTTGTTTGTGTATGTATGTCATCGTTAACATAAATGAGAAAGCATGCTCATTCTATTGTTATCATATATGGTAATTTGTCTTCCTAATGGTCTGAGAACTACACTGTCTGTAGAGGGTAAGACACCAGAGTCCAGAGCCAGACTCCTGGGTTCAAGTGACCCCTCTGCTAGTTTATGGCTATGTAATGTTGGAAAAGTTATTTTCACTCTTTTGTGCCTCAGTGTGCTTACCTTTTGTTGTTGTTATTTAGTCGCTAAGTCACGTCTGACTCTTTTGTGACCCCATGGTCTGTAGCCCACCCGGCTCCTCTGCCCATGGGATTCTTCAGGCAAAAATACTTGAGAGGGTTGCCATTTCCTTTACCAGGGGATCTTCCTGACCAAGGGATTAAGCCCATGTCTCCTGCATCTCCTGCATTGGCAGGTGAATTCTTTACCACTGAGCAACCCACCTGTGAAGCCCTTGCTCACTTTTAGTGGATAATAATAGTACCTACCTCTTGGAGGTGTTGTGAAGATTAAAAACTGAATAAAGGGTTTTAAATACTTGGAACAATGCTTCAGTTCAGTTCAGTTCAGTTCAGTCGCTCAGTCGTGTCCAAGTCTTTGCAACCCCATGAATTGCAGCACGCCAGGCCTCCCTGTCCATCACCAACTCCCGGAGTTCACTCAAACTCATGTCCATCGAGTCAGTGATGCCATCCAGTCATCTCATCCTCTGTCTTCCCCTTTTTCTCCTGCCCCCAACCCCTCCCAGCATCAGAGTCTTTTCCAGTGAGTCAGCTCTTTGCATGAGGTGGCCAAAGTACTATTTATTTTATGAAAATACCTGTCCTCACTCCTTCTTTTACCTTTTATTAGATCTCAATGTAATATCTATTTTGTACTGCGTGCAGATAGTATGGGCTGTGGGCAGGGATCACTCTTCCCTAGATAATTTATATCAAGGTGACATGCAAAAAATAGATGAAAAGAATCTCAATTTCATTGAATCTATGGATTAAAAATGTTTTTATTTAGCCCAGAATAATATTTATATTACCGTAATGTTCTTAATTTCAGTGGTGTTATTAATTTTTTTATGATTTTCTTGGAAAGCAGATGACATTCATCAAATAAAATCTTTCCCTTTTACCTTGCATTTCATTCACTATGCAGGGAGATTGCTTTCAGGAAAAGTATAGTTTTGACAGAGAGGAGAAGAAAATCCTCTCCTCCAGGTCATGGAAGTCTGCTCTGTGGTGTTATACTTCCACACGTAATGTGGATTCTTTCATTCCTTCATTTTTGTTTTAACTGGTGAATTTATTGCTATTCCTGACTGGGATATGATGAATGCTCAAAGTTCACTCTCACTTGGACTGTTCCCTTTTTGAGTTTTTAAATCCTATTTCTCTTTCCTTCTGTCTAGTTTAATTTCTCTCACACAATTAAGCTTCTGTGGGTTCAGGGCCAGAGTGGAAAACAGGGCTGGAAAATCTGTCCTTCAGACATTCCCAAGCCAGAAATGACACCCCATAGCTAATACTCTGTTGAGTGCCTGCTGTCTTTTAGTGCGTTTTTAGTTCCTTTATATGTTTTGTTGGTAATTGTGGTGGTTAATTTCCTGTGTCAACCTGCCTGGGTCACGGGTACTCGGATAATTGGTTACAGTTATTCTGGTATGTCTGTAAGGCTGCTTCTGGAGGAGGCTGACATTTGAAATGGAGGACTGGGCAAGAGGTGGCCCTCCCAGATGTGGGTGGGCCTCGTCCCATTAACTGAAGACCTGAGTAGGACACAAAGCCTGAGTGAGAGGGACTTGGCTCAACTGCTAAGCTGGACTATGGGGTTTCTCTTGCCCTTGAACTTGAATTTATACCATTCGCTCTCCTGGTTTTCAGGTCTCTGGACTCAAGATGGAGCTGTACCCTTGGTTCTTTTGGATGTCCATCTGACTGACTACATGCCTGAGGCTTCTCAGCCTCCATAATGGTGTGACCCATTTCCAGACAACAAATATCTATTGTGTGTGTGTGCGCACACACATATGTTTGTGTTCATGTGCCTATAAACACACAGTTGACCCTTGAATAACAGGGGTTTAAACTGCAAGGGACCACTTGTATGTGAATTCTTTTCAATAGCAAATAGTACAGCACTATGCAATCTGTTGGAGGAGGAAAGGACAACCCACTTCAGTACTCTTGCTTGGGAAATCCCATGGACAGAGGAGCCTGGAAGGTTACAGTCCATGGAGTTGCAAAGAATCAGACACGACTGAGCACATGCAATCTGTGGCTGACTGAATCCGCAGATGAGGAGGACCTGCTACAGGGCATGAACACCTGCAGATTTTGGCCTTCCTGGGTAATCTAGTCCCCATGGTTACCAAGGGATGGCTGTGTGTGTATAAAAAGAAAGGAAAGAAAGAGGAAGAGAGGGAAATAGGGAGAGAGGGAGGGAAAGAGGGAGGGAGAAAGGAGATGAATGGATGGAAGGATGGATAGAGATAAATATAGAGATGGATAGAGATATAGGCTCCTATCGATTCTGTTTTCTGGAGAACCCTCAGTAATATAGTAATGCAGTGAAGATCCCCTTCCAAGCTTTTCTTCCAAAACAGAAACACTATGACCAAGGAAGAAAACCTTCCTCCTTGGAAGAAAAGCTATGGCCAATCTAGACAGCATATTAAAAAGCAGAGACATTACTTTGTCAACAAAGGTCCATCTAGTCAAAACTATGGTTTTTCCAGTAGTCATGTATGGATGTGAGAGTTGGAGCCTAAAGAAAGTTAAGCGCCGAAGAATTGACACTTTTGAACTGTGGTGTTGGAGAAGACTCTTGAGAGTCCCTTGGCCTGCAAGGAGATCCAACTATTCAATCCTAAAGGAATTCAGTCCTGAATATTCTTTGGAAGGACTGATGCTGAAGCTGAAACTCTAATACTTTGGCCACCTGATGGAAAGAACTGACTCATTGGAAAAGACCCTGAATCTGGGAAAGATTAAAGGCAGGAGGAGAAGGGGATGATAGAGGATGAGATGGATGAATGGCATCACCGACTCGATGGACATGAATTTGAGCAAGCTTCAGGAGTTGGTGATGGACAGGGAAGCCTGGCATGCTGCAGTCCACGGGGTCGCAAACAGTCAGATATACCTGAGCAACTAAACACAGCACAGCACAGGAACTAGTACTGAGCCTACCCCAAGAGGTGTCAGCTCAGAAGCTGTCTCCCTACTGAAGACTGACTGCCTCTGAGAAGTCATACCATCCTCCCCTGCTCACATAGCCCTTCCCTCTCTCCTGAGTTAGCACCACATGCATTTTCCACAAGTGTATTCCAATTCAAGGTGTAAAGAACAAAGCCAGTGTATTACATTTTATTTGTGCAGTTTCTTTCCATCCCCCAAAATAGATAAGAACTTGTACCATATAGTCTTCTTAAACAATTCCATTTACTTCCCTTTGAATCTCCAGTACTCAAATTCTTAAATAATCACACTGCTTGGGTGTGAACAATTGTGGTAGAGCTGTTTTATGGAAACTTTTTACAAAGAGTATTTAATCAAGGTCATCTTTGTTCTACTTGATGGTTGTGATGTACAGAATACCTAGGAGTCTAAATATTGTTTCCCTCTACTTATTCTTGGAATTCTAGCTCGGTGGGTCATAGCATAGTGGAACCCATTTCCTGTTTCTTTTTGTTAATGAAACAGGCCCTTTTTTCATTGAGGAGAAATGATTGCTAATTTTTTTCTTTTTGTTTTGTCAGACTAATTTAACATCATTAATAGTTTTCATGTCCTTACATATTCGGTTTCTATCATTCAGCTTTCATTTCTAATGGACTAGATTGGAAATCTGTCTTGAAATAATCTTATATTAGTGCTGCACTCTCTTTTGCAAGGTTTATCTTATCTCTTTTTGTCTGGCTTCCAGAATAGCTATTTAAGCAGCTTGTTGGCTAGGCTTTATTGCCTCCTGCTTTAATTCATTTTCATATAGATTCTCTCCAGTTATGTTTAAAAAAGATCAAGGATGCTTTCAAACTAAGAATTCCTCTTTAGAGGGATCCTGTCACTGATTATTATATAGAGCATCTTTATATTATATATTATATATAATATTATATTATATATCTTTAAAAGAAGTAGAAATAAACCAAAAGCCACCTTAACATTTTTTTTTAATCAGCACAAACCCACTCTAAAAACCATTTCCACACAGTCAGCTCTGTGAAGCTCTTATTCTCTTCAATGACTCCTTTTTTTCTGTGTGTATTGTCTTGCTGTGTCGTGATCCTAGGGCTGTTTTGTCAGGTCACCTGCTGCCTTACTCCTTCTTGAGGTAGCCAGGCATGACAAAGGGAAGTCACTTAATAGTTTTTCTACCTAATCCTGACACCTTGTTTTTCAAAGCGTCTTACAAATGCTCCCACTTATCAGATCTGCAGGAAAGAGCAGCCCTTAAGCACTTGCCAATTAAATCTGGACTATTTCCTAGAATATTTCGGAGCTCCTTTGGTAGAAGGGGTTCTCTGTCTCTCAGCTCTGTTACATTTCACTCTTTATGTAGCCATTTATGCCACGAAAGTTTCCTGAACTCTGAATAATTTTTTGAGGTGGGTTTTCATAGCATGTATGACTTCAGTTTTTGCATTTGTAAGTCGTTTCTCCTTTGCAAGAAATATGGTAGAAAGAGTATTGTATTTTCTGAAAACAGACTCTTTTGAGACCCCATGGACTGTAGCCCACCAGGCTTCTCAAGAAATGTATATTACATGTATTGGAAAGGAAAATGGCAACCCCTTCCATCACTCTTGCCTGGGAAATCCCATGGACAGAGGACCTTGTTGGGCTACAGTCTATGGGATCTCAAAAGAGTCAGACATGACTTAGTGATTAAACAATGACAATAACAAAAAGGATAACATATAATATTGTTTAGCAACCACTCAAAGCTTATAGAAAACATAGACAAATTTGTGTATTATTTTTATGGAAGATCTCAGGATAGGAAAATGAAATGCAGAAGGAACAGCTGACTAAAGCAATTCCTAAAACTGTTTCAGAGTTCTAAACCATAGAACATGTGATGAAATTTAAATGTAATATATTGTACTATAAGCACTCACTTTTGTTAATTGAATGAGGTGATAAGAATTCAATATTTAATTCCAAAAGAGTATGTGATGATTTTACATTCTTATAAAAAAGTGTCATCACTCTGTTTAAAACAGGAAGATGGTACAATTCATACTTTTAAAGGTAGCGAAGAGAAGACCTCCAGTTCTGGAAAGAATGGAGCAGATGTATATTTTTTTCCCATTCCTCCTGCTAAGTACAACTAAGTATTCTGGATGGTATATAAATAAAGCTAACATTAGAAAACTGACTGGTGGGACTTCCCTGGTGGCCCAGTGGTCAAGACTTCGCCTTCTAATGCAGGGAGTGAGAGTTGGATCCCTAGTCAAAGAGCAAAGATCCAACATGTCTCATGGCCAAAAAATCAAAACATAAAAAACAAAAGTGATACTGTAACAAATTCAATAAAGACTTTTAAAAAATGGTCCATATTACAAAAATCTTTTTAAAAAATTTAAAGAGAGAAAACTGAATGGTGGTAAGAAGTGAACAAACCAGCTATGGATTTGGGGTCCTAAGGAATGATATGTGGTTAGTTCCCTGGGGTTTTCTTTTTATCTCATATAACCTAAACTTGGAGCTGAAAATCCACAAAAAGCCCCAGCATAAGCCTTGTGCCTGCTGGCAAAGCATTGGAAAAGAGGGCACCCTTGTGAGACAAAGTTTTTAGATGATAACCAGTGTACTCCAGACAAACACCACATTAGGGAAGAAGGGCACAGTGAGCAAAAATCTGGGTAAATACAACCGATTTTTTGTCTCAAGTTTTCAGTTACATTTGCTGATAGAAGCAAAAATTATTAAACTCTCTGATGTTCTTCTAAATTTGTAAACTAATGCAATTATTGCATCGAAAGGAAGGTGTAAAAGAACATGGAGGGAGGTAATTTCCTACACTTACATTGGTCAGATGACACCGGTAGACTCTGATTGGTTATGTATATGTCAAGCAACACCTAGAGCAACTACCAGAGAAGCTATACAAAAGCATTCAATACGAATACTACATGTACACGATGATGGGATTCTAAAAATGTTCAAGTGAGGCAGGGAAAAACAGGCATAAAAATCAGAGAAAAGTAGTAAACAAACAAAAAATGGCAGACTTAAGCACTAACATATCTATTATTATATTAAATGTAGATGGTCTAAATGCACCAGATTAGACAGAGATTAGCAAAGTGGATTGAAAAGCATGACCCAATTGTATGCTGCCTGTAAGAAACTGACATCAATTATAATGCTATAGTCTGGGTAATGTTAAAATGATGGAAAATATATGTCATGTAATCATTAATCCAAAAAAGTAGAAGTGGCAATATTAATGTTAAACGTAAGCTTCAGAGCAAAGACTCATGAGAGATGGATATTTATGATGATAAATGAGCTACCCTACCAAGAATACGTAGCAGTCCTTAATATGTATCTACTAAAAAAACAGAGCTACGAAATATGTGAAACAAAATAGATAAAACTGAAAGGAAAAATAGATGAATAATCATCAAAAATAGATGAATAACTGGAGACTTAAATATTCTTCTAGCAATGATTCTTAGAACAATTAAGCAGAAAATTGGCCTGGATTTGAAAGAACTCATTATCAACTAATGGAATCAAATAGAAAACTTCATCAAACAACAGCAAAACACATTATCTTTCAGATCCCACAGATTATATAATACACACACACGCACACACACATACATAAAATATACCACTATTTAAAGTACTATAATCAATATACCAGCAAATTTAGAAAACTCAGCAGTGGCCACAGGACTGGAAAAGGTCAGTTTTCACTCCAATCCCAAAGAAAGACAATACCAAATAATGTACAAACTACCGCACAATTGCACTCATCTCACACACTAACATAGTAATTCTCAAAACTCTCCAAGCCAGGCTTCAACAGTACATTAACTGAGAAATTCCAGATGTTCAAGCTGGTTTTAGAAAAGGCAGAGGAACCAGAGATCAGTCCTCACAGATGGTCTGTGAAGGATTCTTCCTGGAGGTAGGTTTGTCTTAGACAGAATAAAAGCTACTGATAACCTGATTTTACAGTGGAAGTGAGAAATAGATGTAAGGGCCTAGATCTGATAGATAGAGTGCATGATGAACTATGGAATGAGGTTCATGACACTGTATAGGAGACAGGGATCAAGACCATCCCCATGGAAAAGAAATGCAAAAAAGCAAAATGGCTGTCTGGGGAGGCCTTACAAATAGTTGTGAAAAGAAGAGAAGTGAAAAGCAAAGGAGAAAAAGAAAGATATAAGCATCTGAATGCAGAGTTCCAAAGAATAGCAAGAAGAGATAAGAAAGCCTTCTTTAGCGATCAATGCAAAGAAATAGAGGGAAACAACAGAATGGGAAAGACTAGGGATCTCTTCAAGAAAATCAGAGATACCAAAGGAACATTTCATGCAAAGATGGGCTCGATAAAGGACAGAAATGGTATGGACCTAACAGAAGCAGAAGATATTAAGAAGAGATGGCAAGAATACACAGAAGAACTGTACAAAAAAGATCTTCACGACCCAGATAATCATGATGGTGTGATCACTGACCTAGAGCCAGACATCCTGGAATGTGAAGTCAAGTGGACCTTAGAAAGCATCACTACGAACAAAGCTAGTGGAGGTGATGGAATTCCAGTGGAGCTATTCCAAATCCTGAAAGATGATGCTGTGAAAGTGCTGCACTCAATATGCTAGCAAATTTGGAAAACTCAGCAGTGGCCACAGGACTGGAAAAGGTCAGTTTTCATTCAAATCCCAAAAAAAGGCAATGCCAAAGAATGCTCAAACTACTGCACAATTGCACTCATCTCACACGCTAGTAAAGTAATGCTCGAAATTCTCCAAGCCAGGCTTCAGCAATACATGAACCGTGAACTTCCTGATGTTCAAGCTGGTTTTAGAAAAGGCAGAGGAACCAGAGATCAAATTGCCAACATCTGCTGGATCATTGAAAAAGCAAGAGAGTTCCAGTAAAACATCTATTTCTGCTTTATTGACTATGCCAAAGCCTTTGACTGTGTGGATCACAATAAACTGTGGAAAATACTCGAAGAGATACCAGACCACCTGACCTGTCTCTTGAGAAATCTGTATGCAGGTCAGGAAGCAACAGTTAGAACTGGACATGGAACAACAGACTGGTTCCAAATAGGAAAAGGAGTACATCAAGTCTGTATATTGTCACCCTGCTTATTTAACTTCTATGCAGAGTACATCATGAGAAATGCTGGACTGAAGAAACACAAGCTGGAATCAAGATTGCCAGGAGAAATATCAGTAACTTCAGATATGCAGATAACACCACCCTTATGGCAGAAAGTGAAGAGGAACTCAAAAGCCTCTTGATGAAAGTGAAAGTGGAGAGTGAAAAAGTTGGCTTAAAGCTCAACATTCAGAAAATGAAGATCATGTCATCTGGTCCCATCACTTCATGGGAAATAGATGGGGAAACAGTGGAAACAGTGTCAGACTTTATTTTTCTGGGCTCCAAAATCACTGTAGGTGGTGACTGCAGCCATGAAATTAAAAGATACTTGCTCCTTGGAAGAAAAGTTACGACCAACCTAGATAGCATATTCAAAAGCAGAGACATTACTTTGCCAACAAAGGTTCATCCAGTCAAGGCTGTGGTTTTTCCAGTGGTCATGTATGGATGTGAGAGTTGGACTGTGAAGAAGGCTGAGCACTGAAGAATTGATGCTTTTGAACTGTGGTGTTGGAGCAGACTCTTGAGAGTCCCTTGGACTGCAAGGAGATCCAACCAGTCCATTCTGAAGATCAGCCCTGGGATTTCTTTGGAAGGACTGATGTTGAGGCTGAGGCTCCAATACTTTGGCCACCTCATGCGAAGAGTTGACTCATTGGAAAAGACCCTGATGCTGGGAGGGATTGGGGGCAGGAGAAGAAGGGGATGACAGAGGATGAGATGGCTGGATGTCATCATTGACTCGATGGACATGAGTCTGAGTGAACTCCGGGAGTTGGTGATGGACAGGGAGGCCTGGCATGCTGTGATTCATGGCGTCGCAAAGAGTCGGACATGACTGAGCGACTGAACTGAACTGAACCCGTGTTAGATGCATCACTAAATGTACATCAGAGGAGGTGATGGCAATTGGTCGACACCAGTCAAGGTGCTAGTCTTTTTTCCTCAGAGTAGAACAACAGAGGGTCACAGAAAGTTCTTATTTCAATCAATGTAAAACTTTTTCAAAAATTACAAATTTATATTAAAATGGCACCTATATTACCCAAACTCTCATTAAAGGTGTTTTCTACAAAACTTAATATAAACATACCATTTGACACAATATAAATGGATAGAATACATGGTTTTGAATAACATAACTCCTTGACTTGGTACTCTCTGAATTTTCTTTTGTTTTTTGAGGATAAGGTGCCTCCAAACTTGCATTTTTCAAAGATCATATGCAGACTATGTGTTAGATGTGGTTTCCTTATGTTTTTCACCTGCTAGTGCTTAATAATTGAATTATTTTGCTTACATAGCAAGTGAGTATTTTAAAGACAGTCTTCATTTTTTCCCCCAACATTGTTATTGACATTTTAACTGCTGTATTGTCTTCTTTCCATGATATCCACATTTCTTAATATTCACATAAGTAGGATTATGATTCAATAATTGAGTGGAAGAATGAGCTTTAAGAGCAGCTCCTTAGTTGTGTTTGATTAAGTTTTGTATACTTTTTAAAATTTATTCTCAAAAATAGCCCATTTTATTTAGATTTTAGCTTCTTGAGTATTGAGCAAATTGTGCCCATCCTGAAGCATGGTTTTCACAGAACTTAATTACACATTGAATTGAGCTGATGGAATTGTTTTCTGATACATGAAAAATGAGCTCCAAAACTGTAAATTGTGGCAAAATGTAAACCTTGCATGTTAACAAGTCCTCATTGAGAGTAACATAAAGCATTTTTATAGTTGTTAAGTCTCAGAGCGGGTATTATGACTAACACTGTTTCCTCATTGAACTTACTTCACATATTCCCGTGAAGTACTTCAGTGGGACAGAGTGCTGAAGAAATACAAATACACTTTTAAGTTGCCAGTGATTTAATTTAACACACACTTCTGTGGTATTTGCATACACAGATTGTCTTATTTATAATTACGTTCCCCAGTTGCGTGTGTGCAGCTTTCTAAACCCCTCAGTATCCCTCTGCTGCCTTGAAAAGTTCAGTCACATCTAACAACACTACTCTGGCATTTAAATGTGACAGTTGTCGACACCACTCTCGTTCTTCAAATAGTTGTATAAAGTGACATTCCAGAGATCATCTGCTTTGAGTCCCCAGTATTGCTGTCTGGGGCTCCCCCAGATCAGAGGTTCAAGGCTGAGAGTGCACACTTCTCACAAGAATGCCTGATTACTTCTGATTAATTTTCATTTTTAAAAAAGGAAAAGATAGATTCTCTCATCTTGAATGTTTGTGATTCTTAGAAAACGCATTCAATCATTTATTGTTTTCATTGTATTTAGTGAATCTGTATAGAACTAGAATTCACTCCAAATGTAGATTTAAAAAGGAAAATATGTAATGGCTCCAATCCTAAGTAGTTTTTATTGGATGTTTTCTCAGCTTAGTGTGCCCAACCCTGAAGCAGGCCACTGCCAATCCAGCCTCTGCTAGAGATTCTTGGGCACTGAGAGCAGGAGTGCTTGCATGGGACCTTCTGAAGGAGGTCACCATTATCTTCATTGCCTCCATCATAGTTTGGCCTCAGGTCAAGCAACAAGAAGGGAACACAGCCCTGACCATCAACAGCAAATTGGATTAAAGATTTACTGAACATGGTCCCACCCATCAGAACAAGACCCAGTTTCCCCCTCAGTCAGTATCTCCCATCAGCCTCTTATCCTTTTCCATTAGAGGGCAGACAGACTGAAAACCAGAATCACAGAAAAGTAACCAAACTGATCACATGGACCACAGCCTTGTCCAACTCAATGAAACTATGAGCCATGCTGTGTAGGGCCACCCAAGATGGACAGGTCATGGTGGAGAGTTCTGACAAAACGTGGCCCACTGGAGAAGGGAATGGCAAAGCACTTTGATATTATTGCCTCAAGAACCCCATGAGCAGTATGAAAAGGCAAAAAGGTATGACACTGAAAGATGAACTCCTAGGTTGGTAGGTGCCCAATATGCTACTGGAGATCAGTGGAGAAATAACTCCAGAAAGAATAAAGAGACAGAGACAAAGGAAAAAAGAAAAACAAAAACACCCGGTTGTAGATGTGACTGGTGATGGAAGTCCGATGCTGTAAAGAGCAATATTGCATAAGAACCTGGAATATTAGGTCCATGAATCAAGGTAAAATTGGAAGTGGTCAAACAGGAGATGGCAAGAGTAAACATCAACATTTTAGGAATCAGTAAACTAAAATGGGCTGAAATGGATGAATTTAATTCAGATGACCATTATATCTACTACTCTGGGCAAGAATCCCTTGGAAGAAATGGAGTAGCTCTCATAGGTTGACAAATGGTCCAAAATGCACTACTTGGAAGCAATCTGAAAAACAACAGAATAATCACTGTTTGTTTCCAAGGCAAGCCATTCAGTATCACAGTAATCCAAGTCTATGTCCTGATCAGTAGTGCTGAAGAAGCTGAATTCGAATGGTTCTATGAAGACCTGCAAAACCTTCTAGAATTAACACCCAAAAAAGATGCCGTCTTCATTATAGGGGCCTGGAATGAAAAAGTAGGCAGTCAAGAGCTACCTGGAGTAACAGGCAAATTTGGCTTGGAGTACAAAACGAAGCAGGTCTAAGGCTAACAGAGTTTTGCAAAGAGAATGCACTGGTCATAGCAAACACCTGCTTCCAACAACACAAGAGAAGAGTTTACACATGGACATCACCAGATGGTCAACACTGAAACCAGATTGATTATATTCTGTGCAGCCAAAGATGGAGAAGTTCTATACAGTCAGCAAAAACAAGACCAGGAGCTGAGTGTGGCTCAGATCATGAACTCCTTATTGCCAAATTCAGACTTAAATTGAAGAAAGTATGGAAAACAACTAGACCTTCAGGTATGACCTAAATCAAATCCCTTACGATTATACAGTGGAAGTGACAATTAGATTCAAGGGATTAGATCTAATACAGTGCCTCTGGACAGAGGTTTGTGACATTGTACAGGAGGCAGTGATCAAGACCATCCCCAAGGGAAAAAAAAAATGCTAAAAGGCAAAAGGGTTCTCTGAGGAAGACTTACAAATAGCTGAGAAAAGAAGAGAGGCTAAAGGCAAAGGAGAAAAGGAAAGATATATCCATTTGAATGCAGAGTTCCAAAGAATAGCAAGGAGAGATAAGAAAGCCTTCCTCAGTGATCAGTGCAAAGAAATAGAGGAAAACAACAGAATGGGAAAGACTAGAGATCTCTTTTAAAAAATTAGAGATACCAAGCAAACATTTCATGAAAAGATGGGCACAATAAAGGACAGAAATGGTATGGACCTGACAGAAGCAGAAGATATTAAGAAGAGGTGGCAAGAATACACAGAAAAACTACACATGACCTATCTTCAAAAACTATCTTCATGACCCAGATAACCATGATGGCATGATCGTTCACCTCGAGCCAGACATCCTGAAGTGCAAAGTCAAGTGGGCCTTAGGAAGCATCATTACAAGCAAAGCTAGTGGAGGTGATGGAAATCCAGTTGAGCTATTGCAAATCCTAAAAGATGATACTGTGAGTTGTCAATATGCCAGCAAATTTGGAAAACTCAGCAGTGGCCACAGGACTGGAAAAGGTCAGTTTTAATTCCAATCCCAAAGAAAAGCAATGCCAAAGAATGTTCAAACTACTGCACAATTGCACTCATCTCACACACTAGCAAAGTAATGCTCAAAATTCTCCAAGCCAGGCTTCAACAGTATGTGAACCATGAAATTTCAGATGTTCAAGTTGGATTTAGAAAAGGCAGAGGAACCAGAGATCAAATTGTCAACATATGCTGGATCATCAAAAAAGCAAAAGAGTTCCAGAAAAACGTCTACCTCTGCTTTATTGACCATGCCAAAGCCTTTGACTCTGTGGATCACAACTAACTGTGGAAAACTCTTCAAGAGATGGGAGTACCAGACCACCTTACCTGCTTCCTGAGAAATCAGTATTCAGGTCAAGAAGCAAAAGTTAGAACTGGACATGGAACAGCAGACTGGTTTCAAATCAGGAAAGTAGTATGTCAAGGCTCTATATTGTCACCCTGCTTATTTAACTTATATGCAGAATACATCATGTGAAATGCCAGGCTGGATGAAGCACAAGCATGGTATCAAGATTGCTGGGAGAAATATCAGTAACCTCAGATACGCAGATGACCTGACCCTATGGCAGAAAGCAAAGAAGAACTAAAGAGCCTCTTGATGAAAGTGAAAGAGGAGAGTGAAAAAGTTGGCTTAAAACTCAAACATTTAGAAAACTCAAATCATGGTATCTAGTCCCATTGCTTCATGGAAAATAGATTGGAAACAATGGAAAAAGTGACAGAATTTATTTTTTGGGGGCCCCCAAATCACTGAAGATGGTGACTGCAGCCATGAAATCAAAGCACGCTTGTCCCTTGGAAGAAAAGCTATGACAAACCTAGACAGCATATTAAAAAGCAGAAACATTACTTTGCCAACAAAGGTCCGTCTAGTCAAGGCTATGGTTTTTACAGTGGTCATGTATGGATGTGAGAATTGGACTATAAAGAAAGCTGAGCACAGAAGAATTGATGCTTTTGAACTGTGGTGTTGGGGAAGACTCTTGAGAGTACCTTGGATTGCAAGGAGATCCAACCAGTCAATCCTAAAGGAAATCAACCCTGAATATTCATTGGAAGGACTGATGTTGAAGCTGAAACTCCAATACTTTGGCCACATGATGTGAAGAGCTGACTCACTGAAAAGACCCTGATGCTGGGAAAGATCGAAGGCGGAAGGAGAAGGGGACGACAGAGGATGAGATGGTTGGATGGCACCACTGACATGATGGACATGAGTTTGAGTAAGCTCCAGGAGTTGATGATGGACAGGGAAGCCTGGCGTGCTGTAGTCCATGTGGTCACAAAGAGTTGGACACGACCGAGCAACTGAACTGAACTGAACTGTCTCAGCTTTTTATCACTCCCTTTTTAATTATGAAGCCATGAACTTGACCTTTGAAAAAACTTTGTTAAAATCACCAAATATAGCCAACCCGTAGTTCAAACCTTATGTTTACCCAAACCAGGAATTTTTAGTTTCTCTTTCTTACTATATGGCTTAGAAAATACATTCATTGTATTTTCTCTCCTGTCTTGTTTCAGTGTATTCCTGTTACTGTTTTTAATTTCACTGTGATCTTTGTGGACTCTAAGAGCCAAGTGTATCAATAACACTTTCAATTTAGTTAGTATTTCCAACTGGGACAAGAAGATAGGAAAGGTTCATCTTCTTAGCGTGTTCTGAAATAAGAAATCTTCATGATAAGTACCACTCCTCTGCCATGAAAGAAAACTGAATTGAAAATTTGTCTACCAGTTAAGTGGTAGATGTTTTTCCTGCATTCTGTTAGAAAGCTATTTGAAGGGATGACTATATACATTTTCCTAGTACTTCTATTGTTTCAGAGACTCTCAGTGAACAGCAGAAAAGAAAACATGAGTAACTCAGGCCATCAGGTCAAAACCTGGGACCAACTGAGGCTTGAACAAATGTCAGTCTCAAAGGATAAGTCCTGGAGTCTCTTGGGCCATGATGTGGTGTTAATTTTTCACCCTGACTGTGGAAGCTCACAATTAAATAAACAGGTCAAGCAGGAAAAACTACAGTTGTATTTAAACACTGAGGACAATTGGCACTTAGTTGTTCTATATGGCAGTGTTTATTGAACAGAGTGCCTGTTTACTGGTCTTAGGACTGCCCTTGCTTTAGCACTAAGCATCCCATGTCCCTCAGATTCCCCAGTTCTGGGCACACTGAAATGCTGGTTTCCCTGTAATAAGGTCATGCTGCTGCTGCTGCTGAGTTGCTTCAGTAGTGTCCGACTCTGTGCAACCCCAAAGACGGCAGCCAACCAGGCTCCTCTGTCCCTGGGATTCTCCAGGCAAGAATGCTGGAGTGGGTTGCCATTTCCTTCTCCAATGCATGAAAGCAAAAAGTGAAAGTGAAATCGTTTAGTTGTGTCTGACTCTTTGTGACCCCATGGACTGTAGCCTACCAGGCTCCTCCATCCATGGGGTTTTCCAGGCAAGAGTACTGGAGTAGGGTGCCATTGCCTTCTCGGAATAAGGTCAAGATATTTAATTAAAACTGACTGCTTATTTAGGTTTCCCTTGTGGCTCAGTGGTAAAGAATCCACCTACCAATGTCGGAGACTCAGGTTCAATCCCTGAGTCAGGAAGATCCCTGGAAGAGAAAATGGCACCCAGCTCCAGTATTCTTGCCTGGAGAATTCCATGGACAGGGGACCATGGCAGGCTATAACCCATGGGGTCACAGAGGGTCAGACATGACTGAACACACACACATATCCACTTGTTCTCATTTTACTGTATTTGAATAAATGCAATTATGTTTTAAGATAAACAAGAATACTATGTGCCTATTATTTTAAAAATATTTAACTGAACAGTCATCACATTTATTTCAGAATATCTATTTTAAGTAGTGATTTAAGTAATTGTTAATGAAAAACTTTAGTTTGGAAGAAGCATAATACAGTTAAATCTGAGGTTGTAACTAAAATAGACTTTTGAAAGACACTATAAAAATGTACTTTATGTAGTACACTAAAAAACATTAATTAAACCTTTGTTCTAAACTCTTTGTTAGGCCCTGAAATAACAAGAAAAATAAAATAGAGTCTTCTTCTCTAGGGACTTACAGTGCCAAGTTTCCAAGTTTCTATGGAAACAATTTTTCAGCTTTAATAGAGGAGATAATTGTATGTGTTCATAGGTTCCATAAGTGGCTTACTTAACAAAAATCGAATAGTTATTTTTGTCTTAGTGCATCCATATGATAAATTTTGTTCCTCTTTGTCTTAAAATAGGCTTATTTTTTGGTAGCAAGAGTTATTTTGATTTATTAAACTTTAATTTTCAAAAACATAATAACTATTTGTATTTTTCTATCATGGGGCCACAAAACCACATTCTTGAATTACAGCCCTTGAATTTGAAGAATATACAAATATCTAAGAAATAGCAGGTGCATTTATATGATTGGTCATTTTCCTAGTCTTTTCACAAAATATTTGGTACTTGGATGGCATAATGTCTTGAAAATGATGTTAGAAATGTTGTTTAGATTTCTAGACTATCTCAGATCAACCAATTTTGCACATATGTAGATAAAAGTTTATATTCACAATAAAGAGAGCATATTTTCTAGTGCTGGTGATAAAATAAAAATACAAATTAATACAAATTATTTTAAAGATATAACCACCTCAAAAGCAGTATGATCTTTTGGTAATATAAATGTAGATGTGAATGTGCCACTTCTATACATGTGCATACTACATTCATAGACACACACATACACACACACAGACACATTCACTGTTAATACCCTTCAGGGGATTCTCATTGCTTTAAAGATGAGGACCAAAATGAGAGTACTCGGCTGCCTGCAGCCTGCATTAAATCTGGGCACAGCTGTTTCGCTCAGCACTGTGTACTCCTGGCCTAGCAGTGTCTAGCTCTTAGTCAGTACCAGAGTTGGATCAAGCTTTTCTGTCTTACGTGTTGACATTTGAGGAAAAGCAGATTAATTATCAAAGGATGGTAAGGAAAGTGATGGTAATTTTAAAGGGATTTCATGGGAATCTTAACATGTCAGAGGGTGGTATTTGTTCTTTACTATATATAATATTTTTTTAAAAAATTCCTTATGCAGACACAGAGTCACCACCACACTAACATTTATAAGCCATAGTTGAGTTAATTTTTTAAAAATATGTCTAAAGAGATGGAAAGAAAGAAAACATTGTTAAGTGACTAATAATTAGAAGTGGTAAGGGTTGATTTAGAAGATGTATATTTGTACACCCTGAGAATCTATGTATAGTAGTATTTGCTAATCTGAGAGTGGCTGAAGATTAAAGAAAGTTCCATAGAGGGGAGAAAAGTGACACTAATCAGATGATTCCTGAGCCAGTCAACAAGTTACAACTGAATTACTGCTTCCTGCGCTGGAAGGATCCGAGGGGGAGTTAGGTAGGAAGACCGTAGAAGACCTTCTGGCCTACGCTTGTTCAGAAGTAAGAGGTATCAGTGGGTCCTGGAGTTGTTTTAATAACAAAAATTGATTAAATTATATGTTTTATAAGATGATTACGTTAACAAAGATTGACAAAATTACTGAGTATTGTTTATTTTTTTCCATAAAAGCACACCATCACGTTACATGAAAATCTTTAGTGAATTAACTAAAGAAAGTGAAAGTGTTAGTTGCACAGTCCTGTCTGACTCTTTGCAAAAGTAGCCAGCCAAGCTCCTCTGTCCATGGGATTCTCCAGGCAAGAATGCCAGAGTGGGTTTTGCCAATCCCTTCTCCAGGGGGTCTTCCTGATCCAGGTCTCCTAAACTGTAGGTAATTCTTCACCATCTGAGCCACTAGTGAATTAACTACAGTTACATCAAAAGATAGCACACTTCTGCATTTGAGAATTGATTAAATCATTTAGAATTTAGTATACATTATATCTACTACTGCGGACACGAATCCCGCAGAAGAAATGGAGTAGCCATCACGGTCAACAAAAGAGTCCGTAATGCAGTGCTTGGATGCAATCTCAAAAATGACAGAATGATCTCTGTTCGTTTCGAAGGCAAACCATTCAATATCACAGTAATCCAAGTCTATGCCCCAACCAGTAAGGCTGAAGAAGCTAAAGTTGAACAGTTCAATGAAGACCTACAAGACCTTTTAGAACTAACACCCCAAAAAGATGTCCTTTTCATTATAGGGGACTGGAATGCAAAAGTAGGAAGTCAAGAAACACCTGGAGTAACAGGCAAATTTGGCCTTGGAATACAGAATGAAGCAGGGTAAAGGCTAATAGAGTTTTGCCAAGAAAATGCACTGGTCATAGCAAACACCTTTTTCCAACAACACAAGAGAAGACTCTACACATGGACATCACCAGATGGTCACACCGAAATCAGATTGATTATATTCTTTGCAGCCAAAGATGGAGAAGCTCTACACAGTCAACAAAAACAAGACCAGGAGCTGACTGTGGCTCAGATCACGAACTCCTTATTACTAAATTCAGACTTAAATTGAAGAAAGTGGGGAAAACCATTAGACCATTCAGGTATGACCTAAATCAATCCCTTATGATTATACAGTGGAAGTGAGAAATAGATTTAAGGGCCTAGATCTGATAGATAGAGTGACTGATGATCTATGGAATGAGGTTCGTGACATTGTATAGGAGACAGGGATCAAGACCATCCCCATGGGAAAGAAATGCAAAAAAGCAAAATGGATGTCTGAGGAGGCCTTACAAATAGCTATGAACAGAAGAGAAGTGAAAAGCAAAGGAGAAAAGGAAAGATATAAGCATCTGAATGCAGAGTTACAAAGAATAGCAAGAAGAGATAAGAAAGCCTTCCTCAGCAATCAATGCAAAGAAATAGAGGGAAACAACAGAATGGGAAAGACTACATATCTCTTCAAGAAAATTAGAGATATCAAGGGAACATTTCATGCAAAGATGGGCTCAATAAAGGACAGAAATGGTATGGACCTAACAGAAGCAGAAGATATTATGAAGAGGTGGCAAGAATACACAGAAGAACTGTACAAAAAAGATCTTCACATCCCAGATAATCATGATGGTGTGATCACTGACCTAGAGCCAGACATCTTGGAATGTGAAGTCAAGTGGGCCTTAGAAAGCATCACTACCAACAAAGCTAGTGGAGGTGATGGAATTCCAGTTGAGCTATTCCAAATCCTGAAAGATGATGCTGTGAAAGTGCTGCACTCAATATGCCAGCAAATTTGGAAAACTCAGCAGTGGCCACAGGACTGGAAAAGGTCAGTTTTCCTTCCAATCCCAAAGAAAGGCAATGCCAAAGAATGCTCAAACTACCGCACAATTGCACTCATCTCACATGCTAGTAAAGTAATGCTCAAAATTCTCCAAGCCAGGCTTCGGCAATACGTGAGCCGTGAACTTCCAGATGTTCAAGCTGGTTTTAGAAAAGGCAGAGGAACCAGAGATCAAATTGCTAACATCTGCTGGATCATGGAAAAAGCAAGGGAGTTCCAGAAAAACATCTATTTCTGCTTTATTGACTATGCCAAAGCCTTTGACTGTGTGGATCACAATAAACTGTGGAAAATTCTTCAAGAGATGGGAAAACCAGACCACCTGACCTGCCTCTTAAGAAATCTGTATGCAGGTCAGGAAGCAACAGTTAGAACTGGACATGGAACAACAGACTGGTTCCAAATAGGAAAAGGAGTTCGTCAAGACTGTATATTGTCACCCTGCTTATGTAACTTATATGCAGAGTACATCATGAGAAATGTTGGACTGCACAAGCTGGAATCAAGATTGCCGGGAGAAGTATCAAGAACCTCAGATATGCAAATGACACCACCCTTATGGCAGAAAGTGAAGAGGAACTAAAAAACCTCTTGAAGAAAGTGAAAGAGGAGAGTGCAAAAGTTGGCTTAAAACTCATCATTCAGAAAACGAAGATTATGGCATCCGGTCCCAACACTTCATGGGAATTAGATGGGGAAACAGTGTCATACTTTATTTTGGGGGGCTCCAAAATCACTGCAGATGGTGATTACAGCCATGAAATTAAAAGATGCTTACTCCTTGGAAGAAAAGTTATGACCAACCTAGATAGCATACTCAAAAGCAGAGACATTACTTTGCCAACAAAGGTCCGTCTAGTCAAGGCTATGGTTTTTCCTGTGGTCATGTTTGGATGTGAGAGTTGGACTGTGAAGAAGGCTGAGCACTGAAGAATTGATGCTTTTGAACTGTGGTGTTGGAGAAGACTCTTGAGAGTCCCTTGGACTGCAAGGAGATCCAACCAGTCCATTCTGAAAGAGATTAGCCCTGGGATTTCTTTGGAAAGAATGATGCTAAAGCTGAAACTCCAGTACTTTGGCCACCTCATGTGAAGAGTTGACTCATTGGAAAAGACTCTGATGCAGGGAGGGATTGGGGGCAAGAGGAGAAGGGGACGACAGAGGATGAGATGGCTGGATGGCATCACTGACTTGATGGACGTGAGTCTCAGTGAACTCCGGAAGTTGCTGATGGACAGGGAGGCCTGGAGTGCTGCAATTCATGGAGTCGCAAAGAGTCAGACATGACTGAGTGACTGAACTGAATTGAACTGAACTCATACCTACTGGAGTTCCACAGAGTTTGATTTTACCTAGTGCATTTACAGTGAATAATATACAGTATATAGACAGACACTCACTTGACAGCTTCATACCCCAAAGATAAAAGGATGCTGATGATCATTAGAAAGTTATCTTCACAGATGGAAATTAATAGCTTTCCATAGAATCCATTCCAGTGTTAAATTATACTGAAGCCAAAAATTATTTGAGACTTATACAATGTCTCTCTTGGGAGTTTTTAAACTCTCATAATTTTATTGGTCTTTTGTGAGGCTGGAATACAATTGTTCTGTTTCTTTTTATGGTTCATTCTGCGTATATTTGAAATAGCTTTTGCAACTTTTTGTTTTTTATTTACAGCACAGGGAAGCTGATATGTACCATTGGAAGGCATAAAATAGCTTCCATTCTCTTGAATACTTTCACCGCTTTATCTTACAACTGTTTAAGTCCCTATAGAGTCCTCTTATAATGTAAAAGAAATTAATTAAAAGTTCATCAGCTTAAACTAGCCATGAGGTTATAATTATTGAAACTGATAGTAGGTATAAGAATGTTCATTTTACTGTCCTTATTTTTGCATAAATTGTAGGAGGAGAGTGAAAAGAATGGTTTAAAATTCAACATTCAAAAAACTAAGATCATGGCATCCATTCCCATCACTTCATGGCAAATAGATGGGAAAACAATGGAAACAGTGAGAGACTTTATTTTCTTGGGCTCCAAAATCACTGCAAATGGTGGCTGCAGCCATGAAATTAAAAGACCCTTGCTCCTCGGAAGAAAAGCTATGATAAACCTAGACAGTGTATTAAAAAACAGAGACCTTTTGCCAACAAAGGTCTGTCTAGTCTAAGCTATGGTTTTTTCCAGTAGTCATGTATGGATTGAGAGTTGGACTATAAATAAAGCTGTGTGCCAAAGAATTGATACTTTTGAACTGTGGTGTTGGAGAAGACTCTTGAGAGTCCCTTGGCCTGCAAGGAGATCCAACTAGTCAATCCTAAAGGAAATCAGTCCTGAATATTCATTGGAAGGACTGATGCTGAAGCTGAAGCTCCAATACTTTGGCCACCTGATGAGAAGAACTGATTTATGTAAAGCCCCTGATGCTGGGAAAGATTGCAAGCAGGAGGGGAAGGGGACAACAGAGGATGAGATAGTTGGATGGCATCACCAACTCAATAGACATGAGTTTGAGCAAGCTCTGGGAGTTGGTGATGGACAGGAAAGCCTGGTGTGCTGCAGTCCATGGAGTCACAAAGAATCAGACATGACTGAGCAACTGAACTGAACTGTTGGTAAAAATATTTTAAAAGCGCCTTTAGCTAAGGATCAAGGTAAGTATGTGGGTATATGCCCTTGCACACACATCTTGTGTGTGTGTATGTGTGTGTGTTCGTGTGCCCTAGCTGGTTCTTGAATTTTGGGATTCAAGGTCAGTGACTGTTCCTTTGAGCCTCCATAGGTCTGTGCTTTCAGATGGCTTTCATAAAATAACTTTGTTTTATAAAAGTAAATTTTACTCCAGTGAGACATATTACTCAAAGTCCCCTAGTTTCATTATTTTTAAGGTCTTAGTGGTTATTTGATTCTAATAAGGGCCTGAGGATGGCAGCTTTATCCAAGTCCATTGTTCTGAGGATTCACAAGTCCAGTGCCTGGTCACACCATCTCTATGTTCTGTATTGTCAGTAAGCAGCACAAGAGTTTGGCCTCTCAGGAAATACCAGCTCAGAGGATGCTGCTTAGTATGTCTATAGGGCGAAACACGGCAGTAGGCAAAAGACAAATTTTAATTCTTTGTTAGCAGCTACAGTTGAGAGACATTCACATGACTATGCTTCCAGTTCAGTTCAGTTCAGTTCAGTCACTCAGTGGTGTCCAACTCTTTGCGGCCCCATAAATTGCAGCATGCCAGGCCTCCCGGTCCATCACCAACTCCCGAGGTTCACTCAAACTCACGTCCATCGAGTCAGTGATGCCATCCAGCCATCTCATCCTCTGTCATCCCCTTCTCCTCCTTCCCCCAATCCATCCCAGATTCAGAGTCTTTTCCAATGAGTCAACTCTTTGCATGAGGAGGCAAAAGTACTAGTTTCAGATTTAGCATCAGTCCTTCCAAAGAACACCCAGGACTGATCTCCTTCAGAATGGACTGGTTGGATCTCCTTGCAGTCCAAGGGACTCTCAAGAGTCTTCTCCAACACCACAGTTCAAAAGCATCAATTCTTCGGCGCTTAGCCTTGTTCACAGTCCAACTCTCACATCCATACATGACCACTGGAAAAACCATAGCCTTGACTAGACGGACCTTTGTTGGCAAAGTAATGTCTCTGCTTTTGAATATTCTATCTAGGTTGGTCATAACTTTCCTTCCAAGGAGTAAGTGTCTTTTAATTTCATGGCTGTAATCACCATCTGCAGTGATTTTGGAGTCCCTCAAAATAAAGTCTGACACTGTTTCTACTGTTTCCCCATCTATTTCCCATGAAGTGATGGGAATCAGATGTCATGATCTTAGTTTTCTGAATGTTGAGCTTTAAGCCAACTTTTTCACTCTCCTTTTTCACTTTCATCAAGAGGCTTTTTAGTTCCTCTTCACTTTCTGCCATAAGGGTGGTGTCATCTCAAGAGGCAGGTCAGGTGGTCTGGTATTTCCATCTCTTGAAGAATTTCCCACAGTTTATTGTGATCCACACAGTCAAAGGCTTTGGCATAGTCAATAAAGCAGAAATAGATGTTTTTCTGGGACTCTCTTGCTTTTTCCATGATCCAGTGGATGTTGGCAATTTGATCTCTGGTTCCTCTGCCTTTTCTAAAATCAGCTGAAACATCAGGAAGTTCACGGTTCATGTATTGCTGAAGCCTGGCTTGGAGAATTTTGAGCATTACTTTACTAGCATGTGAGATGAGTGCAATTGTGCGGTAGTTTGAGCATTCTTTGGCATTGCCTTTCTTTGGGATTGGAAGGAAAACTGACCTTTTCCAGTCCTGTGGCCACTGCTGAGTTTTCCAAATTTGCTGGCATGTTGAGTGCAGCACTTTCACAGCATCATCTTTCAGGATTTGAAAGAGCTCAACTGGAATTCCATCACCTCCACTAGCTTTGTTCATAGTGATGCTTTCTAAGGCCCACTTGACTTCACATTCCAAGATGTCTGGCTCTAGGTCAGTGATCACACCATCATGATTATCTGGGATGTGAAGATCTTTTTTGCACAGTTCTTCTGTGTATTCTTGCCACCTTTTCTTAATATCTTCTGCACTGCAGAAGAACGTGGGCTGCGATGGAGCTGTCAGAAGCATGGCCGAGAGGAGCTACCCCATGTCCGAGGTCAGGGGTGGCAGACGAGAGGAGCTACCCCTGCTTCCGAGGTCAGGGAAGGCCAAGAGTACCAGGCTGCGACAGTGCAGGAGTTGCCAAGAGGAGCTACCTCATGTCTGAGGCCAGGGGTGGCGGCTGAGAGGACCAACCTCACGTCCATGCAGTGATGGCTGCGTGGGCGCAGGAGGGCTGAGAGGAGCTACTCCATGTTCAAGGTCAGGAGGGGTGGTGGTGAGGAGGTACCCCTCATCCAAGGTAAGGAGCAGTGGCTGCACTTTGCTGGAGCAGCCGTGAAGAGATACCCCAAGTCCAAGGTAAGAGAAACCCAAGTAAGACGGTAGGTGTAGCAAGAGGGCATCAGAGGGCAGACACACTGAAACCATAATCACAGAAAATTAGTCAATCTAATCACACTAGGACCACAGCCTTGTCTAACTCAGTGAAACTAAGCCATGCCCTGTGGGGCCACCCAAGACAGGCAGGTCATGGTGGAGAGACTTGACAGAATGTGATCCACTGGAGAAGGGAATGGCAAACCACTTCAGTATTCTTGCCTTCAGAACCACATGAACACTATGAAAAGGCAAGATGATAGGATACTGAAAGAGGAACTCCCCAGGTCAATAGGTCCCCAATATGCTACTGGAGATCAGTGGAGAAATAACTCCAGAAAGAATGAAGGGATAGAGCCAAAGCAAAAACAATACCCAGTTGTGGATGTGACTGGTGACAGAAGCAAGGTCCGATGCTGTAAGGAGCAATATTACATAGGCACCTGGAATGTTAGGTCCATGAATTAAGGCAAACTGGAAGTGGTCAAACAGGAGATGGCAAGAGTGAACGTCGACATTCTAGGAAATCAGCAAACTAAAATGGACTGGAATGGGTGAATTTAACTCAGATGGCCATTATATCTACTACTGTGGGCAGGAATCCCTTAGAAGAAATGGAGTAGCCATCATGGTCAACAAAAGAGTCCAAAATGCAGTACTTGGATGCAATTTCAAAAACGACAGAATGATCTCTGTTCATTTCCAAGGCAAATCATTCAATATCACAGTAATCCAAGTCTATGCCCCAACCAGTAATGCTGAAGAAGCTGAAGTTGAACAGTTCTATGAAGACCTACAAGACCTTTTAGAACTAACACCCAAAAAAGATGTCCTTTTCATTATCAGATCAGATCAGATCAGTCGCTCAGTCGTTTCCGACTCTTTGCGACCCCATGAATCGCAGCACGCCAGGCCTCCCTGTCCATCACCAACTCCTGGAGTTCACTCAGACTCACGTCCATCGAGTCAGTGATGCCATCCAGCCATCTCATCCTCAGTAGTCCCCTTCTCCTCCTGCCCCCAATCTCTCCCAGCATCAGAGTCTTTTCCAATGAGTCAACTCTTCGCATGAGGTGGCCAAAGTACTGGAGTTTCAGCTTTAGCATCATTCCTTCCAAAGAAATCCCAGGGCTGATCTCCTTAAGAATGGACTGGTTGGATCTCCTTGCAGGCCACTGGAATACAAAAGTAGGAAGTCAAGAAATACCTGGAGTAACAGGCAAATTTAGCCTTGGAGTATGGAATGAAGCAGGGCAAAGGCTAATAGAGTTTTGCCAAGAGAACACACTGGTCATAGCAAACACCCTCTTCCAACAACACAAGAGAAGACTCTACACATGGACATCACCAGATGGTCAACACCGAAATCAGATTGATTATACTCTTTGCAGTCAAAGATAGAGAAGCTCTATACAGTCAGCGAAAACAAGACTGGGAGCTGACTGTGGCTCAGATCATGAACTCCTTATTGCCAAATTCAGACTTAAACTGAAGAAAGTATGGAAAACCACTAGACCATTCAGGTATGACCTAAATCAAATCCCTTATGATTATACAGTGGAAGTGAGAAATAGATTTAAGGGCCTAGATCTGATAGATAGAATGCCTGATGAACTATGGAATGAGGTTCGTGACATTGTACAGGAGACAGGGATCAAGACCATCCCCATGGAAAAGAAATGCAAAAAAGCAAAGTGGCTGTCTGGTGAGGCCTTAAAAATAGCTATGAAAAGACGAGAAGCAAAAAGCAAAGGAGAAAAGGAAAGATATAAGCATCTGAAAGCAGAGTTCCAAAGAATAGCAAGAAGAGATAAGAAAGCTTTCCTCAGCGATCAATGCAAAGAAATAGAGGAAAACAACAGAACGGGAAAGACTAGAGATGTCTTCAAGAAAATTAGAGATATCAAGGGAACATTTCATGCAAAGATGGGCTTGATAAAGGACAGAAATGGTATGGACCTATGCTTCCCAGCTCTCTGTAAATTCATGAGCCTGAACTCGCAGCTGCAGACCACTCCCCATGTGTATTTCTTATGAACCCACCTCAAGGTTCAGTCCCTGGTGTCTCACCTTCCGACCCACTCCCCTGGCTGTCTCCAACACAGACCTCCCTCCACTGGGAAGATGGGGGTCTCAGGACCCCAACCAGTCCACTTGACCTTCATTAGTGTCCCAACCTCCCTCCACTGAGAACTTGGGGTCCCGGGACCCAAACTCATCCACTTGACCTTCATCAGTGTCTCAAACTGCTGTTTCACTTCTCTGTGACTTTGCTTACAGTCTCTCAGCCTGAATTTCCCCTTCATAACTCAACTATCTGGCAAAATCTCAGTTTTTGCTCCCAGTTCAGTTCAGTGGCTCAGTCATGTCCAACTCTTTGTGACCCCATGGACTGTAGCACTCCAAGCTTCCAAGTTACAAGCAAATATCCAGACGTTTCTCCCATAGGACCTATGTCTTTTGCTCCCTCTGTGCTGGATGCAGGGCTCAGTCACAGCAGAATTTCATAAAGTGATTATTTTCACTTGCTTCATCAGCTGGGTTGCCCTTCCTGGGAAAGTCTGCTTTTCTTGTAGCACATCTTTTCCATCTTGATCTCTAATTCCAGCATGCAGAGTATGGAACATAGTCATAGGCTCTTAGTAGATGTTCATTAGAAGTGACATATTTTTCTTCTCTGTCTGAGGAAAAAGGAAAGACATACTGCCTCCTCTCCTAAAAAGCAAACCAACAAAAACAAACAAAAATGAAACACTCTGTTCATAGTCTACATTTTCTTTCTGTATTTTAAACTATGTTGCTATCATAGATTATCCTTCTTAGGTTTAATCTCCTTCTTTATACTAAATTTTTTTTCCCTTCAGGAAATACATGGTTTTAGGTAGTGTGGAAAAAAGGGAAATGTAAAAACAGCACAGGTGTGTGAGTATGCTATCTATGGAATTTTAAATAGTGATAAGAGATGCATTCTTCTTGAAGTAATAATGGACTTCTGCTCTTTTGACTTGCATGGGGAGATTTATTGCATATATGTATTATACACACACACACACACACATATATATATGTGTGTGTGTATGTGTGTGTGTGTGTGTGTGTATATATATATTTATGTAAGTTCCCTACATATGAGTCTTCAAGTTGTAAACTTTCAAATGGAGAAGAAAATAGCAACCCACTCCAATATTCTTGCCTGGAGAATTTCATGAACAGAGGAGCCTGGCAGGCTACAGTCCATGGGGTTGCAAAAAGTTGGACACGACTGAGCTACTAACGTACAGGACTGAGCTGCTAACATACTAACCTACACAGGCTTTCAAAGGTGCAGAAGTGGAGGTTGCTAATGTTGTTCAGTTGCTAACTTGTGTCGGACTCTTTGCGACCCCATGGACTGCAGCATGCCAGGCTTCAGGGCTTTTCAAGGCAGTCTAAGATTTGAAAAGTTTTCCTTATTTTTTGTGTATTATTTGTGTGAAAATGATTATAAACCCGTGACAGTACAGTACTATATAGCCGAGTGTATTACTTGACTACCTAGGCTAAGTTTGTTTGACTTAATGAACAAATTAGACTTATGAATGTGCTTTCAGAATGGAACTTGTTTGTGTGTAGAGGATGTACTCTGCGTGTGTGTGCGTGTGCACGTGTGTGCGTGTGCATGTGTGTGCACACATGTGTGTGTACTTGGCCAAAAAGTTCGTTCATATTTTTCTGTAGGATGTTATGGAAAAACCCAAATGATCCTTTTGGCCAACGCTGCACACACACACACACACACACACACACGCATACACACATGCATGCATGCATACATTTGTCTAGCTCCCCTTCCACCCCAGAAATCACTGCTTGTGAGAGCAAGGAAGGGTGATCAGCCCTTTTCCACTTCTTCAAACTCTCTTCACAGGCTCCTCTGACAACTCTTCTTTCTCCTGTAAAAAGAAATTAAAGAAAACAGTCCCAAGCCTTCATCTACTGTCACCTCCTCTCTCTTCAGCTGTCCCTCTGAAGACATTATTTACTCCAAAACCTGATCACCTCCTCCTTGTGGAGGGCTCCACGTCTAGCTTTCTCACCTCAGTCTCTTCTGCAAGTCCTGGATCTGCTTCTGCCAGCTCTCACTGCTCGTTTATCTTCCCTAAATGAATGGAGTGCTTTGTTAGGACATCAGCCTGAAGGCCCAAAACCTAGCTGTTCATCTTTTCTCCCTAGATGGCCTTTCTCTCTGCTATTGGTCTTATCTAGCCTGTGAGCAGCTCGCCTCTGCTCTTTTATCTTGACTCTTCATCCTAGATTCAGTGTGCTGCCAAACACAATCAACTCTTGCTGCTGTCTGCTTGATAGAGGATATATTTCTGACCTACATTACAGCAAGATAAACTCATCTCCCCAGTTCTACTTCCTCCATGATATAAATCATTTCTCATCACACTTACAGGCCTATCTTTCTAAACCACAGTTTATACAAAGCCATTCTCGCGGAGAAGAGCCTGTGGTGTCTTCTCAGCTTTCTGAATTAAGTTTAAACTTGTCTACTTGGATGTTTAAGACTGGCCACAGCACAGTTGAAAGCTTTATTTATAGATTTGTAACCAGTTTTTACCGTTCCTCTGCCCAAAGCACCAGTTAAGTTGGGTGGCTCTGTGGCTCCTGAATTTGCCCTTGGTTTTCTCCTGCTACTCTTGCTTCTACTGCCACCATGAAGCTGAGTCAGCAGTCAAGGCTCACCTACAGGCTTATTTAAAAAAAAAAAAATCCTTTTTCTGTTTTGCATCCGGGCTGAAGCAATTTCTTTTTTGATCCATCAGAGAGAATCTGTATTGTGTATTCTATTGTCATAGTTTGATACTTGTGCTTTCTCCCCTTCCATTACTGTGAACTGCTTGGAGGCAGAACTTATGCCTTATTTATGTTTTGTTCCCTGTAATAGCAGGCAGGTTACCTGTGCAGAGTAAACACTCAGTAGACATTATGCATTAAATGAAAGTTGTTGCAGGACTCTTGGGCAATAGATTGACCTCTGAGATGCAGGGCCCTCATCTGTAAAGCAGGATGATGCACTATGAATCCCTATCAGAATGCATAATTCTACAATTATATTCATGCCATATATGTTTATAATGTGAAATGTCTATAACATAATGTGACTATATTTTATATACTCATATATATTAATATACTTATATATGTTTATAATATAGTATGAAGAATATGTTTCCTATTTGTTGAAGTTTTGGAATGTGAGCTTGGGAGAAGAGGTTTCACAGTCACTATAAGCGTTTTAACTGATGCCCCCTCCTGAAGCAGTGCATTTAGGGGAGACTGAAGGGTGGCGAGGGCTGCTGCTTTCTTACACAGCTCTGAGCCACCTTCTCATCAATGGAAAATGTTGCTGCTGCATCAGTAAACAAAGGATGTTGCCGTTGTCAAGCCATCACATTATCACCGCCTGGATGGTGAGCCCTGAGGGGACTCAGGACGGAAACAGGCTTCCTGCCATCTGTCCCTCGGCCACTGCACACAGCCCCCTTTCCCTGACAGTGTGCCTTGGGTGTGTGCACAGTCGTGTCCGACTCTTCACGACCCCATGGACTGCAGCTCTCCAGGCTCTTCTGTCCATGGAATTATCCAGGAGAAAATTGGAGTGGAGTGCTGTTTCCTCCTCTAGGGGATCTTCCTGACCCAAGGATTGAATCCCCATCTCCTGCACTGTAGGCAGATTCTTCACTACTGCAAGGGAACTCAGGATGGGAAAGCAGAGGACCCTGGCCCCAGAGAGTGGGAAGCAGATCAAATGGTTTCAGTGAGCCAGACTCTTGCATCTTCCATACGTAGAAAAGTGCTAAATTCTTTAGCTTGAGATATCGGATTTTCTTTAATTAACAGTAATCTTTTGGTTATTTTGTCTTTGTTTCAAAAACTCCTATATATCCTGGCTCCTCCCTTATCTCTTAGGAGTGGTTTCTCAGAGCTGTCTAAGATGCTGTGTCCCAGACTTAAATCCTCAGTTTGCCAAATAAAACATAATTCTCAAATTTTAGTTTGTACATTTTCTTCAGTTGATACTCTTTACCCAGTTTTTGAGTGTGACAGACTTAGGGTATTCCTGAAATGATAAGATCACAAATTCCTAGAGCTATTAGGATTTGTACTTCATATCTGTCTTTTAAAATGGCTGAAATCATTATTCATAGCAATATTTATTGAGCATCTACTACTGCCTTGTCAGGCAATATGGTAAATTCTCCCTGTGCATTTTATCATTCCTCACAACAACCCCTAGAGTAGGTTCTGTTATCCTTATTTCACAGATGAAGAAAATTCAAAAGAGTGTTTGGTACTTTATAAGCATCTAGTAAATTCTGTGACAACTATCCTTATATGTAGTTTAAACTCTCATGATCATTATTAAAACGTGGAAATTTTACTGACCCTTCTAATTATATGTGTCCTATTTTATACCACTTTAAAACTTAATCTATTTTCTTTAGGTTTTACTTATCTTTCACCCAGACACATAGCATGGAATTTAGTTGGAAATTGCCTAATTTGGCACTAGTGGGAATTTGGACGTTTATTGACTTGAAGGCAAACTTTGCTCCCCAAAAGTGTTTATTAATGTGTGGTCTGTGGCCCTGGTGATTCTTTGGTGGGAGTGGGCAGTGTCTATGGACTGGTCAGGAAGTACTGAGTCTGCTGCTGCTGCTGCTAAGTCGCTTCAGTCGCGTCCGACTCTGTGCAACCCCATGGACTGCAGCCCACCAGGCTCCTCCGTCCATGGGATTTTCCAGGCAAGAGTACTGGAGTGGGGTGCCATTGCCTTCTCCGACTGAGTCTGCTAGGTGGACTCAAATAGTGGCAGGGAGCCACTGATGCTTTTGTATCATCCGTTTTAAGAAAAGTTCAATAATATGCTTGGCAAACTCATTTTTTTTTCCTAGAATCGAAACAAAATAAGATTTTCCTCTGTGATAATCTACCGCTATTGCTAATGGCACATAAGAAGTGGAAACTATGGAGATATCATTCAAAGTGGTACTCTTCAGAGCAAAATCACTCACTTATCAAGGTTGATACTAAACACCTGTTATTTCATAGGTGACATGTGACAGATTTGTAGGGACTAGGAACACAATGATGAAGAAAGCTCTGCTCTCATAGAGCTTATATTCTTATTGAGAGGAGCCAAATAGCTGCTGAGTCAGGATTGATGTAAGATAGTGGTAAGTGCTCTGAAGAGAACAGGGAACTTCACGTTGTCAGGAGTATATTCAGCAACTATGCACCAGCCTAGCTTGGCTTGCTGTGTGCAGCCTGCATCCCTTCTGATGAGTGCTCATGCTTTAGAGATCATGAAACAGTTTTTTAAATATTCCTTCTGGATATGATGCAAGGTGACTGGGAGTGTGGTATTAGATTTAGAAATTAGAATAGGCTTTACTGAGGCTTTTAACTGAGATCAAGATGATAAAAGGAAGCAGTCATATGAAATAATAGAATCCTCTGTCCATGAAGATCAAGGGACAAGCCCTTGCAAAGGTCCTGTGGCAAGCAAAAGCTGGGCTTTTCCCTGTGAAAGAAAGAAGATTTGTCTGGCTGGGACATCGTGTGTACAGGGGACAATGGAGGGAGGCAAAATCAGAGAGGTGGCCATGATATACATTGTGGAAGAGTGGTTATCTGTGCTAATGGCCAATATTTTGCTTAATGTGCTGATGTAAACCCATTTTTAGTTAGTATATGGGGAAATGCAGAATAATCATTTAAACTATGATTGGATAACAGTTTTGGTATTAATAACAGCAGTAATCACTATATTTGTCACAAGTAGGGTTTTGATATGCAAAAAAATAATCAGTTAAGTGTCTAGTGTGCTGCCAACAGCTGGCAATATGTCCAGTCTGGGTTTAACACTCAAGTAAAGAGAAAACATGGTAAAGGTGGCAACTGAATGTCTTGACTTTCAGCTTGCTATTCAAAGACACAGGTTGGAAGTGGAAGCAAGACTCACTTTTTCCCTCTAAAGCATGCTAGTTGTCAAGGGGAAGTTTGCTCCTGGGAGCTTTTCAAGTGAAGGATAAGATTCCTTTAAGGATTCACAGCATCAATAAAAGATTAAGGTCTATTTATCTGATTTCAGGCACTTTTTTCTTTGTGACACATCTCAAAAATACACTTAGTAACTTGAATAGTCTGAATCTATTACTTTAGTGACAACATGATGTTAATATTGATGATAAGACAACAGACTTCTTAAGAAGTCTAAATTGGTATGTACACCTCAATTGCCAAAAATGTTTTTCTTTTTCAGCCTTCAAATTTCTTCTTCACTTGTCAGAAAAGAAAATGAATGACACACTGGGATACATTTTTTAAAAAACAAGTTTAAATGCTGCAACAGAACATGAAGAAATATTTTTCATAAATACAAAAAGAGAATTCAAAATACATTTACCAGTCTGCCCCTGCCCGATCATTCAAATAGTTTTGAAAGTGATATAGTAATTAATTTAGCATATTTCAGCACACAAGATGTAGTATGTAATATGAAATTTCCTAATAATTTGCACATATTTCATGTTTCATCCAAATACCTAGAACTATAAGGCAAAAACACAAGACATTCAAGCTCATTTTTGCTGATGTGTGTTTGTTAAGTCTTAATACAAGTTAAGAATTTCTGATTTGGTATAAATAAAGAACAAATGAAGTAATTAACTGGACACACAACCTGATTTGCATCCCCAAATACTCATTCTTAAGTTGAATATAAATTGTTTGTAAAAAGTTTAAATAATATCATCCGTCTCACTGACACTAAATAATTTTAGTATTGTTAATTTGAAAGCTGGTTATTAATCTTACTATTTAAAAGCTTTTGATAGTCCCGTTTCTAAGTTTATCTAGAATTGGCATCCTGTGAATGTAATGAAGACACAGTATGCGGTCCACAAATGAGAAACTCTATTCTGTGCAATGAGGGCCTTTCCTGAATGCACAGGGGAGACTGATTTAGGGCTTAGAAATAGCACTTAATTGGAAAAGAGTTCATTATCCTAAACGTAGTGAGTGCAGAAGTCCATCCATTCTGAAGTCTTTTCTGTAACTAGATTCAGATTGTAGCAAGGAATTATAGGTGCATTAGTTAGGTGGTTCAGACCTGACTGTTGTCAACTGAATGAACGTTTTTCAAAGTGATCTTTATTTCTCTTAGGGTGTGAAATGAACTTACCTGTGCAAACCAGTAGATGACTCTGCTGCTGTGGTTTCTACATGTGGCATCAAGGTAGTAAGGTAAGTTTGTGTAGTTCCAAAATGGAATTAAAAGGCAGATAAAGAAAAATAAATTATCTCCTATTTCAAAGAAGCAGCCAATTCCAGAATGTGGGTGATCTACAGTGTTAATGATCTATTTTCTACAATAGATCAATGGCATTAAAAAGTGGGAGTGGTCTATTAAAAAGTAGAGAAGACTTAAGAAGCAGAGTGTAGACCTAATGTAGATTCTGCTTCAGAGGGAAGAAAAAAACTATAAAGTTATTGTTGAGATAAAGTGGACAATCAAGGGCTTCCCTGATGGCTCAGACAGTAAAGAATCTGCCTGCAGTGCGGGAGACCCAGGTTCCATCTCTTGTTTGGGAAGATCCCTTGGAGAAGGGAATAGTAACCCACTTCAGTATTCTTGTCTAGAGAATTCCATGGACAGAGGAGCCTGGCGGGCTACAGTCTGTGCGTGTGTGCTAAATTGCTTCAGTTAGGTCTGACTCTTTGTGACCCCATGGACTGAAGCCCACCAGGCTTCTCTGTCCATGGTATTCTCATGGCAAGAATACTGGAGTGGGTTGCCATGCCCTCCTCCAGGGGATCTTCCCAACCCAGGGATCAAACCTGTGTCTCTTGTGTCTCCTGAACTGCAAGTAGATTCTTTACCACTAGTGCCACCTAGGAAGCCTGGGCTGTAGTCCATGAGGTCACAAACAATCAGACATGACTGAGTGACTAACACTTTCTTTTTTTCAAAGAGGACACTGATGATATTAAAGAATTATCAGACATTTTTGATATGATAATGGTGCCCTGGTTGTGATGTTAAAATGAAATACTGATATATTTACAGATGAATTACATGATATCTGGGTTTTCCCTTAAAGCAGAAAAAGAATTAGAGGAGAATAAGTAAAACTGAGTGCAAAATGTTGATAAATATTGCAGTTGGGTGAGTGACACATACATTTTCATTATAATATCCTATCTACTTTCTATTTCCACATTTATTAAAATGACTCATTCAGCAGACTGCTTAATACATTCTTTAGGTTCATAGAAGCTGGTGTTTCAAGAACCTCAGTCTATAGTATATTGCTAGACGATTTGATACCATGATAGCATGCAGCTTCAGAAATACATAGAAGTCTGTAGTTAGATAGAAAAACTGGTATCTCAATCCAATTTTATTCAGTTAATCCCCATATACAGATTTTATTTTTTAAACATTTAAAAATTTTTGAAATATATATAGAAAAGTGCATAAAATAAATATATAATTTAGTAAATGATTGAAAAGCAAATACTATATGATCTTTACTCATATTAATAAATAAACTATTCTAAAAACAGAAAATCATTTTCTGTACCTTCTCAGTCATTTCCAAGAAGGTAATTATTTCCCCTTACCTTGAGGCAATTCTTAACTTAAATTTAGTTTTGCCTTTTTTGAACATTTATATGAGTGGAACAATACAGTATTTATTGGGCTTCCCAAGGGGTGCTAGTGCTAAAGAACCTGCTTACCAATGCTGGATGTAAGAGATGCAGATTTGATCCCTGGGTGGGTAAGATCCCCTGGAGAAGGGCATGGAAACCCCCTCCAGTATTCTTGCCTGGAGAGTCCCATGAACAGAGAAGCTTGGCAAGATACAGTCCATGGGGTTGTAAATAGTTGGACACGACTGAAGCGACTTAGCACACACATGGTATTTATTATTCTCCCTTTGCTTCTTTTAAACATTACATTTGCAAGATTCACTCGTGTTTTTGCTTGTTGCTATAATGCAATCATTGTATAGCTATACAGTATAATATTCTGCTGTAGACATTCCTGTTCATGTAACTTTGGGCACATGGACACGGGATCCTGAAGGCTTATATTCAGGAGTAGAAGGCTTACATTCAGGAGTGGAAGGCTTACATTCAGGAGTGGAAGGCTTATATTCAGGAGTGGAAGGCTTATATTCAGGAGTAGAAGTATATTCAGGAGTAGAAGTAGAAGGAGTAGAAGGTGTCTCATTGGATGTACTGCTTTTTAACACAGACGCCCAGATCACTTGTATCTGTCTTACCTGCTTTGCCAACAGTTGCACTGTTGTCTTAACTTCATCCCACTTACTTTGATAGATAGTATGTTCATTATTTTTGAGTTTAAAATGTTTCTATTTTTTATTGTTATTTCTTCTTTAACCTGATTTAGAGGAACATTTGTTTATAAAATTGAAATAAACTCAGAAAATTGTACAAATTATAGCTATTACAGCAAAAATGAATAGCTGCCTATATTGACTACTCATATGATCCTCTCATGACTCCCCCCAAGTCTAAGAGAGGGCCAAGGGATTAAATTTAAGAAAGTACTTACTTTTAGAGTTTGGCAAGTGCAGAACCAGCACTTGCCAGAGAGTAAATGTCTCCTTAAATTTTGCCTCCTAAATACCTCAGTTTCTCATAACCCGAGTTCAGGCCTTGACAGACAGACCATACATAAATAAATGACCATGGTTGTGTTCCAGTAAAACTTTGCTTACAAAACCAAGTGGTAGACCAGAATTTGCCTGTGAACTATAATTTCCTGATTTCTGACTTAGATTCTTCCCTCTGACCTATCTGCGAGTTCACTAATTCTCCCTTCAGCTTCATCTAATCTGTCATTAATCTCATTTGTTTACTTTCTTTTTCATTTCCAGAATATCAATTTTCAGTTTTTCAAACCTGTGCTATCACTGTTAACAATTTCCTACTTCCTAAAGTTGTTTTAAGTTTGACTTTTATTTTTTAAACCATAGACATGAAGTAAACATCCTAGTTTTGTGGTCTGTGTGTGTTAATTCAAGTACTGGAAGTCTTGCTGCTCTGCTTTTGATATTTACTTATATTTACTTCCTTGAGTAATTGATTATTTATCTTGTATCATATACTTCTTGATATCATTGCAATTTTTATTTATTTATTTTTTGGTGGAAATAATTTGCCTAGGATAAAGGTATATTCATCTAGAGCAGTGCAACATCAGCATCATAGGAGAATTTGTTAGAAATGTGAACTCTTGGGCCTCATCTCAGACCCACTGAATCAGAAAGACTGGGGTTGAGGACTGCAGTATGTGTTTTAACAACCCTCTGTGCGATTCTGATACATGCCCAAATTTGAGACCTACTGCTTTCAGGAAGATTTTCAGTGTTTATGTTCCACACCTAGTCTTTCTGGAATCTAGTTAAATTCATGTCTTGACCTTTGGGGGTCTCATAGATGATGTAGGGCTTCCCAGGGGGCACAGTGGAAAAGAATCCACCTGCCAGTGCAGGAGATGCAAGTTCAGTTCCTGGATTGGAAAGATTCAATGGAGAAGGGAATGACAACCCACCTCAGTATTTTTGTTGGGAGAATCCCATGGACAGATGGGCATGGCAGGCTATGTTCTGTGGGATCGCAAAGACATGACTGTCTGAACAAAGGGGAGCACAAGATGATGTAGATTTGAGTGGGTAATCTGGTTGACTAAGTAGCAAACTTGCCTTGGGGGTGTATCCACTGTGGTCTCAGCTTAACGTGAGGAAGGGGAAGAGAGTCTCCTCTTAGACCTTCCACCTTGAGCAGACCCTGGATTCTGATTTCCATTCTCCTCTTTCCATTTGCCCCCTCCAACCAAAACTCAAAGCTTCCAAGTGGAAAAGGATTAAGGTGAGAGACTGTCATTGCCCCTTTTCTCTGGATTCAAACTTGCCCCTCAGATCTGGCTCGTCATTCTGTACCATATTGTTAGCTGATTAAGAAGATGATTTTATGTTTCATTCAGAAATTTCAGTTTGCTTCTAGCCAGAGAGTTAGTCCCAATTTCCTACCCAGCCCTCTACTATAGAAAATGACCTCATGCAGGTGCTTCTATGACTATTTGTTGTCTAGACATAAGAGAAAATAAAAAATGTAGACAGTTCACCTTAGCGGGGACATGACACTGAATGAAATGTTTTTATAAGGTTTACCTTGAGATTTATGCCTCAAAAATATATGGATTTACTCTCCAATAAAGCTGTTTGACCTTGATAAAACTGCTCTCTTTGGATGTTGAAAGCTCTTTTACTTCATTCATATATCACAAGTCTTTGGAAGCAATGTAGCAATCACCCGAGACTTTAATCTTGGACAGTTTCATGTACTTATTATGAAAAATATTCATATTGGCAGAAAGTGGAGGGGTTTTATTGTTCTGAGGTGAAACGTTGCCATAAGGAAGTGAATTTATCGACTGTTTGATGAAAAGAACATGTTTACACAAAATGTTTCTGTAAAGCAACATCTGCTCTTGGCTTGAGGGGACACATTCACACAAGAGTATAGACAGAGATGTAAGAGAAGTTAATTTAAGATCTCAAATCTCTTTTCCAGGACTTTTAAAAATAGATAATGTGAAAATATTATCTTTGCGCAGATTGATATTGAAATTTCATAAAACCACAGTGGTCTGTGACAAACCTGATGGCTTTTAAGCTAGCTGATGGATTCTGGAGACGTGCACATGGATTCCAGTGAAAGAGACCAAATACAATTCTCTAGAGAAGTTTGGATGAAAATTCCGCCTGAGTGTTTTTCAATGACTCTTCTGGCCTTTGAACATACTGTGTTCAGACAACCAAAATAAATGCCAAAGGAGCCTTGAGAACTGGAGTCCTAATAGAAATAGGATGTGGAGATTATACTACAAGAAGAGAGGATTTTAAGTGTTAGGTCAGAACATCTACCTGGATTTGTGATTAGTGGTTGAATCTCTTTCTTTTTTACCTGAATCACAATATGCATTTTCAGATGGTCTCTGTTAGTTACATCTGTCAGAGTAAGCATGATCCCACGGCTGGGCTTGAGTATGCAGCCTGTTTGTGGTACTTTCTGTAACATGATTCTGTGAGTCAGCTTGTTTATAAGTTCAGGTGATATGACTTACAGATCTACCAAACATGTTTCTTTAGTTTTTTCTCAATCCTACAACTGAAATTTGGATGTCTGTGATATGAGTTGTTTTAAGACAGTTGAAGTGCTTAAAATTCCCATGGCGTCCTACTGCCATAATGAGTCATTTATTTGAGAAAGATTGGCTCAAACACAAAGATATTCACTTCAAGGTCACTGAGAACTTTTTTCTTTTGGAACACATTTTCAGGACCTCAGCATGTCATTGGTGCCTCAGATGTTCACGCGCCTGGCACACTGCTCACTGAAAACACACAAGCTGATTGGTGGGAGAAACTGTCCCCAGGCTCTAGCCACATCTCTGCCTAACATCACCACATAAAACTATGCTTTTCTCTCATTTCTTGTTTCTCAAAGTTAATATGGTTAGGATAGAAAAGAGGGCATGAGGGTAAGAAACCATTGTTTTTTCCTCTTAAGTCTGGATACCTGGCCTGTTTATAGCCACTTGCTTCCTTATTTTCTTTTGCTTTGAATTGTCTTGCCTTGTTTCCTCTTCAAAAAAAAAATCCTAGCTTAATCAATTATTATGATTCCAGTACTATGTAAAAAATTCTAAAGAGCCCAGTTCTGCCCTCGAAGAGCTCAGTCTAATAGGTACTTAGGAAACAAACGAGTATGTGGTCTAGTTTTAAAATAGAGGTATAGGCAGTGACTCATGAGAATTTATGTAATACAGTCAGAATTTCTTACTCTACCAAGGTGCAGATTTTTATTTGAAAGGTATTGCTTCCTTATAAATACAGAAGCATTGTCAATATAATTCACAGTTTATACATAATGGAAATCAAGGAGAAACACAGAATCCCCTAGTAGATCAACTAAAGAGCTGGTACCAAGATTGGATGAGTAACTCAGCAGCATGGCTCTCAGTGAACTAGCTCACTTTTTGAGTGAGTTCTGAAGCACTTGGTGAAAGGGAGAGTGCAGTTCTGCACCCTAGACAGGGCCTCCTCTGCCCACTTCTTCATCTGCTCCCATGTGCCTCTTACCACAGAATGACTGGTGAGCAAGAAGTGAGGTTATCAGCAGAGCTGCAGTAACAGGTGTCATAAGCCTATATTTTATGAAGTATTTATTTGGATGTTGGGGATGCTTTCAGAATACAACTGCTGAGGACAGAACACCTTGTTGACCCACTGTTCAATAAGCTTGCTGTTCTTTTCTTTCTTTCTTTATTTTAATTGGAGGATAATTCCTTTACAATAATGTGATGATTTTTGCCATATGTCAACATGAATCAGCCACAGTTATTCATGTGTCCCTCCCATCCTAAACCCTCCACCCCCCTCCCCAGCCTATCCTTCTTGGTTGTCCCAGAGCACCTGCTTTGGGTGCCCTGCTTCATGCATCAAACTTGCACTGGTCACCTGTTTTATATATGGTGACATACATGTTTCAATGCTATTCTTTCAAATCATCGCACCCTCGCCTTCTCCCACTGAGTGCAAAAGTCTGTTCCTTACATCTGTATCTCTTTTACTGCCCTGAATCTAGGATAATCAGTATCGTCTTTCTAAAAACAAATATTGTACGTTAATGCATATATATGGAATTTAGAAAGATGATACTGACCCACTGCTCTGAAGCCACTGCTTTGTCCCCTGAGCAGACTGTGGGGGCTCAAGTTATTTGTCAATGGATTTTATCAACAGTTACCTTAAATCTGACCTGTTCTTCCTATGAATCTACATTACAGGTGTGCAATCAGACATGAGTTCCATTTTGCTGTTGCAGTGAAGCTATATTGTTTAGCCTTTGGGAGGAGAAGTTGGGGGAAAGAGGAGCATTTGGGTCTCTGTGCTTGCCTTTGTGCAGCTAGCGTTTGCATTCCATGGACAATGCTTGTTAGAAGTATAATTGTATGTCTGCAAAATCCAAGGCAAGCACCTGAAAAATTATTAATAACACTTAAAACATATGTGAAGAGCCTGGTTGAAAATTATTTAAAAATCAATAACTTCATATGCCAGCAATAACTTCTAGAAAATATAATTAAAAAACAGACTCTAGTAATAAATAGAATATATTTTAAAACACTTCTAAGTAACTTTAAAAAAAATGTGCAGGTGTTATGTGGAAGAAAAGTATGAGGTATCACTAAGAATCATAAAAACAGAATTTAATGAAAGGAAATCTTTTTTCCTAGAAGGCAAGCAGAATATAACAAACATTTTATTTCTTCTAAAATTAAGTATAAATATAAATACAATTGCAATAAACATTCCAACTGAATTATTCCAGAATATATCAGTAAAAATAGAGGGTAAAAATGGCTGAGGCTTTTTTTAAAAGGAAAAATGATGTCAGGTTTTCATTAATAGATAATAAAATATTGTGACAACAATATTCAATCAAACCATATACCGGTAAAACTCAGTATCATAAAAGGCAGTTTTCTAATAATAATACATGATTCAATGCATGATGTTGGGACAACTGGTTGTATATAAGAAAAACATGTAATTGAATCAGAATGCAAAAATAATTTCAAACTACTTTCCTGATATAAGCATGATTCACTATACTGAGAGTAAGAGGCTATGTCAATGAGAACCAAGTTTCCACTTATGATGACACAATTCCAGCACTGATACTGAGACTTTTGAGAAGATGGGGGTCTCAGTGTTGCCTTTTTAAAAAAAGTTTTCACCAAAAACTTTATTGAACAACATATTCACCATTTTGTTCCACTATATTCTGCCATTTTTCAGCCAACTTCATAATTCCATCTTCCCAAAACTTTTTATCTTTTTTTAAGATAAAATATTTTAATTTTTATTGAGGTATAGTTGATTAACAATAATATTAGTCTTCAGGTGTTCAGCATAGTGATTCAATATTTTTATAGATTATATTCCACTTAAAGTTATTATAAATTATTGGCTGTATTCCCTGTGCTGTTCGATATACCCTTGTTGCTTATTTATTTTATACATACTAGCTTTTAAAATTTGGTTTTAATGGGCAGATAATTGCTTCACAATGTTGTGTTGGTTTCTGCCATACAACAACATGAATCAGCCACAGGTATACACATTTTCTCTCCCTCTGGAGCCTCCCTCCCATCTCTCACCCACTCCCACTCCTCTAGGTTGTCATAGAGCACAGAGTTGAGCTCCCTGTGTAATATAGCAACTTCCCACCCACTATCTACTTTGCATATGGTAATATACATGTTTCAGTGCTGCTCTCTCAGTCTGTCCCACTCTTTCCTTCCAGGGCTATGTCCATGAGTCTGTTCTTTATGCTGAATCTGTATTCCTGCCCAAAGATAGGTTCATCAGTACCATTTTTCTAGATTCCATATATGTATTTATTTGTTAATATATGATACTTGTTTTTCTCTTTCTTACTGACTTACTGTATTACAGGCTCTAGTTTCATCCACCTTAGTTCAGTTGACTCAAATTCATTCCTTTTCATGGCTGAGCAATATTCCATTGTATATATATGTACCACATCTTCTTTGTCCATTCATCTGTTGATGGATGTCTAGGTTCAGTGTTGCTTATGATGAAAATAGCAAAGATGAAAAGAGACTAGACTTCTAACAGGGCATGGAACTTACAGAGCACAACATGGCCCAACTTTTGGCCATGCAGCTCTCCTATCCTCCAAGACTCTTTCTGCCCTGGAAACTTCGTGCCGTGCATGTAATACACCACTGTGCCTGTCAGCCCTGAGCGAGGGTGGTGCTCAACACATTCTGGAGGGCCGCTTGGCACATATGTGTCCCCATGTCTGCTTTCAGAATTTCCTGTTTCAGACAAGTCCCCCAGGGAGATGACAGAAGAAGCAGAATGGACAAAATTTTAAACAGCCAAGTTACTTACTAACAAGGCATTGGCTAAGAAATTATTCAATATGTATAATTATAGAATACCATTCTTTAAAAGTTTTTAATGAATATGATAGGTTAATAAGTATCATGTTGTTGGAGACAAAATTTACATTTCTTCCTCTATTAGCCATGTTAAATATTTTCTGGTGTTAATTGGCAGTTTGTACTTCTCTGGTTTTACTGTGTCCTTAAAACTCTTTCTTCCTTTCTCTCTTCCTTCTTTATTTTTTTAAAATCATTCACTGAACATGTTCAACATTGAAGAAAAACTATAATCAGAAAAAGCACGTTCTTAAACAACATCAAAAGTCCACAAAGAATATTTCAAGAAAATTCAAGAGATTGGTTTGTTATTTGTGGAAGTTTTCTTTATAATTAAATAGTGGACATCATGGCTAGAAACATGAACTAGGAACAAGTTTGCAATATGCCTTGAACCCCAAACAGAGCAAACTGAATTCAATTCTGTGGAACATAGAGACCACTGGAAATGTTGAGCAAAAACGGACAGACATAAATGCAGTGTTTTAAGTATTATCATTTGCTTCATAAGGAAAATGGTATGGAGCTGGCTCATAACTGTCTCTTGTCTTGGGTCACCAGGTGACAATCTGCTGTTATCTCCTGAAGCTGTACTTTATACCCACCCTGGTGTGAGAAAGACAACACGTGTAATCAAGAGTGACGGGCTGACACCAAGCTAAAGAAAATTTCAGGCTCTGGGTTAGAAATTTTGCTGCAAGTGAGAGTAATAAAATGAGAAATAGTTTTAAAAAAAGTGATTAGGTGAGGTGCTGGAGTAATTTAAAATGAGATGGGTCAAATCCTGCTAATAATAAACTTTGAAGAGTAACTGGGATGAGCAGCTGAAATTATGGCTTTTGGTTTTTTTCCTATTTAATTTCTGTGATTAATCTTCTGCCATTAGAAAAGAATTGTGTCTCTTATCCACCCCCCCCCCAAAAAAAAGTGGTATAAATTTGAAATAGCTATAATTAACTTTTAGTCTCTAATCTTGATTTTTTATTCTTGACCCAAAAGTACAGAGCACAGAGGCAGCCTTTGTTTTCTTGTTTGCAGCCCTAAACAGGGAGATCTTAGATGTACCAGTGTCCAGGCCAGTGTGTGCGATCCTGGAGGCGGCTTCCTGCCTCCTCCCTGGGCCCTCAGTTGCCAAGTGTATCACCTCCACCTTCCCAGGGAAGCCGTGTAAGTCGTCAGTTGGTAAGGGAGCTAAGGTCCTGCCATGAGGAAGGGGCACAGGCTGGACCGTGGTGGCAAAGGTGAATCCAATATAGTCCAGAAAAGACCTGGAGAAAGTGGCACATTTTTTTCTTCCTCCTGGTTCGAAATAGGAAAAAGAGTTCGTCAAGGCTGTATATTGTTACTCTGCTTATTTAACTTATATGCAGAGTACATCATGAGAAACGCTAGGCTGGAAGAAACACAAGCTGGATTCAAGATTTCTGGGAAAAATAGCAATAACCTCAGATATGCAGATGACACCACCCTTATGGCAGAAAGTGAAGAAGAACTGAAGAGCATCTTGTTGAAAGTAAAACAGAAGAGTGAAAAAGTTGGCTTAAAGATCAACATTCAGAAAACTGAGATCATGGCATCCGGTCCCATCACTTCATGGCAAATAGATGGGGAAACAATGGAAACATTGACAGACTTTATTTTGGGGGGCTCCAAAATCACTGCAGATGGTGATTGCAGCCATGAAATTAAAAAATGCTTACTCCTTGGGAGGAAAGTTATGACCAACCTAGACAGCATATTAAAAAGCAGAGACATTACTTTGCCAACAAAGTAATGTTTTTTCAGACTACTGGTTTTTCCAGTAGTCATGTATGGATGTGAGAGTTGGACTGTGAAGAAAGCTGAGTACCGAAGAATTGATGCTTTTGAACTGTGGTGTTGGAGAAGACTCTTGAGAGTCCCTTGGGCTGCAAGGAGATCCAACCAGTCCATCCTAATGGAAATCAACCCTGAATATTCATTGGAAGGGCTGATGTTGAAGCTGAAATTCCAATACTTTGGCTACCTGATGCGAAGAGCTGACTTATTTGAAAAGATCGTGATGCTGGGAAAGATTGAGGGCAGGAGGAGAAGGGGACAACAGAGGATGAGATGGTTGGATGGCATCACCGACTCAATGGACATGAGTTTGAGTAAACTCTGGGAATTGGTGAGGGACAGAGAGGCCTGGCATGCTGCAGTTCATGGGGTCACAAAGAGTCGGACACAACTGAACTTAACTGAAAGTAAGAAATAACTTCAAAATTTGGAAGAAGAAACAGTTCAGTGTAGGAACATACAAAATCTGAATGCAGGAACATCAAAGGGACCACGACCTTAACTTGGGGAAAAGTTTCCTTTGGGGTTTTGGATATTTGGGGCTCCCTTAACTTTGAGGTGGATGTCACTGGTGCAAAAAAGATGTGTAAAGCAGGGAGCCCCCTGTTTTAGACTTGCTCTAGAAAGAAAGTGAAGGGATCTTTAATATCTCACTTTACCTCCTCTGTCTAGTGATGAGATGAAAAAGGCTTTGTGTAGCCCAGAGGAAAACCAGGGGGTACCAGTGTGTTCCACACTTGAGGACAATATATATTGGGAAGAAGGTAAGATACTCCAACACCCTGGTTTATTTATTTCTTTGTTGGTATCAAATGGTGGTGATAGACTGGCTTGCTTAATGAGGTGATGCACTTTCTATTAAGAAATTATCCAGACAGTGTTGAGCACAGCATTTATCATTAGATATTGCAAAGTAATATCTTCCCTTGCTTCCGGGTACCTCAACTGGTAAAGAATCCATCTGCAATGTAGGAGACTCGGGTATGATCCCTGGGTTGGGAAGATCCCCTAGAAAAGGTAATGGTTATCCACTCCAGTATTCTTGCCTGGAGAATTCAGGACAGAGGAGCCCGATGGGCTACAGTCCATGGGGTCGCAAAGGGTTGGACACGACTGAAGAGACTAACACACTGTATAATCATAAGGGACATTATTTAGGTAATACCTCATTTTTCTAGTGGTTTTCCCCTATTTTCTTCAGTTTAAGTCTGAATTTGGCAATGAGGAGTTCATTATTTGAGCCACAGTGAGCTCCCAGTCTTGTTTTTGCTGACAGTGTAGAGCTCTCCATCTTTGGCTGTAAGAATATAATCAGTCTGATTTTGGTGTTGACCATCAGGTGATGTCTATGTGTAGAGTTGTAGAGGGTGTTTGCTATGACCAGTGCGTTCTCGTGACAAAACTCTGTTAGCCTTTGCCCTGCTTCATTCTGTACTCCAAGGCCAAATTTGCCTGTTACTCCAGGTGTTTCTTGACTTCCTACTTTTGCATTCCAGTCTCCTACAATGAAAAGGTCATCTTTTGGGGTTTTAGCTCTAGAAGGTCTTGTAGGTCTTCATAGAACCGTTCAGCTTCAGCTTCTTCAGCATTACTGATTGGGGCATAGACTTGGATTACTGTGATTTTGAATGGTTTGCCTTGGAAGTGAACAGAGATCTTTCTGTCATTTTTGAGATTTCACCCAAGTACTGCATTTCCGACTCTTTTGTCCACCTATGAGGGTTACTCCATTTCTTCTAAGGGATTCTTGCCCACAGTAGTAGATATAATGGTCATCTGAATAAAATTCACCCATTCCAGTCCATTTTAGTTCGTTGATTCCTAAAATGTCGATGTCCACTCTGGCCACCTCCTGTTTGACTACTTCCAATTGACCTTGATTCATGGACCTAACATTCCAGATTCCTATGCAATGGTTCTCTTTACAGCATCAGACTTTACTTCCATCACTAGTCACATCCACACCTGGGCATTGTTTTCACTTTGGCTCTGTCTCTTCATTCTTTCTGGAGTTATTTCTCCACTCTTCTCCATTAGCATATCGGGCACCTACCAACCTGGGGAGTTAATCTTTGAGTGTCCTGTCTTTTTGCCTTTTCATACTGTTCATGGGGTTCTGAAGGCAAGAATACTGAAGTGCTTTGCCATTCCCTTCTCCAGTGGATGACGTTTTGTCAGAACTTGCCACCATGACCTGTCTGTCTGGGTGGCCCTACAAGGCATGGCTCATAGTTTCATTGAGTTAAATAAGGCTGTGGTCCATGTGATCAGTTTGATTAGTTTTCTGTGATTGTGATTTTGTTCTGTCTGCCCTCTGATGGATAAGCATAAAAGGTTTGGAAACTTTTATGGAAGCTTCCTGATGGAATTGACTGACTGTAGGGGAAACTGGGTCTTGTCCTGATGGGTGGGGCCATGCTCAATAAATCTTTAATCCAATTTTCTATTAATGGGTGGGGCTGTGTTCCCTCACTGTTGTTTGACCTGGGACCAAACTATGGTGGAGGTAATGAAGACTGTGGCCTCCCTCAAAAGGTTCCATGCAAGCACTGCCATACTCCTTGGCCCCAACACTGCAGCAGGCCACCACAAACCCACACCTCTGCTGAAGACTCCTGGACACTCACAGACAAGTCTGGGTCAGTCTCTTGTGGAGTTTCTGCTCCTTTCTCCTGGGTCCTGGTGCACACAAGGTTTTATTTGTGCCCGCCAAGAGTCTCTTTGAGACTGGGGAGTCCTGTCTAAGGCCTGTAATCAAATCCCACTGGCCTTCAAAGTCAAGTTTCCTGGGGGTTCTCAGTCCTTTTGCCAGATCCCCAGGTTGGTATATCTGTTGTGGGTCCTAGAACTTTCTTAACAGTGTGAGAATTTATTTGATATAATTGTTCTGCAGTTTGTGGGTCATCTGCTTGGAGGCTTTATGGTGGGGTTAATGGTGACCTCCTTCAACAGGACTTATGCCATATACCCAGGTCTGCTGCACCCAGAGCCCCTGCCCCTGCAGCAGGCCACTGCTGACCTATAATTCTGCTGCTGCTGCTGCTTCTAAGTTGCTTAAGTTGTCTCTGACTCTGTGCGACCCCATAGACAGCAGCCCACCAGGCTCCCCCGTCCCTGGGATTCTCCAGGCAAGAACACTGGAGCGGGTTGCCATTTCCTTCTCCAATGCATGAAAATGAAAAGTGAAAGTGAAGTCACTCAGTCGTGTCTGACTCTTAGCGACCCCATGGACTGCAGCCTACCAGGCTCCTCTGTCCATGGGATTTTCCACTCTGCAGGAGATGCTTAAACACTTAACACATGAGCCGTGAACTTCCAAATGTTCAAGCTGGATTTAGACAAGGCAGAGAAACCAGAGATCAAATTGCCAACATCCGTTGGGTCATCGAAAAAACAAGAATGTTCCAGAGAAACATCTACTTCTGCTTCATAGAGCATTCCAAAGCCTTTGACTGTGTGGATTACAACAAACTGTGGAAAATTCTGAAAGAGATGGGATATCAGACCATGTTTCCTGCCTCCTGAGAAATCTGTATGCAGGTCAAGAAGTGACAGTTAGAACCAGACATGGAACAACAGACTGGTTGTAGATTGGGAATAGGATATGTCAAGTCTGTAAATTGTCACCCTGCTTATTTAAGTTATAGGCAGAGTACATCATGCAAAATGCCAGGCTGGAATCAAGATTGCCTGGAGAAATATCAATAACCTCAGATACACAGATGATGCCACCTTTGTGGCACAAAGCAAAGAAGAACCAAAGAGCCTCCTGATGAGAATGAAAGAGGAGAGTGAAAAAGTTGGCTTAAAACTCAATATTCAGAACACTAAGATCATGACATCTGGTCCCATCACTTCATGGCAAATAGATGGGAAAACAATGGAAACAGTGAGAGACTATTTTTTTTGGATTCCAAAATCACTGCAGATGGTGACTGCAGTCATAAAATTAAAAGATACTTGCTCCTCAGAATAACAGCTATGACCAACCCAGACAGCATATTAGAAAGCAGAGACTACTTTGCCAACAAAGGTCCATCTAGTCAAAGCTATGGTTTTTCCAGTAGTCATGTATGGATGTGAGAATTGGACTATAAAGAAACCTGAGCATTGAAGAATTGATGCTTTTGAACTGTGGTGTTGGAGAAGACTCTTGAGAGTCCCTTGGACTGCAAGGAGAGCCAACCAGTCAATCCTAAAGGATATCAGTCGTGAATATTCATTGGAAGGACTGATTTTGAAGCTGAAGCTCCAATACTTTGGCTACTTGATGTGAAAAACTGACATTATAAAAGACCCTGATGCTGGGAAAGATTGAAGGCAGTAGAAGGGGACAACAGAGGATGAGATTGTTGGATAGAATCTTTGACTCAATGGACATGAGTTTGAGCGAACCTGGGAGTTGGTGATGGACAGGGAAGCCTGGCGTGCTGCAGTCCTTGGGGTCACAAAGAGTCAGTCATGACTGAGTGACTGAACTGAACTGAACTCATGTGCCTGTGTTTCCTGTCCTCCTTAGGCACAAACAAAAGTGATGATCATAGCCTTATGATGTCCTTATAAGGACTTTGCAGGCCATATTCACAATATGTTTATTTTATTTATTCATTTTATTACTAATCAAATTATTATTTTATATTGGAGCATAATTGATTAATAATGTGTTTGGTTCCAGTGTACAACAAAGTGATTCAGTTATACATATACTTATTCTTTTTCAAATGTTTTCCTATTTAGGTCATTACAGAACATTGAGCAGAATTCCATGTGCTGCATATAGATGCTTGTTTGTTATCCATTTTAAATCTAGCAGTGTGTGCATGTCCATCCCAAACTCCCTAACTATCCCTTTCCCTACCTTTCCCCTTTGGTAACCAGTTATGCCTGTGAGTCTGTTTCCGTTTTGTAATTAAGTTCACTTGTATCATTTTTTGAGATTCTGAATATAAGCAACATCATGCAATATCTTGTCTGGCTGACTTCACTTAGTATGATAACCTATAGGTACATCCATGTTGATGCAAATGGCATTATTTTAATATTTTTATGGCTGAATAATATTCAATTGTATATATGTACCACATCTCTTTTATCCATTCTGCTGTTGATGGACATTTAGGTTGCTTCCATATCTTGGCCATTGTAAATAGTGGTGCTGTTAACATTGATGTGCATATATCTTTTCAAATTATGATTTTCTCCAGCTATATGCCTGAAAGTGGGATTACTGGGTCATCAGTAGCTCTATTTTTAGTTTTTTAAGAAACTTCCATACTCTTCTCCATAGTGGCTGCACCAATTTACATTCCTAGCTAGAGTGCAGGAGGGTTCCCTTTTCTCCACACCCTCTCCAACATTTATCATTTGTAGGCTTTTGATGATGGCCATTCTGACTGGCGTGAGGTGATATCTCCTTGGCCATCTTCTTATCTCCTAGCCCCACTCACTGGTCTCATCACTCTGGCCTCTTTGCAGTTTCCTAAAACATGCTAAGCTCTTTCCTACTTAAATACCTTTGATCTTGCTTTTATCTTTGTCTGGAAAACTTTCCTCCTCTATTCAGGAGGCTTACCAGCTCCTATCCACCTCTGTTTGAATGTCACCAGGAAAGAGACATGTCCTAACCACCACACATAGAGGAGCCTGCCCCTGGATCCCAGCAGCCCCGGTTTGCCAGGTTCCAAGCTTGTCTAGAGTGCTTACAATCACTTCACTGATTGTACATTTGTTACCTTTTTATTTGCTGAATATTTATTTGCTGAGTCTTTCTTCCTTGGGTCCATCTCCTCTGTCTAAAACATTAGCTCTCTGAAGTCAAGGATTTCGTCAGTTCTTAGGGCAGTGCCTGGTGCTAGGTAGGCTGCCCGTATGTATTTGTTGAAGACATGTGGATTCATTTTTATTTCCTTTAAATAATATCAGATAACAATTTTTGAGCAAAAGATGTAAAAAAGTAAATTTACTAGAAATCTGACTTTAATAATGAGATGAGCCTCCTCCTGTTGTAATCGTTCCTCTTGGAATTCAGACTCCTGGTCTACCTTATGTCCTTGTTCCTTGGGTTGGTCTGATTGCAAGTCAAGATCATACCTTTGAGGTTATGAATAATAACATGCAAATATGAGTCTTGCATATTTAAATCTATTTACTTTTCAGTTCCCTATGTAAATAAAGGAAATTGTAGATTTGCTTATTGATCTTAAATGCAAGGTTATCTTGCAAAGGTTGAAAAAACGCTTATGATTACAGTAAATTAAAATTCAAAAGCCAAGCTTTAGTCACAAATACTGTAATACAGCTCTAAACTCAATGGATTAACTTGAAACATATAGCCATACTAATTTTAATGTAAAATAAATGATTTATCACCTCTAAAATTAACAGCAATTAAGTTTTGTACCAAATTACTGTTAGACTATTTTGAAAATAAGCAACTGAATTGCATTAACATTATTATTTTTAATTTTATGATTCTTTTTTACAACTAGCTTTGGGTGTGTGTACAAGTTAAGGGCAGATCATTGCCTTGTAGCACTTACTGAAAGATTGTGCTGTCATTGCCCCAGAGGATGTGGCTAGCTCAATGTGTTACAGATTTCATCTTCTTAGGAAAATGCTTCTTACTTTCAAGTTATAATTGACTTATTCTCTAATGATAGTTTTCCATGTAAAACAAGCTAATCTTCCCAAATCCTCATATCTGCTGGTGATGAGATACAAAGAGGAATTTAGTACCCAGATAAAATGGTAATTTAAAAACAGCATTTTACTCATAATGTAATTATTGTAGCTATTTACTACTTTTGCCACAGGTTTATTTGCTTTTCAAGAGAGAAAAAAAATTCTTTTTCTCAAGCATTTGACAGCAGTGAGAAGTTCATTATGTGGCCAATTATGGTTAGTAAGTTGACAGTTTTGAAACAGTTCCAGAAAAATTTGTCACTTTCTCACCACAGATAAGCTCTGTTTAAGAAGCCCCTCTAGCACAGGTTAAACTACTCTGTTAATCCTGAAGTGTTTGACCTCCTTTCTAATACCCTGCAGGAGAAAGCATTAATATTTAATCAAGAGTGAGGAATCCTTGCTGAGGGTGAAAATATTCTTTTTTCCCCCCCCAGATAGTCTGTTCAGCTGATTCATGGTTGAAATATTCTAGTTTAGATTTAATTACTATGAAAAAGGAATAATTATTTTTCCTTGGTTCCGTACTTTCTTGCACTTCATAAATTCCTTGTGAAGAGAATACATTTTGATATTTTCTCTAAAGAGTAAAAAAGACTTTCAGTGTTGTCTGATCTTTAAAATATCTTCAATTGCAATTACTTCAGCAGTTTATTGGTTTTCCAGTATGTGAGATATAAGATTACAGGAGTATATGAAAGTATACCTTACAGTTAAGGAAAAATAATATGCTGAGCATCTATGTTCCCAACACCTGGGCTAAGAAATAGAACTTTACCTCACCTGAGCAGCCTGTTAAATCTCCCTTGCTCTTCCCCAAAGTAAATCCCTTTTTGTTTTATACTGATCATTCTTTTGCTTTCCATGTTAGTCTTTGCCATCTTTATGAATCTCTATTCAGTCCTAACCAAGTATTATTTGAATCTGTATATTTTAAACATTATATAGAAGTCAGTGTAAGTCTTCTTATAAGTCAGTTCGTTGACCACTAGTTTTTTAGTTTAATCCATGTGATGCTTAAGGCTGTTATCAAGTTTATTCACTGCTGTGTAGTATTTCATTGAATACATGGATTCCATGTTATTTACCCCCTTCAGTTTTGGTTGTCTTTTCAGCGGTTTCCAGGTTTTGCCATTCTGACTGATGCTGTCATAAAAATACCTCTCATGTCTTCATGGATACAGTGTGAACCATTTTCTCTAGGGCCTCTACCCAGGAGATGAGATGCTAAACTGTGAACATGTCCAGCTCTCTTTTATAATGCAAATGTTTCTCAGCATGGTTGGACTGTTCTACACATCCAGCAGGAGCAGCATATGAAAGTTGTAGTTGCTTCATATAATGTTAACTGGATTTTTTTTTTTTTTACAGTCAGTATAAAATGATCAGTGATTATTGTTTTAGTTTGCATTTCCTTTATTTCTATCAAAGTGAATGAATCCTTATATGCATCTAAGTCATTCCTTTTTCCTATTAATACTTGTTAATACCTTTCATCTGCCTACTTTGTGAAACCATTTTAAATATATTCTGTAAAGTTTTACAGTCCTAGTAATTTTTATCAGGTTTTGGATCTATATTCTGTATTTCTACCATTTTTTGTTTTTATTAAAACACAACTGTTTCTACATATATATATAGCATCTCTATATACAAATTATGTGTATATAATATATAAAACAGAGTTCAGCTGGGTTTATGTTTTTTCAATCATAGCTGAAATTTTTTTTTTAAACTAAGTTCATTTACCTTTTAAAACATTTGTTAAAATAGTTTTTTTTTTTTTTTTAAATTTTAAGTAGTTCCTTTTATTTCATGGGGATATAGTCCACACCAATAAAGTTACAACTTCAGTTATTTCCAGCTATTATCACAAAGAAACTAATGAGGTAGGTTAAAATGCAGTTAATTTTCCTCATTTGAAGAGATTCTTAGAATTTTCTTAAATCTGCTCCAAGAAACAGTTTTAGAAAAAGAAAATCATTATTAATAAAGGTTTACTTGAATATTCATTCACCCAACTAGTATACAAAGATCTAATTTCACATTAAACCAACAAGAACCTACTTACTTCTAAAAACTGCTGTTCATCTTCTAAAATTAATATAAAGTGTTAGCGTAAGTTTGTATATATATTTAATTAAAATAGTAATATGCACTGTTACTCTAGGAGAAATAAACTTTATTTGGTGCAATTCATTGATTATTATATAGCCATGTCGCTCAGTCGTGTCCGACTCTTTGCGACCCCATGGACTGTAGCCTACCAGGCTTCTCTGTCCATGGGATTTTCCAGGCAATAGTACTGAAGTGGATTGCCATTTCCTTCTCCATGAAATAGTTTTTGACAGCTGTGTTTCAGGGAGAATTTGGGAAGATGCAGAGACTTCCCATATACACTCTGTCCCACAAATGCCTAGCCTCCCCCGTTATCAGCATTCCCACCAGATGATACATTTGTTATGGTGATGAACTGACACTGACACAGCCTCACCCAAAGTCCAGAGTTTACATGAGGGCTCACCTGGTGTGTATATCTCACGGGTCTGGACAAATGTGTAATGCTCAAATACTCAGTGCTGTAGTATCATATAGAGTATTTTCGCTGCCCTGAAAATCCTCTTTGCTCTGCCTCTTCAGCTTTCCCTCCCTCCAGTTCCTGGCAATCACTGATGTTTCTGCTGCAGTCATAGTTTTTCCTTTGCCAGAATCTCATATAGCTGGAATGATATACATTACATAGCTTTTTCAGGAAACTCTGGAATGCCCTTCTTTATTTGTGGTAATTTCCTTGCTTTGAAGTCTTTTCTGTCTGAAATTCTCTCTTTTGATTAGTGTTATCATGGTATATTTTTCCCCCATTTGTTTATTTTTAATTTGTATGTGTTTTTGCTTAAAGTGGGTTTCTTGTAGACAACATATAGTTGAGTCTTGCTTTCTGATCTACTCTGACAATCTCTGTCTTTTAATTGGTGTAGCTAGATAACTGATGTTCAAAGTGATTACTAATATAATTGGGTTAATATGTACAATATTATTGTTTTCTACTTGTAGCTCTTGTTCCTTCTTCCTACTTTTTCCATTTTTTTCTGCTGTTTATACTTTTAATTGAGCATTTTATATGACTCTATATTCTTTCCTTTCCTAGAATGTCAGTTATACTTCTTTGTGTTTTTGCTGGTTTATTTGCTTTTTACAGTATTTAGTGATTGTGCTAGTGTTTGCACAAGTATTCCAAGTCCACTTTCAGATAACACTACATCACCAGTAGTGTAAGAACTTTGTAATAAGAAAATAATACTAATTCTTCTTTCCTATTTCCTGTATTATTGATGTTATTTCTTTTACTTGTATATGAGCATACATAATCATATATATGTATATATAAAAGCATATGTAATCAGATATAACATTCCTATTATTTTTAACAATCTGTTATCTGTTACATCAATTAAGAGTAAGAAAAATAAAAGTAATTACTTTCTCTTCACCTATTCCTTCTTTAAAGCTTATGCTTTATGCAGATCGATATTTCTGACCTATATTATTCTGAATGTATGTATTAATATATGTATTTTTTTTACTTATCTCAGTATCTTCTAGCATTTCTTACAAGGTAGGTGTACTGGCAACACATTTTCTAATTTTTGTTGGTCTAGAAGGACTCTTTCTTTACTTTTGAAGGTTTATTTTGCAGAATACGATTTTCTGGATTAGTTTTATTTCTTTTTTCCAGCAGTTTAAGCATTTTCCCCCCACTCTTTCCTCACTTGCATGGTTTCCGAGTAGCTGTATAGTTCTTATTTTTGTTATTCTAAAGTTAAGGTGTTTCCCCCTTTCCCCCTCTAACTTCTTTCAGGATTTTTTCTTTATCTTTGATTTTCTATCATTTGAAAATGATAATTCTTGGTTTGGGGCACATTTGTCCTCACTTGTTATCCTCTGAAATTCCTGAATTGTGGTTGGTGTCTGAAAGGATGGCTGGAGTGGCCCTCTCCTCAGGTTAGGGCTTCCTGGGTGGCTCAGATGGTAAAGAGCCCTTCTGCCAATGCAGGAGATGGAGATTCGATCCCTGGGTCAGGAAGATCCCCTAGAGGAGAAAATGGCAAACCGCTCCAACCACTATTCTCACCTGGAGAATCCTCATGGACTGAGGAGCCTGGCGGGCTACTGTCCATGGGGCTGCAGAGAGTCAGACACAGCTGAGTGATTGCGCGTGCACGCAGGTCAGTTAGGCTCTGTGTTGCCCTCATCTGAGTAGGTTCAGGTCAACTAGCTTCACCTGAGGGCTCATCCTATTAAGAGGAAGAGCGCTCTGCTATCTTCCAAGATGCTTTCTTTGCTCCTGCCCCTGCTAGAAGCAAGAGGAAGTTTTCCTGCAGTATTTGCTGGGAAAGACTGTGGGGGCTCCCAGGACTGTTTCCTGTGGAGTTTTTATCCCTCAGGCTTGTCCACATGCAGCCTCCAGCGCTTTATCTGTGGGTTTCGGGCTTTCCTTTCTGGCCTGGTTTCTGCAGTAATTTCTGTTCAGGGCAGACATGGCTCCCCATGATCCACCGTCTGCCTCTCCAGTCTTGGGGGGCTTCCCTGGTATCACCCCCTGCTTATGGATTCAAGGTTTGTTGCTTTTACAATCTGTTCAGCATTTGTCCTTGTTTTGGAAATTGAAAATCAGTTCATTTACTCTCAATTTCTAACAGATACTGATTAACTCCTATTTAGTTTATATTTTGCCTTCATGTCATCTTTATCATGTTTATTTTTGTTCACTTCCTTCATTGTTTGAAGTTGTTAATTATTTCTTTTTCTCATTCTATTTTGAATTTTGTATGTTGGTTGGGAGAAATTTTGTAGTTGGTCAGAAAGTCTTTTCAGGAAGTTAGCTGTTATTGTCACTTGAAGTTTTGCTTGTTTTGCATAATAATCTAAGTTAAATTTTGCTAGTAGACTACCCTGGCTTACCTGCTTAGGAAATTTCACATCTGGTCTCCATTTTGCTTGATTTTTAAGTCTTCAGTTGTCAGGCTGGAGACCTGGGAAGAGAGCTTATAGTGTGGTTCAGTCTGAGTCAATGGTATATGTTCCAGTTTGAAAGCCAGCAGGCTGGGGACCCAAGGAGGCTGAAGTTCCAATTCTAGTCTGGATGCAGGAGAAGATCAGTGACGAGATCAAGCTCTCAGGCAGGAGGAATTGCTTGTTACTGGTGGAAGGGTCCACCTTTTTGTTTTGTTCAGGCCTTCAGCTGACTGGAAGAGGCCCATCCATATGGATGAGGACAACCTACTTCCCTCTGGGCACCCATTCAGTCTCATCCAGCACACCACTCACAGACACACCAGAACACAGCTTGACCACAGATCTGGGCATCCTCTGGTCAAGGCGACACATAAAAATTACCATCACAGCTTTACATTTAATCAATTTTGGAAATAAGGGATGTAGTTTTCTTGGATCTGTGGAAATGCTTTGAAAATTGAGGCAAAGGTGGGTTCATTGAGGAAGTATGAATATCCCCAATCCAAAAATGCTTGGAACATAATTCTTAAACTTCTTTTTAATCTAACTCAGGAATGAATTAAGCTGAAAACCCATGGGTTGGGTGGCTAGTGGTTTCACATTCTTGGGGGAAGTTTTCCCCCTTCCATTGAGGATTAAGCTTGGTTTCATGCTTTATTATAAAATTACAGTTTATTATAGACTTCTGTGGGGGGGGCAGATTTAATGGTAATTATCCCTTCCACCATGACGATTATCCTCTTATAGACTCTCACAAAGTGGGTGGTAATGCTGTGTTTACTTTTCTGTCCTTGAGTCATGGGATATCAGAAAATCTATTTTGAAAGTTCACTGGGAGTTGGAAAATGCCTAGAAAGGCTAGAGCCACTTCAGGTACTACACTCCCTCTTTGGAGCTGTCTTCACACATTTCCTGATATCTTCACTGTATTACCGTCTCATGCAAACTTTCATGCTTTGCATAATTCAATCCCACACATTTATTTTCATGAAATTAAATCTTATATTGCTATAAATGAGGCTCTTCAGTGTCTAATTTTAAATATTATATTTATCCTTGATCTGTACATTACTTTGGATGTTTTAGTATAGGTAATATATTTTAAGAGTCTATCCTACAAATCCAAACATCCTTTATTAATATTAAAAGTGAAAGAAAGTTAAAAAAAAACTCACAAAATTCAAAGAAGTCATGAATCAGAAAAGTTGTATCTTCTTTTGAAATTTCAGAAATGTTTCCTACATTACAGAAATTCTTGCCCTGCAAATAGTTTCATCTGTACCATTTTTCTAGATTCCATATACATGTTTCTCTTAACTAATATCCAAAGGGATTTCCTTATTTAGGAGTTGTTTGAACTCTGAAATCACATGTAGAATGCAAAGTAAATAGATTTAAGCAATGTTTAAGCACAAGGCAATGGATATAAATAACACGTAAATGGCTCCAATGTGGTTTAGGTCTCTAATTCTTTGTTGTTCTTGTTCAGTCTCATCCCACTCTTTGCAACCCCATGGTCTGCAACATGCCAGACTTCCCAGTCATTCACCATCTCCCAGAGCTTGCTCAGACTCATGCCCATTGAGTTGGTGATGCCATCCAACCATCTCATCCTCTGTCGTCCCCTTCTCCTCCTGTCTTCAATCTTTCCCAGCATCAGGGTCTTTTCCAATGAGTTGGTTGTCCACATTAGGTGGTCAAAGTATTGGAGCTTCATCATCAGTCCTTCCAATGAATATTCACAGTTGATTTCCCTTAGGATTGACTGGTTTGGTCTCTTTGCTGTCCAAGGGACTCTCAAGAGTCTTCTTCAGCACCACGGTTCAAAAGCATCAATTCTTTGGTGCTCAGCCTTCTTTATGGTTCAACTTTCACATCTTTAATTCTAGTCTGTATTGTGCAAACCCTAGAGAAGCACTGTAGTCAGGTAAATGCATTCTGTATTTTTCTTTCATTTCAAGCCAATTCTGTGCCAACCTCTGGCTTCTACCATGGGTGGTGTGGGCCTTATTTTAGTTTTCATTCATTGCATGTTACTTAGAGAGAACCTGGGTGAGACTGTCTACATCAAGTAAGGGTTTTGTTATACCAGAGTTGGCGAGCTGGCTGCCACATGCTTACCCCTCTTCTTTTGGAGAATTTATGCCTAGATCACATGACTAACCTCATGCACTCTCCCTTTCCTACTAAGTCTTCTGTAACTGCATGCAAAAATTCTGGAATGCATTTTCCCATGCTGATCCAGAAGGTTTTCATTGGTTTCTTGCAATTTTAGAACTTTTAGATTGAAAATAACCTTATAATGGCTGTTTCCATATAAAAAAGTAATCCTTAATGGTGTTCTCATTTTTTGAGACTGCAGTTCTTTGAAAAGATAAATTAAGTTTATTAGACTTCCAAGTGACAGTAGTATTTCTATGTCATGTGTGAAAAAATAGTGGTTGAAATTTCATATTCAGTAACTCTTTAAGTAAACTGATGTTAAATAATTCAGCATCTTCACCTGAAAAATAATGATTTATAATGTGAAAATATGATTTTTTTTTTCTGTTCCACTGAGAATGTTTGATGGATGTTTGTTTTCAAGAACACCATGAGTAAAATCAGTCTATGATTACCCCAGCTTACCATAGCCCAAGCTTTAGAACAGCCTCTTGGAGTTAAACTCCTGATTCACACTATTAAATGACTGGTAACTGGAAAGGCTGCATTTTTGTTCTGTCATTATTTCTACCTTATCAGAGTTCTTTGCCAATAGTAGAAAGTTTGACTGATGAAGCAGGAAATAAGCTGGTTGTCAGGGTGGTGGACAGCTCTCAGATGCCCTGGAAGCCTGGGGAACACAGAAACTCATCAGGACCCATCATGCCCACAACACACAGGCAGCTGGACTTGCACAGTGGCTGCTGGTCTCATGCCCAGGGCACCCTCAAGTTTACACTACCCACCTCTCAACTTTGCCTTAGCTGCCAGGAACAACCTCCCCAAGTCTTGCTTTTAAGGCACCTGTGGTTTTATTAGGAAGGTATCACTTAAACGGTGAACCATGAGAGGTGTTGACTGATGGGTTTATTCAGGATCAGCAGAGAACTGGAGCTTGGGGATCTGCAACTATGGTGAGCTCCATGCAAGTCTCCCCACAGCAGAGGGAAGGAGAACTTTTATAGGGAGGAAGAGGGAGTCGAAAGGGCCATAGTAAAGAGAGTCCATGGCTTTTCAGGGCTGAGTCCTTGCCAGGAAAGAAGAGGAGTCATTTTTCCCTTCCTCTTGGGTTCTGCTGTGTTACAGGGAGTGAGAACTCCCCCTGCTGGTCTCACAACTATTTAATTGAGGTTTGTTGCAAAGAGTCAGACACGACTGAGCGACTTCACTTTCACTTTATGATTTTATTTATTTTTATCATTCTTTTATGAAGGGAAACTTGAGATAAAATATGCCAAATAATAAAGTATATGTTTGGACAATATTGGGTTCAGTCCCTGGGTTGAGAAGATCCCCTGGAGAAGGGAATGGCAACCCACTCCATTTTCTTGCCTGGAAAAATCTCATGGACAGAGGAGCCTAGGGCAACAATGCACTAGGTTGCAAAGAATAGAACATGACTGAGAGACTAACACTTTCATTTTGGACAATATGATAACTTACAAAGTGATTCTTTATGCTTAAATTATTTTTACTGAGAGAAATTCATGAAACATTCATTTGATGGTTTTGGTTATAGTTTATTTCATGTTGCCTGCTCATCAGCTACTTTTAAATTTGAATTAAGAGAGCACTATGACCTCAATTATAACAGAATTTGTTATTTCTGCAGAGTGGCAATGCTAGTGAATTTTCATGATAAATCCTCTTTTCTGTGGATTTATATCTTGTGATGTTAATTTGTATGAAGATGAAAGTTTGCATTAAAAGTGGCTCAGATTATATGAAAATTTCTTTCTAAAAATTGTAAATTATTATTTGTAAGAGATCAATCAACTAAATGATAATTTACTTAAAAAATACTCTTTAAACTAAAAAAGAAATTTATTCTAAACAGCAAACTTTTACTAGCAGTTACCCTTTCCTTCAGAATAGTTTCTATGGGCATTTGAAAGTATTAACACAGTAGTTATCTTATAGTGAATCACAACTGTCTCTGTTAATTGAACATTTTCCCCAATTATCCCAGAAATGAACTGGCCAGTTGTTTGTTCTTATCTCTTTATTTTAGGTGTGTATTTATTAGGTAATGCATTTACATAAAATTTTACAAGCACTTGTAATAAAGATGTTCACAAAAGTAATAGCTGCTTGCTACAAAGAGAACTGTGTGTATGTGTTTATTTGGATATAATTGACATGTAACATGTATAAGTTTAAGGTATGCAACATATGATTTGATAATTTATGTTGCAGTATGATCGCCACAGTAGCATTAGCTAACCCTTCTAATCAAGTCACATAATTATCCTTTCTTCTAGTCATGGGAACAGTTAGGATCTATTCTCTAAGCAAGTTGAACATTTATAATACAGTTATGTTGTGTGTAGTCATTGTAAGGTAAGGTAAGGTAAGGTGAAGTCGCTCAGTCATGTCCGACTCTTTGCTACCCCACGGACTGTAGCCTACCAGGCTTTTCCATCCATGGGATTTTCCAGGCAAGAGTACTGCAGTGGGGTGCCATTTCATTCTACTGTGTATTAAATTGCCAAGACTTACCTGCTTATATGCAGAGTACATCATGAGAAATGCTGGGCTGGATGAAGCACAAGCTGAAATCAAGATTGCTGGGAGAAATATCAATAACATCAGATAGGCAGATGACACCACCCTTATAGCAGAAAGTGAAGAGGAACTAAAGAGCCTCTTGATGAAAGTAAAAGAGGAGAGTGAAAAAGCTGGCTTAAAACTCAATATTCAAACAACTAAGATCATGGCTTCTGGTCTCATCACTTCATGGCAAATAGATGAGGAAACAATGAAAACAGTGACAGACTATTTTCTCGGGCTCCAAAATCACTGCAGATGGTGACTGCAGCCATGAAATTAAAAGACGCTTGCTCCTTGGAAGAAAAGTTATGACCAACCTAGACAGCATATTAAAAAGCAGAGACATTACTTTGCCAACAAAGGCCTGTCTAGTCAAAGCTATGGTTTTTTAAGTAGTTATGTATGGATGTGAGAGCTGGACCATAGGGAAAGCTGAATGCCACAGAATTGATGCTTCTGAACTGTGGTATTGGAAAAACTCTTGAGAGTTCCTTGGACTGCAAGGAGATCAAACCGGTCAGTCCTCAAGGAAATAAGTCCTGAATATTCTTTGGAAGGAATGATGCTGAAACTGAAACTCCAATATTTTGGCCACCTGATGGAAAGAACTGACTGCTGGAAAAGACCCAGATGCTGGTAAAGATTGAAGGCAGGAGAAGGGGACGACTGAGGATGAGATGGTTAGATGGCATCACTGGCTCAATGGACACGAGTCTGAGCAAGCTCCGGGAGTTGTTGATGGACAGGGAAGCTTGGCATGCTGCAGCCCATGGGGTTGCAAAGAGTCGGACATGACTGAGTGACTAAACTGATTGACCTACTAGTTGCAACTTTGTGTGCATAAACTCAGCTCCCCTATTCCTCCATTCCTCAGCTTCTGGTAACCACCATTCCACTCTCCATTTGAGTTTGGTGCTTTTTAGATTCCACACATAAGGGTTATCTACACTATTTGTCTTTCCCTGTCTGAGTTGTTTAACATAATGATTTCAAGTTCCATCTATGTTATTACAAATGGGAGGATTTTTTCCCCTCATGGCTGATTAGAAGTACATTGTGTGTGTGTGTGTGTGTGTGTGTGTGTGTGTGTGTGTGTAATCTCACGTTTTCTTTATTCATCCATTGATGGGCACTTAGGTTGTTTCCGTGTTGTGACTATTGTAAATAATGCTGCAGTGAACATGGAGATGCAGATATCTCTTCAGTGTTCTCTTTTAATTTCCTTTGGATACATCCCCAGAGATGGGATTGCTGGATCTTTTGCTGATAGTTCTCTTTTGAATTTTTTAAGGGATCTCTGTAATGTTTCCATAGTGGTTGGGCCAGTTTACAGTCCTACTAACAATGCAAAAGTGTTCCCTCCACACCCCACCATCCCCCATCAGCATTCTTGCCAGTATTTATCGTCTTTCATCTTCTTGATGAGTGCTTTCTTAGAGATGAGAGATGAGACCTTAGTGCGCCGGGAGCCGGCATATTGCATATTGAGTGCATATTGCATATTGAGTGCAGCACTTAATTAACGTTTAATTAAGCAGTTGTTTCCTGATCTTCGCCTACGCCGTCTCTCCTTCGAATACCCTGGATCAGCCGGGGCTGGTCCTCGGCATTAGTGTGCTTTAGATTTGCTTGTCCTTGGCGATTAGTGATGTTTAGCAGTTTTATGTACCTCTTTGCCACTTTAATGCCTCCTTTAGAAAAAATTCTATTTAGTTCTGTCATTTTAAATTGGATTTGTTGTTGTTATTGAGTTGTATGAGTTAATATATTTTGGACATTAACCTTTAACCTGATACAAGGTTTGCAAATATTTTATTCCATCAGTTGCTCTTACATTAGTTGATTGCTTCTTTGGCAATGAGGAAGGTTTGGTGTAATTCTACTAAACGATTTTCTTTTGTGGTTTGTGTTTTTGGTGTCATATCCAAAACATCATTGCCAAGACTGATACTGAGGATTCTTCTCTAGGAGTTTTACATTTTCATGTCTCATGCTTAAGTTTTTGATTCATTTAGGATTAATTTTTGTGAGTGGTTTAACACAGGGTGCAATTTCATTTTTCTGCCTGTGTTTATCCAGTTTTCCCAACACCATTGGTTGAAGGGACGTTTCCTCAATGGATGTCTTGGCTCTTATCAAATATTAGTCAGTCGTGTATCAGATCAGATCAGATCAGATCAGTCGCTCAGTTGTGTCTGACTCTTTGCGACCCCATGAATTGCAGCACGTCAGGCCTCCCTGTCCATCACCAACTCACGGAGTTCACTCAGACTCACGTCCATCGAGTCAGTGATGCCATCCAGCCATCTCATCCTCTGTCATCCCCTTCTCCTCCTGCCCCCAATCCCTCCTAGCATCAGAGTCTTTTCCAATGAGTCAACTCTTCACATGAGGTGGCCAAAGTACTGGAGTTTCAGCTTTAGCATAATTCCTTCCAAAGAAACCCCAGGGCTGATCTCCTTCAGAATGGACTGGTTGGATCTCCTTGCAGTCCAAGGGACTCTCAAGAGTCTTCTTCAACACCACAGCCATATATACAGGGGTTTAATTCTGGGTTTTCTATACCATTGGTCTATGTGTTTATTTTTATGGCTGTACCATACTTCATTTTTATTCCAGCACAAATATTTGATGGAGGAAATAAGATTCATACATGTGAAATTAATAGGTATTTATGAAATCTTTCTGAAAATTTTTATTAGCAAACTTCAAAATTGGAAATTTTTACTTTTGAGTTTTCAATTTTCAGAAGTATTTTTTTTAATCAGTTGAATAGAATGATTAGATATAAAAATGGGCTTTGACAAATTGACTTAGGAAAGCAACCCAATAAGAATACATCCTTTCTTAACTAATTTAACACTGTCATTGGAGAAGGCAATGGCACCCCCACTCCAGTACTCTTGCCTGGAAAATCCTATGGATGGAGGAGCCTGGTAGGCTGCAGTCCATGGGGTCGCTAAGAGCTGGACACGACTGAGCGACTTCACTTTCACTTTCACCATACTTCTTAGTTACTATAGTTTTGTAGTACATGTGTGTGTATATGTAGAGAGAGACATATATGCATGTCTGTATGGGCTTCCCTGATAGCTAAGTTGGTAAAGAATCTGCCTGCAATTCAGGAGACCCCAGTTTGATTCCTGGGTCAGGAAGATCTGCTGGAGAAGGAATAGACTACTCATGCCAGTATTCTCAGGCTTCCCCTGTGGCTCAGCTGGTAAAGAATCCACCCGCAGTGCGGAAGACCTGGGTTCGATCCCTGGGTTGGGGAGATCCCCTGAAGGAGGGAAAGACTGCCCACTCCAGTATTCTGGCCTGGAGAGTTCTAGGGCTGTATGGTCCATGGGGTCGCAAAGAGTTGGACACAACTGAGCAACTTTCATTTTCATATGTATTTCTATTAGGAAATGAGATGCATCCACTTTTTTTTTTCTCATGATTGCTGTCTATATTCAGGTTTTTTTTATGGCTCCAATAAATTTTAGGATTGTTTATTTCTGTAAAAAGTGCTATTGGAATTTTGACTGGGATTGTGGTTGTATGAATACTTAAATGATATTAACTCTTCTAATCCCTAAACACTGGATATCCCTCCATTGGGCTGTGTCTTTGACGTCTTTCAGTAGAGTCTTGTAGTTCTTATTGTACAGAGCTTTCAATTCCTTGGTTAAATTTATTTCTAGGTACTGTACTGGTTTTGTTGCTATTGTAAATGGGATACTTTATTTTTCCAGATGTTTTATTTTTAGTGTATAGAAACAAAACTGATCAGAGTTTTAATGAGGCTTTTTTTTAAGACAACTTTTAAAATAGTTTTATATAGTTTTTATTGAGGCATAGGTGTTTTTTTTTTTTATGATATTATATTTCAGACGTTCAGTTCAGTTGTTCAGTCATGTCTGATTCTTTGCGACCCATGGACTAGAGCATGCCAGGCCTCCCTGTCCATCACCAACTCCTAGAGTTTACTCAAACTCATGTCCAGTGAGTCAGTGATACCATTCAACCATCTCATCCTCGGTAGTCCCGTTCTCCTCCTGCCTTCAATCTTTCCCAGCATCAGGGTCTTTTCCATTGAGTCAGTTCTTCCTATCAGGTGGCCAAAGTATTGGAGTTTCAGCTTCAACGTCAGTCCTTCCAATGAACACCCAGGACTGATCTCCTTTAGGATGGACTAATTGGATCTCCTTGCAGTCCAAGGGACTCTTGAAGAGATCTCTAGTCTTTCCCATTCTATTGTTTTCCTTTTTCTTTGCACTAATCACTGAGGAAGGCTTTCTTATCTCTCCTTGCTATTCTTTGGAACTTTGCATTCCAATGGGTGTATCTTTCCTTTTCTCCTTTGCTTTTCACATCTCTTCACAACTATTTGTAAGACCTCCTCAGACAGCCATTTTGCTTTTCTGCATTTCTTTTTCTTGGGGATGGTCTTGATCCCTGTCTCCTGTACAATGTCATGAACCTCCATCCATAGTTCTTCAGCCACTCTGTCTGTCAGATCTAATCCCTTGAATCTATTTTTCACTTCCACTGTATAATTGTAAGGGATTTGATTTAGGTCATACCTGAATGGTCTAGTGGTTTCCCCCATTTTCTTCAATTTAAGTCTGAATTTGGCAATAAGGAGTTCATGATCTGAGCCACAGTCAGCTCCCAGTCTTGTTTCTGCTGACCATATAGAGCTTCTCCATCTTCAGCTGCGCAGAATATAATCAGTCTGATTTTGGTATTGACCATCTGGTGATGTCCACGTGTAGACTCTTCTCTTGTGTTGTTGGAAGAGGGTGTTGGCTATGACCAGTGCGTTCTCTCGGCAAAACTCTATTAACCTTTGTCCTGCTTCATTCTGTACTCCAAGGACAAATTTGCCTGTTACTCCAGGTATGTCTTGGCTTCCTACTTTTGCATTCCAGTCCTTACAAAACAGTGATTCAGTATTTTTATAGATATGCTTCATTTAAAGTTATTAAAAAACCAATGGCTGTATTTACCTGTGCTCTACAATATATTCCCATTGTGTGTATATTTTTTACATGGTAGTCTGTATCTCTTAATTCCCTACCCCCCATTTTTTGCCCCTCTCCCTCCCCCTCCTCTTGTAATCACTAGTTTGTTCTCTATATCTGTGAACTGCTTCTGTGTTTATATATATATTTTTTCTTGTTTTATTTTTTAGAGTCTACATATTAGTGATGATATAGAGTATTTATTTTTTCTGCATTGTCTTATCTACTTTTCAAACTGTTGCAAATAAATGATTTTGAGACTTGAATATGTATCCTTTTGGATAGTCCCATGGCTATATTAACTGTATTGTAAGTTGAGTAAAGAAGTCAAGACACTGTTATTGAAAAGAAGGAAATTTTAAAACTGAATTAGCTTACAAGGTAGGTCATGTTTTTTTCCTCCAAATGTACATGTTATTAGTTATACTTACAACAATAGGCTATGGGTTTTTCTGTAACCATGAAGAGTTAAAAAATGACGAGAGGTATTTTTAGCACTCATGTGTTCAGAGTTTTATGTGTTTTTAGGTGTGCTAAACTGCATAACATTTTCATGCACCTTTCATCCTCTGTTCTGATGTCATGCTTTAATAAAGTAATAAGTTCATGGGTGGGTGTTTGCTTCACTACATGGCAGCATTGCTGGCCCTAGAAATAAGCCGTTCTTCTCATCAAGAATGCACGCCTTCCATGGTTTTTCTGCACCTATATTGGGTCATATTAGGTGTCCACATATTTAGAACCTGGTAGAGATGAACTATATAGTTAACTTGGGTTATGCTGACCCTAAATTTAACTTAAGGTTTTTATAATTTGATTTATATTTTATATCTTGATTTATTTCTATAATCTCTCAAAATCCTCATTCACTAGTAATTTCACTTGGCAGTATATAATTGACCTCAACTACAAACAATGACTTGTTACAGGAGTATTGCAATTTGAACATTTGAGTTTTAAAAGTGTTCATTGGAAAAGATTTTTATACAGGACTGAAAGAATTGAGAAGAAAATTAACCATTCCTATTAAGTCCCTCCTCTTTTTTATAGTTTCATGTTAAAAAATTGATACAAAGTCAGTTTTGGACAAAGTGATTAGAAAAATATTTTGGTTTGACCAGGTCAATGTCAATTATATGTGATGTTCAGAAATTTCCAGGAAAGTCCCAAGGATGATAATCTCAGGTTGACTTTATCTGCTGGAATTATAAGAGGGAGCCTCAAAACACGGAATATTGGCTCCTTTCTCTTGACATTGCTGACTACAGTCACTTGACTATAGCCATGGTAAAGGGACCCCAATCCTGCCAGACCAGCACTGTCCAGGAGACTGTCTGTGGTTATGGTCACATCCCATATTTCAGGATGTAATACCACTACCCACACGTGATAATCGAGAATTTAAAATGTGTCTAATGTGATTGAGGAACTGAACTTTAAATTTCTTTTAATTAAAATTAATGTGCATTACTGTTTAACTTTGGTTAATGAAAAATTAACTTCAATACTGACATGTGATCTAGAAGCTACAATATAGGGCAATGAAACATGTTTTCCGATGTGTGAAAGCATCTTAATTACTTGAAGTCAAGTGAAGCATTTTTAAAGATGTGGCTTATGGGAGTCTACCTCAAAACTTCTGAAGCGTGATCTTTGGGGGAAAGAGTCCAGGAATTTGCTAACAAGGACACAGAGGAGTTCAATCATCCAGGAATTTAGGACTTGCCTCTGATGTCTACTTACAGGAAGGTTTATCCTGACCTAGAATGGCAGTGGCATCATGCCTCTCTCCAAACCCTTATTTTATGCTCTCCAAACCTGTGCTTTGCTTTTGCTCCCTACCTGCTTCTTCCCTCCTCATTCAACTCCTCTCTCTTCCTCACTGTCCTCCCCTATCCCCCTCCTCATCCTCTCTCTAAATTCTGTTACTGAAATGGATATGCTGGGACTAAAATGCAGTAGCAGTTCATGTTCTGGGATTATTTTCTTTCTATACTTTTTACTACCATAAACCTGAAATGAGATACTTGAGTACTAAGTGGTGTTACTTCTTGGGAATGGAATTAGGAATTAGGAGTGCTTTTTAAAAAAAAGCTTTGCCATGATTTGTAAATTTTATATATTGAACATAGATTACAAAATTTTATAATAAAAGCCCTATACATTTAATGCTGCACTTAAAATCCATTTTATTTTAACACGCAGTGTAGATTTTAGTTTTCTCATCATCTCATGCAGGTATGCTGATCTTGTTGATGAAGATGAGGACCAGGTACATTGTAAAATTCTTTAAAATTACAAAGGAATGACAGAATCACAGGTGGTTCCTCAAGTCACCGCAAAGGAACTTAAACTAAAGTGTAAGGTCTTTGCAGATAATTAGCATAGGACTATGGAGAAGTGGTTTTATGGCATGGGGAAGAGAGTGAGGATGGAGAAAACTCGATAAAAATTAAACTCTAATATTCATGAGGTCCACATTCCAGAATGGGGTGACTCCTGGGAGCAAATGTCTTTTCTTGTGAGTTTTTTAGTCAATTTAAATACATGTTGCATTTCCATCTTCTTTATTCACATTTCTACTCAATATTTAACCAGTTACACCTAGACATAATTTCTAATTGCTCACTGTGTGTAATGTCGCTGTTTTCACTCAGTGCATGACTCATGGGGAGATTGAGAATCTTTCTCTGAATTTGAACACCTGGGTGGTTGTCCAGCAATGCCTAATACATACTCTGCCACTTGGTAGAGAAAGGAGGTGGGCTGCACTGGCTGTTTTGAAATACTGCAATTGCTAAACCTATTACTTTTATTTTCTATAAAATTTGCAAACATAGAAATGACAGTATGTATGCTTGCTTACATAGCACAAATGTCATTAAGAAGGTTCAATCACATTTTTATGTAGTTTTTTCAAATTCACTGATCAGGAGTTGTAATAGGGCTGATTGTGTTTAATCTTCAGGATATTTAACTGTCAAGGCCATTTAGGAAGTAGTAATCTAATATCAAGCAACTAGGAATGATTTTCTTAGTAGTTTATGATAACACTTGACATTTGCAGATTCCTAGGAAAAAAAGAGACTCCATTTTCATCCATTTCCTTCTGCAAATGTCAAAATGTGTGAATAATTCAGATGGAGATTTAGGGGGTTAAATCTAAAGTATACACAATAGTCTGAAAGCAGAAAGGAAAAACGTAGACAGTTATGAGCATTAGAATCTGTAAATTTTGGTCCAGAAGTACAGCTATCTGAAGGGAACGACGCTGGTTGGAGAGTCAGGTGACCAGAGTCCAGATCACTATTTTTGTCCCCTGAACATGTGACTTGACCCTAGCAAACCTTCTGAGCCTCAGTTTATAAGACTAAGTGTCTAGTAATTAGACTGAACTCACACACTCAAATAAGTCCATGCTTTTATACAACTTGCTGTTACACCTTGAGTGATCGTATGTCAAGTATTTTTGTTGTTTGTTCAACTGACACACAGGATCCCTGAGGATTAAGGGTAGAATTCACATCTACAGCTTGAATCAGTATATTTGCTCAAGGACATAGGGAAGCTCATGAATTTATCCTGGTATAGATGTAATCACCAATTTGGGAAGAGTGATGATAAAAAATCTCTTCTCATGAAGAGAACTGAGGAGTTGGTAGGAACAACTGTGACTCTTAGACTCCCTGCCATTGGGCTCTTGAGAGGACAGCCCTCAAACACCTTCCCCTTGGTTAGGTCTACTGAAAATAAAGGAAATCAATAATGTTTGACCTCACTTGGTTGTCAGCCGTACACATTCATCAGAATGCCACTAACTTCTTTTCATGTAGAAGGTGGCTTTTCTGAAAGATAACTTAATTTTGGAAAGGTTATAATGTGATTTCTCTAAATTGAAACAGCACACTTTATACATCAAGTAGTCTTTCTTTGAGCTTAATAGCATTTCTTCTTTTATTGTAAACAATGACATATGGAAAAATGAATGAAATACATGCAGTTTAATAACTGAAGTGAAAACCCAAGAAACCAATACTCAGAGCTGGAAAATAACAAGACTGTGTCCACACTCCAGAAGCCCCACCTCTCATTGTTAGAGCCCTTCTCGTTTTGTGTTTGCGTTCCTGAAAATAGATTGCTCTAATTGTGTATGAATAGATTCAGTAACAAAATACTGTACTTAAAAAAAAAATCTCCTTTTCCTCAACATTAATGAATTTTCTTTATGTCATTACAGGATGCTATAGCTTATTTGATACTGTGCAGTATTCAGTTGATAGAATAGTTTTAATCCATGCTATTGTTGAACATACATGTTTCAGCTTTGGGCTTTTCAGAGTAGTATATTCTGAGCATTGGTGTCCATGTTGTAAGCATACAGCATGTGCATACAATATGTAGTATGTGCATCTTTGTACTTGTCTGCATCAGAATGTTAGGAAAGGAATTATTGGATAAGGAGACACAGAGAGATCTTGGGAGATGTATCAAAAACATCCTTTGGGACTGAGATTCTCTATTTGGGAAGATATTGTGTATTAATTCAGTTACTTTAGCAAGACTATTAAGGTTTTTCAAGCTCTTTTTTTTTTTTTTTTGGTAAGTTTAGTATATTACATACTTTCCTCAGAATGTGTCCTTTCAATTCACTTTTAATTTTAAAATGCTCTAATATAAGCCTGGCTTTTAACATCCTCTTATGTAGCATATTCAGTAATGCTCCTCGTTTTCATCTGTGGCATTATTAATAGTATTTGAGTCCTTTCTTTTTCTTTTTTTTTTTTCATTTTGAGTGGTTTGTCAAGTTTAAAAAGCTCTGTAAAGGTTTGATTCTAACTTTGTTAATCCTTCTATTATATGTGCATATATATATATATATATATATATATATATATAAAATAGTTGATTTAAAGTGTTTCAGGTGTACAGCAAAGTGATTCGGTTTTATATGTGTATGTATATATGTATATGTGTGTGTATATGTATATATATATGTGTGTATATATATATCAGATCAGATCTGATCAGTTGCTCAGTCGTGTGCGACTATTTGCGACTCCATGAATCGCAGCACATCAGGCCCCTAGTCCATCACCAACTCCCGGAGTTCACTCAGACTCACGTCCATCGAGTCAGTGATGCCATCCAGCCATCTCATCCTCTGTTGTCCCCTTCTCCTCTTGCCCCCAATCCCTCCCAGCATCAGAGTCTTTTCCAATGAGTCAACTCTTCGCATGAGGTGGCCAAAGTACTGGAGTTTCAGCTTTAGCATCATTCCTTCCAAAGAAATCCCAGGGCTGATCTCCTTCAGAATGGACTGGTTGGATCTCCTTGCAGTCCAAGGGACTCTCAAGAGTCTTCTCCAACACCACAATTCAAAAGCATCAATTCTTTGGCGCTCAGCCTTCTTCACAGTCCAACTCTCACATCCATACATGACCACAGGAAAAACCATAGCCTCGATTAGACGAAACTTTGTTGGCAAAGTAATGTCTCTGCTTTTGAATATGCTATCTAGGTTGGTCATAACTTTCCTTCCAAGGAGTAAGCGTCTTTTAATTTCATGGCTACAGTCACCATCTGCACTGATTTTGGAGCCCAGAAAAATAAAGTCTGACGCTGTTTCCACTGTTTCCCCATCTTTGGCTTTTCCCATGAAGTGATGGGACCGGATGCCATGTATACTTTTTTAGATTCTTTTCCCTTATAGGTTATGACAAAACGTTGAGTATAGTTCCGTATGCTATAAAGTAGGTCCTTGTTGGTGGTTGTTGTTGTTCAGTTGCTATGTCGTGTCTGTCTCTTTGCAACCCCATGGACTGCTGCAAACCAGGCTTCCCTGTCCTTCACTATCTCCCTGAGTTAGCTCAAACTCATGTCCATTGAGTCAATGATGCCATCCAACCATCTTATCCTCTGTCACCCTCTTCTCTTCTTGCCCTCAGTCTTTCCCAGAGTCAGGGTCTTTTCCAATGAGTTATCTATTTTAAATACAACAGTGTGTCTGCTAATTTCAAACTCCTGATTTAACCCTCCCTCCATTTCCCCTTTGGTTACCATAAGTTTGTTCACTATATCTATTTGGGTCTATTTCTGTTTAAATTTGTTTTCTGTCTTGTTATAATTCTTTTTGCTTTTCTATTTTGTTGTGTTTTCTTCAAATTCTTTTTTTTTAAGTTTTTTTTTTTTTTTGGTGTTACTGTGCCCTTTCCTTTTATTTTTATTTTATTTTATTTTGTTTTGTTTCTGCTTTTTATTTATTTATTTATTTTTTTCACTTACATGAAAGGAGATCTGAGCAGGGATATCAGGGTAAAGGCCAGGGTGAGGGGACCCTTCCCTCTTAGCTGGGTGAATGGGCTGCAAGGACTCTAGCTCTTTAGTGTGAACACTCATGAAGGGGCATGGACTCAATAATAATAACAACAAAATACAGCATCGATGATAGATGCTCTGTTCTGTTTTGAGAGCATTACATGTTTCATCTCCTATAATCCCTTCAATAACCCAATGAGGTGAGTATTATTATCACACCCATTTTATCTATGAAGGAAGCTGGGGCACAGAGAAATTGAAAATGCCTGAAAGTGACTGAGCTGGGACTTGAACCCCAGGCAGTCTGGGTGCAAAGTGTGGTACACTCTTGCCTCTCCAAACAGAGAATGAGCCTGAAGCATTTATTTATTTATTTTTTTATAGCTCGTGCATGCTTCCTTAGCTTTCATTTCTCTGAAGGTGTTTTCACCCCCATTTCAAAAGATACTTTCAATGAATATCTATTACAGAATTGACAGCTTTAATTTTTCAGCACTTTATTATTATTTTTTTATTTGATAAATTTAACGCCTTTTATTGCCATACCTCATTTTACTGTGCTTTGCTTTAATGAACTTTATAGATACATGTTTTTTTTTTTTCCTTGTTAATTTTCTGTTTAGTTGATCTATCCATAAGTGTGAGTGGGGTATTAAAGTCTCCCACTATTATTGTGTTATTGTTAATTTCTCCTTTCATACTTGTTAGGATTTGTCTTACATACTGCAGTGCTCCCATGTTGGGTGGATATATATTTATAATTGTTATATCTTCTTCTTGGATTGATCCTTTGATCATTATGTAGTGACCTTCTTTGTCTCTTTTCACAGCCTTTGTTTTAAAGTCTAATTTATCTGATACGAGTATTGTGACTCCTGCTTTCTTTTGGTCCCAATTTGCATGGAAAATCTTTTTCCAGCCCTTCACTTTCAGTCTGTATGTGTCCCCTGTTTTGAGGTGGGTCTCTTGTAGACAACATATGTAGGGGTCTTGTTTTTGTATCCATTCAGCCAGTCTTTGTCTTTTGGTTGGGGCGTTCAACCCATTTACGTTTAAGGTAATTACTAATAAGTATGATCCCGTTGCCATTTACTTTATTGTTTTGGGTTCGAGTTTATACACCGTTTTTGTGTTTCCTGTCTAGAGAATATCCTTTAGTATTTGTTGGAGAGCTGGTTTGGTGGTGCAGAATTCTCTCAGCTTTTGCTTGTCTGAAAAGCTTTTGATTTCTCCTTCATACTTGAATGAGATCCTTGCTGGGTACAATAATCTGGGCTGTAGGTTATTTTCTTTCATCATTTTAAGTATGTCTTGCCATTCCCTCCTGGCTTGAAGAGTTTCTATTGAAAGATCAGGTGTTATCCTTATGGGAATTCCTTTGTGTGTTATTTGTTGTTTTTCCCTTGCTGCTTTTAATATTTGTTCTTTGTGTTTGATCTTTGTTAATTTGATTAATATGTGTCTTGGGGTGTTTCACCTTGGGTTTATCCTGTTTGGGACTCTCTGGGTTTCTTGGACTTGGGTGATTATTTCCTTCCCCATTTTAGGGAAGTTTTCAACTATTATCTCCTCAAGTATTTTCTCATGGTCTTTCTTTTTGTCTTCTTCTTCTGGAACCCCTATGATTCGAATGTTGTAGCATTTAATATTGTCCTGGAGGTCTCTGAGATTGTCCTCATTTCTTTTAATTCGTTTTTCTTTTATCCTCTCTGATTCATTTATTTCTACCATTCTATCTTCTAATTCACTAATCCTATCTTCTGCCTCTGTTATTCTACTATTTGTTGCCTCCAGAGTGTTTTTAATTTCATTTATTGCATTATTCATTATATATTGACTCTTTTTTATTTCTTCTAGGTCCTTGTTAAACCTTTCTTGCATCTTCTCAATCCTTGTCTCCAGGCTATTTATCTGTGATTCCATTTTAATTTCAAGATTTTGGATCTATTTCACTATCATTATTTGGAATTCTTTATCAGGTAGATTCCCTATCTCTTCCTCTTTTGTTTGGTTTGGTGGGCATTTATCCTGTACCTTTATCTGCTGGGTATTCCTCTGTCTCTTCATCTTGTTTAAATTGCAGAGTTTGGGAGTCCTTTCTGTATTCTGGCAGTTTGTGAGTTCTCTTTATTGTGGCATTTCCTCGCTGTGTGTAGGTATGTAGAGGTGGCTTGTCAAGGTTTCCTGGTTAGGGAAGCTTGTGTCGGTGTTCTGGTGGGTGGAGCTGTATTTCTTCTCTTTGTTCAGTCGCGCTATGGGGAGGGAGGGAGGGATGCTGCAAACAAATGACACTGGCGTGCGCTCGCAGTGCCTCAGCCACACTGGGTCTGCCCCTGCTCACGGCGCGTGTAGCCTCCCTGCCCACACTGCTCAGGCTCTAGGTTGTTCCGCCGGGAACAATCCGAGGCTGGCCCTGGGTTGCATGCACCTCCCAGGTCCAAGCCGCTCAGGTTCAGACACTCAGGTAGTCCTCAGAGGCGCAGACTCAGTTGGGGCTGCGTTTTGTGCTCTTCCCAGGTCCGAGCAGCTCAGGTGATGAGGTGTTTGGCGAGCGCCAATGCTGCGACTTATCGCCTCCCCGCCACTTGGTTATCTGGGTGTAAAACTGGCGCACCTTCTCAGGCAGATGTTGACTGTCCAGACCCCCAATAAGTTTTAGTTAGCAAAGAAGCCAGTTTTATAGATAATGTCTCTCTGGGGCTGCGATTGCCCCCTTCCGGCTCTGGCTGCCTGTCACCGGAGGGGGAAGGTTTGCAGCCGGCTACCTCTGTTTAGTCCTTTGTTCCGTGCGCGGGCTGGTGGTGTCTTAGGTTAGGGCTGGCTTTTCGCATGGTAGATATCCTACAGTCTGGTTTGCTAGCCCAAATTATTTCGCTCAGATAGTGCTCAGGGTATTCAGGCCAGATTCTTACTCTCAGCGATGCAGCCCGCGCCGCGCCTCCCTGCCCAGCCCCCGCTTGCTAATGGCGGATGCAGGCATCTGCGCTGCTTCTCCGCTGGAGGAGTTACCGTAGGGCTCGCAATCTGCGAGTTTTAATTGTTTATTTATTTTTCTCCCTGTTATGTTGTCCTCTGTGCTTCCAAAGCTTGGCACGGATTCGGCAGTGAGAAGGTTTCCTGGTGTTTGGAAACCTCTCTCTTTTTAAGACTCCCTTCCCGGGACGGAACTCCGTCCCTCCCTCTTTTGTCTCTTTTATTGTCTTTAATATTTTTTCCTACCTCCTTTCGAGGAGCTGGGTTGCTTTTCTGGGTGCCTGATGTCCTCTGCCGGCATTCAGAAGTTGTTTTGTGGAATTTACTCGACGTTTAAATGCTCTTTTGATGAATTTGTGGGGGAGAAAGTGTTTTCCCCGTCCTACTCCTCCGCCATCTTGGCGCCTTCCCCGCCCTTTCCTTTTAATATATTGTCAGAGATGCCTGGCCTATTATTGACAACATATATTAAATATGCACTTGAGGCTGTTAAGGCTTTGTAACGTATCAGTGCTTTGCTAAGCTAACCTTCAATGCCCAGAATTCCTGTGTCCTTTTCACTAGAGTGGGTTACATGAGGTTCTCCTGTAAGATTCTGAGGGCAATCTCACTTACATGTGGAATCTAAACTCATAGAAACAGAGAAGATTGGTGGTTGACAATAGCAGGGGAAAAAGGTGAAGGTGGTTAAAAGCATTAATACAGACTTCCAGTTGCACAATATATAAGTACTGGCGATGTAATATATAGCAAGGTGACTACAGTTAACAGTTTAGTTCAGTTCAGTCACTCAATCATGTCCAACTCTTTGTGACCCCATGGACTGTAGCACGCCAGGCTTCCCTGTCTGTCACCAACTCCCAGAGCCTCCTCAAACTCATGTTCATCGAGTCAGTGATGCCATCCAACCATATCATCCTAAGTACAGTTAACAGTACTTTATTGTATATTTGTAAGTCGCTAACAGAGAACCTTAAAAGTTCTCATCACAAGAAAAATTGTAGCCATTTATATGGACATTAACTGGATTTACTGTGGTAATCATTTTGCAGTATGAATATAAAGCAAATCATTGTGCTGAACTCCTGAAACTAATGCAAAGCTTTATGTCAATTCAGGGACAGAAGCCGGGAGGACCCCATGCCCGAAGGGTGGCGGCAAAGAGGAGTTACCCCATACCGAGGTCAGGGGCAGCGGCCGAGAGTGCCAGGCTGCGACAGCACAGGAACAGCCAAGAGGAGCTACCCTGCGTCCGAGGTCAGGGCTGGTGATAAGAGGAGTTACCCCACGTCGAAGGTCAGGGGTGGCCGCCGGGAGGAGTTACCCCGCGACCAAGGAGCGGTGGCAGTGCAGGTGCAGGAGGGCCTAGAGGAGCTATTCCACGTTGAAGGTCAGGAAGGGCGCCAGTGAGGAGATACCCCTTGTCCCAGGTAAGGAGCAGCGGCTACGCTTTGCTGGAGGAGCCGTGAAGAGATACCCCAGGCCCAAGGTAAGAGAAACCCAAGTAAGATGGTAGGTGTTGCAAGAGGGCATCAGAGGGCAGACACACTGAAACCATAATCACAGAAAACTAGTCAATCTAATCACACTAGGACCACAGCCTCGTCTAACTCAGTGAAACTAAGCCATGCCCTGTGGGGCCACCCAAGACAGGCGGGTCATAGTGGAGAGGTCTGACGCCATGTGGTCCACTGGAGAAGGGAATGGCAAACCACTTCAGTATTCTTGCCTTCAGAACCACATGAACACTATGAAAAGGCAAAATGATAGGATACTGAAAGAGGAACTCCCCAGGTCAGTAGGTGCCCAATATGCTACTGGAGAAGGGTGGAGAAATAACTCCAGAAAGAATGAAGGGATGGAGCCAAAGGGAAAAAACAAAAAACAACAACTGTGGATGTGACTGGTGATACAAGCAAGATCCAATGCTGTAAAGAGCAATATTGCATAGGAACCTGGAATGTCAGGTCCATGAATCAAGGCAAATTGGAAGTGGTCAAACAAAAGATGGCAAGAGTGAATGTCAACATTCTAGGAATCAGCGAACTAAAATGGACTGGAATGGGTGAATTTAACTCAGATGACCATTATATCTACTACTGTGGGCAGGAATCCCTCAGAAGAAAAGGAGTAGCCATCATGGTCAACAAAAGAGTCTGAAATGCAGTCAGATCAGATCAGATCAGATCAGTTGCTCAGTCGTGTGCGACTATTTGTGACCCCATGAATCACACCACACCAGGCCTCCCTGTCCATCACCAACACACAGAGTTCACCCAGACTCATGTCCATCAAGTCAGTGATGCCATCCAGCCATCTCATCCTCTGTCACCCCCTTCTCCTCTTGCCTCCAATCGCTCCCAGCATCAGAATCTTTTCCAATGAGTCAACTCTTCGCATGAGGTGGCCAAAGTACTGGAGTTTCAGCTTTAGCATCATTCCTTCCAAAGAAATCCCAGGGCTGATCTCCTTCAGAATGGACTGGTTGGATCTCCTTGCAGTCCAAGGGACTCTCAAGAGTCCTCTCCAACACCACAATTCAAAAGCATCAATTCTTTGGCGCTCAGCCTTCTTCACAGTCCAACTCTCACATCCATACATGACCACAGGAAAAACCATAGCCTTGACTAGACGAAACTTTGTTGGCAAAGTAATGTCTCTGCTTTTGAATATGCTATCTAGGTTGGTCATAACTTTCCTTCCAAGGAGTAAGCATCTTTTAATTTCATGGCTGCAGTCATCATCTGCAGTGATTTTGGAGACCCCCAAAATAAAGTCTGACACTGTTTCCACTGTTTCCCCATTTATTTGCCATGAAGTGATGAGACTGGATGCCATGATCTTCGTTTTCTGAATGTTGAGCTTTAAGCCAACTTTTTCACTCTCCTCTTTCTCTTTCATCAAGAGGCTTTTTAGTTCCTTGGGTGCAATCTCAAAAATGACAGAATGATCTCTGTTCGTTTCCAAGGCAAACCTTTCAATATCACAGTAATCCAAGTCTATGCCCCAACCAGTAATGCTGAAGAAGCTGAATTTGAATGGTTCTATGAAGACCTACAAGACCTTTTAGAACTAACACCCAAAAAAGATGCCCTTTTCATTATAGGGGACTGGAATGCAAAAGTAGGAAGTCAAGAAACATCTAGAGTAACAGGCAAATTTGGCCTTGGAATACGGAATGAAGCAGGGTAAAGACTAATAGACTTTTGCCAAGAAAATGCACTGGTCATAACAAACACCCTCTTCCAACAGCACAAGAGAAGACTCTATACGTGGACATCACCAGATGGTCAACACCGAAATCAGATTGATTATATTCTTTGTAGCCAAAGATGGAGAAGCTCTATACAGTCAGCAAAAACAAGACCAGGAGCTGACTGTGGCTTAGATCATGAACTCCTTATTGCCAAATTCAGACTAAAATTGAAGAAAGTAGGGAAAACCACTAGACCATTCAGGTATGACCTAAATCAAATCCCTTATGATTATACAGTGGAAGTGAGAAATAGATTTAAGGGCCTAGACCTGATAGATAGAGTGCCTGATGAACTATGGATGGAGGTTCGTGACACTCTACAGGAGACAGGGATCAAGACCATCCCCATGGAAAAGAAATGCAAAAAGCAAAATGGCTGTCTGGGGAGGCCTTACAAATAGCTGTGAAAAGAAGAGAGGCCAAAAGCAGAGAGAAAAGGAAAGATATAAGCATCTGAATGCAGAGTTCCAAAGAATAGCAAGAAGAGATAAGAAAGCCTTCTTCACTGATCACTGCAAAGAAATAGAGGA